>NC_088791.1:142782489-143464252 GCF_011386835.1 Chrysemys picta bellii | reverse complement strand
CCCCAGAAGCTGCGAGCCAGGGATGAGTTCTGAGCAAGGCGTGACAGCAGGAGGCAGGGCCACACACACTGACCTGGTAGCTTTGGGACATGGGGTGGAGGTCTTTAAGGCAATTTATTAGTGCACTCGCCCCAAAAACGGGGAGGGATGCAGCTTGCTTCTCAGTGACGTCACAAACGAAATGATGGCATCATGAGCAGAACAGGAAGGGCCCTGGTGTCCAGCTCTGTATTCACTCCCTTGACCTGAGAATTATTTAGTCACTCAGAAGTAAGAAGCCAGGCTCCCCCCATGTCCTTTCTTTCAGTGGAACCATCCATATTAATATAAGAGCAAAGCAGAGGAAGGAAGGTTCTTGGGACCTTTTTGGGTGGGGGATTTTCTTACTCTTCAGAGATTGGGTGAGAATGAGAGAAGCATCTGGAATTCCCAGGCCAACCACCTGCCATCCTCCTTCCCCTAGACCAGAGAGTCCCAAGATCAAGATGGGGAGAAGGAGAGTCAGGGGTGTGACTGCAGGAAATAAAGGATGAATGAACAACCAGAGACTGACAGGAGTTGTGGGCCTATTTGGAGAGAGAGAAGAGTCTTCTACCTGGTGGATGGGAAAGGATTGGAGATTTAATCAGGACCAGTGCAACCTATTAGGCGACCTAGGCGATCGCCTAGGGCACTAAGATTTGGGGGGCGGCATTTTCTTCGGTGGCCACCGCAGTGGCCGGATCTTCGGCCGCCCCGGTCGCCAGCAGCATTTAGGCAGAGGGAGCTGGGGCAGGGAGGCACGGGGAGGGCCGCCTTTGGCAAACAAGGTGGGGGACGGCACGCAGGGGAACTCCCCATCCCAGCTCACCTCTGCTCTGCCTCCTCCCCTGAGCACGCCGCCCCACTCTGCATTTCTCCCTCACAGGCTTGCGGTGCCAAACAGCTGATTGGCGCCGCAAGCCTGGGAGGCGGGAGAACTGGAACAGCAACGGCGTGCTCGGGGAGGACGCGGAGCAGAGGTGAGCTGGGGTGGGGAGCTGCTGCACGGCTCCCCAATCCGGGGGGTGGGGAGCTGCCGCAGGGGGGGGCGCCTCAGTGCGGAGGGGGGTGGGGAGTTGCCGTGGGGGGGTGGGGTGCCTCAGGATGGGGGGGGCGGGGAGCTGCCGCAGGGCTCGGGGAGGGGCACGCAAGGTGGAAGTTTCGCCTATGGTGCGAAACATCCTTGCACCAGCCCTGGATTTAATTAACAAATGATGGAGAGAAACTGAGTCCTGGAAGAGGGAAAACAAACCAGGCTCCAAAGACTCACTCCCCTCCCAACAGTTACACATGGTGGACAGGAGGGAGAGCCATGCTCTGCTTGGCCTGGGTCTGACCCTTGTGAGGTTGAGGATCTCCTCTAGGGAACTCGGTGCCCTGAAACAAGGTCTCCACCATCTTTCTCACACACACACAAATACTTATGGGAGGAGCAGGGCTGTTGTATCGTTTAGCATTGTCCAGGCTGGGATAAGAACAATCTGCTGTCACTGCCCAGGGTATTAGCATTCAGAGATGGGATTATATGGAGCTGAGAGAGCGGGAGTATTGAAAAGAGCAATAACCCCATTTCTGGGAGGGATTAGAACCAGAGAACAATCCAGGCTACATGAAATGCACAGGCCTAAGGCAGAGACAGCCTAATAGCAGGGAGCTTCAGGGCAGGACTGAGGGACATTGGCAGAGCTGTGTGGGAAGCCCAGGACAGAAATACAAGTGTAATATAATGATTGGGTCACTGTTCCATACACAGCCATTGGCTCTCAGACTCTGTTCAGTCAGCGCTGCTGTGTATGGTTAATCTCATCTCAGTGAGCTTTGGAGGATGAGAAGGTTGAGCTGATGCTACCACACCTTTTACACTCTAATGACATTGAGGAGTTGCTCTGATGCATATCTACTGAAACCAATTGTTCATTCCCCACCACGCCTGGCAACATCCTATCTTGTTTTATCCATTACTCTCACTTTATGACCAGGAGCTGAGAGAAAAAAAATCAATGTGTGTGTTTCAGGTTCCCGCTCTCCATCCATTGGCAGTGTCACATCTCTCCTATATAATTTCTTTCCTGTATTCAGAGAGGACTTGGAAACCGCTTGTGGGACAGATTGTTCTCACCAGCCTCCATAGTCCTATCTGAGGTGACCAGGCACTGCAATGCTGTGGTGGCTAGCTCTGGCCCAGAGGTGGCCCGGGTGATTAGATTGATGCTTCCTGACGTCAGATGAGATCCGTTAAAAGGTATTTATCTCAGGATTGGGCCAAAGCTGCAGGAGAGATTAAAAGAGATTGAGGCCAAGATAATCCCCCGCAGCAGCATCCCGCAAAAGCAGCTGCCAAAAGGCCTTCAAGCAAATGCTTTTGCCAGCCCACCCAATACCATTCCCCATCCCACCTCTGCATCCCCCTGGGGCCATGATCCCAGCCCTGCCCCCATACACGAGGGTTTCTATCTGGGGGTGGCCAGGATACCACAAGGGGCACAGGCCTTTCTTCCCCTGCCTGTCGGGTTACGACCTGAGCCCTATCCCGATGAGGGTCTTTTTCTCAGGAGAGTGTTGGGATTCAGTGTCTGGCACATCCCCCTCGCCCCCCCATTTTATGATCCTAGCTCTTTCTGCCTAATCTTCATCTGATTACTTTGTTACTAACAAAGTGAGTCAAATCTTTATGCTGTGTTTTTCCCTTCAGAAGCAGCGCACACTCTCCTGTCCCTCCATCCCCTCCCATACCACCTGCTTTGCATTAAGTCCCAATCCGATTTCCCCAACTCTCTGGTGTCTGATTTAATTTGCCTGACGCTGCTCCTAGAATCAGCCCTCCCCAACCCACCTCTCCCCCCACCCCCCGACACAGCCTCCCAGCTCCCCATGGGGAGATCAGTCTTGGGAGAGACTGACACACCAAGAGTGAGAGAGGGACACAGTGTGTGCATAGCTGGCACCAAGACGGGAAGGACTGCGTGACCAGGGGCTCCCATCCTGACGGGGGACTAAATCCCCAGGGGACCAAGGGAGTGCCAACCAGGAGGGGACAGCAGTCACCTCTCCCCACAGACCACGGTAAGGACATTCCTTTGCTGCTGCTTGCCCTATGCCTACCTCCCTCTCCTTGGCATTTGGGGCGTTCTGTATGCCCAAGTGGGTCCTAGATGCCTTATCTGACCCTCTCTGCAGGTCTGGGGGGGCCCTGGGTGTGGGTCTCACTTTGTACATAGATGTGTAGACCGTGGAAGGGGATATTTCTATAGGAGAAAGGTTGGGGTTAAAATCAACTTGTCTCTATTGCACATGGGATGCAGACACCCTTTCCCAGCAGGACAAAATCACAGCAGTTTCCAGCATGTCACAGGGGTGTATAACCCCCCTTGTAGGGAACTGGAAGTCAGACTCTCCAATAGGACCCCACACACTCATTGTGCTCCCCACCCGGCTCTTTGCAACAAGCTCCTATCCCATTTGAAGAAAAAGAGCGAGATCAGGGTAATTTTATCCTTGCCCTTTGATCTCCGTAGCAGAGGAAGAGGATCATCTCTCTATCCAGCTCTGAAGATGCTCAGGGTTACCGGGGCAAGTACACAGCACCTGCCTAGGGATTACACAGGGACCATGACATCCCTTGTTAATCCTCAGCCCTTCCGTGCCTTTCGCTTTTCTATTTAAGGCTCCCCAGCCCCAGCTGAGCTGCAGCCCCCTTTCCAAGATGGGTGAGGCCACATGGGCTGATATAAACCAGAGGGTTCAACCCCCACCCTCGCAGACACCCCTGCCCAACGATTTTCTTCATTTCTCATTCAAACAGGATGAGGTGATGTGGGTGATGCCCTAGGTGTTCTTACCTCTCGGAGTGGTACTGGGGGGCTGTGCTGCAGGGCTGGGGGGCGCTCTCCACTCAGCCATTACAGTTGGTTTATGATATGTTTAATACGCCTGTTCCAGTGGCACCCAGATACCCAGTCAGTGGTGCTAAGTGGTGTACTAACGCATACAAAGACACAGGCCCTGGCCAGAAGAGCTTACAGGCCAGGAACATGAGTGATACATGAAGGAGGCAGGGCATGAAGATAATTGAATAGACCCATTTTTTATAAACAAAGATACATTTGCTTAGTTTATTATAAATAGGTCAAATGCCTGCTGGGATTTGACTGTTTGCTTATAGCAGAGGAAGATCAGTTGGAGGCAAAGGTGCTGGAACTAGGGGTGCTGCTGCAGCCCCTGGCTTGAAGTGGTTCCCATCATGTACAGGATCTACAGTTGGTTCAAGGCTTTCAGCACCCCCACTATGCAAATTGTTCCAGCACCCCTAGCTGGAGGCTTTTTATGGCTAAGGAGCAGCCTGGGAAGAGGCACAGGAAAGTTTGTTGATTTCATTGGAGCCGCAGGGGTGAGGAGGGGAAACATGACAAGAGCTGTTAAACCAGGAAGAGCAGAGCTGTGGAGAAGACAAGAAACTTGAGTATAATGAGGGAAGCCAACGGAGGGATTCAGCGAAGGGGGCAGAATAGCTCCAATACCCCAGCATGTTGCTAGGGGTGCTGTGCTGCAGTGGCCTGGGTGACTCAGTAGGGGGCATCATCTCCCCCAAATCACTCCTGACCCCGATGCCCTAGCACAGTGGTAGGGGTTGCTGTGCTGTTCAAGGTATTAGCTTCCAGCTGAGTCATTAATCAATAGACTGACCTATATTGTCAAAAGGTACTAGTGGCTTGGGGTTCCTCAGTTTTTGTGAACCCACCTTGAAACACCTTAAAGGGGCTTGACTTTTGGAAAGTGATGAGCACCTGCCTTCTGAAAACCAGGTCCTTTTAAGGTATCTGAGGTTGAGCACCCAAAAATGGAGGTACCCAGAATCACTAGCTGCTTCTGAGAATATAGGCCCTTCATCTATGCTAGGTTTGATATATCCATGGGTATTTCCCCCAAAGTCAGGGTGTTAACTCCCATGTCCTGGGCCAATCTCCAGCTTGGGCAGGGGTTCTCAAACTGGGGAGGTTATTACGTGGGGATCAGGAGCTGTCCGCCTCCATCCCAAACCCTGCTTCACCTCCAGCATTTATAATACTGTTAAAAATAAAAAAATAAAATAATTTATAAGGGGGGGAATCCCACTCAGAGGCTTGCTGTGTGAAAGGGGATCACCAGTACAAAAGTTTGAGAACCACTGAGCTTGGGGTAGTTCCATTCTGCTTCCTTTAGTTTTCTTTGCTGATTCAATTCTGAGACTGGATTCTCCTCCACTTCCTGTCCTACATTTTCATGCAGTACCACTCTTAAGCACCTGCCATGTCCTTCCCCAGAGGCAGCTGCATTTTAGAGCTGGGAGGTGACTCACTCTCTGCAAATCACTTTGGGATGAGGCACAGTGGATGCTATGGGGAAGGTAGACTTATTCTTATCTCTCAGCTGTGGCTCCTTGTCCGTCTGAGGCTGGAAACAATTCCCAAACTTCATTTAGATTGTTTCCTCAAAGGGATTTAAGGGTTCTGATGGAGACCTGAGGCTGAGACATAGCTTCTCTCACTCCCTCTATATTTAGCTTTTCTATCCCTCCTTAACAGTGTGCCTCTATCCTTTTGATCCTCCTACCAGCTCTGTAAACCCCTCATCTTCTGCAACTTCATTCCATGTAGCAGCTTCCTACAACTCTGGCCCCCCAAACCAATTCCAGAGTTTAAAAACACAGCCAAGGAGAGGGAGAAAGAACTGAATAGGCCAAGAGAGGAAAGGCATGTGTGGGTGAGTCTGGAAATGGGATGGATAGTGGGTAAGGTGGAGGATCCAAGAAGGCTGCTCCAAATGTGGCAGGAGCTGCAAAGTAGCAGGATGTTCTCAGCCCCACATGGTGGAAAGGGGGGAGAGAGAAGTCCGTGAAGTCAACTTAAGCAAGCTTCTGGAGGGGTGTCACAGCCAAACAGCTGTAGGGAGGCTGGATGCGAGGAAGCTGCAATTGTCCAGGCCAGAGGAGATGGAGCCTGAGATGAGGATTTCAGAAGAGGGGCCTGGATTTCAGGAGCAGAGGCTGGAGGAGATGAGCCAGAGAGAAACACACTGCAAGATGGTAGGTGCAGCTTGAGGACTACCCAGAGGTGACAGTGAGGAGGTACCAAGAACTAATGGCAGGAGTGTAGCACAGGGTCCATGCACGGTGAGAGGGAAATGATCTGGTTTGATGTGAGTGGAGGCAGCTGAACAGAGCTGGGCACAGTCTCCAGTACATTGCTGATGCACGGGAGGGTGGACGCAGGGTGAAGAACAGAGTCCAGAAAGATTACCTCCGATGCCTGAAAGGTAATTGATTCCTGATTATGGGGGACTCTATTGTTCTTCAGCAGTCTGGCCTGAGGATTTGCAGGGCTGGGGATGGCAGTATGGGATACACCCTGAACTTAAGTATCAGGAGGTAGCCGTGTTAGTCTGTATCCACAAAAACAACAAGGAGTCCGGTGGCACCTTAAAGACTAACAGATTTATTTGGGCATAAGCTTTTGTGGGTAAAAAACCCATTTCTTCAGAATTTAATGGACTATAAAAAGTGTGTCTGGTAGTATTGCCAACTCTCATGATTTTGTCACATCTCATGATATTTTATGTTTTTCCTAATGCCTCTGCTCCTGATTCTGTAACTACCTGAGAATCTCAGCTTTCATTTTAAAAAGATACAGCTCTAGCCCTCGCTGCTGGGGAGAAGAGCTGGGAAACGGGACTTAAGTGCATCCAGAAGGCCCAGAAACCAGACAGCAAAGAAACAAGGAGGCACATATATTTTTGGTTTAAATCTCATGATCTTGGGGCCTGACTCATGATTTTTGAACTAGTGGGGCTGGGGCTGGGAGGGATCTTTAGGTCCTGTCTCCACTCAGTCAGCTGCTTCAGGAGAACAGGAACATGTTGCCAACTTTTACTAGAGGAACAATTCTCCAAGCAGGCTGGGAGCTGGGGGGAAGCAGCCAGTCCTCCCTGTGAATTCTGGGGGATTGTAGTGCCTCACTTACCAAACATCAGCTGGTTGTCTCAGCCCCACCACGTGGTGGGTCATGCTTATTAACCCCATTTCATAACTGGGGGACCTGGGGTACAGCCACAGAGGAAGCTGGGATCAGTGTTGAGATTATTGATTTGCTGGCCATACTCCACTTAGTTCACTAGAATATACTGCCTCTAATGCTACTGAGCTGCCCCTCTGGGTGGCCACAGGTGACCCTGACCACTCAGCCACAGGCAACTAGCAGAGAGGAGCCTTGGCTCACCCCTACAAGCATCAGGGCCAGCCCAAGGGTCACTGACTCTCACAAATGCAGCCATGGGCCATCCCAAAAATCCAAGGGCTTGTGACCTTGGCTTTCCTGGACTCCAGAGGCTGCCCTGGGGAAGCTTTAGGGAAATCCAGGAACAACTCCCCTGTCAATCCTTGTATTGCATTTGTAAGTCTCTTTGCAAGAAAAAGAGCAAGAAACCAACTTGTGTGTAATGAAAGCTGAGATTCTGCATTGCATCTCAAGGCGCCCCCGAACAGGGCTTTGAGAACCTTGAAGTGTGGCTCAGGTTGGGGGGACTCAAGGAACAGCCACAGAAACGCTCAAGGGGTGGTGGAGTTGAGTTCTGGGGAGAGAGTCAAAGAGCTAAATCCAGCTGGCTTGGCAAAGCCAGGAATAAAAGGAGAGACTTGAGAATTGTCTGCATGTGCCTGAGCAGGAGCAACCATAAGGAAGGGGCTGAGACTGAGCCAAGGGAAAGGAGTTCAGGAGCTATCTCCCCAGTGCTGAGGGGTCCGTGAGCCCAGGGAGCTGTCTCCCCAAGGGCAGGGAAACTGGGATCTAGGGATGAATAGAGCACAGACTGTGGAAAGAAAGGATTCCCTCAAACAGGGCTAAGGCAACCCCTGCCTACCTGGTGGGAATGGCCAAAGTAACCCCTCAGGTGCTGGAAGGAGAAATCCTGCATGTACAGCCCATCGTGTTTCCTCGCCTGGGAAGCTGTGGTCCTGGCAAAGGGTCTGTCACTAACCTCGGGGCTGGCTGGGCCTAAGGAAACTCCAAACCTGGGAGCTGATCTCTGCCGACAAACAGGTGAGATGCAAATCACATGGGGCCCATCTGGGAATCTAACACCATCACCGGGGAAATGTTGAACTAACAAAGAGCAGGTGTGTGGGAGACAGGATGGGGTCTGCAGCCTGGGGGAGGAGCTAGAGTCACTGGGGAAAACTGGACATTTTAAGTAGATTTCAGAGAGCTGTGTAGCTGACTCCCTCTCCGCTCCGAGTTAGCACAGGTCGCAGTGTTGTGTGATGCTAGAGATGTTTTTAGGGAAAATATGAAACTAGAGTCCTGATTGCCTGAGATTTGTCACTCTCCCCATGAGTTGCGCAATGAACTGCATTTTCTTGGCCAAACCTCAACTGAGATGAGTCCATTCCTCCTTCCTATAGTCCTCACACAGGTTCAACCAGATACAGCACTCCACTTCCTGTCCCAAAGTGCCCTGTAATGCAGCTGTTAAATGGCTGCCAAGTCCCACCCCAGAGAATGCTGCATCTCAGCAGGTGGGTAAAGTGTTCCATGTGCACATGGAGTGTGTAAAGCCCTTTGGGATGCTGAGCAATGGGAGGTGTGAGGGAAAGGTGAGACCTTCTAACTAGTGGCCTCTGACAACCACTCCCATTTTGGTCTCTCCAGGACTCAGGCTATCCCGGGTGGAGGACCCATTACTAGCGGATTGAGATGGGTGAAATGGAACAGATGAGGCAGGAGGCCGAGCAGCTGAAGAAGCAGATTGCGGTAACACTGGAGATGGAACCAGTCCATGCGCCCCACTTTCTCCCCCCTCCCATCTGCTCAGGGGAATCCCAGCCCAAGGGAGCTGCTCCACTCCGCCCAAAATAATCCTATCCTGAAGGAGCCTCTCCCTCCACAGCAGGGAATTCCCATCCAGAGAGAGCTCAGCTCTCTCCTGCCTTAATCCCAAGAGCCCCTACTAAGAAAGCTACTACTAAATCTCCCTCCCCTCCTCCCAAATAAGAAAGAAATGTGTATGGCATGTGGTAGGGATGAGTGGCAGGTGGTGGGTGGTCTGCGAGGCCAGGGAAGGAGTGTCACATCATAGTATTTGATTCCTTCCTCTCCTCTCCCCAGGATTTAATCTCCCTGTCCTTTGGGGTGTGCATGGGGTGCACCCCAGTGGAGAGGCTTAGTGTGGAGAAAAGTAGATGTATAGCCTGGGGCATAGGCACCAACTGCATGGATGCTCTGAGGCTGGAGCACCCATGGGGAAAAATTAGCAGGTGCTCAATACCCACTGGCAGCCAAGCTCCCCCTGCCTCTTCCCCACCTCTTCCTTTGAGTGCGCCGTGTTCCTGCTCCTTCCCCTTCCTCCCAGCACTTCTGCCCGCTGCCAAACAGCTGGTTGGTGGTGCTCAGGATGCTCTGGGAGGGAGGGGAAGGAGCAGGGACACAGTGCCCTTGAGGGGGAAGAGGTGGGGCGGGAACTTGGGGAAGGGGGTGGAATGGGGGCAGGGTGGAGGAAGAGCAGGGGTGGGAAGAGGCAGGGTGGGGGTGGGAACTTGGGGGAAGGGGTGGAGTGGGGGCAGTGCCGGGGTTAGAGGGGGGTTGAGCACTCACCGGCGGGAGCAGAAGTCGGCGCCTATGGCCTGGGGTGGGGGAGGAGGTGGGGGTTGTGCCCCAACTTATTCTTTATGATTATTTGTGTTATTACCATAGTGCCCAGGAGCCCTAGCCACGGCCCAGGAGCCTGTTGCACTGGGTGCTGTACAAACAGAACAAAATGACGTTCCCTGGCCCACGGAGCTTACAATGGAAGTAAATCTAAAGAGGTTTTCAAATCCTGTACCTGAGTCTCTCTTGCCCTTGCCTCCCGTCTCTCATGCTTGCTCTGTCTCTTGCCATTCCCTCTCTTCCTGCAGGATGCACGGAAAGCCTGTGCTGACACTACACTTGCTCAGGTAGGAGATGGTGTTAGCCAACCTCAGCCGGGTGTGGCTGTGCAAATCAGCCACAACCCCCAGGCTGCGCTTCCCAGAACAGCCTGGAGAGGGAATGAGGGATGGAGCCATGTGGCAATGTGGGGGGTTGGAGAGCCCCCTTCCCTGCTGGCTGAGGTTTAACTCTCTCTCTCCTTGGGGGAATCTCCCACCCCCCTAGATTGTGTCCGGGGTGGAGGTAGTTGGACGCATTCAGATGCGTACGCGGAGGACCCTGCGTGGGCACCTGGCCAAGATATATGCAATGCACTGGTGCACGGACTCCAAGTGAGTGAAACGCTGGCTGCCCCTGCTTAGGGTGACCAGACAGCAAGTGTGAAAAATCGGGACGGGGGGTGGGGAGTAATAGGGGCCTATATAATAGAAAAAGACCCCAAAATCGGGACTGTCCCTATAAAATCGGGACATCTGGTCACCCTATCCCTGCTGCTTATTTAGGGAATGTGAGCTGGTGCAGTGACAGGGAGGGGAGGGGGATGCTGGTGGGAGTGGCCCAGTGGGAGAGGTGACACTAACAGGGCCTGCTTCCTCTCTCTTAGACTCCTGGTCAGTGCCTCCCAAGATGGGAAACTGATCGTGTGGGACACTTACACAACCAATAAGGTAAGAGTTGGGAGCACACACCAGTAGCCAGAATCACCTGCTAGGGGAGGCCAGGAGTGGAGTAGCTGGGAGCATAGGTGGCGAGTTATACGGGCCTGTGGTGCCTGTGCTCTACCAATTTTTAGAAACGTGGGCCCGGCTACACCAATGTTTGGGGTCGCTGTACTTTGGGGGCCCCCGTGCTTCAGGGGGACACAGGGTCCAGGGCATCCTGGGTAGGTTAGCAAGGGGCCTGGTGCCAGCAGCAGCGAGCGACCCGGCCCACCCCACTATACTCCACCCCACCGGCAGCAGCGAGCGACCCAGTCCCAACCCTGCCCTGCTCTGCCCCCTCCCCACCCCCATTACACCCCTTCTCCCAAGCCCCCGCCCTGCCTCTTTCTGGCTTCCGCCCCCTCCCCCAAGTGATGCTGGGAGCCAGTGGGGCGGAGCAGAACGGGGTGGGCTGGGGCCGGGTCGCTTGCTGCTGCTGGCGCCAGGCCCCCCGTTAACCCGCTCAGGCTGCCCTGGACCCCCTGAAGCGTGGGGCCCCCCAAAGTGCGGGGCCCGGGGAAGTTGTCCTATGGACAGGATGGCTCTGCTTGGAGCCAGTCTGTGCACCACCAAAAATTATATAAACCTGGTGCCCATGGCTGGGAGCTCCCCCTCAGCCAAACTTCTGCCATGCTCCCTGCCATACTGTGGTGTTCAGTGATCTGCTTCAGTCAATGGTTCAGTTCCAGCTGCCTCTGCATTACATAACATGAGCCTCTTAAAGGTACAGTTCCCCACGTCTCCCTTTCCCAGCCAGATTTAAAGATAATAATTTACAATCAATATTTACATAACATACAATTCCCAATACTTACAGTCCATCTACTGACTGAATTTACTACCAATGTGCAATTAATCTCTGAGATGCTTTGCACCACTGCTTGGACTTGCAGGTCTACCTTGAAATATCAGTACTGCTATTGTCAGAAGGCAGAGTCCATTTATTCTGTCAGTGCTAAATGCTCGGGCTCATCTGTCTTAATCTGCTGTGCTTGTTACTTGTCTGAGATCTCCTTGGGCAAAATGGCAAACTCAGTGCCCCTTATCTCCCTCTTTTGTGGAAGTTGGAGAAGGTGTTGCCTATTCTTCTTCAGTAAGTGTCTGTCTGGGGAGGCAACCTCAGGTGAAACCACTGCTATTTGTAACTATTTTTTCCCATGATAGATATGCATGGTGTCATTTTCTTGAAGTGTTGGCAGCTCCTGGGACCCTAGGTCATAATGATTTTTTTTTTTTTTTTTGGTTTGGCCTTTTCTGTCTCTTTATACATCTGCAAGTCCCCAGTTTCTCTGACATCAGCTTCTATCATTACAGGCATTCTGGTTCTGTTTTCTGTGAAATAAATGTCAACAGGTAACAACTTGTGCTTTATTGGTGGCATTCTGTAATTTAATAGTGTTAAATATGGATCAGAATCTGACTCCTCAGCGTTTTTCAGTAGATACTTTATTATTTTGACTCTGTTTCCCACCAACCCATTGGAATGGGGATGATGGGGACTAGCAGTTATATCTAAATAAATACTTCACTGAAACTGCTTATGTGACGTTATTGATATAATCTGGGACCATATAGATCAGTGTTGCGACCAAGGTCCTGTAGTGGCACCTAGATCTTGTATAAAGGGGGTCAAATGGGGTGTCTAAGACAAGGTTATGGTTTATGGGTTATGATTATGCTGTCTATATGTGTGTATCAATTTTGTAGTTGAAGTTGTGGGTATTGGCTCTATACTGTCTGTGTTTCAAACTTATGCTATGCTGCTGGGTGACATCCCAGACAAACTGGTGCTAGCTCTGCCTAGCCTGCTTGATGGCCCATTAAGGACCATCAGCTATACAATTGACCCATTGAGAGAAGGCAGATACGCCTTGTAACTCAGCAAAGTATGCAGGGACTGGCCCATGTGACTCCAGGCTCCATTTTGCTGTAATTTTCCACAGTAAGAACAAAGAGGTGTTCTTACACCTGGAAAAGACTATATAAGGCTGATGCCTCATCTCCATCTTGTCTTCAATCCTGCTTCATACCTCTGGAGGAACTTTGCTACAAGCTGAAGCTTTGAACAAAGGACTGAGGACCCATCCCAGCGGGGGATGTATTCCAGAGACTTGATTTGATCCTGCAGTTTATTCCATCGCTGCTGCAAGCCTGAACCAAGAACTTGGCCATTACTGTATGTAATTGATTCCATTTAACCAATTCTAACTCTCATCTCTATCTTTTTCCTTTTATGAATAAACCTTTAGATTTTAGATTCTAAAGGATTGGCAACAGCGTGATTTGTGGGTAAGATCTGATTTGTATATTGACCTGGGTCTGGGGCTTGGTCCTTTGGGATCAGGAGAACCTTTTTCTTTTACTGGGATGTTGGTTTTCATAACCATTTGGCCCCATAACGAGTGGCACTGGTGGTAATACTGGGAGACTGGAGTGTCTAAGGAGATTGCTTGTGAGATTTGCGGTTAGCCAGGGGGTGAGACCGAAGTCCTCCTAGTCTGGCTGGTTTGGTTTGCCTTAGAGGTGGAAAAAACCCCAGCCTTGGGGCTGTAACTGCCCTATTTGAGCAATTTGTCCTGAGTTGGCACTCTCAGTTGGGTTCCGCCAGAACCGCATTGTCACAGTGGCGTAGTCGTGCTTGGATCCACAGAACCAGGTCAATTAAGCTTTGGGTCAGAACCCCACGCTATCCAAATTTGAATTTTGGGATTGAGAGTTTTGTTGGTTAAAGAGCTGCTGCAATGGCTGAGCAAAGAGCATATGAGGGACTTGGCAAAAAAGCCCTGGAAAATTTGTGTTCAGAAAAGAGGATAAGCTTTAGAAAGAAAGCTACAAATCAAGAACTGAGAAATCTGTTAATAGCCAGTGAGCAGGGGGCAAGAGCACAGCCCTTACCTGAGGCTACAGAAGAAGCAGAAAAAATTAGGATGCAAAGGGTGACAAGTAAACTGCAATTTGAGCATGAACAGAAGCTAGCAGATCTTCGATTGCTGGAGAAGCAAAAAATAGCAGAATTAGAGAAGGAGGCTGATGAGAGAGAAGAGAGAGCTCGTAAGGGGCGTCTAGAGCTGCTCGCTGCTGAGCAGGAGACTCACAGGATGGAACAGGAGACGGCCAGACTTCAGCTCCAAGTAATGGAAGAGCGGAGAAAGTCATCCCCACCTGGTACTCCACTTCCTCCCCGCCATGAGAAAAACTGGGAAAGGATGTGTCCCATTTACAATGATACTGAGGATATAGAGGAGTTTTTGTCTACCTTTGAACGCCTCTGCAATCTGTACCAGATCCCTGAGGGTCAGTGAATGCCTGTCCTGCTGACCAGACTGACTGGAAGAGCCAGGGAGGTATTTAATGAATTGGGGGAACAAGAAGCCTTGGATTATGGGCGGTTTAAAGATTCTGTGTTAAGGCGGTTCAAGGTTACTCCTGAATCTTACAGAGTTAAGTTTAGAGAGTTTAAAATGTCTAAGGATTGTACTTTTGTAGAATGTGCTCATAAGCTGATGGGTTTTGTTAAAAAGTGGGTTATGGGAGCCAAGGCACATGGGAGTTTTGAAAAACTGCTGGATTTAATAACCTTGGAACAATTCTTAGATATTGTGCCTGACCATGTGAGAGCAGCTGTGTGTGATAGGGACCCTGAGTCAGTCCTACGGGCAGCAGAGATTGCAGATGCCCATACCCAAAACAGGGCTCGAGAAGGGTGTAAAACCCCGGGGAAAACTAGTCACCATTCTCCCCAGTTCAAGAGGAGGGAAGGATTTAAAAGTAAACCTGTCCCTGACTCTTCTAGAGGAGTTCAAGGGGGCCCGGAAGGTAGGAACTCTCGTCCCAGGACAGAACAGATTACATGCTATCACTGTGGTATGCTGGGTCACATGAGACCAGATTGCCCAACCCTGAAGGGCAGCCCAAAGCCAGCAACCCCAAATGCCACGATAAATGCCAACTCCATTACCCTGAGCACTCAGGCTGAACCAAGCCACAACAGCTCCACCTTAAGTTCAGGTGCAAGCACAGCAGTAGCTAATGTTAACCCCATCGTCTCCAGTGGCATGGGAGGAGGTGATAAGCTCACCAGTTATATCAGGACTGAGGCATGGCAGGGGAGTGAGAGGTTTATCATGGAGGCAAAGGTCAATGATGTTGAATGCACAGGATGGCGAGACACTGGCTCGGATGTAACTATAGTCAAGGGACATTTGGTGAAGCCAGAGGACATGCTGCCGGGGGAGTATGTGACGGTAGTGGCGTTATCCGAGTACTCTGTGGACCTGCCGATGGCTAGAATCCACCTGGAGTGGGATGGCTTTAAAGGGGATGTGAAGGCTGCTGTCCAGGATTTGATTCCGGCTGATGTGTTGGTAGGAAATAACATATTGGGGGTGCCTGGCCAAGTGAATGTAGTGACCAGGTCGCAGAAAGAATTTGGGGCTGTGGCAGATACCCTGACTGATGGCAGTGAGGGGGGGCAGCAAACAGACAGAGAGTGCCTCTCAAGATGGATCAGGTGAGGGTTTGTCTGAAATATCAGAGATGATTCTGAATCCAAACAAAACCCAGAGTGAATTCATTGTGGCTCAGCAGAGTGATGTATCTCTAGAGAGGGCCAGGAATGATGCTCAGAGTCAGGTCCCAGCCTGTGAAGAGAGAGGCAGGTTTTTTATGCAGGATGGGCTGTTGTATAGGGAACCGCCTAGGGGAAGGAAGAATTCCCAAGCAGCAGCTCGCAAACAGCTTGTGGTACCTGAGAGTTACCGCAATGATTTGTTGAAGTTGGCTCATGATAGTCCCTTTGCAGGACATCTGGGTATAGGCAAAACGTGTGACTGGCTAGAGCAGAATTTCTACTGGCCTCACCTTTTTGGGTCGGTGAGAGATTACTGCAGGAGCTGTGAGCTGTGCCAGAAGCGTAAGGGGTTAAGGGGGCCTAGCAAGGTGCCCCTCCAGCCTCTGCCCATTATTGGGGAGGCTTTTGCCAGAGTAGCTGTGGATATTGTGGGGCCACTCCCAAAACCTTCCAGAAATGGGAAGAAATACATCCTGGTGTTGGTAGATTTTGCTACCAGATATCCGGAGGCTGTAGCCTTGGCTAATATCGAGGCAGAGACAGTGGCAGTGGCCTTGTTCTCTATTTTTAGCAGAGTGGGTTTTCCCAAGGAAATATTGTCTGACCGTGGGTCTAACTTTATGTCTGTGGTTTTCAAACAGTTGTGGGAGTTATGTGGGGTGAAGCACCTGAAAGCCGCTCCCTACCACCCCCAGACTAATGGTCTAGTAGAAAGGTTCAATGGAACCCTGAAGTCTATGTTGAAAATGTATGTGGATAGACGCCAGAATGACTGGGATGTTATGCTGCCGTATCTATTGTATGCATATCGGAGTGTGCCCCAAGAGTCTACAGGGTTTGCTCCCTTTGAACTGCTCTATGGGAGGCAGGTCCGGGGGCCCCTAGATTTGGTTTGTGACTCGTGGGAAGGTAATGTGGAGGAGGCAGAGCAGCCAGTGGCCGAGTATGTGGCTCAATTCAAGGAGAGTTTGCAGGAGATGATGAAGTTGGTTGAGCAGAATCTGAAAGAGAGCCAGGATACTCAGAAAGCCTGGTATGACAGAGATGCTAAAGAGAGAGCGTTTGAAATAGGGGACATGGTGTTGGTGCTAGATCCTGTCCGGAAGAACAAAATGAAAGATGTTTGGTCTGGACCCATGGAGGTAGTGGAAAGGATTAATGAGGTTACCTATGATGTGAGGAAGCCCCAGGTCCAGGGAAGTGTGCAAACAGTGCATGTGAACAGAATGAAGGCTTACCATGCAAGGGAGGTAAATGTGAACATGATCTGTTATGCTGAGGAAGAGGCAGGGTCCGTCCCTTTGATTGACATGGTTGCTGAAAGACAGGAGGATACGCCTCTCGAGAGCATTGAGATGGGGGAGGATTTAACCCCCCCTCAAAGAAAGGAACTGCTGAGGCTGATAAAACACCACAAGCGAACATTCTCCAATAGGCCAGGGCTCACAAATAGGATGACGCACTCCATTCAGACGGTGGGTCCCCACCCAGCCCCTAGCAGAGCTTACAGGGCCAAGGGAGAGATGCAAAGACAGATCCAAGAAGAGGTGGAAAGCATGTTGACAATGGGAATAATCACCAGATCCCAGAACCCCTGGGCCTCTCCCATTGTAATGGTGCCAAAAAAGGATAAGACCATGAGGTTTTGTGTGGATTACAGGAAGCTAAATGCTATCACCCAGCCTGACCCTTACCCCACACCCAGAACAGAGGATCTACTGGATACACTGGGAGGGGCAAGGTTTATAAGCACCCTGGACCTGACTAAGGGGTACTGGCAAATACCCCTAGATGCCGAGGCACAAGAAAAATCCGCTTTCATAGTGGAATCGGGCCTATATGAGTTCAAAGTACTGCCCTTTGGGATGCGAAATTCAGGGGCTACGTTCATGAAACTTATAAATGAGGGCCTACGGGGATTAGAATCTTTTGCGAGGGCCTATATAGACGACCTGGCCGTATTCAGCAGTTCGTGGCAAGATCACCTGAACCACATAGGGATTGTGCTGCACCGACTCAGGGAGGCCAATCTAACGGTTAAGGTTTCTAAATGCAGAATGGGAGCTGCTGAAGTGACCTACCTGGGGCACAGGGTGGGCAATGGGCAACTGCGCCCAGAGCCTTTAAAGGTAGAGGCCATTAAAAACTGGCCAACCCCTAGAACTAAAAAGCAGGTCCAATCCTTCATTGGTCTGGCCAACTATTACAGGAGGGATTTGTGCAGGGATTCAGCGACATTGTTGCTCCCATCACAGACCTGACGAAAAAGGAAAAACCAGACCGGGTGCTATGGACGGAGGCCTGTGAGCAGGGTTTTCAAAGCATAAAGGGCGCTTTGGCCAAAGAGCCTGTTTTGGCCAGCCCAGATTTCGAAAAGCCTTTTTTACTATGTACAGATGCTTCCAATATTGGGCTGGGGGCAGTGCTAATGCAAGAGGGGGGAGGAGGTAAGAGACATCCTGTGGCATATCTAAGTAAGAGATTGTCCCCCACTGAGCAAAATTACGCTACCATTGAAAAGGAATGTTATGCCATTGTCTGGGCTGTCAAGCAGCTTAAGCCCTATCTGTACAATAAAAAATTCACTGTGTTGAGTGATCATGCCCCTCTGGTCTGGCTGCACAAGGCCAAGGGCAACAACTCCAGATTGCTGCGTTGGAGTTTAGCCCTTCAGGAGTATGAAATGGATATAGTCCACATAAGGGGAAAGGAAAATATTGTAGCTGATGCATTGTCTAGAGTGGAGAGCTCTTAGGATGCAGTCAGCGATGTTTGTGACATCCCTTCCTGCATCAATTTTGCGTTGGGGGTGTGACGTTATTGATATAATCTGGAACCATATAGATCAGTGTTGCGACCAAGGTCCTGTAGTGGCACCTAGATCTTGTATAAAGGGGGTCAAATGGGGTGTCTAAGACAAGGTTATGGTTTATGGGTTATGATTATGCTGTCTATAGGTGTGTATCAATTTTGTAGTTGAAGTTGTGGGTATTGGCTCTATACTGTCTGTGTTTCAAACTTATGCTATGCTGCTGGGTGACATCCCAGACAAACTGGTGCTAGCTCTGCCTAGCCTGCTTGATGGCCCATTAAGGACCATCAGCTATACAATTGACCCATTGAGAGAAGGCAGATACGCCTTGTAACTCAGCAAAGTATGCAGGGACTGGCCCATGTGACTCCAGGCTCCATTTTGCTGTAATTTTCCACAGTAAGAACAAAGAGATGTTCTTACACCTGGAAAAGACTGTATAAGGCTGATGCCTCATCTCCATCTTGTCTTCAGTCCTGCTTCATACCTCTGGAGGAACTTTGCTACAAGCTGAAGCTTTGAACAAAGGACTGAGGACCCATCCCAGCGGGGGATGTATTCCAGAGACTTGATTTGATCCTGCAGTTTATTCCATCGCTGCTGCAAGCCTGAACCAAGAACTTGGCCATTACTGTATGTAATTGATTCCATTTAACCAGTTCTAACTCTCATCTCTATCTTTTTCCTTTTATGAATAAACCTTTAGATTTTAGATTCTAAAGGATTGGCAACAGCGTGATTTGTGGGTAAGATCTGATTTGTATATTGACCTGGGTCTGGGGCTTGGTCCTTTGGGATCAGGAGAACCTTTTTCTTTTACTGGGATGTTGGTTTTCATAACCATTTGGCCCCATAATGAGTGGCACTGGTGGTAATACTGGGAGACTGGAGTGTCTAAGGAGATTGCTTGTGAGACTTGCGGTTAGCCAGGGGGTGAGACCGAAGTCCTCCTAGTCTGGCTGGTTTGGTTTGCCTTAGAGGTGGAAAAAACCCCAGCCTTGGGGCTGTAACTGCCCTATTTGAGCAATTTGTCCTGAGTTGGCACTCTCAGTTGGGTTCCGCCAGAACCGCATTGTCACAGCTTACTCTTATGCCCACTAACACTGGTCTACAATTTTTGAGAAGTCATCTGCTTCAGAGATAAAATGTGCTATTTATTATGTATTTTGATGTGCTGAATTCAAATATGACAATTAAAACAACTGAGTGGCTACTGTTTCTAAGATATTTAAGTTTTTACATTGTATGTCTATGTATATTGTGTAGATAGTAGAGTTTTAATAATAAATTGTAAACCTAGGTCTTTTCATGTGTTTATAGTTGCCTTACATGATAATATTTCACCTGTCCTGTTTATGTAACACTTTAAAAATCAGCAAAAGGGTTATATAAATAAAATTTATTATGAAACAAAAGGCAAAAAACTATTATGTACATAGTTTAGTCCTATTCAGTGTCTACTCGGCGATTCTTTGCTTGTCTCTTGTATTCATTAAATGGAGCATCTCTTGTCACTGTCCAGCAATAGTTTGCAAGCATTGATGGGCTCCATTTGCCCTGACAGCATTTCTCCATTGTTACAATGTCCTGGTGAAATCGCTCACCGTGCTCGTCGCTCACTGCTCCGCAGTTCGGTGGAAAGAAATCTAGATGACAGTGCAAAAAATGTATCTTTAGTGACATGTTGCAACCAAGGTTTTGTATGCCTTGAGGAGGTTTTCCACCAACAACCTGTAGTTGTCTGCCTTGTTGTTTCCGAGAAAATTTATTGCCACTAACTGGAAGGCTTTCCATGCCGTCTTTTCCTTGCCACGCAGTGCATGGTCAAATGCATCATCTCGAAGAAGTTCACGAATCTGAGGACAATGACACCTTCCTTTATCTTAGCTTCACTTAACCTTGGAAATTTTCCACGGAGGTACTTGAAAGCTGTTTGTGTTTTGTCAATGGCCTTGACAAAGTTCTTCATCAGACCCAGCTTGATGTGTAAGGGTGGTAACAAAATCTTCCTTGATCCAACAAGTGGTGGATGCTGAACACTTTTCCTCCCAGGCTCCAATGACTGTCGGAGTGGCCAATCTTTCTTGATGTAGTGGGAATCTCTTGCATGACTATCCCATTCGCAGAGAAAACAGCAGTACTTTGTGTATCCAGTCTGCAGACCAAGCAAGAGAGCAACAACCTTCAAATCGCCACAAAGCTGCCACTGATGTTGGTCATAGTTTATGCACCTCAAAAGTTGTTTCATGTTGTCATAGGTTTCCTTCATATGGACTGCATGACCAACTGGAATTGATGGCAAAACATTGCCATTATGCAGTAAAACAGCTTTAAGACTTGTCTTCGATGAATCAATGAACAGTCTCCACTCATCTGGATCGTGAACGATGTTGAGGGCTGCCATCACACCATCGATGTTGATGCAGGCTACAAGATCACCTTCCATGAAGAAGAATGGGACAAGACCCTTTTGACGGTCACGGAACATGGAAACCCTAACATCACCTGCCAGGAGATTCCACTGCTGTAGTCTGGAGCCCAACAGCTCTGCCTTACTCTTGGGTAGTTCCAAATCCCTGACAAGGTCATTCAGTTCACCTTGTGTTATGAGGTGTGGTTCAGAGGAGGAGGATGGGAGAAAATGTGGGTCCTGTGACATTGATGGTTCAGGACCAGAAGTTTCATCCTCTTCCTCTTCCTTGTCTGACTCAAGTGAGAATGATTCTGGTGCATTAGGAACCGGCAGTCCTTCTCCGTGGGGTACTGGGCGTATAGCTGATGGAATGTTTGGATAATGCACAGTCCACTTTTCTTCTTTGACACACTTTTCCCAACTGGAGGCACCATGCAGAAGTAACAATTGCTGGTATGATCTGTTGGCTCTCTCCAAATCATTGGCACTGCAAAAGGCATAGATTTCCTTTTCCTGTTCAACCACTGGCGAAGATTTGTTGCACAAGTGTTGCAGCATATGTGTGGGGCCCACCTCTTGTCCTGATCTCCAATTTTGCAGCCAAAATAAAGGTGATAGGCTTTCTTAACCACAGTGGTTATACTGCGCTTTTGTGATGCAAAAGTCACTTCACCACAAACAGAGCAGAAGTTATCTGCACTGTTCACACAAGTACGAGGCATCTCTGCTCACTTTGGCTAAACAGAAATGTGTCCCTTTGCAAAATCAAACACTGACAAATAAGAGAGCACGACACTGTATGATTTCTAGAGCTGATATAGGGCAATTTGTTCAGCAGAGTGATGTAAGCTTCCTTATGATTGCATCATCCATGACTTCTAGGAATAATATGATGCAATTCATATCATGTATGACGCAATACCAGCTTCAGATTGTATCATTCATTGTTTTGCCTAAAAAGCAAGTACTGTCCAAACCCAGTCATAGATTTATTCATAGATCCAGTCAAAGATGTATTTTAGTCATTTCTGGTTTAAATTGAGATCCCTTCCCTTTATAACTCACTTATCCTCCGCCATTCCCAAGTCAAGGGTCGTATATACTGACCCAATAGCATATCTTGAAAACTAGAGCCAATCAACAATTTTAAGCATCATTTTCATTCTCAGTGACCCAGAATTAGTAAAGTTTGACTACATTTATTTCAGAAGCATTTTGGCTGTAGAGCAGTGTAATCTGTGGCCCATTGTCAGATATCATGAGGTTAGGTACACCATGTGTTTTAAGAATAGATTTGATATACTCAATCTAGTAAAGCTATCTCAGGGAAGTGAGAATAATAGTCCTCTTTGCTACCTCCTGTCTTGATCGCTGTGGACAATACCATCATCCTGCCTGTCACTCAGGCCTGTAACCCAGGTGTCATCTTTAATTTGGAGCTTGTGACGGAGGGTAATTTTTCATAATATTTTGGATAACTATTGTGTGTGCCTCAATTTCCCCTCTGTGGTGCATAGTTAACTGGGGGAAATGTCCTTTACTCTTTGGAGTGACCCAGAGATACAGGTGAGTCCGACGCTTAGCTGCCTGGGGCTCATGCCCGTGGAGAGTCCCAGAAGACAATGGTTGCTCCAATTGCCTGGACATTTGGCACCTAGCAACAAATGACCATGGATGGCTCATCCTCCTTAGGAAGCCAGCTGGAGAACAAAGGACTGGGGAGTGGGGAGTGGCAGGGCGGCAGGACAGGGGTATTGTATTGTGTGGGCTGCTGGAAGCAGAGGGAAACTTCTAGTCTGGGACTAAAGAGGCGGTCAGAGGGCTCAGGACTGACCCAGATGGACTTTGCTGTAACTTTCCTATGTTAACTAAGGACTTTCTATACTGTGTTCCAGACAGCTATTAAACCCTTCTGCTTTTACAACACTGGCTGAGAGTCACTGCAGATCAGGAAGTCAAGGATGCATTGCTCCTTTTGGGTGTGCAAGTCTTCCCCAGGTGTCCAATTCAGGTGGACTGACTGAGGGGAGCTCACGGTGAGAAGCAGGGATGCTGAAGGCTCTGAGGTTGGGTCCCTGGAGGCAGTGAAGCTAAGAGGCTTAGCCTAGTGACAGTGTGACCCTAAGGGCGCTGACACACAGAAGGGGTCCTCGAAAGGACTGTTCCAGAGCCATTCAAGAGCATCGGACCTATGGATTCATGACAGGTGGTAGCAGAGGATGGTTGGCGAATGCACCCAGTAGACAATTGGCTGCTGAAGGCACCAGAAATATTGGCAGTGGTAAAACAAGAGAAGTTAAAGAAAACAGGGAGGAAATGGTGTATAACCATCTCCCTAAGAAGAATATTGCAAACCTGTGCAGGGAGAGCAGGCTAAGCGTTGGGAAGCTCAACAAGGCGCAGCTGATTGCACAGCTGGTGAAGGATGACTAGTCTAAGAAGCAGGTTCCAGGCCCAAGTGGGGCTTCAGGAGGGTCTGGGAGCAGCAGAGGCAGCAGCAGGGTGCCCACCAGACCCGGTTCCCCATCCAGCAGGCGGGTCTTCACGACCTGGTTTCTCATCAGTAGATTTGAAGTAGTTGGAGCTGAGAGCAAAAGAGCTGCAGCTGGAGCAACAGAAGCTAGAGGACCAGGAGAAGCAGCAGAAGCATGAGAAAGAACAGCACCACTGCCCAAATTACAGCCGTCCATGAAAGGGGGCTGGGAGAGGACTCAGACTTGGGTTGACCCTGGGATGGGAGATGGGCTCCTTGTATTTACACAGCACTGAGGTTGGGACAGAACTCCAGAGGGGGCCTGCCAATGTGCAGAAGCATCCTGCATCCCTCACCAGACGCTGGGACACCCAAGCCACAGAGTTGTGACTGGGTTAATAACCAATGTAAACAGGTTCAAATCAAGGGTAAGGACACCCCAGACTGTGGCCAAGATAGCTGACACACAGAGGAATGTGGGATCACTGTGCTCCTCACTCCCTGGCAGATGAGGGGGGGAGGCAGTGGCAGGATCCCAGCCCGGTTTCAAACCCAAAGGTTTTGGGGTGGCAAAAGGGCTGAGGGCCACATGAGAGCTCCTCATGGGCACCCTATGAGTGCCATCAAACAGACCAGTCCTAAGGGAGGATGTGAAACTGCTCTGAGCTGGGTGTTGGAAACAGTAAGTGCTATGGATTAGTAGGGTGCTAAAAGGATCACGGATGTGCCTGATAGAACAACCGCCAAGGAACTGGGAAAGATGCTGTGGCACCTATGGGCAGGGCCGTCCTTACCCATATGCAAACTACGCAGCTGTGCAGGGCACTGGTGCCCTACGCAGCTGTGTGCCACTCCAGTGGCCAGTCCGATCCCCCGTCCACTGAGCCAGCCAGGAAAGCTGCCCCCACTCCCGCCCCACCCCTTCCCCATTGCCCCTGCTCTGCCCCCACCCCGCCTCTTCCCACCCCTGCTCCACCCAGCCCCGCCCCCACTCCACCCCTTCCCCAAAGCCCCTGCCCCCGCTCTGCCCCTGCCCCCCCTTCCCACTCCTGCTCTGCCCCTGCCCCACCCCCACTCCACCCCTTCCCCATAGCCCTCACCCCTGCTCCGCCCCTGCCCCACCTCTTCCCACCCCTGCTCTGCCCCAGCCCTACCCCCACTCTACCCCTTCCCCTGAGCTACATCCTGGGGAACTGCAGCTGGGGGTTGGGCGTGCCCTGCACTCACCGGACAGCTGGAAGTAGAGCAACCTGGCCCCAACCCACTCCGCATGGCCGGTGAGTGCTGGGGGGCAGGTGACGGTCCCCCCTGCCGCCCAAGTCCCAAGGCTGAGAGCCAGGGAAGCAAAGCAGAGCAGGCTGGGGCCGGGGCACTCCACTTCCCACCGCCCCGTGAGTGCAGGGTCGGGCCTGCCCTGCAATCACCGGGTGGCAGGAAGTGGAGCGACCTGGCCCCAACCCGCTCTGCTCCACCGGCTCGTGCTGGGGGGCGGTTTCCCCCCTGCTTCCCAAGCCTGCTCCTGCCCCCCACAGTCCTGGGGCACACCCCCACCCCCGCGGAGGCCTAGGGCCAGCCCCCCCCACTCCGCGGGGGTGCTGGATAGGGCACCACAATGTCTAGGGACGGCCCTGCCTATGGGTAACATTGGTGGGTTCCAACTTCGCCAGGTCACTGGCTGAAGTGACCCCCACTCAGTTTGTCTCGAAGGGGGAAGACGTGATGGAGTGGGAATTTTTCATATTTTTAATTTTGGATGACTACTGTGTGTGCCTCTGTTTCCCCTGTGTGGTGCATAGTTAAATAGGTTGGGGGGAAAGGTTGTGTACTCTTTGCAGCAACCCAGAAATACAGGCAGGACCAATGCCTGGGGCCCATGCCCGTGGAGAGTCCCAGAAGACACTGGCCACTCCAATTGCCTGGACTTTTGGCACCTAGCAACAAATGACCATGGATCGCCCACCCTCCATAGGAAGCCAGCTGGGTGTGATGAACTGAAGAACAAAGAACTGGGGAGGGGTTGGGGGAGGGGTTGTATTGTGAGGGCTGCTGGAGGCAGAGGGAAGTTTCTAGAATCGGATTACAAAGGGGTCAGAGGGCTCTGAGCTCTGAATTGACCCAGATGGACTCTGCTGTAACTTTTCATTTTGTCAGTGCTTCTCAACCAGAGGTACTCTACCCATGAGGGTATTCAGAGGTCTTCCAGGGAGTACATCAACTCTTCTAGATATTTGCCTAGTTTTACAACAGGGTACATAAAAAGCACTAGCAAAGTTAGTACAAACTAAACAATAACTTGTTTATATTGCTCTCTATATCATACACTGAAATTTAAGTATACTATTTATACTACAATTAATTTATTTTATAATTATATGGTAAAAATGAAAAAGTCAGCAATTTTTCAGTACTAGTGTGCTGTGACACTTCTGTATTTTTATGTCTGATTGTGGAAGCAAGGAGTTTTTAAGTGAAGTGAAACTTGGGGATACATGAGACAAATCAGACTCCTGAAAGGGGTACAGTGGTCTAGGAAGGTTGAGAGCCAGTGTCAGTGTTAACTAAGGACTTTCTATGCTGTGTTCCAGACAGCTAATAAACCCATCTGCTTTTACTCAGCGCTGGCTGAGAGTCACTGTAGTCAGGAAGTCGGGGGTGCATTGCTCCATTTGGGTGTGCAAGTCTTTCCCAGGTGTCCAATTCAGGTGGACTTGCTGAGGGGAGCTCACGGTGGGAAGCAGGAGTGCTGAAGGCTCCAAGGTTGAGTCCCTGGAGGCAGGGCCGTCCCTAGCCATTTCGGTGGCCTCTGCAGCCCCCCTGTGGGGGGGCTATGAGGGGCCCCAGGCCTCCGGGGGGGAGGGGCTGGCCCCAGGCCTCCATGGGGAAAGGGCCGGGGAGAACAGGAGAAACCGCTTCCTGGCCCCAGCCTGCTCTGCTCTGCTCCCCTGGCTCCCAGCCTTGGGGGGCAGGGGGAAAACCGCCCCCCAGCACTCGCCAGTGGCACGGCTGGGAGCCAGGGGAGCGGAGTAGGCTGGGGCCAGGTTGCTCCACTTACCATGCAGTGAATGCAGGCCCATCCCCTGCAGCAGTCCTCAGGGGAGTGGGGCAGAGCAGGGGTGGGGGCCATGGGGAAGAGGTGGAGCAGGAGCTGGAGCAGCACGCAGCTGTGCAGCGCACCAGGAAATGTGGTGCCCCAAATTCCCTGATGCCCTACGCAGCTGCGTACTTTGCATATGGGTAAGGATGGCCCTGCCTGGAGGCAGTGAAGCCAAGAGGCCTAACCCAGTGACAGTGTCACCCTAAGGGGGCTGACTCACAGAAGGGGTCCTCCCAGGGACTGTTCCAGAGTACTGGACCTGTGGATCCGTGACAGACCTCTCTCTAGGTCCTCACATCCAGGCTATGTCTAAATCTTGCTGATTCTTTCTGCATAACATCTCTAAGGCTATGCCTACACTACTGCGGTGTCGACCTACGCTAAGCAACTCCAGCTACGTGAATAACCTAGCTGGAGTCAACGTACCTTACGTCGAGTTACCGCGGGGTCTACACCGCAGGAGGTCGATGGGAGAAAATCTCCCGTCGACTTACCTTACTCCACTCATCAGGGGTAGAGTACAGGGGTCGACTGGAAAGCGATCTGCAGTCAATTTGGCAGGTCTTTACTAGTCCCGCTAAATCAACCGCTGGTGGATTGATCTCATAGCGTCCATCCCCGTTGTAGTGTAGCCGTGCCCTAAGATACGGCTTTTCCTATCTATCCACCCAACTCTCATCATCTTGTGCCTTGATTACTGCAACATCCTTCTCTCTGGCCTTGACAAATGCAATCTTGCCCCACCCGCATCCATCCAGAATAATGCAGCATTGATCATTTTCCTAACCCATCACTCTGATGTCACTCCTCTCTTTGAATCCCTCCACTTGCTCCCTGTTCTCTAGCACATCAAACATAAGCTGCTTTCAAGGCCCTTCACCATCAATCCCCACCCTACCTATCACCTTTCATTCAGTGTCACTATGCCGACACTTGCTCATGATTCCAGCCTCCAGTGCCCACTTATTAAATGTTTACATTTTTAAATTGATAATAGGGGATCTGGGCATATGCTATCCTAGGCACCCTGTGCTAATAGCCTTAATCCCCTTCTGCAGGGGCTCATGCTGAGCAGTGGCTCTCGCAATCACTGGCCACATTTCATCCAGGCAAGTTTTTTTTTATCAGTCATGTTCAAAATCTAGCTCCAGTTTAGCCAAATGCTCTAGAAAGTGTCTGCAAGCACCAAATCTCTCCCAGGTTTGTATTCCATTTGCAAATCAATTTGAAAAAATAATCTCTGTATTCTTGGGGGTCGGGCAAGAGGGTTGCCAGGCCCTTTTCATAATGGCAATAAATGGTTTAAGGTCAGTTTCGGCTAAAACTGGCCTCCCATAAATAAAGACATGAAACTTTTTACCCCCATGGACTCAGGCCAAAGCCACCTCCTCTGTTTGAGTGTACTGATGCTAAGGTGTCGGGAGGTATGACTGCAGCACATGGACGTGCCTGAGCTAGCTTTGATCTCTTGTTTCTGACTTGGACTGTGGGTTCTGCATGCCTCTAGGTCTCAGGTCTTTTTTCTTGCAGTATTTTGGATTCTCTATCATGTCTACAGTGTCAGAGCTTCAATCTGGACTGGGTGACATCTGTTACTTGGCAAATTCTAATTGCTTGGTCTCCTAGTAGTCTCCGTCTGTAAGTGTTTTGTTCCAGATCCCAAACACGACCTGGTCTCTTACGAGGGACTCAGGTAAGCTCCCAAAACTGCATGATTGGCTCTTTAGCCTTAGATCAGACACAAAATCTTCTTCTATAGTTTCATCTTCCTTTTGTTCCCTTCTCTCTGATTAAAAACATCTCTCGTATGTCTCATTTTTAGGTGGAGTGCAGTACTCAAATGCCACTGCCAGTACTATGATTTCGTAGTTAGCCTCCTCTGCCTGAGTTAACTGAAAACTATTCAACACATCCAGTACTTCAGAACCAGCTATTGTCAGAAATGAGGCTTCTTTCTGACTGTTTCCTTTCTATTGGCACCCATGGCTTGTAGATGTGGAGTGAAGGGCTGTGTGAACCTTCTCCAGTTGTCTTCCAAATTCCAGAGCAGTCTGGTGGGGGCTTTTAACCACTCCATTCTTCCACTCAGGGTATTGTCTAAATGCGTTTTCACTCCTAGTACCACGTGGTGTTCAGTGATCACTCAAAGTGCTTTACAGAGATCTGCTTCATTCACTATCTCAGTTTCAACTGCCTCTGAATTACATAATATGAGCCTCTTAAAGGTACAATTACCCACAAGCTCCTCCTGCTGAGATAGGCTGAAACTGGGAGTTTCCCCTACAGCCAGCTTACTCACCCTGACTCTTACAGTGCCTCCTGCTGGGAGAGGCTGACTGGAGTGGCTCCCCTAACAGGCAACACTCTTGCCTTTGCCCTTCAGTTTCTCTTGCTGGGAGAGTCCAGGACTGTTTCATTTCTCCCCAGGTTCATGCCATCCCTCTCCGCTCGTCCTGGGTCATGACCTGTGCCTATGCACCCTCAGGGAATTTTGTGGCCTGTGGGGGTCTCGACAACATGTGCTCTATCTACAATCTCAAGACTCGTGAAGGCAACGTCAAAGTGAGCAGGGAGCTCTCGGCCCACACAGGTGAGTACCCTGCCCACCTCTGCAGCCCAGGGCATCCCTGCCCCTGAGCCTCACTCTCCTGCCCCCGCCCTTGCCCCCATTATTCTCGTCATCTATTATTCCTGCCCCTCAGGTTACCTCTCCTGCTGCCGATTCCTGGATGACAATAATATCGTGACGAGCTCCGGAGACACCACGTGGTGAGTGATTCCCTTCATCCTCTCACCAGACATTGGTGTTACTAACTAATGATTTTATTGCAAGTCCCCAATATGTGGCATTTATCTTAAAGCTCCAACCCCAGGAGTCATGGGATTAGGACAGAATCTCAGTTTTTAGCCCTGATGGTTGCAGAGAAAACTGGAAAATGTGACCCCAGTGCATCTTAAAGGCTCAAAAACCAGATGACAACAAAAATAAACCCAAAGTTTTTTATGTTTGAAACTCGTGACTCGATTTTTGAATGCTTGGAGTGGCAATTCTGAGGCACAGAGAAGTATGGAAGGGCTACAAAGAGGAGGCTGATTCCTCTCTCCTTCTGTATAATAAACTTGGTATTTTTCTTTCCAGCTGAGGCCAGGTCTACACTAGAAAGTTTGCTAGTATAGCTGGTACAGTTTACAGCACGTTAGTGAGCAAAATAAGCTACACAGACAAACAGCACGTTTATGCCAGTAAAATTACAATAATCACCCCCTAGGCAACATTGCTGTGCTACCAAAAGTTTCTAACATAGACCTGGCCAGAGTTAGCTCAAGCCCTTACTCTTAGGCTACACCACCACCGCCTGGTTGTATAGGTGGTAAGCTGTATTGACACAATGTGATAAGAAGGCTCCAGTTGCGTTAAGCTGACTTGATTGGTAAAAACATCTTTTTCCATAAAGTAGGCTAGGCCGTAGTTTCCACCCCTTCTTTTAAAATAGGGTAAACTTCCCAATGTAGCCTTAAGGCTGGTCCATCTCCCGTGGCCATAAGACTCTAGCACTTCTGTTGCTGTAGCCTGAGGACTCTTCTCTCCTCCCCTTACAGCGCACTCTGGGATATTGAAACAGGACAGCAGAAGACTGTGTTCATGGGTCACACTGGAGACTGCATGAGCCTGGCCGTCTCCCCAGACTTCAAACTCTTTATCTCCGGGGCCTGCGATGCCACTGCGAAGCTGTGGGATGTACGGGAGGGAACCTGCCGTCAGACATTCACAGGGCATGAGTCAGACATCAATGCCATCTGTGTACGTACCCTGTCCAGCCTGGGGGAACAGCAAATATGTGTGTTTTAGGCCCAGGACTGAAACAATCATGGGGGCACTGTCATAGTTGTGTGTGGGGAGCTACCCATCTGGGTGCTAACGTGGGACTTGGAAGATCTGGGTTTTGTTCCCTGCCCTAGAGCAAGCTCCTCAGTCTCTCTGTACCTCAGTCCCCAACTGTAAAGGGGACAGTAGCATTGCCCTACTTCGCTGGGGTGTAAAACCACTAACATTTACAAGGGCCCTGGGCTGGAATGGCAGGGGCGTTGACAGAGCTGGGGTGGGGGGCAGGCTGGTGTAGTAGGTGCTGTGGGGCAGGATTATGGTCCCTTGCATGAATGGTGCCGTCTCCCTCTTCAGTTCTTCCCCAACGGTGAAGCCATCTGCACAGGTTCAGATGATGCCACCTGCCGCCTCTTTGACCTGCGGGCAGACCAGGAGCTCATCGTCTATTCCCATGAGAGCATCATCTGTGGAATCACCTCAGTCGCCTTCTCCCGTAGCGGGCGTCTCATGATGGCTGGATATGATGACTTCAACTGCAACATCTGGGACTCCCTGAAGGGGGAGCGTGTGGGTGAGTGGGTCCTGGAGTTGCCTGTAAAGGCTGCCTACTGCAATGGAGGCCTGGGAACCCCAGCAAGACACTCCATAGGAGACAAAGCCCCCTTTTCTAGGAGGGGCAGGTTAGTAGCCGGGGAGTCAATTCTCCTAGAGGCTCTCCGTTGTGGAATGTAAGTTACCCTTTTCCTAGAAAGGGCAGGTTACAGTCCTGCTGAGGGAAATGCCTCCTCTTGGCATTAAGGTATGCAGAAGATGCTTGCTAGGATGACGTGCACAGCTGGCGTGGTGCATAGTGGTGTACGGGCATGTAGGCCACATTCCCACAGACACTGTAGCACGTCTCCCCCCGCCCTTCTCTTTTGATGATGTCTGCTCTCTCTCCCCTTCAGGGATCCTCTCCGGTCATGACAACAGGGTGAGCTGTCTAGGGGTGACAGCAGATGGCATGGCCGTGGCTACTGGCTCCTGGGACAGCTTCCTCAAGATTTGGAACTGAAGAGGATGATCGGGAGAGGGAGATTATTGGGAGGTGTTTACAACAAACACAGTCAGTTGAGCACAATTGGTATTTCTACCTGTTAGTCACAGGCATGTCTCTCTCTCTGAGGGAAAGGAGCCCTCCATTAGCTGTTCCCCCCAACCCAATTCCTAAATATGGCATAAGGCTTTCAGCCTGGGACAGGTTGTAGGACCCCAGATAAGTGAGACTGTTTCACAAGCTTTAGGACCTTGCATTGCACACCCACTGACTCCACACCATTTTATCCCTACATTCTCCCCCCCACCCGAAAGACAAACACCGTTCCCTGAAAAAGACCTCTACTTGAGGCAGGGACCCCCCTCCACTACAACCATTGCTCCAGACACACCTCCCCTAATCCTCCCAAAGAGAGAAACCCTCCTCCTTGCAGACGGGGGTAGAGAGAAGAGATTTTAGCCAGCTAGGACTCTGCATTGAGCTTTGCTAAGAGGGGCTAATTTCTGTGGGACTCCCTCCCCCCACCAGTTAGCCCAGTTTTATCTATGCATCAAATGTGGGAGGGGAGTTCACTGTCCCATCTAGGGCATCAAGGACAGGGAAATGTTAATTTATTTTTATTTATATTCCTGTAGCTGTCCCCTTCCCCTCATCCACATGTGCTGTGTATTGCTCTTGCATTAGCTTGTAGACCACCTCAGCCCCTGCTTTCAAGATGTAACTATCATACAGGAGTTTCAGACAAAATAAAAAGATCAAGTGAGATGCATGTGCTGTATCATTTGAGCCAGACACTGGCCTAGGCTACTGCAAATGATGCTTGGGAACACAGGGGATAATAATCTAGGAACTCCTACATGTCTACTGCACTCAGTTCTAGCCCCTCACTCCCAGAGGCAGCCCCTAGGGGAGGGAGAAGTCATGGGCCTCCCCCTCTCTTGGTGCCCTGGGAGGACTATGCAGTCTCCCACCTACTTCCACCCCATGCCAAACACTTGGCTGCTCCCTCTGGAGTACACAAGGGGTCAAGTTGGGAGCAGGAGATTGAGATTTGCTTCCGTCAGCCACTGAAAGCCTCTCAGGGAGCTGAGGATTTGGGAAGGCCCCTCCATCAAGCTCAGGAAATTCTGAGCCAGCAGACACCTTCCTGGGGTCCCAGTTTGTTGTAGCTAAGAAAGGACCTAACCATATGAGATGCCAGAGGTAGCAATAAAGAGGTTATGACCACACTTACAACAGAAACTAGCATACCAAAGAGAACACCCAGCATGCAATGCTCACGAGTGGAGGGGTACAACTCCCAGCATGCCATATTCTCGTCCCAGAGGGAGGTACCCCCCAGCCCCAGAATAGCTCTTCAAAGTAGGTGTAGCTCCCCCCTAGTAACTACCGCTCTTAGCACGTCACAGACCCTGGCTTAAATGGCATATGCCATTGAATGCTGGAGATCAGTCTCTGCTTCCCTTCAGGGTTGGTGGGGGATTCCTGCCATACGAACCAAATTGTTTTGGGCCCAAGTTTCAGCAACAGCTGAACTGGACAGGCACTGGGCAAGGAGGTGACTGCTAGCCCAGGCAGGATGCAGCAAGACACTGGTGCAGCCAGATTGTCTTTAAAGTGTGTTTATTAACCACATGCATGGGCTTATAAATTGAGGCAGTACAAGTGAGGTTTCAGAGACCAACAGCCACATAGCACAGAAGCCTGTACATGAAAAGAGATATGCATAAAATTAGGGGAGAGAAAAGGAAGTACTGTTCATCCTCTCCGCCTGAAAAGATTGGGTCAGAAGAGACTACAGGCCCAGGGTGTCCCTACCCAAAAGAGCAGGATCCTTTGTCCTTAGAAGTCTCCATTCCAGAAGCACAGATAGAAGAAAGGGTTATTGTCAGGAGTCCAAGGGAAAGGGGACTCCCCAAACCCTTTAATTCTCCACCAAATGACAGTGTTGATTCTCTTTGTTCAAATCATTCCAGGCATGGCCCCCTGATTTGAGGCTGCACCCTGGATCTGCTGCCACCTCCTTCCACTCCCCCAGGTTCTCTGCCAGCAATGGGTGCCTCTTACCCTGGAGAGGAGAGAAAATTACTTAGTGCAAAGGCAAGTTAGTCTGAAGTGTTCCTCTCTGGGGCTCTGGTGAGACCCTACATGAGATACTGCACCCAGCTCTGGGCCCCTCAGTCCTTTAAAGGTAGGCAGAGCTCAGAAATATGCAGGGATCATGCGGTAAACAAACATTTTAAAATCCCCCTGGCTGCACCTGCATCTTGATACATCCCACAGGGGCTAGCAATCACCTCCTTGCTAGGGTCTGGGGAGAGATTCAAAGAGAAGGTAAAGCCATGATATGGTGAGAGGATCATCTGCAAGTGTCTGAGGAGGCTCAAACCTGGGGGGTGAGGGGTGGGGGCATAGCAGGTTAAGACCGAAAAGGGGGAAAAGGAACTTAGAAACCAACCCTCAGCACTGAGGGGTTTGTGAGCCCAAGTCATCTCTCCAAAGGGCCTGGAGCCCCATTGTTTGGGAAAACAATTCTGAACTGAGCTCATGGGATGTTTAGAACTTGAAGGGGCTCCAGCCCCACTCTGCCCCTTATGGGGTCCTAATGCCTCATCCCGCAAGACTCCCACTAAGCATCACCTGGCGAGGAGTGAGAGTACTCGGGGAATTGTCGTCTTGTAGGATGCTGAGGGGAGAGCGCCCGGTACCACCAGAGGCTGCCAAGACTTTGTTGCTGGCCTTGCGTCTTGTGGGTTTGCCCCCTGGAGAGAGAGAGAGAGAGATGCAATCAATAGCAGCTGCAATTCAGTTAGAGGTTCAGCAATTTTATAATCCTTTCTGCACTTTATGATAATCTAGTCTGACCTCCTGCATAGCACAGGCTAGAGAATTTCTGCAAGTGACTCCTGCACCACCCAATGACTTGTGAGTGAACTAGAGCATCTTATTGAGAAAGAGCTCAGTCCTATTTTAAAAGACTCAAATCTACCCCACATATAGGTAAATTGGTCCAATGGTTAAATAATCTCACTGTCATCTCCCACATGCACCGATCCTTTGCTACTCTCCCCTCCTGAGGGCTATGGAGTCCCTCTGCTCTGTGATTGCCACCTGCTAGAGCTTCTCCCCATGCTCATAAGCAAGGGCACAGGTCCTGCCACACATAGGAGAAACATCCTCTCCAAACTGTGCTCCCATATTACAGCCCCTTCACCTCTCACCCCATAGACATTCCCTTGGGCAAACTGCCATCTTTGGCCGAGGCACACCACAAACTGTGCCTCTCAACCCAGTAGCAGTTGGTCAACCTTACCAGTTAAATGCCCTCCACTTAAAACAAGCAATGCTTTTTATCATGCATCTTTCCCCTTTTCTCCAACATAAGAACAGCCATGCTGGGTCAGACCAAAGGCCCATCTAGCCCAGTATTCGGTCTTCCAAGAGTGGCCAATGCCAGATGCCCCAGAGGAAATGAACAGAACAGGCAATCATTGAGTGATCCATTCTCTGTTGCCCATTCCCAGCTTCTGGCAAACAGAAGCTAGGGACACCATCCTTGTCCATCCTCGCTAGTAGCCATTGATGGACCTATCCTCCATTAACTTATCTAGTTCTTTTTTGAAACCTGTTATAGTCTTGGTCTTCACAACATCCTCTAGCAAAGAGTTCCACAGGTTGACTGTGTGAAAAAAAATACTTCCGTTTGTTTTAAACCTGCTTGAAATTCATTTCATTTGGTCACCCCTAGTTCTTGTGTTATGAGAAGGAGTAAATAACACTTCCTTATTTACTTTCTCCACATCAGTCATGATTTTATAGACCTCTATCATATCCTCCTTTAGTTGTCTCTTTTCCACGCTGAAAAGTCCCAGTCTTATTAATCTCTCCTCATATGGCAGCTGTTCCATACCCCAAATCATTTTTGTTGCCCTTTTCTGAACCTTTTCCAATTCCAATATCTCTTTTTTGAGATAGGGCAACCACATCTGTACGTAGTATTTGAGATGTGGGCATACCGTGGATTTATATAGAGGCAATATGATATTTTCTGTCTTATCAATCCCTTTCTTAATGTTTCCCAACATTCTGTTCGCTTTTTTGACTGCCGCTGCACATTGAGTGGATGTTTTCAGAGAACTATCCACAATGACTCTAAGATCTCTTTCTTGATTGGTAACAGCTAATTTAGACCCCATCATTTTATATGTATAGTTGGGATTGTTTTTTCCAAATGTCCATTACATTGCATTTATCAACATTGAATTTCATCTTCCATTTTGTTGCCCAGTCACACAGTTTTGTGAGTTCCCTTTGTAGCACTTCACAGTCTGCTTTGGACAGAAGTCTAGTATCTTGAGTAGTTTTGTATCATCTGCAAATTTTGTCACCTCTCTGTTTACCCCTTTTTCCAGATTATTTATGAATATATTGAATAGTACTGGTCCCAGTTCAGCTCCTTGCGAGACACCACTATTTACCTCTCTCCATTCTGAAAACTGACCATTCATTTTTACCCTTTGTTTCCTATCTTTTAACCAGTTACTAATCCATGAGAGGACCTTCCTTCTTATCCCATGTCATCTTACTTTGCTTAAGAGCCTTTGGTGAGGGACCTTGTCAAAGGCTTTCTGAAAATTTAAGTACACTATATCCACTGGATCCCCCTTATCCACATGCTTGTTGACCCACTCAAAGAATTCTAGTAGATTGGTAAATGTCTCACAAAAACTATGTTAACTCTTCCCCAACAAATTATGTTCATCTATGTATCTGACAATTTTGTTCTTTACTATAGTTTCAACCAGTTTACCCGGCACTGAAGCCAGGCTTACTCCCCTGTAATTACCAGGATCACCTCTGGAGCCCTTTTTAAAAATTGGCATTACATTAGCTATCCTCAAGTAATTTAGTTCAAAAGCTGATTTAAATGATAGGTTACAAACCACAATTAGTAGTTCTGCAATTTCACATTTGAGTTCCCTTGGAATTCTTGGGTGAATACCATCTGGTCCTGGTGACTTAACAGTCAATTAAAAACACAACAGTGAGGAGGGGAGGCAGGGAATTAACAACAGGGAGCTGGTGACGGGGAAAGGAGACAGTGGGTGTGCTTCATCCGGAATATAAAGGGGTGGAAGGAAGCAGGGGTAGGGTGATGAAGACAGCAACCAATGTCTGTAGGACAGGGTGAGATGCACAAAACTGTTATGGAGAAGCAAACCAGAAAGGCTCTGGGGAGGTGGCTGGGGGAGTTGGGTCCAGGACTAGTCTGTCTGTCCACATGTTCTCCCCTTTCAGAACTAGACTAGGACCCTGGGGTTTTCCACTCTTATATCTCTGCAAGACTCCACTATTCCAGCTGAACCTTAAGCTCATTTCCTTGCCCACATACTCCCTGTGCCCCTCACAGCCTGCAAGAGGGGGGCAATGCTGCTGCTTTCTAGAATTAACTCACTTTTCCTGAGGACACATGCAAACACACTACTTCCCTTTATGAGCTTTAAGGGAGATCCCTCTCACTTGCTCTAGACCCCCCTCACCCCACACCGAGGCCCTCTTCACATCCTGGCCCCTCTCACCTCCTTAATCATATTCCCCATTGGGTGACCACAACAGAGGCCCCTGTCAGTTCCCCAGAACCACCAATCCCCACACCAGGGGAGGCCCCAAACCCATACACTTACCGGAGCTGCGGTGTGGGTCAGTGAAGCGAGCTGGTCTCATTACAGGCTGAGCACAAGTGTTGGAAGGTGGCTGCTTCTCCTCACCCTGCATTGGGATCTTTTCCTGAGACACATCCCTGGCAGAGCCTTCCCCCTGAGGGTTCTTTCCATTTGTCTCCTCCCCTGGAACACAGGCAGCTCCAAGATTTGGCCCCTGATCTAATGGCTTTTCCAGCAGTGACTCGTGCTCCATGGTCTCTGCCCCAAAGGCCTCGCTGAGCTGCTTCACCAAACAATTTATAGTGTCTAGGGAGAAGGCGAGGATAAGACATCTTATCAGACCCTGGGGCAAGACCCCACCTGAGATACTGTACTCAGCTCTGGAGCCTACAATCTCAGAAAGATCGTGACAAACTGAAGTGTGCTCAGAGAAGAATTAAGAAATGCTCAGGGAGCCAGAGTGGTGAAATTCTGGTGGGAGACCTCAAGAGCTAAGTTCACCCAGCTCACCAGAGCCAAGAATAAAGAACATAAAAGAAGAATCATCTGTAAATATCTGAAGGGCACAAAACCTGAGGGAATTGTGGTGGTTAGGAGGCAGGATGTGAACAGGGTACACTGAACCAAGGAAAGGAGCTCAGGAACCATCTCCAGTCCTGAGGGATCTGGGAAGTGGTCTCCATAAGGAAAAGGTCCAGATCCCCCAAGAAATGGACTGAAGAGTATGATTCTGCCCGAAACCCTGATCTGTCCATACAACAAGCCACATTCCAAGAGAAGACATATACTTACCAGCCATCACAGCCTTCATAGGGGTGCGTGAGATGCCGAGGGTTGGCGATCGAGGGTCCCAACTCTGGATCTGTTCAGTTGCCCTCACTGCTTCCTCGGACTCAGCCAAGGGGCTTCTCTGAGGGGAGCTCTCCACCTGAGAAAGAGATGGAGCCAGGCACAAATGGACATAGCTCACAAACTGTGACCAGAGCAGGGAGACAGATGCACAGTGGGCAAAGACAAAGCAGAACTGTGATGTTCAGATCCTTCTCAGATGAAAAGCAGAGGACTAGACAGGCCCACTGGTCTGGGTGAGACATACTGAGTGAGAGGGGAAGGACTGGGTAAGGACACCAGACCGGATAGTCCTATTTTTAGTCAGACTAGGGCTGGGGGAGGCAGGATGAACCTGATCGCCTCTTACCTCAATGGGGGTCCTCAGGATCCCAGGTGTGGGGGACCGGGGATCGCTGACGTGTGCCAGGTGTTTGTTGAGGAAGGGTTTCGAAGTGGGTGTAACAGGGAAGCTCTCAGCAGCCCCCATGGCTGCGGGCACCAGGAGTGACGAGTCCTCCACGCCCGAGTCCGCCTTCAGCAGGGAGCCCTGAAGAAAATGAAAATGCTGCGGAGTTACCCGCAGGCACCACCCGCAGCAGCGATACACCAACCCCTCCGCTGCTGAGCAGGGGAGCTGGAGGCGGCCCTCCGCCTGCTCAGGTGCTGGGTTGGGCTAGCTTCCCGCATCTCCCCTCATCACCCTGCGGCAGGGACGCCGGGCAGCAGCGGCCGGGCCCTGGGGCTGACCCCACTGCTGGGGGCCGGCTGACCGGCCTGGCCCCTCCCCTCACTAGCGCCGCGGGGACCCGCACACAGCCCGGGAAGAGCTGACGCTCCGCCGGCGACGCCCGCCCAGCCTCACCTCACCTCGGACCCAGTCTCCGCCGTGATTCAAATCTCCCGCCCTAACCGCGCCCAGCCCCGCACCCTCATTGGCCCTAGCAGCTGCCGTTCACTGCCTCCCGAAGGTGTAGCACTCCCGCCCCCAATATACACCAGGCTTCCTGTGATGCGCGCTCATTGGCCAATCTTATTGCCAATCACTCCGTAATCCCACCTCTTAACCTCCCATTGGTGGGACAGCCAAAACCTTAGTGCAACATCATTCATAAAGACCATATTTCCTTCCTCTCTGTTTCCTATTCGCTGGAATTTATTTTTTTCCAATCTGATTGGCTATTTCCTGGACTAGCACTTTATCATCTTCTATTGGCGAGGTCGTTAGGCTTCCGGGGCTCATTGGCTTTCCCTCCGTCAATCTCCAAGTGACTCCGCCCCAAGTGACTCTTGCGCTTGCATTGGCTGGAGGTTGAGACGTCTCTACCTAGATTGTCCCAGGTGGCTGTCCGTATACAAAGAGCAATTTTGATAGGATGAGATGGGCTGGCCTTGGAACGAAGGGGGCGGAGCGGTTAACGGTAGCCCTACCTCTCTGCTTGTGCGCCTGCGTGAAATGGGATTGGCTAGCTAGTCTCTGACAACGAAGGTCTGTGATTGGTCAGGGTGGGGCTGCGGGCGGTGCTGCAGGGAGCCGCTGTCATGGCGGAGCTGAGTGAGGCGTTGCTATCGGTACTGCCGGCCATCCGCGTGCCCAAGGCTGGGGACCGGGTCCATAAGGAGGAATGCGCCTTTTCCTTCGATACACCGGTAAGCGCTCCAGGCAGCTGTTCTCCCCTTCACCCATGAGGCTGCCTGCTCTCCGGCCTGATCCTCAGCGCGCCTGGGCCCTAGGGACCGGCCCGCGTGGGGCATGCTGGGACATGAAGTCTTCCATGGATGAGGGCTCTGTTCGGCTCAATTGAGTGTGCGGCTGCAAGGACTACAACTCATAGCAAGCCCTGGGTCCTGGCCCCGTTTGTGGGCGAGGTGTGCTGGGGGCTGTAGTTCTCTCCGCTCCAGTGCTGCCCGCGGAGTTCTGCCTTTCTGCTGCCCCGGCAGCGGCTACGCGGGCTTCTCCTGCTGACTCACCGCGGGGCGTCCCGGCTCCCTCAGCGCCCGCTGGGCTGGGGAGCGCAGACCCGAGACGGCTCTCCTGTGCGGAGCATGCTGGGAACTGTAGTCGGCTGACCCCTTCCCCAGAGCGAGTCCGAGGGGCCTGCCCAGCCGCGCTGCAGCCCCCGAGACTAGAGTCGCTCCACAAGCGGCGCGGAGGGCTCCTCGCCCCGCTGCCCTGTTGGCATCTCTGGCGGGCCGAGCTGCTCGCGGTGCATGCTGGTGGGTGTAGCCCGGCTGGTCTGCCAGCACTCCCCACCCCGCAGGCCCGGAAACATCCACAGGGGGTGACCTCATTCTTGATCCCCTTGCCCACCCTCTGGAGGACGAGTTTGAACGCGCACGCTCTCCTTCCTGGGATTTGAGGGGAGGAAGTTATTGCTGTTTCTTACACCCACACCCCCGGCCCAGTTTGCAGGGGAGGTCTCCATCATCTCCTGGGGGCACAACCATCCCTTTTCCCAGGGTGTGGAACATACGTCCAGGCAATTGAAGGGATTGAACCAGCCCTAAGCTCCAAAATTAAAAGTCCCTCAGAACCTCCCTGGGCTCACCTTGTCTTAGGGACCCTATATCCTCTTACTTTGGAACACAAAGTTCTCCCTGGCCCCAAAAGCTGAGGGATACCCCAGTACTTACTGTGTCATTAAAAGAACAGCGTCCCTTCTCCCCCTCCCTTTCCCTCCAGCCATATTCACCCAATGGAGTTACAGCCTCAGGCATTTTTAAACATGGTTCAGTTTTTTCATTGGGAAGTGAGTGTTGGTTAAAGTGCTTGATTGGCAGCTCCTGGGAATTGGAGGTCTCTATCCCCTGACTGGGGACAGCCCAAGTAGCAGTAGAACAAGTTTCTCTCCCTGTACACACCCTGATAAAGTGCTAAACACTTCCTGGGGAGGGGAGTTCAGCCTCTGTGGTCCATTCAATCCTTACACTCACTGTTGAGGCTTCCAGCTATAAGACTTGTGCCCACTATCAGGGCTTCAAAAATTACTTGACACCACTGGTCAAGAGCTAAGCCTACTAACCAGAATGAAAAATACATGCATTGCCACTGCCACTGCAGTTTCCATGGATGAGTACAGTTGTATGATATGTTTTCTTGTATCAAATTGTAACATTGTCAACCAAATTTCTAACACCCTAAACCTAACTTACTGCCAGTCTCTCACTTTGTTTTACCTTTTTTCTCTCTTCCTGACTTCACTCCACTTTTTTTTCATATAATTAGATCTTTTTATGTTGTCTTCAGTGTCTATTTTTCTCTTCACTTCACTACAAGAATTAGACCTACTAATCAAAGACAGGTTTCAGAGTAGCAGCCGTGTTAGTCTGTATCCGCAAAAAGAAGAACAGGAGTACTTGTGGCACCTTAGAGACTAACAAATTTATTAGAGCATAAGCTTTCGTGGACTACAGCCCACTTCTTCGGATGCATAATCAAAGACAGACATGAAAAGATTTTGGGTCCCACTGTCCAAGGCAATAGGAAATGAAAGACTCTTCTTTTCCTCCACAAGCCCTGCATATGAATTCTGTTTGGGAATCCCATTTTTTGTTTCTATCTCCATTTCAGCCTTCTGATTGCTGAGACACAGATTGGGTATTCTCTGCTATTCTGTCTCTTTCCTGGCCTCCATGTTTAGGTGTCTCTCATGCCCTCCCCCACCACTTTTAAATAGCATCAGTGCTGTAGGTGCTGGGAGGTTGCCAAGCACAGCAGCGTGAGACTGACCTGATTCTTGTCCTGGTCTGTTTCACAGCTGCCCACAAGGTTCCGAAACAACACCAAAAACAAGATTCTAGTTAACTTTCATTCTGCAACAATTTGGCAAAACTCCAGGCAGCACCAGTAGCGCTAGATCCGTCTAGCTGCAGAGACAGGTTGATGTAGCTGCATCAGTTTTGCCTGGGTCATATTTTGCAACTGTAAGTGCTAAAGTCTTTTTTAAATGAGGCTACAGCTCCTCAGAAGTTTAAGGGTCTAGCCTGATTCAGCTTCCTACTATGGATAAACGGGCAGGTGGATTTTCAAATCATGCATAGTGGTGAGAGATACATATCTTGCTGGCAACTAGAGGGAGACTTGACAACTCCTTTCAGACCAGCCACTGAATGGCTAACACATGGGCATGATTTGCAGTCATTGAATGGAGCTGGATTAGAACCAGCGTACTAAAGGTAAAAGTCTATTCTGTTCTGTTGAACACCTTCCTTTGGCCCCTCTGAGACATATCTCCCTATCAGTCTGTCTTTCTCCCCTAGGAGTCAGATGGGGGCTTGTATATTTGTATGAACACGTTCCTGGGCTTCGGGAAGCAATATGTAGAGAAGTACTATGGGAAAACAGGCCATCGGGTCTATCTGCACCTCAAGAGAACACGCAAGCTGGTAAGAATGGGGTGCTTGGAGCTGGGGGACACACTGCATTGCCAAACCTGCTCTGAGTCTGAGAAGAGGGATCCAGCTCCATGTTCATTCAGACCTGAGGCTTTCCCTCATCTGAAACACAACCTGGTGTCCCTTGCCCCCCGCCCCCTCCCCCCCGATGGGACCCCAACTCTGGAGCTCTGACTCAATTAGTTATTGTTTTGGCTGCCTGCCCCATCTCTCTCCACCTGCAGTATCTGCCTCAGTTCCACAGGCTTTGGGCTACCCTCATACTGCTGGGCCTCCTTATTGACTGTCTCCTCTCTCTCCTTGCCTCTAAAACAGAAGGAGGAAGACAGTAGCTCCAGTGCTGGAGACCCCCCCAGGAAGAAACCCACCCGCTTGGCTATTGGTAAGAAAACAACTCCATCTAGCCCAGTTTCCCTGCTGTGCCAGATCAGCTGTCTAGCCCGGCGGCCATTCACTCTCGCCTTTCATGCCCCACGTATCCGGGAATGGCCAAGAAGAATAGCTGTTTAAAAACCTGCTGCAGTGATGAGAGTTGCTTTATGTTCAAGTCTGTAACAATGGAGTTCTGTTGACAGTTGGAATTTGCATCCTCTCTAAAATCTGCATACATAGATCAGCTTGAACACTGCTATACAAGGTTAGGGGCTAGGGTAGAGTTTGGGGAAACTTTGAGGTCGCTTGATCAAAAGGTTTTCTGAACAAGAAGCGCAAGGGGAGTTGACGGGTGAGTGTCTCCCATCGACATAGCGTAGTATGGACCCCACAGTAAGCAGATCTAAGTATGTCGACTTCAGCTACGTTATTCAGATCTAAGTACGTCGACTTCAGCTACGTTATTCACGTAGCTGAAGTTGCGTAATTTATATCGATTTCCCCCTGTAGTGTAGACAAGGCCTTAGTCTCTGTGCCTCTATTCCCCATCTGTTACAGGGGGACAACAGGACTTCTCTACCTCACGGAGTGGGGGTAGAATAATTCCATCAGTGTTTGAGGTGTTCAGTACTGAAGTGGGGGCTTATAAGCACCTCAGTAGATCATTGGGATCCCTGTTGTACGCTGTTGGAGGGCCACTCCCACCTGTCGAGTCTGAAGCTCACAGGGGGTCCACCACCCCATCAGAGCTTTAGGAAGCTCTGAAAGGCCACCCTGAAACCCTAGTAGCCTATTTTGTTTTAGGGTTCGGGGACTTTTAATGCTCTGGGGATTCCCCATTCCCAATCGCTCCTTGTTGTGGGGGAAGAGCATGGCACTCTCTGTAGGGACTGGGAGCCCTAAAGATACATCAGGAGAGATACTGAGAAGGCATATTTGCATATGTGGAGAGCCTGGGGATAGTGTGCTGACTCTCGTATTTTTCAGTTGACTATGTTCCTAGTATTTCTGAACCCACCAAGGTTTGTAGCTCTCTGTCGCTATGCTGGTGTAACAGCATCATCATATCATTGCACTCAAGGGGTATTTGGAGGAGGTGGAGGGCGAGAAAGCATTGTGCTTGGTGTACTGTAATGTATATTTTTGATTGTCAGTAGTGATTAGACTCTTCTGTTTAATCAGGCGATGGCTCTTGGAAGCGCTGTGGAATGGAGGCTCTTTTAGATAGTGGCTGTTTCTAGAACACTGGGTAAAAGGGCCTGCCCCACAGGGTGGGTAAAAATGGATGATTTAAAAAAAAATCAGATTTTTATTTAAATATTTTGATATTTTTAAAAATATGCCTATTACAAATTAAATTTTAAATTGGCAACCTATGTTAAGACTTAAATGTACTATAATCTTTTAAATTAATTCAAATTACAAAAATATTCAAGCACTATGAATTTGCTGCTGAAGTTTTAAAGAAAGTCGTACCACTGAACTGGAGCAAGTCACTGGCTAAGCACCTAGACCAGAGTTTGCTGAAGTGCTAAACCAGCTTTTGACATGGTAGCCTCTTCTGCAGGTGCAGAGAGAATTTTTTCTTTTTCAATTTATTCAACTAGTCCAGTTAAATAACTACTTCATTTAAAGTTTAAAAACTTATTGTGAGTTGAAAAAGCAAGAAAATTTGTTTCCTCTCTTCCAATCTATGAATAAAAATATGGTGTGAGAGGACATTTGAGATTGGGAAGGAATTTTCCCCCGGGTCTGATTGGCAGATGTCCTGGGGAGTTTTCACTTACATCTGCAGCATGAGACACGGTGGGTCACTTGTTGGTTTGAATAAGAGCAAATGGTGGATTCTCTGTAACTTGAAGTCTTTAAATCAAGATATGAGGACTTCAGTATTTCTGTCGGAAGTTATGGGCCTATTGCAGGAATGGATGGGTGAGGTTCTCTGGCCTGTGATGTGCAGGAGGTCAGACTAGATGATCATGATGGTCCCTTCTGGCCTTAAGGTCTATGAGATCTACTAGTTCTAAAATCTTATACATGGCGACCAAAAACAGTCCATTCAGTTCATTAACTACAGATAATACTTCCTTTCTTTAATCAGTTTGAAAGGCAAAGTGTGTTGTGATAAACTTCCTATTTTTTCTTATATATCCATTTAAGGTAATTGTATTTAACTAGCACAAAATAGTTTTAAAATGCTGGTTTTGTACCCATTAAATTGAATTCCAACTTCCATCCAAATGCAACTTGACAGAAATCATAAGCAAAAAAGTAATCTACCAAAAAAGAGAAGCTAAAAATGGTAAATGATGTATAATGTAAAAATTAAGACTCTGAATAACTGTTAAGCTATATAACTGCTTAAATGAACATGTATAGATACAGTGTATTCTCTTGGTTAGCAAAAAGAAGTATCAAATTCAGGGTAAAGGTTATATTTAGTTACAAATGAACATATTTCTAATGGTTACCAATCAATGAGAATCAATCTTTCTTTAGGAAATTAACTAAAAAATACAAATGTAAAAACAAGATTAAAATGGCTGATTTTCAACCAAGGTTTTCTGCTTGCTGATTTAAATCACTTTGATTTTTTTTGTATCAATCCATCCTGGTCAAGGATGATGCGAAGTTGAACCTGCTGGCAAGCAAAGTAACAATTAGTATTGACTGCAAAGACTAGACGCCCCTGTCACAATAGAGTGAACCATTGTGTTGAGACAGAGAGAGAGACATTAGAAACCCAACCAGCCTAGCTCATTTGCCTTTAAAAACAACAACAACAAAGGAAATTCACTTACAAAAAAAGGTCAGGTTAAGGTTGTTCCTGAACCAAGTGCTGTCTGCTCCCTGTACCCTTCGGGAATGTAGGACTTTAGATCTCCAAACTCCAATGTTAGAAAACCAGGAAATGCTCAGTTAGGGTGACTTCTCCCTTACACACCTCGTCCAAACTGCACATTCCTCATGACAGTCCCATGGGGGCTGAGGTCAAACTTTGACCATCTGATCTTTCCATAACAAACTGTCACATTCCAAGGTGCAGTTCAGACCAGTAAGGAGTTGTCACTGTGTGCCTTGCAACCATGGGTGCCTCATAATGCTTTGCTGTTGTAGCTCCCAACCTGGGCTGCTCACAAACAGCCCAACTGCATGCAAGTCACACCCTGAGTGTCTGTGTATAGCTGCAGTCCTGATCCAGTGGGTCTGACCCCAGCAGCCTGTCAGCACTCTGGCTTCCAGTCACCCTCTGACTTCCACCAGCCTTGGTTACTAATTTCAGGTGACGCAAACACACTACCAGTCCTGAATTTTCCCCAAAGTGTTTGGCCAGCCCTTTCTTGGGCAGTTCAGATATTAAAAGTCTGTTGCCCCTGTAAAGGGTCAATATTCAACAGTTTGCTACTTTAACTGGCGTTACCAAACGGTTGAGTTTAAACACAGCACTGGATTGGTTTAGATTAGAAACAAGTTTATTAAATTACAAAGAGAGAGATTTTAAGTGAATACAGCTATGAAGTATTAAAGTCAGAAATGGTTACAAAAGACACAGATAAAACGCTTCCTAGCTAAAACTTAACAAGCTAGAACTGGTTCAAGATAAAATGTGTACCACAGGTTCCCAGCAACACAGCTGACCAAATCCTCAAGTCAGGCTCTCTTCTCTGCCCCCCCTCCCGCCCCCCGAAAAAAAAAAAAGTCAAAGGGCTGGTTCCTTTGTCATCTTGGGGGGCGGGAGGGGAGAGAGGAAAAAATGTGCACACACACAGGGTGTTTTTGCCCCTCACTTTTATAGTCCAGTCACTCTTTGAAAAATATTTTCCTGCAGTTACTCCTAGATAAAGTACATTCCAGCTGTGTGGACAGAGACATGAAGTCTCGTGGTGTAAGAGGTTCCATGTTGTTTGCTATAATGCAGATCAATCTGTTCCTGGCCCCCTTCGTTGCCAAAGAATGGTCATTTGACAAGTGATTGCCAGTCAACTTTGATGTCAACTGGCTAGAAGCATCATCTTGTCCTTAGAGAAATCAGTTTGCCCCCCTCCGCCAACTTGTCTGGTAAACACATTGTAGTCATAATTTCAGCTTATGTGCATAACTCTTAATATTCATTTTGTACATACATTACATAAGAATATTGATGATCAGTGTGTTACTAGTTTTTAAATATCTCAGGGCATATTTTGTACAAAGATTATTACGGTAGTGTGTAAGATGAATACAGGGGTGCTTTCAGTCACACAAACATTGTTCTTTGATATGTGGACAGTGACTGCTCGAAAGTAACACTGGAATCCCCATTATGCAGAGTGCCTGTGCCTGTCTGCTGACATCTCAAAGGGGACGGAGTAAAGGGGCGGGTGTGGGAAACTACTTGAACTGTGCATTTCCCAGTTTCTCTAAGTCTGTGAGGTTTCTTCTTCTAACTCTAACGTTTCTGGGGGAGACCTGAACTAAGCACTTCCACATCCTGCCCTCAAACACTGGAACAGCAGGAAGCCTCCCTTTGTGGCAGGTGCAAGGAGCAGTGAGCACTCTGCCTTAGCCAAGTGTTTTGGAAGTGGTAGTGAGTGCACTGGCCCTTGGGTTTGGAAGGATTTCTTCCTGTGTCCCCCAGTTACAGTTAGTTGTCTTTACATCTGTGAATCAGAAGCAGGAATGCCCCCCAGTGGTTCTGTCCTAGCTAATGTCACTATAGACCAGTGGTTCCCAAACTTTAACAACCTGTAAAACCCCTTTCACTAAAATGTCATGTCTTGTGAAACCCCTCCTAAAAAATGAATATTTCCAGGGATTTTCTCCTTTACCTGAGTATAAATTATAAAAGCAGTGATCTTGGAAATAAAGTTTGTTTTTATGACATGCTTATTACACACTATTTATTATTAATTATTATTTATCATTACAGTATTTTTATTACATTATGAAAATGGCAACACTCTTCCAAGATCTCACTTTAGTAGCTTGTATCACTTTGAATAAGCATGTTATAAGACAAGGCTCCTATGTTTCATCAAAAAGTATCAGATGTGAAACAGCATGAAGGTATTTAAGAAGCCAACTCAAAGAGTTCCTCCTACACAAGCATTCAGGCCTTGAGCAGTCCAGGCAAACAACGCACGTTACAACAAAGCTTCAATTTGTTCTTCATAATAATTTTAAAAACAATACTAGCTGCCTATTTAATTTTACATTCCTTTCCATTTCTTATAAGGAATCTTGAAGTTTAAATCTCAGTGTGATGTGCTTGCTTTGATCTGCTTAGCTTTTGGAAGTCCAGGGGCTCTGGGCTGCTGGCCCCGTGCTGCCCGGGGTCCCTAGGGACAGCTCTGTCGGCCATTAGGGAATTCTTTTCCCCGAGAACCCCCTGTAACATTTCGTGAATCCCAAGGGTTCACGAACCACTGCTATAGACTTAGACAGAGCTAGTCACAGCTCTACGGTTCCCTAGTTCACATAATATCCAAGGCTGGAAAGCCTGTCCCTCAGATTGTCATCCATAAGGCAAGAAAGCTGGCTAGGTTATAGATTCTTTGCCTTTTCTCTTACTGCAGTGTTCCTTCTCTTGTAGGCATAGAAGGTGGGTTTGACATCCCAGAGGAGAAGTTTGAATATGATGAAGACGTAAAAATAGTTATTTTCCCAGAGCACCTGGAGATCCCACGGGATGGGCTGGAGGGGCTGCCAGACATGGTCCAAGACAGGGTAGGTCTTTATTTTCTGTCTGCAGGAAGTGCGCTTTTATGGAGTAGAACTCTCCTACTTTGTAAATTGGATCCAGTAATGTTGTGGGGGTGGCTGGGCAGAATGGAGTGGCATTAGCAGAGCCTTGTGGGGAGCCCAGGTCTGGAATAGCAAGGGTAGGTGTTGGGGAGCTCTTATCCCCCTATTTCTCCTGCTCCCCAATTCCAGATTGCCAGTGCGGTTGAGGCTATCCTGACAGCAGATTCAGCCTCACGAAAGCAGGAGGTACAGGCATGGGATGGAGAAGTTCGACGTGTTTCCAAACATGCTTTCTCTTTGCACCAGCTACAGAACAGCGTCCGCATCCCTCCGTGGTGAGTCTGGCACCAAGCCTGGCCATGTTCCCTCTCACCCTGGACACTTCACAACACAACTTTCCTCTCTGAGGCTGTGATGGGACTGTTGCTCTGTCAGTGGAGGGGGTTTCTTCTGTGGGCCTCTCCCTGATCAAGGTGTGGCCCGTGATACAAGCTGGTAAATTCCTGAAAACTCTGTGGGTTGACTGCAACTGACTCCTGCCTTATAGGTCTCCCCGGGTCCTCTGCTTCCTGGAGTAGGAGGGGAGTGGAATCCCGAAAGCCTTTGCTTGTGCCATGGTGGGCGAGTACTTTCAGGGAATAGACTGCTCCTTTTCTCTCCCCCTACTGGCAGTGGCTGGAAGTGCAACAAATGCGACATGCGTGAGAACTTGTGGCTCAACATGACTGATGGATCCATCCTGTGTGGCCGGCGCTACTTCGACGGCAGTGGCGGCAACAACCACGCAGTTGAGCATTATCGGGAGACTGGCTACCCGCTGGCTGTGAAACTGGGAACCATCACCCCCGATGGGGCTGGTGAGATGGGGGACTCAGTGGAGTTGCAGATGCCAGGCGTCTGAATGGGTTGAATCTGGGCACCATGGTCCCCTGACAGAACAAGTGAGGGGGATTTTGGGGTGTGCCAATGCTGTGGCCTAGGACATGCACCAATAGCTGCCACCACCACCAACTGGGCTTTCCTGTGGGAAGGGGGGCAATGAGCTAATTGCTGAAACCCTGTGCTTCCCCTGCCCCCTTTGTTGGAATTTGAGGGCCTTTGAAAAGACTATCTGTATTCCCTCTTCTCTCCAGCCTGGGATGGGGGGTGCTCATTGTTTTAGTGGTCTGGGACAGGGAAGGGGGGTGGATGGCGCAACACCCTTCTGTTAGCCAGGCACACAGGGCCTTTGTACTAGAATCCAAGGCAAAGTTGTTTGCTCCTCTTCTTTACCCCACACTTCTGGGGAACTTGGGTCCCCCATTCTTCCCACCTTAGGACAGTACTGCTCAGACCAGTGGTTTTCAAACTTTTTTTCTGGCGACCCAGTTGAAGAAAATTGTTAATGACCGTGACCAAACGGAGCTGGGGATGAGGGGTGGGGGGGGGCTCAGGGCTGGGGCAGAAGGTTGGGTGCAGGAGGGGGTCAGGGCTCTTGGCTGGGGGTTCAGGCTCTGGGGTGGGGCCAGAGATGAGGGGCTTGGGGTGCAGGAAGGGCTCTGGGTTTGGGGGGAGGGGCTCAGGGCTGGGACAGAGGGTTGGGGCATGGGGTTATCTCGGATGGCTCCCAGTCAGCGGTCAGCGGGGGTGCTAAGGCAGGCTTCCTGCCTGTCCTGGCACCGTGGACCATGCTGCGCCCCAGAAACGGCCAGCAGGAGGTCTGGCTGCTAGGCAGAGGTGCGCAAGCGGCTCCACGCGGCTCTCATTCGCAGGCACTGCTCCCCACCCCCAGCTCCCATTGGCCGGTGCTCAGGGTGGGGGCAGCACACAGAGCCCCATGGCCCCCCACCTAGGAGCCGGACCTACTGCTGGCCGCTTCCGGGGCCCAGCACGGTGTCAGAACAGGTAGGAACTAGCCTGCCTTAGCCGGGCAGCACCGCCGACCGGGTCTTTTAACAGCCCGGTCAGTGATGCATCACCAGAGCAGTGATGCTGACCTGCAGTTTGAAAACCACTGGCTCAGACAGTTAGTCTATTAGACCGTAAAACTCTGAGAACTTTATGTTGCTCCCTCCCCCTAGCAGCAGGTTGTTTGAGGAAGAACAGGTAGGTGTTGGTGGGATCTGGGAGTGGTTGGGGTATAAGCTAGTTTCTTTCCCTTTCCTGTCTGTTTTCCCACAGACGTTTACTCCTATGATGAGGATGATATGGTGCTGGATCCCAGCCTGGCTGAACACCTGGCTCACTTTGGGATTGACATGCTCAAGATGCAGAAGGTGAGAGGGAAACTCCCAATCAAAACAAGGGGGTCTGAATGTCACAATTGCACCTGTATTTCCCCTCGGAGGTTCAGCAAGGGCACCACTCTCAGGGTTCCGGCTCCCCAGCTGTCACCTCTCTTGGGTGGAGATGCGTGTCTCTCTCCCTGCTCACTGGGGTATCTCCAGGCTGAACAGTTCCCTGCCTTCACTGTGTTATTCCCAGCATAAAACAAACTGCCTGAGCAGACCTGCTTGGTTTCTCTTCAGAGACTAATAAATGTGACTGCCCCATTTAAGCTACCACACAGCTCTTTCTATGCAAGCTTATTTATTCTTAGGGCTAAAGCATTACTCAGAAAACACTAAAAGAAGCAGTACGCAGGCTAATAAGCTTACCAAAGATCACCCCAACTCTGACATGGGATCTGGCAGTGATTAGCCCTTCAGACCTAGCAGAGGGGTGTCATCTGTGGTCACAAGTTCTTAACAACCTCAGCTCAGAACTAGCACACTCGTGAAAAATTTAGTCCAGCCTTTATATGGTTCAGAGGTCTCTGAGTTTTAAGGAGAAGGTAATCTGCAGACAATGGGTTTTTCTCCCTAGGGAGATTTTTTTGAAGCTACACCCAAGTACCTTTTAGAAAACCCACTTCTCACATATTGTCCAAAACAGTTCTTTGAAGTTCCTAATTTTTCCCCAAGCTACAGACAATCCTACGATAATACACTATCAATTACATTTTTAATACAATGGACCCCCCCCCAAATGTATTAAATCTAATTCAATAGGGTTTGTCTAGGATATTGCAGGCATTTGTCCTCTATCACACTGAGTCCTCAGCTGGATCCGAGTCTTCAGTCACCAACCAGGGTGGGGCTGTAACTCAGTTACTATGCAGTGGTCATTGGGTACACAGCCCCCGCTTCCTCTCAAGCAGAGAGCTGACTTGTGTCCCTCTCTTCTCCTCCACCCCCCCCCAGATTCATTCCCTTGTGGCTCCTATTCGTACTCCAAGCAATGGGACCTCCCTTGGGGAGATGGTTCCTCAGACTCTGACACCTCAGTGCTGGGGGATGGTTCCTGAGCTCCTTTTCCTTGGCTCAGACTTGCCCTGTTCCCCTTCTTCCCCCCCACACCCCAAAAATATTTCTGCCCTTGGAATTGGAATCCCTTAGACATTTGCACATCCTTTCCATATCTTTCTCTCTCCTCCCCCTCTTTCCCCCCCCATCATAGTTTTCACCAAACAGGATGGCCCAGAGTGTATCTGTGGCTCTTCTCTGAGCTCCCCCGGTACATCTCTTCTCTCCACAGACAGACAAGACAATGACCGAGCTGGAGATTGACATGAACCAGCGCATTGGGGAGTGGGAGCTGATCCAGGAGTCTGGGGTGCAGCTCAAACCCCTCTATGGCCCTGGTTACACTGGCATCCGAAACCTGGGCAATAGTTGCTACCTCAATTCTGTGGTGCAGGTGCTGTTCAGCATCCCTGACTTCCAGAGAAAGTAAGTGAGCTAAGGGAAGGCCCCCTCCACTTACCACTGCTCCAGGATTGTGGGTTACTTAGGCCATTTAGTCCTGGTCTCCATCCCAATTGCCCCAATCCTATCTGAACTCTGAGAGGAATGGGGGTGCCAGGGATCAGCATGAAAGATCCCTAATGCTGGGAGCTTACCTTCTGGGGTTGGGAGCCTTGTATAAGCCAAGTATCAAAGGGGTAGCCATGTTAGTCTGGATTTGTAAAAGCAGCAAAGAGTCCCGTGGCACTTTATAGACTAACAGACGTATTGGAGCATGAGCTTTCGTGGGTGAATACCCACTTCTTCGGATGCATGTAGTGGAAATTTCTAGAGGCAGGTATAAATATGCAAGCAAGAGTGAGTCAGGCTAGAGATAACGAGGTTAGTTCAATCAGGGAGGATGTGGCCCTCTTCTAACAGTTGAGGTGTGAACACCAAGGGAAGAGAAACTGCTTTTGTAGTTGGCTCGCCGTTCACAGTCTTTGTTTATGTGGGCACCAGCGACATATCACAGGACCTAACCAGATCAGCCACACCATCACCGGTTCATTCACCTGCACGTTCACCAATGTAATATACGCCATCATATGCCAGCAATGCCCCTCTGCTGTGTACATCGGCCAAACTGGACAGTCCCTACGTAAAAGGATAAATGGACACAAATCAGATATTAGGAATAGCAATATACAAAAACCTGTAGGAGAACACTTCAACCTCCCTGGACACACAATAGCAGATTTAAAGGTAGCCATCCTGCAGCAAAAAAACTTCAGGACCAGACTTCAAAGAGAAGCTGCTGAGCTTCAGTTCATCTGTAAATTCGACACCATCAGCTCAGGATTAAACAAAGACTGTGAACGGCGAGCCAACTACAAAAGCAGTTTCTCTTCCCTTGGTGTTCACACCTCAACTGTTAGAAGAGGGCCACATCCTCCCTGATTGAACTAACCTCGTTATCTCTAGCCTGACTCACTCTTGCTTGCATATTTATACCTGCCTCTGGAAATTTCCACTACATGCATCCGAAGAAGTGGGTATTCACCCACGGAAGCTCATGCTCCAATACGTCTGTTAGTCTATAAGGTGCCATGGGACTCTTTGCTGCTTGTATAAGCCAGTTACCTTGCTGGATGCAGCCTGGTGCTCTGTCTGCAGCTCTCTTTGCCTCTCTGGTTTGCTTTGCAGGTATGTGGACAAGCTGGAGAAGATATTCCAAAGTTCTCCCTCAGACCCCACACAGGACTTCAGCACCCAAGTGTATGTAGTGCTTTGAAGAAAGGGGATGTGGTATAGATTTGGCGTGTTCCAGTAGGGGGCCCCATGTCCCACCCCATTCTTAAATTGCATTGTGTTGCAAGTAGGTCCCACTTCTTCTGAGATGCCAATCCCTTGTAGTCATTAAAGATCTCTGGAACTTTCCAAGAGTTGAGGTTTGACCAGGAGATTGGGCTTGATGGGCTAAAGGGTCTAAGCCCCAGCCTCAATCTCACAACTGTATAGAGTGGCAAATGTCCTGCAGGGACATTCTGCCACTGGTGGGTGTAGTACCCCTAGCTGTCAGCAGAGGGTGTCTGGCTCTGCAGCACAGACTTCCAGCCAGAGAGAGGTGTCTGAGAGAAGAGTATACCGGTTTAGGTGGGGGTAGTCCAGGGGTTCTCATAACAAAAATTGTGGTGGCCTGAGAGTGCGGCCACCAACTGACAAATTTTTCTGAAATACTTAACTAATTTTAGGAAAAACAAATAAATATGCATATACGCACATCCAAATCATTGTCATTGATTTATGTAGGGTGCTTTTTTCAGATTCGGTAATAAAAATCATGTACAGTTGTATTTTGGTGCATCTGGCCCCTGCTTCCTCCCCCCATCGCCTGTAGCCGCTGCTGCCTTCCCCAGACCCCCACTGTCCCTGGGCCCTGCTGCTCCCCACCATTGCTCTAAGCTCCCTTTTGCAGCACCCCAAGCTCATCCCGCTCCTTGCCTCTTGACCACCGCACCCAGCAAAGCCAGCCCTCCTGAAGCCCCTCCACCCTGGACTGAAGCCCACCACCGGAGTCCCGCAGCTGAAGCTGGGGGCAGAGGGCTGCAGGGAACGGCCGCTGCTTTGCCCCCTCACCCATCTCTGCCCAGGAGGCTGTCATGACTGCAGGAAAACCCCTTGGTGGCCGCATTTGAGAAACGCTGGGCTAGTCCCACAGAGGCTGCATACTGTGTGAGGAGCAGGGAATACAGACTTATCTGGGAATATTTTAATTGTATGCACGTATCCTCTGCTTTTCCAGAGCCAGCGACAATTAAAAGTGATTCTTGAGCCCAGTCTTGGGTAGGAGCCTCAAAGGCTGTGGGGGGCAGGGGAGGGGGTGAGTGAGCTCTGGAGAGGTTCTCTATCTAGGGGTGAGGAGGAATAGGTATGTGGATGTTTCTGAGCAGGTGGGGATTGGGCCAATTGCTAAAATGAGAGGGGGATGTGCTGGCTTGGGTTGGCAGGGTTGTGTGCAAGGGAATGGGAGTGAATTGGTGACTGAGGCTGTGTGAATGTGAGCGTGGGGGAGATGGGAGTAGAGGAAGGTGGTGGGGGAGAAGTGGGGCCCAAGAGAGCACAGTGAAGGGTTGATAGTGGGTATCTCATGTTATCTCCTGCCCGCCCTGGGCAGTAAAGTGTCTGTGTCTCACTTTGGAAAATCTGTTCAACCTGCTGGTGGGAATGGGGTGTAGTCTGCTTCCTGCTATCCCATGACTTGGGCTGCAGCCATCACTAATTTGGAGGGATTGCATTCTGCCTCCCTCAGAATCCTGTATAGAGTCACTTGCGGGGCTTCACTTGCTGTGCCAAGCTGCTGCAAGATGTGGCTGGTAAACGACTGTCGCAGCCCAGTGCTGGCTGCCTTTCTGTGAATGGCTGAGGCTGTCCCTCCACAATCCTTACCCATTGGCCAGGGAGGAGCTGAGGCTCAGTTCTAAAGTTCTGTTAGGTGTTCAAATGGAAGATATCAGACAGGGCAGCAGAGCAGGATGAGACAGAGGAGTCGGGGCTGGGTAGGAAGAGGGAGCTGAGGTCAGCTGGGGCAAGTCAACGTGAGTTTCAAAGCTGGAGTGATTGAACTGGCTCCTGGAGTGACAGGAGTGTTTGGGTTGGAAGCAGCTTGGTACAGCTTTGATGGTGAATCATCTGCTATTCCAGAGCCAAGCTGGGCCATGGGCTACTCTCTGGGGAGTATTCGAAGCCAGCCTCTGGAGATGGGGAACAGCAACCGGACCAGAACCAGAAGGTGAGGACTGGGGCCCCACTACCCTCATGGGGAGGGAATGCACTAAAGCATGTCTGTGATGGTGTGGGGGATCCTCTATGGAGACACTGTCCAGGGCGTTGACCCTAAATAGAGGCAGGGTTTGGAAAGATGTACCCTAGGGCGGAGTTGTTGGGAGGCCATGCTCACTCCTTCCTCTCCTCCCTACTTTCTTCTAGGGCATGCAGGATGGCATTGCTCCACGCATGTTTAAATCTCTCATTGGCAAAGGGCACCCGGAATTCTCCACCAACAGGCAGCAAGATGCCCAGGAGTTCTTCCTGCATTTCATCAACATGGTGGAGGTAATGACTGATCCACACTTTCTGAAATCCTGGGAAGGGGGCAGCTCCTGTTCTGAGCTCCAGCAAGTAGGGGGTTGGCACCTAGGCTGGATGGAAATGCAGGGAGGAGGCCGGCATGCAGGTATTTTGAAGCACCAGGTTCACCAGAACTAACCATTCAGGATATCAGTGAGTGACCACTTCGGGAGAAGGGGATGAGGGTGCCCAACTGCAGGGCCTTTTGTTCGGGGCTCACTCCCAGCCCCTATGAAATTGCTGTGTGTAGACTTTGGGGGAGCTTGGAGTTACCCAGAGCTCCCCCTAAAAATGGAACCCTCTCCTTTGGGGTGGGAATGGGATTGGTTTCTGGAGACTGGTGGTGCTGATTGAAGGGCTCCAGCTTCTACACTTGGACCAGGGACAGTGGAGACAGTTCTTTGTCTGTGTCCCGCATGGGGCTGCTGCTCCTGTGATAGGTTGATCTGGCCACCTTGATATGACACATCTTCACCATATTGCCCTTCCCAGAGGAACTGCCGCAGCTCAGAAAATCCCAATGAGGTCTTCCGTTTCCTGGTGGAGGAGAAGCTCAAGTGCCTGGCCACAGAGAAGGTGAAATACACCCAGCGTGTGGACTACATTATGCAGCTGCCCGTGCCCATGGATGCTGCACTCAACAAAGGTCAGTGGCCTGATGGTGACTGAGGAAGGGGCAGCAGGCACTGGGATCAGTGAGGAAACTCTACCTACTGTACTCCTTTACTGGGGTTGAGGGGATCCCTCAAGGACCTGAAGAAGCAAGGTGTTCTGGAGCCAAATCCTTCTCCTTCATCACCCTATGGAGCTGGGCAGGGTGGATTTACTCAGAGATGCTGTGGACAGATATCAGTCACTCAAGTTAAGGATCAAACCTTTCCCCTGCCTCACCCAAGGCAAGGGTTGTGACTTAGCCTGTGGCACTTCAGCATAATGAAACCATCCTGATGGCTGGAGGAGATTGTGTGCCCTATGCACCACTCTAGGGAATATGTCCTGATGGGCCCATCTAGCCTGGTGTCCTGCCTCTGGAGGTAGCCAACAGCAGGTGCCTTGTGAGCACCTGGAATCTGGACCTAACTCCTCTGACTTGTCCCCAGATGAGCTGCTGGAATATGAGGAGAGGAAGCACCAGGCAGAAGAGGAGAAGCAGCCGCTGCCTGAGCTGGTCCGAGCCAAGGTGCCTTTCAGCTCCTGTCTAGAGGCCTACGGGGCTCCAGAGCAGGTGGATGACTTCTGGAGCACAGCCTTGCAGGCCAAGTCTGTGGCTCTCAAGTGAGTTTAGTTTGGAGGCGCTATCTAGGATAGAGATCAGAGTGTGAAAAGCCCTCTTGGGAACCCCTTTCCTACAGTACGCTGGGCAGGAATGTTTCCTAGGGCTGCTAGTTCCCCTCTTAGAAATCCATGACTTGTCAGCCCTGGGGCGTGGTTCCTGAGCCTCTAGGCTCAGTCTTGTCCCATTTTCCATGGAGATTACAGTGGGCAGAGTTAAGGTGGCTGTGGGGTCCTCAACACTGCATTCTGTGGTGGTACAGAAAACAAAGCAATGGAAAGCCAGAAAAATTAATGGTGGTGTTGATGCCCCATTATCAGTGTTCTGACATTCTTAATTTGAGTTATGTTTTAAAGTGTGCCTAGCCTAGGAGGGAGATGTGGACAGCACTTTGTTGTTCTCCCCAGCCCTAACTTTCGTTTTAAAAGAAGTCTCTAGTTATTAAAGTTGAACAAAACTTTCAAAACATGAACTGAGCGCAACTGGTGCACCAAAGTTTCCTTGAGTTTACAGAAAGACTGAAACAATAGTTGTGAAGGATGAGCTGCCCCAGTCACTTCAGCAGAGCTAACTAGAATGCCAGTGGTGATACTTTGAATGTCAGATTTTTTAACTGTTTCACTATCCAAAACACAGATCATAGTAACTCAAGGCAGTAATGAAGAGCTACAATGTCTGCTGAGTGGCTGTTTGTTCTGCTGCCACTGGCACTCCTTTCCCAGTCAAGAAGGACTCAAGCCCAAGAAGCCTAGCAGAGCCCATGAGGGGAGATATTTTGTTACAGAAAAACGGAAAGATACCCCTTAGCAATAACAGGTCTAAAGAAATGTTGCTTTTCAAGTTAACATTATTAACATTCTACTGCAGTTTGGAGTAATGACTTATATTCAAACCTTTCCTCACATCCAGTGCTGAATATACCTCATTCCTTCAACTATAGTTTAAAATGCATCCATACGCGTTTGTTTTATCTGTATTTAATTAGAATTCTAAAATCTCCGGTGGCCTGTACCACATGGCAGGGTTTGCAGGGGAGGGAGGAGTGTTTGATTTTCCTGGAGGTGGTCTCCACCCTTAAAAGTTTGGGAAATGCTAGGTTAAGCTGTCCTCCAGTCAGAGCACTTCCTCTGGGAATTGTTCAGGGTTTGGCAGGCTCAGTGCTGAATACAGTGGGGAGACCCAGAGCCATACAGACTATTCCCTCTGTATTCCAGCAGTAGCTCTGGAATGTGCAAGACTCCACATCCCCTTCCTTGATTTCTCCCCGAGCCAGCCAGTCTCCCCTCCCCCTCCTCCTCCCCCTCCCCCATTAACAAAGCAACAGGGTAACCTGTTCAGACATGACGTGTCACTCTCTTTCAGGACAACCCGGTTTGCCTCCTTCCCAGACTATCTGGTGATCCAGATCAAGAAATTCACTTTTGGCCTGGATTGGGTACCCAAAAAGCTCGGTAAGGAGAGTGAGGTGAAGCACGAAGCACCGGGGTCAATGAGTCCCCAATGCTGCTCTGTGTAGCACCGCCCCCATGCTTAGGCATTGGGGTCACTACTGACAGGGGAGAGCATTCCATACTGCATTGCTGTACTGCTGCTGCAGAACATCTCATGTGCATTCTCTACCCCAAACGGCTTATCTTTGAGGGCCACTCATCCACGCTCTTTGAGCTTACTGAACACGTCCCTGAAGGTCTGATCCAGACTTTTTTACAGATGTCTCTATCGAAATGCCAGAGGAGCTGGACATCTCTGCGCTACAGGGGACAGGGCTGCAAGCTGGTGAGGAGGAGATGCCAGACATTGCGCCTCCACTGGTGACGCCAGACGAGCCCAAAGGTAGCCTGGGGTTCTATGGCAACGAGGACGACGACTCCTTCTGCTCCCCTCACTTCTCCTCTCCAACATGTTAGTGACTCTTCTCCTCTCCTCCTCCTAGTGCCTGACTCACTCCCTCACTCTCCTCATGACTTGTCTCCCTGGCTAATGATTTCCTCCTCATTCAGTCTCTCTCTTCCTGTCCCTCTGCCAGTGACTGTGCCCCCTTGCATGCTCATTGTGCGAGGATGTTGCTGACCCCAGTAGCTCTTTCAGCTGTAGGTTTGTGTGGGCCCATATTAGGAAGGAGTGGGAAGTGGGGTATGCACAATGCATCCAGAAGGTCTAGCTGGGAGAGAGGTTTGGTGCACAAAGATTGGCGGCGTGGTGAGAGGTGAAGAGGAGACAAAGCTCCTGAGCCATTGCTAGGGAGTACCTGACTCATGACTTTCATCTCTCCACCCCCTGCATGAGGCCTGTGTGCTATGGGGGTAAGGACTTCATAGAATCATAGAATATCAGGGTTGGAAGGGACCTCAAGAGGTCATCTAGTCCAACCCCCTGCTCAAAGCAGGACCAATTCCCAACTAAATCATCCCAGCCAGGGCTTTGTCAAGCCGGGCCTTAAGGGAGGGGCAAGGCTTACATGAGATTCAGCCAGGGAGGGAGGCTTGAGGTTTGCATAAGGTTGTGTGGGAGGGAGGGGACAGAAATCACACTAAAGGGGTGGGTGGGAGCAGGGCTGCCAAGGCTCCTCTAATCTCTGTCCCCCCCACAGCCCCCATGTTGGATGAATCGGTGATTATCCAGCTGGTGGAGATGGGCTTTCCCATGGATGCCTGCCGCAAAGCTGTGTACTACACAGGGAACAGCGGGGCTGAGGCTGCCATGAACTGGATCATGTCGCACATGGATGATCCAGGTATGAGAACACATGACCATGACAAAGCCCTCCCACCCAGTTCAATGTGCTATACGCTACAGCGCTTCCTGCTGGAGAAGCCAGGGCTGAGACCTTAAAATGTTTCACCACCACCAGAGCTATCCCCTCTGAACTATGTTCTGTTTTCTGCTACAGATTTTGCCAACCCTCTGGTTCTTTCTGGATCTAGTGGGCCAGGTTCCACCATCATCTGTCCAGACCCCCCTTCAGAAGACAGCGTGGCCACTATTGTCTCCATGGGCTTCTCCCGAGATCAGGCTATGAAAGCCCTAAGAGCCACGGTGAGGAGCAAGGATGAGATTACAGTTGAATTGCAGCCTTATAGGGCTGTGCTGGGAATGGCATCCTCAGGGAAGGGAGGTGCTTAGATTGATGAGGGGTTCCTGACCTGACAGTTTCCCCCTCTCCCTGCAGAGTAACAGTCTGGAGCGGGCTGTGGACTGGATCTTCAGTCACATTGATGACCTGGACGCAGAGGCTGCCATGGACATCTCAGAGGGGCGCTCGGCAGCTGAGTCCATCTCTGAATCTGTCCCTGTGGGTCCCAAAGTGCGTGATGGGCCTGGAAGTGAGTCCCAGACACTGGAGGGCATGAGTTCTGCCCTCCTCTGGTTTCTGTAGAGGCAGCTTAGTTCCTGGGGATGGTGGTGGTGGTGGTGGTTTCTAACCAGTTGGGCCCCAGCCTTCCCCAGAGCTTTAGCCTCCCTAAACTCTCAGGTCTCTCACTGATCCCTGAGATTCTAGCACCTCCCAAGAGTTGATCTGGCTGCTGGGGCAATGTAACAGAGAGGAAGGGGAAAGGGTCTGTGCCTACTGGGAATCATCAGAGGGATGAATGGGATGTGGTGTCTAGTCAGATGGAGGAGAGGAATAAGGGTGTCCTGCCAGGGAGGTAAGGAGGACTTTGCTCCCATTCTTTGGAACCCCATCTCTGTGTTGCCTCCGGAGACTGTTCTTTTCTGGTCTCCCTATCAAAACACCTGGGCTCTAGCCAGCTAAATCTTTGTGGGAATTCATGCCCAAGCTGCTAGACTACTTGCTGTAATGTGGAAAGCCCCACACAGCAGATGTGTGAACCAGGGCCTCCTCGCTCATCTACTTCCCCCATCAAGCTCTGGGAGGTAGGCAACAGGTAGGGCCGCCTTGAAGGAGCTATCATCTCTCCTCCTGTTTGCTTCACCAATATCTCCACAGAGCTTGGATCTAAAATTCTCTTGGCCTTGTGATTAGGCAGCTGCCTTGTTCCACCTACTCCACCATGAAACATGTCTTCTCAGCCATTATTGGGGCCCAGACCCCTGAAGGCCTCTCTAGGGAGTCATGGGACAATAGCTCCTCTCTAAAGAGTTCTTCAGCGGGATGGGGTTATCCAAGGATATGTAACTCTCCCTACCTCTGTCTCTCTCTGACCACCTCTTTTTTCCTCTCTCCCTCAGAGTATCAGCTCTTTGCCTTCATCAGCCACATGGGCACTTCCACCATGTGTGGCCATTATGTCTGCCACATCAAGAAGGATGGCAGGTAAGAAGGGCTTGAGGGAACAAGAAGTAGCCTAAAGGCAGCAGCTTCTAAGATAAACCAGTATAATTCCCCCTTTACTTCAGTGGTCTAGTGCCATTCTCCCTCTGGACCTACTGTCACGGGGGGAGGGAAAAGAGAGGAACAGGCCACTGTTCCACATGGTGGGGACAGACTTTTAGGTCAGCTGCAAGCTGGTGGCCCTTATCTCTCCCTCTCTGTTTCAGGTGGGTGATTTACAATGACCAGAAAGTCTGCGCCTCTGAGAAGCCACCCAAGGATCTCGGTTACATCTACTTCTATCAGCGGATTCCCAGCTAGAACCCCCTCCTACTGTGTGCGGAGTGGGGAGCAGGCTGCTGGCATGAGGAGGGGGAGGCAGTGACAAATACAGAGAAGCAGTGCACATTCTTTCACCCCACTCCCTGCTATGTCTCACCTGTGCCACTGCTGTAACTCTGGGGGCAGGTGTTCCTTGGTTAATAAAACTGGGGGCTGGGGCCCCCATGGACATGAGTGAAGAGGGGTGGGCAGATGGATTTGTTTCAATATAAAATCTCTCATTACTCCCTACTCCAAGGCACAGCCTCTAGTGCTTTGCTGCTTGGTGTAATTATGCCATCCCCTTTCAGGCTGAAAGGGGAGAAGGGGGGGCGTGCGTGCGTGTGTGTGGCTTTGTGTATCATGGGTGGGTGGGTGGCTTCTCTCCCTTATGCCCCCCCTCCCAAACAAGGGGGCTGTGCAGGAAATAATGTGGGCCATAAGTAGCACCACTTCCTCCTTGTGTGCCCCTTAAATGCCAAAATACACGAAGGATAAAATAAAAGTTAAATACCCCCTGGCTTCTGTCTGTCCCATATGTTAGTGGAGGGCCCTGTCAGCTGGGGTATCTGAACTCTTTCCTCATCTAATGCAGTGATCAGTGTAACCCTGCCAATGGCAGTTCTCCTCTACTTTGGCATATGAGCCCTTGTGCTAAGAAGCTTGGATGGGAGACCTCACTGTAAAGCTAGATGCTCTCCTGTCTTTGTCAGCACCTGTTGTCCTAGCATGTGGACAGTGACGTTGATGCAGGAGATGTATCTGTTAAAGCAGAGGTTAAAGATGGCTGTGCTACTTGTGCCTAATAAATATCCCATCAACTGGAGGTATCTGCCTCTGGATTGTTCAGTGAGTTTGCAACTCTTAGGGTTGTTCATGCCTAAATAGCCATGGCTCAAATAACCATTCTACATGGCTCTGGCTATGATGATCCACTCACTTATGTTTTCCACACTTGATTATTGGTGTAACAATGCATTCCCTTAAGCAATTACTGGGTGCACAATGCAGCAGCCTTTCTGGTGAACACAGCTCTGGTTTTGTTTTCTGTAGTGGTGCGATAATGAAAAGGGTCCAGGTCAACCTCTGTTCTCATTTAAAGTCCTACATGTGATGGGTCTGAACAATTCCCTTTCCCTTCCTTGACCAGTTGCTGGGGGTGGTATGTGATTGTTTTGTTCCTCCTTTTATAGGATGAAAGCGCTATCTGTGTGCTGGTGCGTGCACGTAATAAAGTACAAAAAAAGTCAAGTTACTTTTTTGGGAGTGAGGTCTAGGCACTTGGAGCTGAGAACTTGTTCTGGACTCCTGTGTTCTACTTACCCATAATGTCATGGGTCTACTGGCCTAGTACATACTGGATGGTTTCTTGTCCTTGTGGAAGTCACATGAGGCTATCCTCTCCTTCCTGGCATTGTGCCCTCTTGTGTACGCCCCACGGAGCAGGGACAGAGACTGTTTATCTCCTGCAGATTGGGACCTGTCCTCTATGTTGCAGGCAAATGGCTAGGATCAGAGTTGGGATTAAGTCCACTCTCTGGATTCTAATCATGGCATCAAGGGAAAGACCAGCTTCCCAGCAAGAATTGCTAAGGCAGCTGATCATAAATCACAGTCTCTTAATCTGCTCTAAGATACTCTCCTTACTCTTCCTTCCTTAGGGAACATGAGCTCCATTGGAGGTGATGGTGCTCCAGGGCCCGTGGAACACAGCAGCTCAGATATTTTTAATTCTGAAATAATTAAGCCTTCTAGCTGGGATGATAAGCGTGACAGGGACAGTGTCATTGTCCTCCTTCACAGTGGTGGAAACAGACCCGGACTAGTTCAAGGCAGTAGTAGAGCTGAGTGCAGAATCCAAGCTTGGATGCTGGGTTCCCTGCCATAACCTCTTAGCCCCCCCTTAACTTCCCAATATCCATGGCTGCTTAATGATGGAAGTTAAGGAGCCCCCTTTCCTGTCTCTCACCTCTCTCTCTTAATTCATGGGAAGCTCCTTTACAAAGGGTGGGATGGGGAAGGCTGTCCTTTCCTACTCAGCCCCTTCACCATGGCTACCTGGGGAATAGCAGGCAGCAGGTGGCCCTATGGCAAGTTTATATTTGGCAGCTGTGTAGGGTGACCAGATGTCCCGATTTTATAGGGACAGTCCTGATTTTTGGGTCTTTTTCTTATATAGGCTCCTATTACCCCTCCACCCCCTGTCCTGATTTTTGACATTTGCTGTCTGGTCACCCTACAGCTGTGACCCTTGCTGGTGCCAGGTATTGAAGATAATTAGGTATTTATTTGCCCTCCCTATTAGCGTCATGGAGGATAGTGACAATTGTGGCCTTGCTCTGTCCCTTTACGCCTGGCGGTGCAAGGGTAAAGATAGCACAACTGCGGTTTTGACCTCCCCCCTTTGACCCGCTACCAACGGAACGGTGATACATAGAGGGGTGGAGCTAGAGGAACGTTGTCACTCCATGAGGAGGAGCAAGTGCAACGCGGAGACGCTTCTAGGGGCGGAGCATGTGGAACGTTCAGACAGATGTGGGCGTGCCTCCGGCTCACTTCTCTATAAAAACGCTTGAGCTGGGGGTTTCGCGTACTGATGAACTGACCTTTCCGTCTCCTTCGCGTCTGCGCTAGAGAGCAGTACTCGTCCCATCATGGCACCAAGGAAGTTCTTCGTGGGGGGGAACTGGAAGATGAACGGGGATAAGAAGAGCCTAGGCGAGCTGATCCACACCCTAAACAGCGGCAAGGTCCCGGTGGACACTGGTGAGGGGAGGGGGGGGAAGGGTGTAGACCGGGACTGGAGGAGTGGGAGGTAGGCTGGTAGGAGAGTGTCTCCATGGGGTTGTTCCGGGGTCTCTGCCTGCTGTGGACATTGTTATTGGCTACCCTAGTTGGCATCTGTATGAGGGAGATTGGGGGAGCCTGGCTCAGCCCTGAGCATAGCGCCCCCCGCTAGCGCATACTGTTTGACTACGGCAGCCATATGCCCCCACCTGCCCGACCCCTCCGATACCCTGGACTCTGACGTGCTAAGGCTACAGGAGCGGGGACAAGCGGCTGCTGAGTTCATCCGCTAACCAAAGTGGGGGGAGCTAGGGGACGGGGCAACGAGAGGCTGTTCTGCAGCAGCCCCACAGTACAGTGCGTGGCCCTGCAGGCCGCCCAGGGACGCGGAGTCGCATGTGGAGCCGTCTGAGATGTTAGCGGCTCGGGGGGTGGGGGTAGGAGGCGCCACACGCCTAGGGTAGGGCTGTGGGAGCCCTCGGCGGGTGTCGTTTGCCCGCACTCCCCCCCCCCCCCCCAGTTGTGCCCGCCTGCACGTACCTAATGACTCGTTTCCTCCTGCTGCTGCCTGCGCTTGCCGAGCGGGAAGCGTCATGTGGATGGGGCGGCTGCTGCAGCCTGGGATCCCCGCCTCGCTGGAAGGAGGGGGGAGAGGTGGCTGCTCGTGTGGTGAGGCCATGGGGTGCAGATTACTTCCCGAGGCACCAAGGAAGGGAAGGCGGGTGACTGATTAGAAATGGGAGAGGAGTTTCTCTGAGGAGCCCAGACAGTGGGGTGGGAACTTGGTTAGAGCCCTTGCATCTCTTCCCTCTCCCCTGAGTCAGAACCCACCAGATCTACTCTGCCCTCAGGAGTATCATGGGCCACTAGCGCCACCCAGCACCGAAATGAGATCAAAGCATTACAGCGCTCAGCAGACAGGACTATTGTATGCCACATGCAGAGAATAGGAGGGACTACGGTGCGCTAAGGCCGGCCTCCCCCCTCCCCCCCCGCAATGACAGGGACGTGATTAAGTGAGGTATACTCAGGTAATCCTGGCAAGTGACCCCCCCCCCCCACGCTGCCTCCATCTAGTCTCCCAAACTTCACTTGTCCCATTTGTGCTCCCCACTGCTTGGTCTGCCACCATGCTGCTTCTGTCTCAGTTCTGCTCCCCACTGGTGAGTATGAAAGGTCAAGTTTGTGTGTATTATGGCTACTCCCCAACGGGGAGGAAGGGGGGGGGGCAGAGCAAGTGACAGTTCCTGAGATCCTTCCTCCTGAGATTCCCAGCTGGAACCTGGAGGGGGTAACCTGAGGTCTTCCACCCCACCTGAGCCAGACAGCAGAGGAAGACCTCTCTATCCATTCCCTGAAGCTCCTAGGTTCCAAACAGTAGGCCTCCAAGTCAGTCATTAGGTGAGATGACTTCTAGGCACCTCTGAACTTAGGATATGGACCCTGAGCTCCTTTCTGGTGGCTTAGTCTCCCCTTGTGCTTGTCTAAACACACAAGTTGCACTGGTTTAACTTGTAGGTTTAAAAACTGATGAAAAAGAAAGGGCACTGCACAAGTTGAATTAAACTAGGCTTAACATGACTCCTTAAATTGTAACTGAAACTGACATGAGATACATACTAGTTTAACTAAATCAGTTTAAAATCACACTTATTTTAGCTGGTGTAGCTTTTTGTTTGGGCAGACCAGGCCCTTGTTATCTATCCTTGCCCCAGAGTTTGTACTCCTACAGATGGATCTCATGTTCACCAGCTTCCCTTTGTGGCAGCTTCAGCTGGTATCTGTGTCCTCCAGCAGCAGCTTAGCTGCTCTCTTCCACCATCATCTCCTTGCTGTCCTTTGGCCACCACCACCATTGAAATATCCTCTGCCTCTGGATCTTCTGCTGCCCATCTCCTCAGAAAGGGCTTGGAAGGTCCTGCAGGTGGGAGGGGGAACTGCTATTTTGGGGGAAGTGCTCTGAAGAAATGTCAAAGGTCTCTCAGGAGGCTGAGACCTAAATATATCCAGTGGTGACTGGGCTAAAAATACCAGCTACTGTACTTGGTTTTGGAAACCAAATCTCCCTTGGCTACTAAAGATCAAGGGGTTGGCCTTGGAGAGGAGGGGTGCTGGTGGCAGCCCCTCTGTGCCCCCCCCCCCACACACACACACACACACACATCCCTGCTTAGCTCCAGGTCATGGGATAATTATGTGCAGGGGAGAGTACTAGTAGCTACAACAGTGGCCCCTTCTGGAGAGGCAAGACTAAGCAGCTGCAGGCTTCCTCCCCTCTGCTGTCACAATGCTCCCTGCTGCAGAAAGGGTAAAGCTTCAGTAACACACACATACCAAGTATGCAACAATTCTTCCCACATAATCATTAACCAGATAAATGAACAAACTAAATAAACCTCTTGACTTAAAATTGTTCTGTACCCTTCCAAATGGAGGCCATTAGCTAGACTGCAAAGTCTCCCTCCAGGAGGGGTCTCTCACCTAGTCCCAATGCACAAATAGGATGGCAGGGCCCTAGAGTGTGTTCATAAAGGCTCTTATGATGTGGTTACTGCATCCAAGTCCCTAGGGCTTTATAGATTAAGCTGCCTGGAATGGTGCTTGGAAGCCTGTACATTTAGTGGACGTGACCAGACCTGCTCAATGGAAGCAGCAGCCTTGGTTTGCACCTAATTTCTACATGTTTTTCCTTCACTTGGCAGCATCACTTTTGTCCCCTCACTTCCTTATCTCGGCCATGCCCAAGACAGAGAGAGGCAGGCAAGCTGCCTAGGATGGGTGCAGAGGATGCCCAGAACTGAGTGTGTCTGAGGGCTACACTTAGAATTTAGATTGACCTAGCTACGGTTGCTCAGCAGTGTAATACCACTGGGTGCTGTAGCTATGATGACCTAACCCCCGGTGTAGCTGTGGCTAGGTCAACAGAAGAATGCTTCTATTGGCATAGCTACTGCTGCTCAGGGAGGTGGATTAACCACAGTGATGGGAGAAACTTCCATCACTTTAGGAAGCATCTAAACTATGGAGCCACAGCGGCACTGTAGCCCCCGTAGTGTAGACAAGCCCTCAGTTGATGCCTAGGGAGCTCCCAGACTGATTTCCTCAGTATCTTGTCACATCACCATGGTGGATACCTCCTATAATTATAAGATTGGTGAAGCAGCCTAACAAGGTTCCCTCTAGTCTATTCCCTAGGGGCCAATATGCTGGGTCCCTAGTTCTTGGTGACCTTAGTGGCATTCCAAGTCCTTTTCATGGGGAGATTACCCCCAGGCTCCCAGACCTCTCAGTGCTGGGGAATAGCACCTGAGCAACTTTCCTTTGTCTCCCTAGTTGGTCTCTATCACGGCTCTTCCTAAACAATCCCTCTCCTCACTGTGCCTCTTGCCTTCTCAGACACTTCATGAATTTCTCACATGCACACACAACCCAGTAGTGGGTTTTATGAGCTTGGTAGATTTAGCTCTTTGAATTTACCCCAAGGCAGAGGTCCCCAAACTGTGGAGCGTGCCCCCCCGGGGGTGACAGAGGAATGTTCGGGGGTAGGGGGCGGCAGGGCTTGAGCAAGCCCCCATGGGGGGGTGGGGAGGGAGCGCCACTCAGCTGCGCTCTGCTCCCAACCCTGCGCTCAGCCCCTGACCGTGGCCCAGCTGTGGCCCCGGCCTCAGTTCCCTTACCCCTGCCCACATTCCTCCCGTCCGCCCATGAACCCTGGCTCTGGGGTGCAGACGGGTAAGGAGGGGGGCATGACCCTGAAAAGTTTGGGGACTACTGCCCTAAGGCTTTGTCTAAGCTAGCACTTTTGTTTGGAAAAAACTTTTGTCAGTTGGTGGTGTGAAAAAAAACTCACTCCTGACCGACACAATTTTCACCAAAAGCAATAGAGTGGCTACACAGGAGACCTTCCAGTGGTGCAGCTGTGCTGCTATAAGGTCTAGTGTAGACACAGCCTAAGGCTTAATCTTTGCAGCCCCCTGAGCATTTCTGTGGCTCTTCTCTGGGAGTGAGGAGCCCAGAGCTGAGTACATCATGTGAGGTGGGAATTAACCTCTGGGTCCGCAGAATTGCATTGGCCTACCTTGCGCCCTACCCAGTTACAAACTCAGTTAATTTGCTGCTCCCCTCTCATTCCCAGCTAATCTAAATTTGCTCCAACAAGAACAGAATCCATGTCCAATTTCTCAGTCTGAAAGTTCTGTGGGGTCCTTGCTCTGCTTTTGTACTATGGTGTAGAATCCCAGAGCTATGCCTTCCCCTCTAGTCTATACAAATAATGAACTGAGTTTCCTCTGATGATACTCACCATGGGTCCCTTAAGAGAAGATTAAACTAGAGTGGAAACATCCCTGCTGTGTTGGTGGGTCCCCAAGTTTCAGTAAGGGTGGTGTTTGTTTGTTTGTTTTTGGAAGGGTTCCTACAGCTGGGCAGAGCACTTGGGGTGGGGTGGAGTTGAGGGAGAGGAAGGATCGGGGATGAAGTGGGCGGGGAAAGAGAGGATTCAGCAGTTGGGAGAGGAACAGGTGTGACATCTGCTCCACCCCCATGAGGTTAATGCCCTCTCTTGCCCTCCAGAGATTATTTGCGGAGCCCCCTCCATTTACCTTGATTTCACCCGTCAGAAGCTTGATGCAAAGATTGCGGTTGCAGCACAAAACTGTTATAAGGTGCCAAAGGGAGCTTTCACGGGAGAGATCAGGTGAGCCCACCATGGGGTGAGGGAGCTGAATGAACCTAGAGTCCTTAGGGGCTCTTCCCAGGACAGGGACAAGGCCCTAATCTTGCTCTTTTCTCCCCTTCCAGCCCAGCAATGATAAAAGACATTGGAGCCACCTGGGTGATCCTGGGCCACTCAGAGCGAAGACATGTTTTTGGGGAGTCTGATGAGGTGGGCTACTTTGGGATTTAGGGAAAAACCAGTTTTAGTGGTTTTAACATCCCCATGGTGGGGGACTGAGCTCCAAGGTGGGCCTGTGAGTGTCTGGCTAACTCTTCCCCTCCCCCCTTCCAGCTGATTGGGCAGAAGGTGGCCCATGCCCTGGCTGAGGGTCTTGGTGTCATTGCCTGCATTGGAGAGAAACTGGATGAGAGAGAAGCTGGCATCACAGAGAAGGTGGTTTTTGAACAGACCAAAGTGATTGCTGGTAAGAGTGGTGGGGGTTTTCCCTTTGGTTCACAGGGGAACCAAATATTTTTTTCTGTCGCTTTTCCCTCTGCTTCAGAAGGAAGTATATCCTGGGAAGTATATTATTATTCCTTGGTAACTTATGCCAGGAGGGCAACAGAGCTGGCTTTGTGTGCGCTTGTTTGGGGGCCTGTGTGAACAGCATCAGATGTGTCTGAATACCCCACTGTTCTTCCAATAACAGACAGCTCTGTATGTGCTGGATAGCCTCCCTGCTCTGCCCTCCCCAGTAGGTGGTGCTATGTCTCATCTCCCAAATAACACTTGCTTCTTTCTCCCCACCCCAGATAACGTGAAGGACTGGAGCAAGGTGGTTCTTGCCTATGAGCCAGTTTGGGCTATTGGAACCGGTAAAACTGCAACTCCCCAGCAGGTATGAACAGGGTTAAGGAGCCAGGCGTCCATCTCTCTCATCCCCTTTCAGAGGGTCTCTAACTAAAAACCACTCTTCCCTCAATTGGGTTGGTGTTCCAGTAATGCAGCTCTAGTTTCATTACAGGCTCAGGAAGTTCATGAGAAGCTGAGGGGATGGCTAAAAAGTCATGTGTCTGAAGCTGTCGCTCAGTCCACTCGGATCATCTATGGAGGTAAACAGCCCCTGGCACCTTTCCAGTGCATAACATTGGTCATTCTCCCTCTTCCCCCTGCTCGTTTCTGCCTTTTGTCCCTTCACTTGTACAGCTATTCTCTTGTTCTCTGCCAGGCCGATGGGGCCACTGTGCTGCTTGAGGTAGTGTGGCCTAGTAGACAGAGCATCTAGGACTCAGGAGACCTGGGTTCAATTCCTCACTCTGCCACTGGTCTGTTGGGTCACCTTGGACAGGTCACTTCACCCCATGCCTCAGCTTCCCCATGTGCACAATGGGATAATGAAACTTGTTGCCTCTAGAAAGCACTTGAGATATACAGATGAAAAGTGCAGTCAAGTTTGGTAGGGATATTATTATTATTATTACATATTAGTGCACACTCTGAGTCCAGCTTGTATCATTAACTGCCCCCCTATTCTTTGAAGGACTCTTCAATATCTCAACTAGCTTTCCATTGAACTGTAATGATAGGAAAATGCTTCCCTTCCCCACTCCCATCCCCCCCCATTCTTGTTCTGATCTGGAAGACCCCTCTTTTGGGTAAGGGGGGGCAGCAGTGAACTAGCCACTCAGCCTGGTGCCCTATAGATAGGATACAAGAGCTTTTACCTATGGCCCCATCCTCATAGCTAACCAGTCCATTTCCCCATCCCACCCACAGTGTTGACCATGAGTGTCTAACCCTTGTTTGGAATCATGCCCACCTTTGTAGGTTCAGTCACAGGTGGTACCTGCAAGGAACTGGCCTCCCAGCATGACATAGATGGCTTCCTCGTTGGTGGCGCCTCCCTCAAGCCTGAATTCCTGGACATTATCAACGCAAAACACTGAACCGATCCATAGATCCCAAAAGGGAAAACTGTCATGGAGGGGAAGGAAGGAGAAATAAAGAAACTATAAGGAAGCTCACCCCTCGCCCCTTCACCCATGACTCCTCTCCCCCCATTCACTGTAACTGTTCCTGCTGCTAGCTGTGTCACCCTGCTGGATTCTGATTGGCAGAGAGCCTTTTTCCAGAGGCAGGGTTTTATTAGTCTCCACCTCTTGCCTGCCCTCCCACCCTCTTAAGTGGGCAAAATTCAGTGTAAGCTTTTGGGTGGATCTGGCTGGCTGTGCCCATATGCCTGGTAAACCAATCAGAGTCCATGGCCTGTCTGTCCCTCCCTTCCACCCATCTTCCTTTGCAGTGGTGCCAGTGCTGCAATAAGGAGGTCACTTGAGCTGGGGAGAGGAGGAAAGGCCGCCTCTTGCACCAGGCAGCCTGTAGTTTGACCGGATGGGAGGGAGTGCCTGGCAGCTGACATCCCTGTGAGACATTGTAGCTTTTCCATGTCCCTTAACAAACGCTGAATAGAAATAAACATGTGGCACCGGATTGTGTCCCAGTGCAGTCATTACTGTGGTGAGGGGGGGTGAGTAAGGAGCGTGCTGCAGAAATGGAGTGCCTCCCTCAGGCAGGCCACAGCTCGGGGGTGGGCTTCCTGCAGGATGACTGTGGTAGGGACAGTGTGCTGAGCTCTTTCATACTCCCTTGTGTTCCTTCCCCAGTGAGCTAGGCACTGCTGTGAGAAGTGTCCAGTGCTGGAACTACCACTGGGTGAGACACAGCTGTTGGGGAAGCTCAGGCACCCGTCTGAGTTGTGCATGGATCCCCTAGGTGGGGGCCAGTGCCTGAGCTGCTCCGCACCCCTCCGGGGAGCTCATGAGCCAGGGCCTGGTGGGCTGGACCAGCCCCACACCGAAATAGGCCCCTTCATGGCTGGTTTTCTCAGAATCCCTGATCTGGGGCCTTCCTGTGAGCTTGCTGCCAGCAGCCTGGGCTGGGGACCCCAGAAAGGCAGCACTGACCCCCATGAGATGGGCCTGGGAGGTCCCAACCTGTGGGATGCCCCCACCCCCAGCCCTACACTCTCCTCTGGCGCCACCTCCTGTCTCTGATCCCCGCCGCCACCACCACCACAGCCCTCCCCCATCTCCTAGACAACCGGCCATAGGGCCCATGCAGGGACAATCGCTGCCACCTTCAGTGCTGTGGGGCGAACCCAAGAACCACTGCCACAATCCCCCCCCATGGATGGCTCCCGGGATCCCCAAACCCCCCCCCGAGCAAACACACACACACTCACTCACTCTGATGGGTGTGTGCAAAGTGTTACATCTGACACCATGATGTCAAAGTACAGAGCCCCCAAAAGCGCAAGGCCTAGAGCGGTTGCCCCAATTCACCCTGCCCAAGGGACAACGCCGATTCCAGTCTCAGGGAGAGCTGGGGGCTTTCCCCACCAACTGCCATCTGACCCAGCGCTGCCTGCACTGGAGCCTGAGTCAAATGTAGGGTTCCTCTTACCTCTACTAATATTTAGGCCCAGCTGGCCCAGTTCCCTTCAACTGAGTGGTGCTATCTAAGGTGGAGATGAAGAAGAGTCCAGGGAAATCCTAGAAAACAGGCAAAAGTGCACACCTAGTGTTTAAAACCTTTCAGCACCCACACTATGATGGGCAGAAGGGACTTGCTCTGACATCTTAGGCCATGTTTGTGCACTTTACTCAGGGGTCTGGAGAAAGAAATAGGAGGCAGCGCACCTTCAGGTGAACTCCAAGACTTTACAGCACCTCTTAGGGTATGTCTACACTACGAAATTAGTTCGAATTTATAGAAGCCAGTTTTATAGAAATCGGTTGTATACAGCCGATTGTGTGTGTCCCCACATAAAATGCTCTAAGTGCTCTAGTCGGCGGACCGCATCGACAGTACGAGGCTAGCGTCGACTTCCGGAGCATTGCACTATGGGTAGCTATCCCACAGTTCCCGCAGTCTCCGCCGCCCCTTGGAATTCTGGGTTGAGATCCCAATGCCCGGATGATGCAAAACAGTGTTGCGGGAGGTTCTGGGTACATGTCGTCAGGCCCCTCCCCCCCGTCACAGCAACGGCAGACAATAGATTCGCGCCTTTTTACCTGGGTTACCTGTGCAGACAACATACCACGGCAAGCATGGAGCCCGCTCAGCTCACCGTCACCATATGTCCTCTGGGTGCCGGCAGACGTGGGACTGCATTGCTACACAGCAGCAGCTGCTAATTGCCTTTTGGCGGTAGACGGTGCAATAGACTGGTAGCCTTCATCGGCGATCTGGGTGCTGGCAGCCGTGGGGCTGCATTGCACCAGCCCCTTGCCTTTTGGCAGTAGATGGTGTATTATGACTGGTAACCGTCCTATTACAAGTTGGCTCTTCGCACATTAGCAGAGTCTTCCCTGAGCAGCAGATTGTGCAATAGGCCTGAAGGCCATCGTAATACACTAACTGCCAAGCGCCCAGTATTTGCTGCCAAGCACCCAGAAAGATGCCGAGGGCTATCAGTCACGCTGCACCGTCGTCTTAAGATGTAAAGCTGCTAACTGCCTTTTGGCGGTAGACGGTGTAGCATGAGTAATAGCCGTGGGGCTGGCAGCCGTAGGGCTGCATTGCACCAGCCCCTTGCCCTTTGGTAGGAGATGGTATATTATGACTGGTATCCGTCGTCGTCATACTGCAGTGGCTGTCAATCATGGGCACCTGGGCAGACATGCTACTGTCTCGATGATGATGGCTATCAGTCGTAGTATACTATTTTCTGCCAATTGCCCAGTATTGTCTGCTAAGCACCCAGAAGAGGCCGAGGGCGATCTTTGCTACACAGCAGCAGCCCCTTGCCTTTTGGTAGACGATGGTATATTACGACTGGTATCCGTCGTCATTGTACTCCAGAGGCTATCACTCATGCTGCACCGTCGGCTGCCAGCTTAAGATGTAAAAAATAGATTTGTTCTGTATTCATTTGCTTCCCCTTCCTCCGTGAAATCAACGGCCTGCTAAGCCCAGGGTTTTCAGTTTAATCTTTGGGGGGACCATTCTGTGTGACAGTTGTTTGTGTTTCTCCCTGATGCACAGCCACCTTTCTTGATTTTAATTCCCTGTTCCTGTACCTGTACGCCATGTCGTCACTCGGCCCTCCCTCCCTCCCGCCCTCCCTCCTTCTCCTGGTCCATCAGATACTAGTTTCGCGCCTTTTTTCTGACCAGGCGCCATAGCTAGCACTGGGATCATGGAGCCCGCTCAGATCACCGCGGCAATTATGAGCACTATGAACACCACGCGCATTGTCCTGGAGTATATGCAGAGCCAGGACATGCCAAGGCGAAACCCGGACCAGCCGAGGAGGCGATTGCAGCGCGGCGAAGAGAGTGATGAGGAAATTGACATGGACATAGGCCTGGTCTACACTACGACTTTAATTCGGATTTATCAGCTTTAATTCGAATTTACCCTGCAACCGTCCACACAACGACGCTATTTATTTCGATGTAAAGGGCCCTTTAAATCGATTTCTGTACTCCACCCCGACGAGCGGAGTAGCGCCAAAATCGATTTTAACATTTCGAATTAGGGATAGTGTGGCCGCAATTCGATGGTATTGGCCTCCGGGAGCTATCCCACAGTGCATCATTGTGACCGCTCTGGACAGCAATCTAAACTCGGATGCACTGGCCAGGTAGACAGGAAAAGCCCCGCGAACATTTGAATTTCATTTCCTGTTTGCCCAGCGTGGAGAGCACAGGTAACCACAGATAGCTCATCAGCACAGGTAACCATGCAGGCTGATAATCGAAAAAGAGCACCAGCATGGACCATGAGGGAGGTACTGGATCTGATCGCTGTATGGGGAGAGGATTCAGTGCTTGCAGAACTTCGTTCTAAAAGACGAAATGCAAAAACTTTTGAAAAAATTTCCAAGGGCATAATGGAGAGAGGCCACAATAGGGACTCTGAGCAGTGCCGCGTGAAAGTCAAGGAGCTCAGACAAGCCTATCAAAAAACAAAGGAGGCAAACGGTCGCTCCGGGTCAGAGCCGCGGACATGCCGCTTCTACGCCGAGCTGCATGCAATTCTAGGGGGGGCTGCCACCACAATCCCACCTGTGATCGTGGATTCTGGGTCGGGGATAGTCTCATCAGCGACGCCTGAGGATTCTGCCGATGGGGGAGAGGAGGAGGAGGAGGATGAGGATGAGCTTGCAGAGAGCACACAGCATTCCGTTCTCCCCAACAGCCAGGATCTTTTTCTCACCCTGACTGAAGTACCCTCCCAAGCCAGTACCCAAGACTCTGACCCATGGAAGGGACCTCAGGTGAGTTTACCTTTTAAAATATAAAACTTGTTTTAAAAGCAAACGGTTTTTAATGATTACTTTGCCCTGAGGACTTGGGATGCATTCGCGGTCAGTTCAGCTACTGGAAAAGTCTGTTAACGTGTCTGGGGATGGAGCGGAAATCCTCCAGGGACATCTCCATGAAGCTCTCCTGGAGGTACTCCAAAAGCCTTGCCACAAGGTTTCTGGGCAGTGCATCCTTATTCCCTCCTCCATGGTAGGACACTTGACCACGCCATGCTTGCAGCAAGTAATCTGGTATCATTGCCTGACAAAGCCTGGCAGCGTATGGTCCCGGTGTTTGCTGGCATTCAAGCAACATCCGTTCTTTATCTTGCTGTGTAATCCTCAGGAGAGTGATATCACTCCTGGTAACCTGGTTGAAATACGGGAACTTAATTAAGGGGACAGAGGTGGCCGTTCCGACTGGGCTGTTTGCCTGTGGCGGAAAATAAATCCTTCCCTGCAGTTAGCCAAGCGCAGATGGGAAATTGGCCCTGAGTTTTTCGCGTTTGGCTAGCAGGAATCTTCCCTGTTACCAGCCACGCGGTGGGGGGAGGGGTACCGTGATCATCCCAGAGAATTCATGGCGGGAGTGGGGCGGCGGCGGGGGTGTGTGTGGTTAGTTTGGTGCCTGCAGGGATCTTCCCTGATACCAGCCACGCGGTGGGGGGGAGGGGTACAGCGATCATCCCAGAGAATTCATGGCGAGAGGGGGGGGTGGTTAGTTTGTTTTCTGCTGCTGCTGAATGTTAACAGAAAAACCGCAGCACTCTACAGGCTATGCTTGGTATGTGGGAAAGGAGGGCGCAGAAGCTGTAAAACAATGGCTTACCATGGCCGCATGCAAGCCGAATTCTGTTGCCCAGACCTGTGATCTCTAGCAGCAAAGGCACAGGCACTCAGCATTAAGAGGCAAAATGCGACCTTGCACAGAAATCACATGTGCTATGTAATGTGAATAGTGTTGGTCACCGTGAAAGAGTATAAGCATTGTTCTGCAAAATGTAGCTTTTTAAACAAGTCTCTCTTTTTTCCCCTCCCTACAGCAGCTGCAAATTCCTCAAGCCTCCCTCCTCCATCCCGAAGGTTATCACAGATAAGGTGTCGTAAGAAGAGAACGTGAGACGAGATGTTTTCTGAAATTATGGAATCCAGCCGCAGTGACAGAGCTCATCTGAATGAGTGGAAGGAAACGGTTTCAAAGTATAGGAAAGAAGCCAGTGAACGTGAGGACAGGAGGGACCAACGTGAGGACATGAGGGACCAACGTGAGGAGAGGAGAGACGCTCGAGATGAGAGGTGGCGGCAGGAAGACCAGAGGAGGCAGGATGCAACGCTGGGGCTGCTGCGTGAGCAAACAGACATGCTCCGGCGTCTGGTGGAGCTTCAGGAACGGCTGCTGGAAAACAGACTGCCGCTTCAGCCCCTGTTCCACCCTCCCCATGTTCCGTATCCTCCTCACCCAGACGTGTAAGAACGCGGGGGGGGAGGCTCCGTACACCTTCCCATTCCACCCCAGTAGACAGCCCAAGCAAAAGGCTGTCATTTTTTTAACCTTTTCTTTGTGGCTTTTTCCTTCCCAGCAATCCTCCTCCCAAATACCACCCGGGTTCCCTCCTTCTTTTTCTAATCTATTAATAAAGAATAAATGATTTTTAAATGATAGTGACTTTATTTGGTTTGAAAGAAAGCTGGGGGAAGGGGGAGGGTGGGTTCCTTACAGAAAATCAGTCAATAAAGGGGGCGGGTTTTCATGAAGGAGAAACAAACAGATATTTCACACTGTAGCCTGGCCAGTCATGAAACTGGTTTTTAAAGCTTCTCTGATGCACAGCGCTTCCTGGTGTGCTCTTCTAATCGCCCTGGTGTCTGGCTGCGCGTAATCAGCAGCCAGGCGATTTGCCTCAGCCTCCCACCCCGCCATAAAGGTCTCCCCCTTACTTTCACAGAGATTGTGGAGCACACAGCAAGCAGAAATAACAATGGGGAGATTTCTTTGGCTGAGGTCAGAGCGAGTCAATAATGATCGCCAGCGACCTTTTAAACGGCCAAATGCACATTCTACCACCATTCTGCACTTGCTTAGCCTGTAGTTAAACAGCTCCTGACTCCTGTCCAGGCTGCCTGTGTACGGCTTCATGAGCCATGGCATTAAGGGGTAGGCTGGGTCCCCAAGAATAACTATTGGCATCTCAACATCCCCAACGGTTATTTTCTGGTCCGGAAAGTAAGTCCCTTGCTGCAGCCCTTTAAACAGAGTAGTGTTCCTGAAGACGCGAGCGTCATGAACCCTTCCCGCCCAGCCCGCGTTGATGTTGGTGAAACGTCCCTTGTGATCCACAAGTGCTTGCAGCACCATTGAAAAGTACCCCTTGCGGTTTATGTACTCGGTGGCTTGGTGCTCCGGTGCCAAGATAGGGATATGGGTTCCGTCTATCACCCCACCACAGTTAGGGAATCCCATTGCAGCAAAACCATCCACTATAGCCTGCACATTTCCCAGAGTCACTAACTTTCGTAGCAGCACCTGAGTGATTGCTTTGGCTACTTGCATCACAGCAGCCCCCACAGTAGATTTGCCCACTCCAAATTGATTCCCGACTGACCGGTAGCTGTCTGGCGTTGCAAGCTTCCACAGGGCTATTGCCACGCGCTTCTCAACTGTGAGGGCTGCTCTCATCTTGGTATTCTGGCGTTTCAGGGCAGGGGACAGCAAGTCACTGGGATGATTCCCAGTGGCTGCGAAACTTTTGCATGCATAAGGGCACTTTCATGGAACTTTGTGACTTGCTTTCCCCTGCCCTGAAGCACAAGAATACCAAGATGAGAGCAGCCCTCACAGTACACAAGCGAGTGGCGATAGCTCTCTGGGAGCTTGCAATGCCAGACAGCTACTGGTCAGTCAGGAATCAATTTGGAGTGGGCAAATCTACTGTGGGGGCTGCTGTGATCCAAGTAGCCAACGCAATCACTGAGCTGTTGCTATCAAGGATAGTGACTCTGGGAAATGTGCAGGTCATAGTGGATGCTGCAATGGGATTCCCTAACTGTGGTGGGGTGATAGATGGAACGCATGCAAAAGTTTCGCAGCCACTGGGAATCATCCCAGACTTGCAACACTATGCGGTCCCACCAGTCTGTGCTTGTTTTCCGGGCCCAGAATCAGCGTTCCATGGCATGAGCCTGCCCCATTGCCATCAGGATGTCCAAATTGCCGGGGCCTGTACTTTGAGAGAAGTCTGTGTCCATGTCCTCATCACTCTTGTCACCGTGCTGCCGTCGCCTCCTCACCTGCTTTTGCAGATTCTGGTTCTGCACATACTGGAGGATAATGCGCAAGGTGTTTACAATGCTCATAACTGCCGCAGTGATCTGAGCGGGCTCCATGCTTGCAGTGGTATGGTCCCTATCTTGGGACCGGACCACCTTGGCAGCCAGTACATAAACCGAAAGGGGTACTTTTCAATGGTGCTGCAAGCACTGATGGATCACAAGGGACATTTCACCAACATCAACGTGGGATGGCTGGGAAAGGTACATGGCGCTCGCATCTTCAGGAACTCTGGTCTGTCTGAACAGCTGCAGCAAGGGACTTACTTTCCAGACCAGATAATAACCGTTGGGGATGTTGAAATGCCTATAGTTATCCTTGGGGACCCAGCCTAACCCTTAATGCCATGGATCATGAAGCCATACACAGGCACCCTGGACAGTAGTCAGGAGCTGTTCAACTATAGGCTGAGCAAGTGCAGAATGGTGGTAGAATGTGCATTTGGACGTTTAAAAGCACGCTGGCGCAGTTTACTGACTCGCTTAGACCTCAGCGAAACCAATATTCCCATTGTTATTACTGCTTGCTGTGTGCTCAACAATATCTGTGAGAGTAAGGGGGAAGACGTTTATGGCGGGGTGGGAGGTTGAGGCAAATCACCTGGCCGCTGATTACGCACAGCCAGACACCAGAGTGGTTAGAAGAGCACAGCAGGGTGTGCTGCGCATCAGAGAAGCTTGAAAACCAGTTTCATGACTGGCCAGGCTATGGTGTGAAAGTTCTGTTTGTTTCTCCTTGATGAAAACCCGCTCCCTTGGTTCACTCTACTTTCCTGTAAACCAACCGAGACCTCCCCTCTTCGATCACTGTTTGCAGAGGCAATAAAGTCATTGTTGTTTCAAATCCATGCATTCTTTATTAATTCATCACACAAATAGGGGGATAACTGCCAAGGTAGCCAGGGAGAGGTGGGGGAGGAGGGGAGAAGGGAAGGACAAGGCCACACTGCACTTCAAAACTTATTGAATGCCAGCCTTCTGTTGCTTGGGCAGTCCTCTGGGGTGGAGTGGTTGGGTGCCCGGAGGCCCCTCCCCCCGAGTTCTTGGGTGTCTGGGTGAAGAGGATATGGAACTTGGGAGGAAGGCGGTCGGTTACACAGGGGCTGCAGCGGCGGTCTGTGCTCCTGCTGCCTTTCCTGCAGCTCAACCATACCCTGGAGCATATCATTTTGATCCTCCAGTAGCCTCGGCATTGCATCCTGCCTCCTCTCATCATGCTGCCGCCACCTATCATCTTGCTCCCGCCACCTCGCCTCTCGCGCATCCCTCCTGTCCTCACGTTCATTTTGTGCTTTCCTGGACTCTGACATTGTCTGCCTCCACGCATTTTGCTGAGCTCTTTCAGTGTGGGAGGACATTTCAACGCAAGTGCGTTTTTTTCGCCTTCTTATCTGCACTAGCCTCTCGGACAGAGATGATAGGGGGAGCGTTGAAACATTTGAATCTGCGGGAGGAAAAAAAAGGGAGAGTAGTTGTTAAGGCTGTATCCCCACTTTGAACTTTAGGGTACAATGTGGGGGCCTGCATGAAGACTTCTAAGCTTAACTACCAGCTTAGCTCTAGTCCGCTGCCACCACCTCAAGCTAATTCCCTTCCCTGGGGAGCCTTGAGAAACCTTTCACCAATTCCCTGGTGAATACAGATCCAAACCCCTTGGATCTTAAAACAAGGAGAAATTAACCATTCCCCTCCTTCCTCCCACCAACTCCCGGTGAATACAGATCCAACCCCCTTGGATCTAAAAACAAGGAAAAATCAATCAGGTTCTTAAAAAGAAGGCTTTTAATTAAAGAAAAAGGTAAAAATCATCTCTGTAAAATCAGTATGGAAAATAACTTTACAGGGTAATCAAACTTAAAGAGCTCAGAGGACTCCCCTCTAGTCTAGGTTCAAAGTACAGCAAACAAAGATAAACACTCTAGTAAAAGGTACATTTACAAGTTGAGAAAACAAAGTAAAACTAAGACGCCTTGCCTGGCTATTTACTTACAAGTTTGAAATAGGAGAGACTTGTTTAGAAAGATGTGGAGAACCTGGATTGATGTCTGGTCCCTCTCAGTCCCAAGAGCAAACGAACTCCCAAACAAAGAGAACAAACAAAAGCCTTCCCCCCGCCAAGATTTGAAAGTATCTTGTCCCCTTATTGGTCCTTTGGGTCAGATGCCAGCCAGGTTACCTGACCTTCTTAACCCTTTACAGGGAAAAGGATTTTGGAGTCTCTGGCCAGGAGGGATTTTATAGTACTGTACACAGGACGGCTGTTACCCTTCCCTTTATAGTTATGACAGTAGTACTTAAAAAGACATTTTTTTAGAGAACAATGGGTAGACTCTTTCACGGTGAACTAAGCTGTTAACATTACATAGCACATGTGCTTTCGGTACAAGGTTGCATTTTGCATCTGAATGTCCCCTTAATAAAATTCCCCTATTTCAACCAGGTGACCATGAATGATATCACTCTCCTGAGGATAACACAGAGAGATAAAGAACGGATGTTGCTTGAATGCATTCCAGTAGCTGTACTGGCCGCGAATGCATCCCAAGTCTTCAGGGCAAATTAATCATTAAACATGTTTGCTTTTAAACCATGTATTATATTTACAAAGGTATACTCATCAGAGGTGCCTTCTCCGCCTTCAAGGTCCAGGAGCCCGCCTTGGGAGGGTTGGGAGGGTATTGGCTCCAAGGTTCCTGGCTGTCGGGGAGAACGCTTTCTCTGCTTGCCTGCTGTGCGCTACCCTCCTCCTCTTCCTCCTCCTCCTCCTCATCTTCCTCGTTCCCAAAATCCCCATCCCTGTTGCGTGAGAAGCCCCCCTTGCAAGAGTCCACAAACAGGGGTGGGGTAGTGGTGGGGGCACCCCCTAGAATTGCATGCAGCTCATCATAGAAGTGGCATGTCTGGGGATCTGACCCGGAGCAGCCGTTTGCCTCTTTGTTTTTTTGGCAGGCTTGCTTGAGCTCCTTAAGTTTCATGTGGCACTGCTGCGGGTCCCTGTTGTAGCCTCTGTCCTTCATGCCCTTGGAGATTTTTTCAAATATTTTGGCATTTGGTCTTTTGGAACGGAGTTCTGATAGCACGAATTCGTCTCCCCATACAGCGATCAGATCCAGTACCTCCTGTTCGGTCCATACTGGAGCTCTTTTACGCTTCTGGGACTCCATGGTCACCTCTGCTGATGAGCTCTGCACAGTCACCTGTGCTGATCAGCTCGCCACACTGGCCAAACAGGAAGTGAAATTCAAAAGTTCGCAGGGCTTTTCTTGTCTACCTGGCCAGTGCATCTGAGTTGAGAGTGCTGCCCAGAGAGGTCACAATGGAGCACTCTGGGATAGCTCCCGGAGGCCAATACCATCGAATTGCGTCCACATTACCCCAAATTCAACCCAACGATGTCGATTTCAGTGCTAATCCCCTCATCGGGGAGGAGTACAGAAATCGATTTTAAGAGCCCTTTAAGTCGACAAAAATGGCTTCATCGTGTGGACGGGTGCAGGGTTAAATCGATCTAATGCTGCTAAATTCGACCTAAACTCGTAGTGTAGACCTGGGCTGAGAGTACGTATCAGTAATTTAGGGTAAACTATGTTAAAGGGATGGGGTAATTATCCCAAAATCAGGCATTACAAACCAGGAAATTCAAAGGTCGGGTTAAATTTGAAGTGAAATATGTTAAGAAACTCTGAGACATCATCACTAAATTCACAGAACCTCCACAGGTCTGCCTTGTGATACCAAATATGATTAGTACAAAGTAGGGCTTGTGGTCCCAGAGTAAAGTGATTTAGCCACAATTTCATAATGAAAGAAATCACAAGCACTAATCACAAGAAGGGGAGAAAAGACTAAAATTCAGTGTGGCAAAAACCACCTTCCCTGGGAACATGGTGTGTGTGTGTGCAGGGAGTGGGGCATTTCAAGGGAAAAATCATATAATCTGCAAGATTCACAGATTCTCCATGAGAAGAAAGCAGAATAATGCCCACCTCTGACAGGAGGACTGTGGGACTTATCCCTGGCAGGCACCAGGCAGTGGGTGCTATGTAAATAAACAGACTGAGAATAGAGACCCTGGAATACTCAGGAGGAATTGTGTACTGGGATGACCTTTTGATTTCTTTGCCATTCCTAGAACAAGGTGCATCTCATGCAGGGATTAGAGCAAGATGAGGCTCTGGTCTGTTGGTTTCCTGCTCCTTCTATCTTGCTCAGCACTGCCAGATGAGGAGTTGAGCAAAAGCCCATGCAGGTGAACTGCAAAGGGAAAAAATGGAATTTGTGCCATTATTTTGCTTCTTTATGGAGAATAGAGAGTCCTGAAAGAACTTTTTTAAGTAGGAAGGAGTGAGTGGGGCTCTGCTTAATTTTTAATCTTAGAACTATCAGGAATGCCAAATCTCATCTTCCCTACTTTTTGCTGCCAGCTCCTTAGAGGACACAGATACATGGAGTCGGAGTTCTCTGAGTGGGTCATTGAAGAGTCAGAGTGTTGCATCTTTAACAAAAAGAGGTTTTCTCCAAACTATTTGTTAGGCATTTTATATTGTTAGGTGTTAAAAAACAGATTTTTTTATTCAAGCTGTGTAAAACTTTCTCCTCTTAATTAATCTGATTTCATAAGAATACACATTCTCCAATCCTCCATAGCGCCATCCAGGAAAAAGAAAGTAGAAAAGACCTGAATTGTTATTATAAAAGTCAGGCTGGAAAAAAATTAAACACAAACAAAAGCCTTCCAGGTCTTTTTAATCCATCAGAATAAAAGGGAAGGGGAGGGGAAGAAAAAGCACACAAGCCTCCCCCCCCCCCCGAACCAATTTTACAGATTACCTTACAAGGTCCTTAAACCATTAGCAATTGAATGTAAGAGCATATCTAGTGACGTCTCTCCAGGGTTTTCTGCAGGATTTAGAGCTGGAGGGCATGCGCCAAAGCATGTGATAGATTACAAAGGGTCTGAAATGTCCTATGAAGAAACCCCCTCATGATATAAGCATAGCGACTGTGAGTAAATGCTGAATCAATGGGATGAGCCCCTTCACCACATGGTGTGGAGTCAGGCAAAATCCCGTGAGGAAAAGGGACCCAAAGCAGGATTGTTCCCTACAGATGCTCCAGGAGTTTGCCCAAGAGATGGAAAAGCCCCATCAGATAGCATCTAATCCATTTCCCCATAGGACATAGTCAGGGAGTCAGCGTGGGAGCAGAGAGGTTGATCTGTGAGCCAACAAGGTAAATGGCGGTTGAAACAGTGTGAACAGAGGCAAGACAGAGTGTGAGTAGGGCCCTACCAAATTCACGGCCATGAAAAACGCATCATGAACCATGAAATCTGGTCTGCCCCCGTGAAATCTGGTCTTTTGTGTGCTTTTACCCCATACTATACAGATTTCATGGAGGAGACCAGTGTTTCTAAAACTGGGGGTCCTGACCCAAAAGGGATTTGCAGGGGGGTTGCAAGATTATTTTAGGAGGGGGTGCGATATTGCCACCCTTACTTCTGCACTGACTTCAGAGCTGGGTGGCCTGAGAGTGGCAGCTGCTGGCTGGGTGCCCAGCTCTGAAAGCAGCACCCCGCCAGCAGCAGCGCAGAAGTCAGGGTGGTAATACCATACCATGCCACCCTGACTTCTGCGCTGCTGCTTTCAGAGTTGGGCAGCCGGAGAGTGGCGGCTGCTGACTGAGGGTCCAGCTCTACAGGCAGCAGCACAGAAGTAAGGGTGGAAATATCATACCATGCCATTCTTCCTTTTGTGCTGCTGCTGACAGCGGCTCTGCCTTCAGAGCTGGGATCCCAGCCAGCAGCTGAAGTAAGAGTAGCAGTACTGCACTCCCCCTATAATAACCTTGTGAGCCCCCTCCTCACGACTCCTTTTTGGGTCAGAATTCCTACAATTACAACACCGTAAAATTTCAGGTTTAAATATCTGAAATCACGAAATTTATGATTTTTAAAATCCAATGACCATAAAATTGACCAAAATGGACCGTGAATTTAGTAGGGCCCTATGTCTGAGGCAGCAACTGGAGTGGCAGCGGAGGTGGAGGGATGGCTGTTTGAGATTGGGGAAGAGGAGCAGGCTTGTATTAAGAGAGGAAGTACCGGAAAACAAAGAGAAGTTAAGAAGGGAGGGGATCATGAGAATGGAGGCAAAGGAAGTGAACAGCCAGGAGCGGATGGGGCCAATTAAGTAGGAGGAGAACTTAGAAGTGGAGAACCTTCAAGGAAGCACAGAGTCTGGATCAAAGGAACAGAAAGAACTGTGGGGGAAGAGGTAGTAGAATTTGGCAGATCTGCAGGAGCAAACTGGGTTTGTGGCACAATTCCTAGGTGACAGATGGACTATGGGGGCTGGGGCTTAAGAGGCACATTGAACAGTGACCAGAACAGACTGAATCAGTCCAGTCCCCTGAACAGCAGAACGCAAGAGTCACAGCTTGTGTAACAGGAACATTAGGGCTGTGAAATAGTGTACATTAGAGATCATGGAAATAGCACCTTGGACGCTGGTACTAGCTGCACTCTGGTAGTGTCTGGACAGTCACTGACACTGAGCAGGGATGGATTCAACCTGAATGTTTCCCAGTTGATGCTTGTAAACAGGGCCGGCTTTAAGCCGATTCAGCCGATTCGGCTGAATTGGGCCCCGCGCCTAAGAGGGCCCCGCAGCTGTCCACTCCGCCCCCAGCTCACTTCCCCCTCCTCCCCTCCCCTGAATGCTCCGCCCCCTGTTCCTCCCCCTCCCCTGCTTTCGCGGGAAGTCTGAAAAGGGGCAGGCGGCGGCAGCAACAGGTAAGGGGTGGGGGGCGCGAGGAGGGCTCCTGGGAGGCGCAGCGCGGCCCAGTCTGGCCCTGGCCGAGCGGCCCCGGTGGCTCTGGCTCCAGCCCGGCATGGGACAGCGGCCCCAGTTCCGGACGAGCACCCCCAGCACGGCCCCACGGCTCCGACCCCAGCCGAGCACCCCCGGCCCCGGCTCGGGCCCTGGGGCGCTGGCCCAGCCCCAGCCCGAACACCTCTGGCTCAGGCCCCGGCGGCTCTGGCTCAGGCCCCGGCCCCGGCGGCTCTGGCTCAGGCCCTGGGGCGACGGCCCCGGCCCCAGCCGAGCGGTGCCGGCCGAGCACCCCCCGGCCCGGCTCGGGCCCCACGGCTCCGGCCCCGGCCCGGCTCGGGCCCCACGGCTCCGGCCCCGGCCGAGCACCCCCGGCCCAGCTCAGGCCCTTGGGCGCTGGCCCGAGCGGCCCCGGCCTGAGCCCCTCGTGCCCCGGCGGCTCTGGCTCGGGTCCCGGCACGCCGGCCCCGGCCCTAGCCGAGCGGTGCCGGCCGAGCACCCCCGGCCCGGCTCGGGCCCCACGGCTCCGGCCCCGGCCAAGCACCCCCGGCCCGGCTCCGGCCCCACGGCCCCGGCCGAGCACCCCCGGCCCGGCTCCGGCCCCACGGCTCCGGCCCCGGCCGAGCACCCCCGGCCCGGCTCCGGCCCCACGGCCCCGGCCGAGCACCCCCGGCCCGGCTCCGGCCCCACGGCTCCGGCCCCGGCCGAGCACCCCCGGCCCGGCTCCGGCTCGGGCCCGAGCGGCCCCAGCCCGGCCAAGCACCCCCGGCCCGGCTCCGGCTCGGGCCCTGGCCCGAGCGGCCCCAGCCCGGCCGAGCACCCCCGGCCCGGCTCGGGCCCTGGCCCGAGCGGCCCCAGCCCGAGCCCCTCGGTCCCCGGCGGATCTGGCTCAGGCCCCGGCGCGCCGGCCTGGCCCCGGCGGCTCCGGCCCGGACCCAAACCCCGCGACCCCAGCCCGAGCGGGGCCCGATTCCTGGGGGTGGGGCTTGCCGGTGGCAAGCCCCGCCCCCAGGAATCGGGCCCCGCTCTTGCTAAGGCCGGCCCTGCTTGTAAACATGGTGGATTCAAAGCAGGGGTGCTGGAACAATTTGTGTACTGGGGGTGCTGAGAGCCACTGAATCAAATTGTAAACACTGTATATAATGGAAACCACTTCAAGTCAGGGGTGTAGCAACACTCCCCGCACCCCTAGTTCCAGCACCTATGGTTCAAAATGATTCCCAGGAGCTGGTTCCATGGAAAAGCTTAACTGACAAGAGATCAAAAATGTCAATGCTGGATCCACAGATGCTGTTCAGATAGCACGGTACAGCCACAGCATGGCCCGCCTGGGTCAACACTTAGCACAGCACTGCTACAACCCCAGCACAGGGCAGCCACAGTGCCAGCACGACCTGGCCAGGCTAGCGCCTCTCATCTGGAGCTGCTGGTCTCCGCAGAGCAGGCCATTTCTGGCAGGAGTTCTGGAACAGCTTTTATAGTGGGGGTGCTGAGAGCCATTGAACCAAACTGTAAACCCTGTATATGATGGGAACACTTCAAGCCAGTGGTGCAGCAGCGCCTATGATTGCTGGTGCTCCTTCAGCCACGCTAGGCTGCAACCCCCTGCGCAGAACAGCAAGTCGTTCCCGCCAAAGCTCTGCTCCGCCCCCCACCCCCATGCCTCTTTTACAGCGCTATGATCACACCACAGCCGCACACTGGCCCTCCCCTAGTTCCTAGCCCCGCTCCTGCCTTCTCCCCCCGTCCGTGTTCTCAAACGACCCCACCCCTTCATGCAAAATCATGCACCACCTCCTCCTACCAAGCGGCAGCCAAACAACTTCCGGTGTAGCGGCTCCTGCCAATTTCCTGGGAACTCTCACCCACGGGGACTTGTCAATCACCAAGTGTTGCCATGGCAGCAGATCCTGGCAAGAGTCCCCACCTATCTCCTGGGTTTCCATAGCAGCAGTAAACAAACCTTCCCTCTCCCTGCAGGTCCCAGGCTTCTGGAGCAGCTCAGCGCTGGGGTCAGTCCCCCCCCAAAACTGGGGGCAGGTTTGGGTGCCCCAGTGCCAGTCTGGACCCAGATCCAGGGCACCCACTGGCATTGGTGGATGGGATAGGGGGCTTCTCCCCTCTAGTCACCAGGCCCCCTTTGCCCCAGCTGATGCCCCATCCCCACCTGGTGGAGATTTCTCAGGGCCCTTTGTGTGCAGGAAGGTAGTGGGTTCTCAGCAGGACTGGGGTCTGCATCAGTGTGACTGGGAGCCTCTGCAGACTGAACTCCTCTCTCCCCTCAAAGGTGGCCCCCAGCGCAGACCAAGGCACAGCAGCTGGGGGCATGGGTGTAGGTAAGGCAAAGCTTTCCTCACTGCTGGCAGACCAGGGTTACACACAGGCCCCCAGGGGCTGCTGGTCAGGGCTCTCTGGCCAGAATTAAATTCTCTTCTAATGGGGCTTTTTCTAGTCTCTGAAGATGTCGGATGAGGAGTTTGATGATGACTACAGTGCCAACGAACGAGAAAAGCAGGGAGATGAGGGGGAGGAAGAGAAGGAGCCAACAGAGGAGGAGGAGGAGGAGGTAAGGAAGCCTGACATGGAGAGAAGGACTCTGAGCGTGAGGAGAGGGAATCTGTAGGGGGACATGGCTGGGATTAGGGGTGAGCTGAGAGACTGACCCTGCCTTATTTTTGTGAGATGTTATCTCTAAGTCTCTCTTTCTCTGACTGTTTGTTTCTGTCTCTCTCCATTCCTCCCCTCCCCACTTTAGAGCTTGTCTCCCCACCTTCTTACAGAAGAGATCATGAAGGAAGGCCTCTCCCTCTTGTGTAAAACAGGCAATGGCTTGGCTCATGCCTATGTAAAACTAGAGGCAAAGGAAAAGTGAGTGTGGTAACATGCACAATCAAATCCTTCTTCCCCCCCACCCAGTGGCAACAGGGCAGAAGCCAACACCCTTCCTGCAGCACCCTTTCTAGGTGGATGGGAGGAGGTTGGGGAAAAAATTCTGGAATGATGATTAATGGGGAAATGGATTGCAGTGCCCAGTAGTGTGGCTTCTTTCTGTATGGGTTTCCATGGTTGATGGGGCATCCCACTCAATATTCTGGACAGATCATATTATGAGTTACCTCTGACTGTACCCTGGGATGATGGGAAGGGATATGGGCTTTGGGGCTGTCACTTTGTTAGTGTCCCTCCTCCCTCCCTGTGTCTGCTTCTCCCCCAATATCTACATAGGCCTGTTCCTGCTCTCCCAAGTCAAAGCTGGCACCAGGAGATGACTGGCCAACTGGAGTTCAGCTTGTTGGTCCAGCAAAGCATTTCTAAGGCCCTGTCTCTCTGGTTGGACTCCCAGGTTGCAGCTGGCAGGACATCATGCCCTGGTGGAGACCTCACCACAGTTAGCCAGCCCTAAGTTACCTCTGAGATACCCCATTCCAGATCACTTTGATCAGTAGAGTCAGGTAGATGCCCGGATACATTGTTGAGAACACCAATATCAGCGTCCAGGTAGATACAATAACTGGGTAGATATGACAGATGGATAGTTAGATGGACGCTCCAGGAAATGCTCTCAGCAGCTCTCCCCTTGTGAACAGTGGGGAGGCTTAGATGACATCCCCCAGAGCTATGCCCTTTGCACTGATTCCTGGGGCTGTTCAAGTGACTTCACCACCCCAAACTCAGCAGCCACCTGAATTATCCTCTTCCTCACCCACCAGTTGCCAGTAATCCATGGACCCATAAGTGTCATGGGGGGAGGACACTATTGGGAGACTTTGGAACTTACATCCCTGTGAATGGAGCCCCCACCCTGGCCATGTCCACCAGGTACTAGAGAGACCTTCCTGTCTTTCATTAATCAGGAGCGGCCCTTGCTGTTTTGCTGGCCAGGGTGGAAAATGTTTTCTGCACCCTATGCCTGAGCGGCCCTGCAAAAAAAAAAAGGGTAGCCAATCAGGAGAGATTGGGGGCCCTGGAAGTTGGAACCCAGGTCAACCGCCCTGCTCGCCTGCCCCTAGAACCGGCGCCGTCACTAATTATGCATTCCAGCCTCCTAGCCCTGCAGCCTTGTCCTTCCCCATCTCCCTCTTTTCCCCACCCAGCCCTCAAAGCTAAGACCACTATCTGATGGACTTATCTCTTCACAACCTCTCTGGGTTTCCTCCCCTCAGTTTCTGCCTGCTCCTGACAGCTCCTTCTCCATTCCTGGGAGCGGTCTCCACCTAGGGGTCCCTCAGGGCTCTGTTTCCAACCCCTCTGCTCACTCCACCATCTGCCTTCTCCCTCCTTCTCATGTCCAGAGAAGCTTCTCGAGACCAGATGTAGGTAGGCAGCAGAGGAGGGAACTGGCTCCCCAACAGTGAGGAGGGGCAGAGTGGAGGCCAGCTCTGGGTGGAGAGGGATGGGAGGAAGAAACCTGGATGTTTGTTTCACATCCTCATCCTGTGGCAGGGACCTGACAGATATCAGCCTTCTCCAGAACTACATTCACTTGCGTTATGTGGACTTGTCAGAGAACCAGTTGCGAGATCTGTCTCCTCTGGGCAGCCTCATCCACCTTCTGTGGCTGAAGGTGGATGGGAATCGGCTGATCAGCGCCCGTCTCCCAGAGCTGCCCTACCTTCAGATTGCCAGCTTCGCTCACAACCGCATCAAGGACACAGAGGGCATTACCCACCCACGCCTGGGCAGCCTCAACCTTAAAGGTGAGGTGGGTGTGTACCAGGCCTCACCACAAAGAAGTGCTCCTTGCTGTGTGCTGGGAAGGGAATGCTGGAAGGATTAACCCTTTTGCTGCTTCCTTCTCTGTCACTCAGGGAATGAAATCCAGGTGATATCGGGTCTGGATCCAGGGAAGCTAACAAACCTGCACACGGTGGAGCTGCGAGGAAACAAGCTAGAAACCACCACAGGGCTGCACCTGCCCAAGCTCAAGAACCTTTACCTGGTAAGAGCACCTTACCTCAGGGGCATTATGCTGCAGAGAGTGGTGTGAGACTCCATTGGGGTGTCCATGAGCCAGTGTGGTGGTAGGCCAGCACTGTGCAGCCTTGTCAGCCTGAGAGACTAACATGTTTCAAAAAGGTTAGGGGATCACAATCAATTCTTTGGGGCAGATTCTGTGATCTATTGTGTTCCCAACATGCTCAGTCAGTGGCTCTCAGCTTCTCCTTTTTAACCTATCCCCTTTGCTGCCCTGGGTAGCAGTGTAAGGGAGAATAGCATCTTGTGCCGAGCAAGTCAAACTCCTATCCTGCACACTCTGGGGCTCCCACAGCAGGCAATGGAACAACCAGAGTTACTCTCTTCTCTCTGTGATGCAGCAGGCAGCCTGCAGGGAAGCTGCTGCGCAACTGTAGCAGATAAAGCACTGCAGGTGCTCAGAGACCTCCCAGCTAGACCTGCTTCTGCGGCTGCAGGGGATGTAACTTCCTTTAGCTCCTCTGTGACCCTCACTCCCGTCCCTGTTTTTCATTAGTTGTACCCCTGGAACTACTTGAGATCTGGGTCTGGCAGCTCCTCCCCTTAGGTTGGGGGAAGGGAGGGACCTTTAGATGTGGGTGGGCTTGTGCCCATCCGCTCTAAGGGTACGTCCAGACTACCCGCCGGATCGGCGGGTAGCGATCAATCTATCAGGGATCGATATATCGCATCTCATCTAGACGCGATATATCAATCCCCAAACGCGCTCCCATCGACTCCAGAACTCCACCAGGGTGAGTGGTGGTAGCAGAGTCGACGGGGGAGCCTTAGCTGTCGATCCCGCGTCGTGAGGACGGGAGGTAAGTCGAAATAAGATACACAACTTCAGCTACAGGAATAGCGTAGCTGAAGTCGATGTATCTTACATCGACACCCCCTCCCCCCAGTGTAGACCAGCCCCTAGATTCTCAATAGGAGCAAGGTATGTTACCCACTCTGGATACCTGCACTCCCATCCTTTTTTTTCCCCTTTGTCGTCTCTGGAATCATTTGAGCTTTGGGTCCAGTAGTTCCTCCCCTTAAGCTGGGGGTGGGGCTTTATATGTGGGCAGGTTTGCACCCACCCATGCCCCTAATCTTCAATAGGTGCAGGATATGAGGTGTGAGGCAGGTAGGGAGATGGTGCTGTCTTCCTTCTCCCTGACAGGGCTGATTCCAACCCCAGTTTTGAAAATGTTGTGCAGGTTTTCTTTGAGACTGAGGACTGATAGGTCAGAGAAAGAACTTGTCAGCACTTGAAAGGATTGGAACAGCTAAAGCTAGAGCAGCCAGGAGGAGAAGCTATTCCTAACTTAGTCCTAAGTAATATTCAGTGACAGGAGCTAGCCACTAAGTAATAGTGACTACAATAAAATTAGGTTCAACATCCAAGGGGCAGGTAGGGTAACAAAAAGTGATACAGTGAGTGACCCTAAGCTTTATAAAGGGAGATTTCAGTAAAATCAGATTAGTCAAAAAGACCCTAAATTAAAAGTAAAAGAAGTAAAGTCCTTAGATTTGACAAGGATACTACCTAAGAAAACTATGGATGGAGGAGGCGATGGCGTAGGAAGGAGGGTTTTAAGTTTATTAGGAACTGGGAACCTTTTAGGAAAGGAGGAGCCCATATAGGAAGAATGGGCTCTATCTAAACCAAAAGGGAACCAGATTGCTGGCATGTAAAATTAAAATCCTTGAGAGGATTTTGTAAAGTAATGACTGGGAGAAAGCCGACGGAGGCAGAGGAGCAAACAGTTTGGGCAGAGACACCTCTTAGAGATGAGTTTATTAAAGGGGACTCAATATCCTAGTAAAGAGGATAGGAAGAAGTTGGTGAAGTTCAGGTAGGAGCTAGTGAGGAACAATCAAACACAAAAGAGTTCCATTTAAATATAACACATGAAGACAAGCAGCTGAATATTGACAAAATGTACAAGTGCTTATGTAACCTTTGAGTGGGCTAGAGTTCACTTCATTACCCTTCTTCAGTGCCTAAAAAAACCTCAACTCCCATAGAAGAGTAGCTGGAGACCCAGAGTTCAGTATATAAGGGTTTTCAGCAAGGATTGCACAGGGTCAACCTCTCCATATTCACGTCCCGAAAGGAACTAAAGAAATGAATTTCATTAAATAACTTTATTCTTTGTTTATCATAAGATTTTATAATCTAATTTTTACAACGTGACATGGCTATTTTATAATCCACAGACATTACCTTCACAGTTATACATAAGCATAAATAAAGAAAACAAATTAAAATCTGAACAGGTCAGTCCTCACAGAAATACAGTGAGAAGAACCTGAAAGTTCCCAAAAGCTTAGGTTTTGTACACCTAAGTCTCAGTTAGAGTCTTTGGTCACCAAATCTAGACAGTCTGCTGAGTCTAAAACTGGGGTGGGCAAACTACGTTTTAAGCTGGCCCTTGAGCGGCACCACGTGGCTCGGCCCCACTCTGGCCGGGGCACTGGGTCAGGAGCCACAGCAGGCGGCTCCTGGAAGCCACGGTATGGCCCCGCTCCAGCTCCTATGCTCCAATGGGAGCTGCAGGGGCGGTGCCTGCGGATGGGGCAGCATGCAGAGCCACCTGGCCGCACCTCTGCGTAGGAGCCAGAGAAGGGACATGCCACTGCTTCTGGGAGCCACTTGAGGTAAGCACCACTTGGAGCCTGCACCTCCTGAGCTTCTCCCCATGCCCCAACCCCCAGCCCTGATCCCCCTCCTGCTCTCCAAACCCCTCGATCCCAGCCCGGAGCACCCTCCTGCACCCCAAACCTCTCATCCCAAACCCCACCCCAGAGCCCACACCCCAACCCCAATTTTGTGAGCATTCGTGGCCTGCCATACAATTTCTATTCCCAGATGTGGCCCTCGAGCCAAAAAGTTTGCCCACCCCGGTCTAAAACAACATCTTCCTTCCGCTTGCTTGTACGGATCTTCAGTTGGAATCCATGCAGACTCTTCCTCCACTGAAATCACTGCTAGCCAGTCAGCTAACTGATTAACCAACCACTCAGTTAAGTGTATAGATTTAAAGAAACCCTGTTACAAGAAAATACAAAACTGAGAATAGCAAAATAGAAATGACTCTTTCCCCATTACTACATTTAAAGAAAAGTTGTGACTCAGACTAGCTAGAACAGCTTGGCTAAAATCAAAACAACATTCAAAGCATACAATTAAAATAGTTATTTTTTCCTCCCAATTTCCCCTTGCTATATTAGCATTACCCAGGCTTCCCTGTTAGAGGGTTAACAATAGCACTAACCTGCTCCAAAATGCTTCAGAGTTAGGGACAACCGCCTGCTATCTGCTCCCAGGCTCAACTTCTCCCAACTCACACAGGGCACATGGCCCTTTGTAAAGAAGCTGCCCGGACTGCTTGCCCTCATGGAGTCTGACTCCAGCAACAGGGAATCTATTGGAGCAGACCCAAAACTACCACACCTAATTCCAGAAGCTTCTGGATGTGGAGTGCTTAATCTGCCTAGCAACAATGACCCAGACACAGCTCAGTCCTACCTCCCCCCATTGGGTCTCCTAAAGAGAAATCTCCCTATTAGACACATGGGTTACACTTATACACAGATGCTAGAAGTCTAAATACTAAAATGAGTGAACTAGAGTGCCTGGCATTAAATGAGGACATCACAGAAACATGGTGAAATGAAGATAATCAATGGGACACAGTAATATCAGGGTACAAAATACATAGGAACAACAGAGTAGGTTGTGCTGGTGGGGGAGTGGCTAGGGTTACTATACGTCTGGATTTTCCCAGACATGTCCAGCTTTTTGGTCCTCAAATCCCCGTCCGGGAGGAATTTCCAAAAAGCAGGACACGTCCGGGAAAATAGGGAGGCATGGTAAGGGGACCGCCTCCTCCACGGGCTCCAACTTTCCCGGCTCCCGCCGCTCTCCCCAGCGCAGCAGCAGCCGAAGCCCGGGAGGAGGCGGCTGCAAGCTCAGATGCCGCCGCCGGCCGGCGCCGCTTGGCCAGAACCAGGGCCTGAGCCGAGCCGGGCTGGAGCCGCTGGGACCGGGGCTGGGGGTGCTCGGCCACCGGCCGCCAGCGGGCCAGAGCCGCTCGGCCAGAACCGGGGCCCGAGCTGAGCTGGGCCGGAGTCTCTGGAACTGGGGCTGGGGGTGCTCGGCCGCCAGGGGCCAGGCCAGGCCGGAGCGACCGGGTCTGGAGGTGCTCTGCCGCCGGCCAACGCCGCTCGGCCAGGCCCAGTGCCCGAGCCGAGCTGGAGTCGCTAGGGCCGGGGCTGCCGGGGCCAGAGCCTCTTGGCCGGCCACCGGAGGGAGCCGCTCAGCCGGACTGGGCTGCGCCTCCTCACGTCCCCCCCCCCGCCGCCCCAGCTTACCTGCTGCCTGCCTGCCTGTTTCAGGCTTCCCGCAAACATTTGATTCGCGGGAAGCAGGGGAGGGGGAGGAGCAGGGGGGTGGAGCATTCAGGGGAGGGGGCGGAGTTGGGGCGGGGACTTTGGGGAAGGGGCGGAGTTGGGACGGGGGCAGGGCCCCTTGGAGTGTCCTCTTTTTCCAGGACTGCAATATGGTAACCCTAGGAGTGGCATTATATGTAAAGGAAAAATCTTATATGAATCAAACTGTACTATAAAATCTCTGTGGATAGAAATTTCATGCTTGAACAATAAAAGTATAGCAGTATGAATATACTACCGACCACCTGACCAGGATGATGAAGGTGATTATGAAATGCTCAGAGACATTAGAGAGGCTACAAAGGCAGAAAACATAATTATCATGGGGGTTTTCAACTATCCCCATATTGACTAGGTACATGTCACCTCAGGATGGGGTGCAGAAACACCATTAATGTCTGCTTCTTGGGAGCAGCTAGTGCTGGAACCTACAAAGGGAAAGGCAATTCTTGATTTAGTCCTAAGTGGAGCACAGGATCTGGTCCAAGAGGTGAATATAGCTGAATCACTTGATAATTGCAACCATAATGTAATTAAATTTCACATCATTGTAGGAGGAAAATGCCAAAGAAAGCTAACACAGCAGCATTTAATTTCAGAAAGGGGGACTACACAAAATGCAGAAGCTAGTTAAACAGATATTAAAAGGTACAGTCACAAGGATGAAATGGCTGCAAGCTGCATGGAAATGATTTTAAAACACTATAACAGAGGCTCAAACTAAATGTATACCCCAAATAAAAAAAAACAGTAAGAGAACAAAAAAAATTCCACCATGACTAAACAGCAGAGTCAAAGAGGTGGTTAGAGGCAAAAAGGCATTCTTTAAAAACTGGAAATAAAATCCTACTGAGGAAAATAGAAAGGAGTACAGCCTCTGGCAAATCAAGTGTAAAAGTATAATAAGGCAGCCCAAGAAATAATTTGAAGAGCAACTAGTTAAAGACACAAAAACTAATAGCAATTTTTTTTAAGTACATCAGAAGTAGGAAGTTTGCCAAACAATCAGTGGGGCCACTGGGTGATCAAGATGCTAAAGGAGCACTCAAGGAAGACAAGGCTGTTACAAAGAAGCTAAATTAATTCTTTGCATTGGATTTCACTGTTGAGGATGTGGGGGAGAGCCCCACACCCCAGCCATTCTTTTTAGGAGATAAATCTGAGGAATAGTCCCAGATTGAGGTGTCAGTAGAGAAGGTTTTGGAATAAATTGATAAATTAAACAGTAATAAATCCCCAGGCCCAGATGGTTACACCCAAGTGCTAAATATCTCAAGAATGAAGTGGTTGAGTTACTAGCAATAATATACAATTTCTAATTAAAATCAGACACTGCTCCAGAAGATTGGAAGGTAGCAAATGTTGTACTTAAAAAAATTAAGGGGTGACCCAGGGAATTACATCCCAGTGAGCCTTATTTCTGTGCCTGGCAAATTGGTTGAAATTATAATTAAAAGGAGAATAATAAAACACCTGGAAGATCATGAGTTGATAGCGTCTAACCAGCATGGATTCTGCAAATGAAAATCATGTCTCACTAATCTCAAAGCGGAACTCACATTGACTTCAGTTGCAGATATGAGCACTCAGCACTACTGCTGATCAGCCCCAGCTCTGAAATCAGATCCCTGAAAATGAGGAACATACAGTTAGTGACCACCTGTGAAAAGTCTGGTTGAAGTGGTTTGCCCAGCATCACACAGGAACTCTGTGGCAGAGGCAGGGATAGAATCTAATTCTCCAGCGCAGCCTTAACCATAAGACCCTTCTTTCTCTTCCTGCAACCCTGTGCTTCTTTCAGTACATGCCTTCCAATTTCTGCAACAAACAAGATAGGGTCCTACAGAAAACAGCCTCCTTTCCTACACAGCTCTGATTTACTCCCTGAGCACCATCCATCCTGTGCACTGAATGAAGCAGTGGTTCTGTGGAAAAAATAGTATGTGATCATGTCATTGAAGATTGTAACATAATGCATATGCATAAGGGGAGCCGAATTCCGTTTGCACAGGCAGTTTTAATTATGGCATTTCTTAACTTTTGAGTGCAACCTTAATAATGTTCTTTTAATGTGGGGTGTCATCAGCAAAGTTGGAACCTTTGGATTCATTGCACAAACCTCTGCCATTTCAATTAACAGAGTAACTGATAGCAGTATAAGTTGCCATCCTCTATGTGAGGGGTGGGCAACTTTTTTGGTCCGAAGGCCACATCTGGGTATGGAAATTGTATGGCGAGCCATGAATCCTCATGAAATTGAGGGTTGGAGTGTGGGAGGGGGTGAGGGCTCCAGCCGGGGGTGCAGGCTCTGGCGTGGGGCTGGGGATGAGGGGTTGGGAGTGCCGTAGTGTGCTTTGGGCTGGAACTGAGGGATTCAGAGGGTGGGAGGGGGAATCAGGGCTGGGGAGGGGGTCAGGGATGCAAGCTCCGGGCGGTGCTTACCTCAAGCAACTCCCAGAAGCAGCGACATGTCCCCCCTCTGGCTCCTACGCAAAGGCGCGGCCAGGCAGCTCCTGGCCAATGGGAGCTGTGGGGGCAGAGCTTGGGGTGGGGGCAGCGTGCAGAGCCCCTTGTCTGCCCCTACACATAGTAGCTGGAGTGGGGACATGCCGCTGTTTCCAGGAGCTGTGCGGAATGGGGCAAGCCCCCGACCCTGCTCCCTGGCTGGAGCGTTGGAGTGGGGCAAGCCCAGAACCCGCTCCCCGGTGGGAGCTCGAGGGCTGGATTAAAACGTCTGGAGGGCTGGATGCAGCCCCTGGACTGTAGTTTGCCCACCCCTGCTCTAAGTGGACCAGCACTAGAAGGGTTTCACAGATTGGCTGAAACTATTGTAAAGAAGAGAATGATCAGACACATAGATGAATGCTTTGTTGTGGAAGAGTCAGCCTGGCTTTTATAAAGGGAAATTATGCTTCACCAATCGATTAGAATTTTTTTTGGGGGGGGGCAACAAACATATGGACAAGGGGGTCCAGTGCACATAGTGTACTTGGATTTTCAGAAAGCCTTTGACAAGGTCCCTCACCAAAGGCTCTTAAGCAGGGGTGGGTAAACTTTTTGGCCCAAGGGCCACATCTGGGTATGGAAATTGTGTGGCGGGCCATGAATGCTCATAAAATTGGGGGTTGGAGGGTGGGAGGGCTCTGGCTGGGGGTGCAGGCTCTGGGGTGGGGCTGGCAATGAGGGGTTGGGGATGCAGGAGGGTAATCTAGGCTGGGACCGAGGAGTTTGGAGGGCAGGAGGGGGATCAGGGCTGGGGCAGGGGGCTGGGGTATTGGAGGGGTTCAGGGGGGCAGGCTCCGGGCGGTGCTTACCTCAAGCAGTTCCCAGAAACAGCAGCATGTCCCCCCTCAGGCTCCTACGCAGAGGTACAGCCAGGTGGCTCTGCACGCTGCCCCATCTGCAGGCACCACCCCTGCAGCTCCCATTGTTTGCGGTTCCCGGCCAATGGGAGCTGCGGGGGCAGTATGTGGAGCCCTCTTGCTGCCCCTACGTGTAGGAGCCGGAGGGAGGACATGCCGCTTTTTCCAGGAGCCATGCGGAGTGGGGACAAGACCCTGACCCTGTTCCCTGGTGGGAGCTTGAGGGCCAGATTAATATGTCTGGAGGGCATGATGTGGCCCCCGGGCCGTAGTTTGTCCATCACTGCTCTTAAGCAAAGTAAGCTGTCATAGGATAGGGTTACCATACGTCCGGATTTTCCCGGACATGTCCGGCTTTTTGGGCTCCAAATCCCTGTCCGGGGGGAAATCCCAAAAAGCCGGACATGTCCGGGAAAATTGGGACATGCGGGGCCGGCGGTGCGGGTGCTCGGGGGCCGGGCCGGCGGTGCGGTGCTGAGGGCTGGCCTGGGGACCGGCGGTGTGGTGCCGGGGGTGCTCGGCCGGGGACCGGCGGTGCGGTGCTGGGGGCCGGGGGTGCTCGGCCGGGGCCGGCACCCCAGGGCCCGAGCCAACCCAGGCTGGAAACGCCGGGGGGGCCAGCCTGGGCCGCGCCTCCTCCCCCCACACCCCCCCTTACCTGCTTCAGGCTTCCCGCGAATCAAATGTTCGTGGGAAGCAGGGGAGGGGGCAGAGACTTTGGGGAAGGGGCGGAGTTGGGGCGGGGGCGGGGCTGGGGCCCCATGGAGTGTCCTCCTTTCGGAGGCACAAAATATGGTAACCCTATCATAGGATAAGTGGGAAGATCCTCTTATGGATCCAGGGGCGGCTCTAGGCACCAGCAAAGCAAGCACGTGCTTGGGGCAGCCCATTTGCAGGGGCGGCAGGGATGCAGCATGGGAGCTGAGAACCAACAGGGGGCCCTGGGAACTGTAGTTCCTTGGTTAGCTCCCTGCCTATAGAGCCAGCCCTGGAGCAGGGAAAGAACTATATTTCCCAGCATTCCCTTGGCCACTACCAACAGGAAAGAGGGGGAGGGAGTGAAGTAGCTGAGACCTCATGCTGCAGCCTGCTATGAATGGAGAGCTGCAATCTGAAGGGTAGGGATACCATATTTTAACATTCAAAAAATAGGACACTCCACAGGGAGGGAGGGTAGCCCCACCCTGCCACCATCCACCCCCTCTGACTGCCCCCCACAGAAACCCCAACCCATCCAACCCCCCCTGTACCCTGTCCCCTGATCACCCCCTTCTGGGACCCCTGCTCCCCAGGACCCCACCACCTATCTAAGCCTCCCTTCTCCTTGTCCCCAACTGCCCCCTCCTGAGACCGCCCCAACTTCCCCCCTAGGACCCCACACCTACCTGTCCCCTGACAAATCCCCGGGACTCCCATGCCTATCCAACCGCTGCCTGTCTCCTGACTGCCCCCCCCAACCCTGACCCATCTAACCCCCCCCTTCTCCCTGCCCCTGACTGCCCCCCCGAACCTCCGCCCCATCCAACCCCCCAACCCCCTTACCGTGCCACTCAGACCAGCATGTCTGGCTCCGCACAGCGCCAGACACACTGCTGCATACATGCTGCCATGCTCCCCTGTGGAGCCACAGCCCCCTTACCCCCCCCCCCAGCACCTGCCTTCCAGATTTGAACACCTCAAAATTCAGGTGTGCTCAAGCTCAGTTTGGGCAGCTGTTACTTCATTTCTCCCAAATCAAATATACTGATCCACTGTAACTTTCTGTAGAAAAAGTAGGATAAAATTGAGCAAGAAATGCTTCCCAGTGGTTATTAGGACTGGAATTGCTATTTTCAACAGCCATTGCCTTTTTGTTTGTTTGTTTAAAAGGAAGACAGTGATATTGCATTGGCAAATTCCCCATAGAAAGAAAGAGTGGAAGAAAAGAATAATAAAGGCACCTCAACTTTTCCTCATTTATGTAGGACAGTCTTATAATATGCATCCAGATATCCTCCAATCACACAAGCTGAAAATTGTTCCACTTTACTGCAGTTCTGTAACCATATGGGAACCAATCCTGTCTGTGTTCTGTGCACCTCTAAAATTCATGTTGAATGACCTGCCGTGGGAGCGAGTTACCAGTGACCCAGGGCTGCTGCGGAAGGAGGGTGCAGGTGGGGGAGGGGGGAGAGAGCCCAGGGCTGGGGCGGCAGGAGATGTATGTGGGGGGCAATGGTGGGGGGGAATGAGGGAGCCCAGAGCTGGGGCGGCAGGGGGCGTGGGTGGGTGGGTGGGTGGGTGGGGAGAGCCCAAGGCTGGGGCAGCAGGGGGGTGCGGCGAGGAGCCCAGGGCTGGGGCAGGGGGCAGCCAAATTTTTTTTTGCTTGGGGTGGCAAAAAACCTAGAGCCAGCCCTGCATGGATCAGTAATGAGTTAAAAGACAGGAAACAAAGGGTAGGAACGAATGGGTCAGTTTTCAGAATGAAGAGAAGTAAATAGTGGTGTCCCTCAGGGAGCAGATCTGGGACCACTGCTGTTCAACATGTTCCTAAATGTTCTGGGAAAAGGGGTAAACAGTGAGGTTGCAAAAGTTGTAGACGATACAAAATTACTCAAGAGAGTTAAGTCCAAAGCAGACTGCAAAAAGTTACAAAGGGATCTCACAAAACTGGGTGACTGGGCAACACAATGGTAGATGAAATTCAATGTTGATAAATGCAAAGTAATGCACATTAGAAAACATAATCCCAAGTATACATACAAAATGATGGGATCTAAATTAGTTGGTACCACTCAAGAAAGAGATCTTGGAGTCGTTGTGGATGGTTCTCTGAAAACATCTGCTCAATGTGCAGCAGCAGTCAAAAAAGATAACATAATGTTATGAACCTTTAGAAAACGGATAGATAATAAGACAGAAAAGATCATAATGCCACTATATAAATCCAGGGTACACCTTGAGTGGTGTGTGCAGTTCTGGACGCCCTATCTCAAAAAAGATATACTAGAATTGGAAAAGGTACAGAGAAGGGCAACAAAAATGATTAAGGGTATGGAACAGTTTCCCTATGAGGAGAGATTTAAAAGACTGGAACTGTTCAGCTTGGAAGAGACGACTAAGGAGAAATATGATAGAGGTCTAAAATCATGAATGATGTGGAAAAAGTGAATAAGAACATAAGAACAGCCATACTGGGTCAGACCAAAGGTCCATCTAGCCCAGTATCCTGTCTTCCAACAGTGGCCAATGCCAGGTGCCCCAGAGGGAATGAACAGAACAGGTAATCATCAAGTGATCCATTCCCTGTCGCTCATTCACAGCTTCTGGCAAATAGAGGCTAGGGACACCATCCCTGTCCATCCTGACTAATAGCCATTGATGGACCTATCCTCCATGAACTTATCTAGTTCTTTTTTGAACCCTGTTATAGTCTTGGCCTTCACAACATCCTTTGGCAAGGAGCTCCACAAGTTGACTATGCGTTGTGTGAAAAAAAATACTTCCTTGTGTTTGTTTTAAACCTGCTGCCTATTCATTTAATTTGGTGACCCCTAGCTTTGTGTTATGAGAAGGAGTAAATAACACTTCCTTATTTACTTTCTCCACATCAGTCATGATTTTATAGACCTCAATCATACCTCTCTTTTCCGACCTGAAAAGTCCCAGTCTTATTAATCGCTGCTCATACGAAGCCGTTCCATACTCCTAATCATTTTTGTTGCACTTTTCTGAACCTTTTCCAATTCCAATATATCTTTTTTGAAATGGGGCAACCACATCTGCACACAGTATTCAACATGTGGGCACACCATGGATTTATATAGAGGCAATATGATATTTTCTGTCTTATTTATCTATCCCTTTCTTAGTGATTCCCAACGTTCTGTTCGCTTTTTTGACTGCTGCTGCACATTGAGTGGATGTTTTCAGAGAACTATCCACAAAGATCTCTTTCTTGAGTGGTAACAGCCAATTTAGGCCCCATCATTTTATATATATAGCTGGGATTATGTTTTCCAATGTGCACTACTTTGCATTTATCAACATTGAATTTCATCTGCCATTTTGTTGCCCAGTCACCCAGTTTTGAGAGATCCTTTTGTATCTCTTCACAGTCTGCCTGGGACTTAACTATCTTGAGCAATTTTGTATCATCTGCAAATTTTGCCATCTCACTGTTTACCTCTTTTTCCAGATCATTTATGAATATATTGAAGAGGACTGGGCCCAGTGCAAACCTCTGGGGGACACCATTATTTACCTTTCTCCATTCTGAAAACTGACCATTTATTCCTATGCTTTGTTTCCTATCTTTTAACCAGTTACCAATCCATGAGGGGACCTTCCCTCTTATCCCATGACAGCTTACTTTGCTTAAGAGCCTTTGGTAAGGGACGTTGTCAAAGGCTTTCCGAAAATCTAAGTACACTATATCCACTGCATCCCCCTTGTCCACATTCTAGTAGATTGGTGAGGCGTGATTTCCCTTTATAAAAACCATGTAAACTCTTCCCCAACAACTTATGTTCATCTATGTGTCTGACAATTTTGTTCTTTACTATAGTTTCAACCAGTTTGCCTGGGACAGAAGTCAGGCTTATCGGCCTGTAATTGCCGGGATCACCTCCAGAACCTTTTTAAAATTGGTGTCATATCAGATATCCTCCAGTCATTTGGTACAAAAGCTGAATTAAATGGTAGGTTACAGACTACAGTTAGTAGTTCTGCCATTTTACATTTGAGTTCCTTCGGAACTCTTGGGTGAATACCATCTGGTTCTGGTGATTTATTACTGTTTAGTTAATCAATTTGTTCCCAAACCTCCTCTAATGACATCTCAATCTGGGACAGTTCCTCAGATTTGTCACCTAAAAAGAATGACTCAGGTTTGGGAATCTTCCTCACATCCTCAGCCATGAAGACTGACACAGAGAATTCATTTAGTTTCTCTGCAATGGCCTTATCATCCTTGAATGCTACTTTAGCATCTCACTGGTTGTTTAGCAGGCTTCCTGCTTCTGATGCACTTAAAAAAAATTTGCTATTACTTTTTGAGTCTTTGGCTAGCTGTTCTTCAAATTCTTTTTTGGCCTTCCTAATTGTATTTTTACACTTAATTTGCTAGAGTTTATGTGCCTTTCTATTTTCCTCACTAGGATTTAACTTCCACTCTTTAAAGGATACCTTTTTGCCTCTCACTGCTTCTTTTACTTTGTTGTTTAGCCACAGTGGCACTTTTTTGGTTCTCTTATTTTGTTTTTTAATTTGGGGTATACATTTAAGTTGAACCTCTATTATGGTGTCTTTAAAAAGTTTCTGTGCAGCTTGCAGGGATTTTACTTTTGGTACTGTACCTTTTAATTTCTCTTTAATTAACCTCCTCATTTTTGTTCAGTTCCCTTTTCTGAAATTAAATGCTACAGTGTTGGGCTGCTGTGGTGTTTTCCCCGCCACAGGGATGTTAAATTTAATTATATTATGGTCACTGTTACCAAGCGGTCCAGCTATGGTATAAATCCTGTGTTCCACTTTGGACTAAATCAAGAATTGCCTCTCCTCTTGTGGGTTCCAGGACTAGCTGCTCCAAGAAGCAGTCATTTAAGGTGCCAAGAAACTTTATCTCTGCATCCTGTCCTGACACGACATGTACCCAGTCAATATGGGGATAGTTGAAATCCCCCATTATTATTGAGATTTTTATTTTAATAGCCTCTCTAATCTCCCTGAGAAAAAAAACTTGTCACTTTTTAGCTGTCTGTCATTATGTGGTGTAATTGAATGGGACTCTTTTTCATTCGACTGTTTCTCATCAGATCCTACCTGTATTTTATCATCTTCCATCCTCTCCTCCTTACTAGGACATAGAGAATATCCATTAATAGATCCTCCTCTAAGGGATGTCTCTGCCCAAAGCACATGCTCCTCCAGACCTGTTGGCTTTCCCCCAGCCCTTAATTTAAAAACTGCTCTATGACCTTTTTAAGTGCCAGCAATCTGGTTCCATTTTGGTTTAGGTAGAACCCATCCTTCCTGTATAGGCTCGCCCTTTCCCAAAAGTTTTCCCAGTTCCTAATAAATCTAAACCCCTCCTCCCAACACCATAGTCTCATCCACACATTGAGACCCTGCAGTTCTGCCTGTATAACTGGTCCTGCGTGTGGAACTGGAAGCATTTCAGAGAATGCTACCATGCAGATCCTGGACCTAGCAGCCTAAATTTGGCCTCCAGGACCTCTCTCCTATCCTTCCCTATGGGTATGTCTACACTACGAAATTAGGTCGAATTTATAGAAGCCGGTTTTATAGATATCGGTATTATACAGTCGATTGTGTGTGTCCCCACATAAAATGCTCTAAGTGCATGAAGCCGGCGGACCGCGTCCACAGTACCGAGGCTAGCGTCGACTTCCGGAGCGTTGCACTGTGGGTAGCTATCCCACAGTTCCCGCAGTCTCCGTCGCCCATTGGAATTCTGGGTTGAGATCCCAATGCCTGATGATGCAAAACAGTGTCGCGGGGGGTTCTGGGTACATGCCGTCAGGCCCCTCCCCCTCCGTCAGAGCAATGGCAGACAATCAATTCGCGCCTTTTTACCTGGGTTACCTGTGCAGACAGCATACCACGGCAAGCATGGAGTCCGCTCAGCTCACCGTCACCATATGTCATCTGGGCGCCGGCAGACGTGGTACTGCATTGCTACACAGCAGCAGCTAATTGCCTTTTGGCAGTAGACGGTGCAGTATGACTGGTAGCCTTCATCGGCTATGTGGGTACTGGCAGACGTGGGGCTGCATTACTACACAGCAGCAGCCCCTTGCCTTTTGGCAGTAGATGGTGCATTACGACTGGTATCTGTCGTCGTCATACTCCAGTTCAATCATAGGCACCTGGGCAGACATGCTTTGTCTCCTGGAGACTCAGTCCTGCCGGCAGTCCTATTGAACCGTCTTGATGATGATGGCTAGCAGTCATAGTACAGTATCTTCTGCCAAGCACCCAGAAGATGCCGAGGGCTATCAGTCATGCTGCACCGTCTGCTGCCAGCTTAAGATGTAAAAAATAGATGGACCAGATTTGTTCTGTATTCATTTGCTTCCCCCTCCCTCCGTGAAATCAACGGCCTGCTAAACCCAAGGTTTTGAGTTCAATCTTTGGGGGGGCCATTCTGTGTGACAGTTGTTTGTGTTTCTCCCTGATGCACAGCCACCTTTCTTGATTTTAATTCCCTGTACCTGTACGCCATGTTGTCAGTCGCCCCTCCCTCCCTCCCTCCGTCAGTTTCGCGCCTTTTATCAGCCCAGACGCCATAGCACTGGGATCATGGAGCCCGCTCAGATCACTGCGGCAATTATGAGCACTATGAACACCACGCGCATTGTCCTGGAGTATATGCAGAGCCAGGACATGCCAAAGCAAAACCAGGACCAGCCGATGAGGCGATTGCAGCACGGCGACGAGAGTGATGAGGAAATTGACATGGACACAGCCCTCACACAAGGTACGGGCCCCAGCAATGTGCAAATCATGGTGTTACTGGGGCAGGTTCATGCCGTGGAATGCTGATTCTGGGCCCGGGAAACAAGCACAGGCTGGTGGGACCACATCGTGTTGCAGGTCTGGGACGATTCCCAGTGGCTGTGAAACTTTCGCAGGCGTAAGGGCACTTTCATGGAACTTTGTGACTTGCTTTCCCCTGCCCTGAAGCACCAGAATACCAGGATGAGAGCAGCCCTCACAGTTGAGAAGCAAGTGGCAATAGCCCTGTGGAAGCTTGCAACGCCAGACAGCTACCGGTCAGTCGGGAATCAGTTTGGAGTGGGCAAATCTACTGTGGGGGCTGCTGTGATCCAAGTTGCCAGGGCAATCAAAGACCTGCTGATATCAAGGGTAGTGACTCTGAGAAACGTGCAGGCCATAGTGGATGGCTTTGCTGCAATGGGATTCCCAAACTGTGGTGGGGCGATAGACGGAACCCATATCCCTATCTTGGCACCGGAGCACCAAGCCACCGAGTACATAAACCACAAGGGGTACTTTTTAATGCTGCTGCAAGCCCTGGTGGATCACAAGGGACGTTTCACCAACATCAACATGGGATGGCCGGGAAAGGTACATGATGCTCGCGTCTTCAGGCACTCTGGTCTGTTTCTAAAGCTGGAGGAAGGGACTTTCTTCCCGGACCAGAAAATAACCGTTGGGGATGTTGAAATGCCTATTGTGATCCTTGGGGACCCAGCCTACCCCTTAATGCCATGGCTCATGAAGCTGTACACAGGCAGCCTGGACAGTAATCAGGACCTGTTCAACTACAGGCTGAGCAAGTGCTGAATGGTGGTGCAATGTGCATTTGGATGTTTAAAAGCGCGCTGGCGCAGCTTACTGACTTGCTCAGACCTCAGCGAAAAGAATATCCCCATTGTTATTGCTGCTTGCTGTGCACTCCACAATATCTGTGAGAGTAAGGGGGAGACATTTATGGCGGGGTGGGAGGTTGAGGCAAATCGCCTGGCTGCTGATTACGCGCAGCCAGACACCAGGGCAGTTAGAAGAGTACAGCAGGGCGTGGTGCACATCAGAGAAGCTTTGAAAACAAGTTTTGTGACTGGCCAGGCTACGGTGTGAAAGTTCTGTTTGTTTCTCCTTGATGAACCCTCCACCCCCCCCCCTACCCGGTTCACTCTAATTCCCTGTAAACCAACCACCGCACCCTCCCCTCCCCCCTTCGAGCACCCCTTGCAGAGGCAATAAAGTCATTGTTACTTCACATTCATGCATTCTTTATTAATTCATCACACAACTAGGGGGATAATTGCCAAGGTAGCCCAAGAGGGGTGGGGAAGGAGGGAAGGAAAAGGACACACTGCAGTTTAAAACTTTAAAACTTTAACACTTATTGAAGGCCAGCCTTCTGATGCTCGGGCAATCATCTGGGGTGGAGTGACTGGGTGGCCGGAGGCCCCCCCCACCGTGTTCTTGGGCATCTGGGTGAGGAGACAATGGGACTTGGGGAGGAGGGCTGTTGGTTACACAGGGCCTGTAGCGGCGGTCTCTGCTCCTGCTGCCTTTCCTGCAGCTCAATCATATGCTGGAGCATATCAGTTTGATGCTCCAGCAGCTGGAGCATCGACTCTTGCCTTCTGTCTGCAAGCTGACACCACCTATCATCTTCAGCCCGCCACTTGCTCTGTTCATCCTGCGATTCAGCCCACCACCTCTCCTCTTGTTCATATTGTGCTTTTCTGTAGTCTGACATTGACTGCCTCCACGCATTCTGCTGTGCTCTTTCAGCGTGGGAGGACATTTGGAGCTCTGTGAACATATCATCCCGAGTCTGCCATTTTCTCCTTCTAATCTTTGCTAGCCTCTGCGAAGGAGAAACATTTGCAGCTGGTGGAGGACAAGGGAGAGGTGGTTAAAAAAGACACATTTTAGAGAACAATGGGTACACTCTTTCACGTTAAATTTTGCTGTTCACATTACACAGCACATGTGCTTTCGTTACAAGGTCACATTTTTCCTCTTATTTTGAGGGCCTGCCGGTTTGGTGTGAGAGATCACTCACACGGTACCAGGCAACAGAATTCAGCTTGCAGGCAGCCATGGTAAGCCACAGTCTTTTGGCTTTTTTAACCCTCATAACATGTGGGAATGGTTTCAAACAGTAGCACCCTCATTTCCCATACCAAGGACCCGTTGGGTTGGCCATTTAAAATGGGTTTGCAATGTAAAAGGAGGGGCTGGGGTTTCCGGGTTAACATGCAGCACAAACCCAATCACCCCCCCCCCCCCCCACACACACACACACACAATTCTCTGGGATGATCCCTTCACCCCCACCGCGTGGCTAACAGCGGGGAACATTTCTGTTCAGCCGAGCAGGAATGGGCACCTCTGAATATCCCCTTAATAAAATCACCCCATTTCAACCAGGTGACCGTGAATGATATCACTCTCCTGAGGATAACAAAGAGAGATAAGGAATGGATGTTGTCTGCATGCCAGCAAACACCGGGACCATACGCTGCCATGCTTTGTTATGCAATGATTCCAGACTATGTGCTACTGGCCTGGAGTGGTAAAGTGTCCTACCATAGCGGACGGGATAAGGCAGCCCTCCCCAGAAACCTTTTGCAAAGGCTTTGGGAGCACATGAAGGAGAGCTTTCTGGAGATGTCCCTGGAGGATTTCCGCTCCATCCACATACACGTTAACAGACTTTTCCAGTAGCTGTACTGGCCACGATTGCCAGGGCAAATTAATCATTAAACACGCTTGCTTTTAAACCATGTGTATATTTACAAAGGTACAGTCACCAGAGGTCCCTTGTGTGCCCTCAGGGTCTGGGAGCACACCTTGGGTGAGTTCGGGGGTTACTGGTTCCAGGTCCAGGGTGATAAACATATCCTGGCTGTTGGGGAAACCGGTTTCTCCGCTTCCTTGCTGTGAGCTATCTTCATTGTCTTCATCATCATCTTCTGCGTACCCCGAACCCGCTTCCTTGTTGCGTGTTTCTCCATTGACCGAGTCAAAGCACACAGTTGGGGTAGTGGTGGCTGCACCCCCTAGAATGGCATGCAGCTCCGCGTAGAAGCGGCATGTTTGCAGCTCTGCCCCAGACCTTCTGTTTGCCTCTCTGGCTTTGTGGTAGGCTTGCCTTAGCTCCTTAATTTTCATGTGGCACTGCTGTGCATCCCTGTTATGGCCTCTGTCCTTCATGGCCTTTGAGACCTTTTGTAATATTTTGCCATTTCGTTTACTGCTACGGAGTTCAGCTAGCACTGATTCGTCTCCCCATATGGCGAGCAGATCCCGTACCTCCCGTTCTGTCCATGCTGGAGCTCTTTTGCGATCCTGGGACTCCATCATGGTTACCTGTGCTGATGAGCTCTGCATGGTCACCTGTGCTCTCCACGCTGGGCAAATAGGAAATGAAATTCAAAAGTTCGCGGGGCTTTTCCTGTCTACCTGGTCAGTGCATCTGAGTTGAGAGTGCTGTCCAGAGCGGTCACAATGAAGCACTGTGGGATAGCTCCTGGAGGCCAATAACGTCGAATTCCGTCCACACTACCCCAAATCCGACCCGCAAAGGCCGATTTTAGCGCTAATCCCGTCGTTGGAGGTGGAGTAAAGAAACCGGTTTAAAGGGCCCTTTAAGTCGAAAGAAAGGGCTTCGTCGTGTAGACGTGTCCAGGCTTAATTCGATTTAACCCTGCTAAAGTCGACCTAAACTCGTAGTGTAGACCAGGCCTATGTCACCGGTACCTACATATACCACAACCACCGGCTCCTCCCCAGCACTACACATAAGTCTGTCTAGATGTCTTGAGAGATCCGCAACCTTCACATCAGGCAGGCAAGTCACCATGTGGTTCTCCCGGTCATCGCAAACCCAGCTGTGTCTATGTTTCTAATGATTGAATCCCCCATAACTAATACCTGTCTCTTCCTAATAACTGGAATTCCCTCCCCTGGAGAAGTATCCTCAGTGTGAGAGGATACCACAACATCATCTGGAAGGAGGGTCCCAACTATGGGATCATTTCCCTCTGCTCCAGTTGGATGTTCTCCTTCCCTGCAACTTTCATCCTCCTCAACAGCACAGAGGCTGTCAGACCGGGGGTGGGACCGTTCTACTGTGTCCCGGAAAGTCTCATGTCTGTACCTTTCTGTCTCCCTCAGCTCCTCCAGCTCAGCCACCATAGTCTCCAAAGCACCGAATGCACACATACTCCACCTGCCCATAGAGCAGGTAATCATACATGCTGCATTGGGTGCAATAAACTGGATAGCTTCCACTCTGTTGCTGGAATTCTGCCTGCATTATCTTTTTACTCCTGAAGCTCGTTCCTCTGTTGTTGTTTTGATTTTATCGGGGGGGGGCGGGTGTTTGGCTTTAAGTTTAAAGAATGTTAAGTGTATCTAGCCTCCTGGCTCTCACTCCCTTGCAAAACTCCCGTTAGCCGCTCCTGTTCACTAGCTCCTCTGGTTGCTTAGGAGCAGGCTTTTTAAAGCCCTGGTCTTCCTGAGCAGTCCCATCCCCTGATTAAGGGTTGATAGTTGCTACAGGGCTTAGGGATCAAAGCCTCATTAAGAAGCTCTCAGCCTTGCCTAGCAGGCCGCTAGGCTCAGCACACACATGGTCAGCACACAGTCCCCCAAACAAACAGACCACACAGTATATTTCAGTCAAGCAGCAAACACATCACAAACACACACACTACAGACAACAAACTTACCCCAAAGGTCACGTAATTGCTCCTCCTTCACCTGGAGCACTCTCTCACGAAACTCCCCTGTTAGCCGCTCCTGTTTGCTAGCTGAATAAGGAAGTATCATTTACTCCTTAACATAACATAAGAACCCAGGTCACCCAATGAAATTTATAGGCAGTAGGTTTAAAACAAACAAAAGGAAGTACTTCTTGACACAATGGAGAGTTAACCTGTGGAACTCATTGCCAAGGGATGTTGTGAAGGCCAAAACTATAATGGGGTTAAAAAAATAATTAGTTAATGGAGGATAGGTCCATCAATGGCTATTAGCCAAGATAGTCAGGGATGCAGCCCCATGCTCTGGGTGTCCTTGGCCTCTGACTGCCAGAAGCTGGGAGTGGACGACAGGATGGATCAGTCAATGATTGCCTTTTCTATTCATTTCCTCTGGGGCACCTGGCATTGGCCACTGTTGAAAGACAGGATACTGGGCTAGATGGACCATTGTTCTCTCCCAATATGGCCGTTCTTATGTTCTTACATTTGCCAGTGGGTTTCACAGATGTTTATTGACAGCAGACAAATGGTGAGGAATCTTGGGTTCCATTCCAGCTCTGGAAGGGAGTGTGCTCTAGTGGGCACAGATTCTTCTGCCCATTTCCCCACAAGCTTCACCCTATTCTTCCCCCTCTTCTCCAAACTGTCCCAGCCTCTCCTATAACTGTAATAATGACTGGCCTAGACAAAATAAATCAAACTTCTGTTCTCCCTGTCACCTAACACAAGAACAATGAGACATTCAATGGCACTGAAAGGTGGCAAATTAAAAACCAATACAAGGAAATATTTTTTCACACAACATGTGATTAGACCATGGAATTTATTGACAGAGGTAGTTGTTGAAGCCAAGCATTAGCAAGATTCAAAGAGGGACTGGACATTTATATGGATAACAAAAATATCCAGTTATAACAGTAAAGCCTACAAAAAATTGGAAGGAACATAAACTTCCCTGTTTCAGGGCTTAAACCATCCCTGGGGGCAGATTATCTCACATTTGCCTCTTGCAGTTTTCTTATCCCTGCCTCTGAAGTGTCTGTTTCTGGCCACTGTCAAAGGCAAGGATGGCAGACTAGATGGCCCACTGGGCTGATCCAGTCTGGCAAGCTCAGTGACCCTGCAAACACATTTTCAATTCATAATCAAACACATAGGGCGATAATTTAGAACCCAAGGCCACAGATTGGGTACTGCTGTGGTAGGGGGTACTGTGCTGGTAGTGCTGTGGGTAAGGCTTGGTCTACACTACCCCCCTAATTCGAACTAAGGTACGCAACTTCAGCTACGTGAATAACGTAGCTGAAGTCGAAGTACCTTAGTTCGAACTTACCTTGGTCCACACTCGGCAGGCAGGCTCCCCCGTCGACTCCGCGGTACTCCTCTCGCCGAGCTGGAGTACCGCAGTCGACGGCGAGCACTTCCGGGTTCGACTTATCGCGTCCAGACTAGACGCGATAAGTCGAACCCAGAAGTTCGATTGCCAGCCGCCGAACTAGCGGGTAAGTGTAGCCAAGGCCTAAGCCATAGGGCTCACTCTGTTCTCTAATCAGTAATGATCTCAATGCCCCAGTGTAATTCTAGGGGCCACTGTGCTGCAGGGAGTGGTGTGGGTTACTCAGTAGGGGACATTCTCCCCTTGGAATTAGTACTGGCCCCATTGCCTCAGCATGATGCTGTTGGAGGTTAAGTCTTTCACAAAACATTTTTCTTGAATCCTTGTAGTCCAAAGATACCCTATCCCTTTGCCCAAGTCAGGGTGTTAACCCTCATACTCAAATCCCAACTCAGATTATTTTAGTCTCAATCATAGAATCATAGAAGATAGGATTGGAAGAGACCTCAGGAGGTTATCTAGTCCAACCATTTGCTTAAGCAGGACCAACACCAACTAAATCATCCCAGCCAGGACTTTGTCAAGCCGGGCCTTAAAAACCTCTAAGGATGGCAATTCCACCACCTCCCTAGGTAACCCATTCCAGTGCTTCACCACCCTCCTAGTGAAATAGTGTTTCCTAATATCCAACCTGGACCTCCCCCACTGCAACTTGAGACCATTGCTCCTTGTTCTGTCATCTGCCACCCCTGAGAACAGCCAAGCTCCATCCTTTTTGGAATCCCCCTTTAAGTAGTTGAAGGCTGCTATCAAATCCCCCCTCACTTTTTTCTTCTGCAGACTAATCAAACCCAGTTCCCCCAGCCTCTCCTCGCAAGTCATGTGCCCCAGCCCCCTGAGAGACTCATCATCCCTAAAAATTTTCCTGCAGCTTCTATTGGAAACAGTATTCCACTGAACCTCCTATCCTAAGTCATTACTCAGCACTGTTGTTGGATTGTTAAACAGTTGTTGTGCCCCACCTCAGAGAAGGGTGCACTTTAGAGGAGTGCACTGGGGGTGATGAGTATGTGGAAAGTGAAAGGGATTTTAGCACTATAACATTATTCTGATTCCCTCCTCCCTTTCTCCAACTTTCTTTCCTTCCCTCACCCCAATCTCTCCTCTCCCTTCCTGGTGCTCAGGCCCAAAACTTCATTACCCACCTTGAGGGCCTGGAGGAACTGGTGCAGCTTACGACCCTGCATCTGCGTGACAACAGGCTTGAGACCCTGGATGGCTTCTCTAAGAGCATGAAGTGCCTGCAGTACCTCAATCTGCGGTGGGTCCTCCTCTGATCAACTTTGGCCCTGGAGACCCCTCTGGAGAGTACTGGGAACCCCCTGTGAGCAATGGGACTGCTCTCCTCAAAACATGTCAAGTTAGCTGCTTTGGAGACACTAGTCTTCACCAGCAGGTGGGGCTGGGTTGGTCTTCCCAGCCCACTGATCTCTACGGCCCAGGCCAAGCTACCTTGATGGGCCCCAGTGCTCTGATTCCTCAACCACTTTAGGATGCCACTCTTTGCACTGTGTTCCTTCAGAGAGATTGGCCCCTCCACATCCATCTCAGATCTCCCCTGCTGTACCTTATCCTCTTTGGTCCCTCTGCCCTCCCCCCTTCAGTACCCTGTTGATGACTGCAAATACCCTTTTCTCCTAGGTATTTGCTATACAGGGGAGGCAATGACACTGGCTAATCCAAAGGGCTGTCTGTACACAGAGGAGACACCTAAGGAAACCCAGAGAGGGGAAGGTCTTTCTTTTTGTCTCTCTCAGTTTGGGGAGCCCCAGGTGTTCAGGGCTGTTTGCTGATGAGTCCCTTTCAGTTGGTCATGTCTGTTCAGTCACTTTATTGTTATTTTCATTGGGGGATCTCAATAAATAGAGTTATTCTCTCTCCCTGTTTCCCCCCACCCTCCACCCCTCTGCAGGGGGAACGGGATTCTGAACCTTCAGGAGATGGCAAAGCTGCAGGTTCTGCCCATGCTGCGGGCACTGGTGCTGATGGACAATCCCTGTTCTGATGAAGGTGAATACCGGATGGAGGCTCTGGTGTTGCTTCCCCATCTTGAGCGTCTCGACAAGGATTTCTTTGAGGAAGATGAGCGGGCAGAGGCCGAGGAGACACGGCAGCGACGCCGGGATGAGGACCAGGTTAGAGCAGGGGAAGCGGGGTGGGGGGCCAGGGCGGAAAGAGACTCGGAAAGGAGAAAGACTAGAGATTTTCAGTCTGAGTGTCTTTTCTTTAGATTAAGGGGAAAAAAGAAAGCCTAAAGTAGAGCCTCAGGAGAGAGTACAGTATGTGAAACATCCTCTGAAACATGCTGCATCACATCTGCCATACAAAATGGCCTGAGAAGGGTCAGCACTGAGAAATCAGTCAGAACAATTATAGAGCCACCTACCCCAAAAGGAGGAAAGAAAGCAACATCTGGAACCATCCTTGTTAACCTCTCCCTTTTCTTTTTTCCCCTCAGGAAATGGAGGAATCTGCCCAAGGGGAAGTGACTGAGTGACCCTCCAGTTGCCCCTAGAGTCTCTCAGAACTCTGTGGGGCAGGAGTAGGTTGGCCAGGGAGCAGGACCAGTGTCTACAACTCCATGTATTTGGCCCTCAGAGACCTTTCCTTTGCCCACACTCTCTGTCTCTCCTGGGAGAAGTTGGTGTCAGACACCCCCCTGTGCTGACCAAGGGAATGCAGCTCTATTGCAGTCAGTGCAGCACAGGCTCTGCTCCTCACAGGCCCAAGGAGAAGGAGGGACAGTTAAGGTTTGTGCAGTTTGAATTGTGGAGCCTGAAGCTCCTGCAATATTTTCTGCTTTGAATAAAAAGAATTAATGAATCTGGAGTGAGTGAAGTTGATTATCCTGGGCCCCTTTCCTCTTCTCTCCTCTCCTCTCCTTTTGTGTCTGGCTCGCTCTCTCCATCCCCTACGTGCTGTTTGCAAAGCTTCTTCTAAATCCTGACTCATCGCAGCTCTGGGTCACATGCTGCTGTCTCGGCCCTATCAGGGGCGTCTCCATCCTGCTGCTGCTGCCGCCGTTGGCTTAGAGGACACATCATCTCCCCTTGAGGTCCTGCTCCTACATCCTTCCTCAGCTCCATCCTCCTCCTCCTTCCAGCAGCACTTTCTCAGTCTCTTGCTCATACCTGCCGTAGGAAGGTAAGTGTCCCCCTCACATCCAACATCCCCCTTGTGCATCTCTACACTCCCCATCCTGGGGGGCCCCCAGCACCCACCAGCATTTGGGTCCTTGGAGAAAGGGACCAGGCGGAGAGGCAAATAAACTAGCTAAACTCCCCTCACTTCCTCCTCCTGCTCTCCCCTCCCCCTGCATTCTCCCTCCTCTGCTTCTCTCCTTTCCTTCTTATTTTAATGTCATGCAATCCCCCCTGTCCTGCCCTTATCTGTGCTACATCACAAAGCTGCAGGATAACACAGCTGTGCCTCTCCATAGGGTATTTATTTGGGGAGGGCTCAACCACCAGAGGTAGGTTATGTTCCCAAGGGCACCCAAGGGAGATGCTGTGGCTTAGAGGCTTACTTGGGGGCAGCTGATTCCTGGTGTCTCTGAAAGAGTTTGGTGCTAGGAGGGGGACTAATCTGAAGTGCCGGTGAGCATCATTCATGTGGGAGGGAACCAAGAAGGACCAGCTTTGCTGAACCCTGGGATCAGGCTAGTTTCCTAGTCTAGCAGGGCGTTGGCAGCATCACAGAGCTGCCTCCCAAGGGGAGGGAGGGGAATTGCCTTGTGCGACATCACATAGTTCACAGCCCCATACCCCGCTGGGGGGGGCAGTGATGGGAAGAGATGGCAGCCAAGGAAGCACTAACTGCAGCAGCCACAGCACTGCAGCAGTGTGAGCTTCCTGGGAGCAGTGCCGAGCCTGGGGGAATTGCAGCAGTGCCAGCTGCCTTACAGCAGTGCCCTACCAGTGCATTGTTGTAGAGGACTGCAGCAGGCTTGAGGACTGGGGAGGAGGATTGGGCAGTCCTTGCCACTGCCTGGCTTGGCAAGTGGGGGATGGAGGGATGCAGCAGTGTTAGCTTCTACAACACCATGCCCTGGCAGTGTGAACTTCCTTGAAGCAGTGCCAACTTGGGGGAAGTACAGCAGTGCAAGCCTCCTGCCAACGTTGCCCATTCCACCAGCCACCAGTCCCTCTCCCAGCACTGTGTGGTTGCTCCTTGTGGAAGCTATCCAGGCTTCCTCTCCCAAGGGCCTTTGCACTCTTCAGCCTGACATCTGCCCTCTTCTTGAGCTGCGTATGAGTTCCAGGCTGTGGCTCTGTTCCAATCCCTTATCCCAGCTTATCCGTCTCTGACCTCCTTTCATGACAGCACTGCTGCAGCCAGTGAGTTCCAGTGCGGCTCTTCCTCCATCTGGGGCCCTGGAGGTGGAGAACTGGACAGTGAGAGAGAGAGAGAGAGAAGCAAGGAAGGAAGGGTACAGAGGGGAGAGGAAAGAGGAACAGAGAGAGTGATGGGGCCATGGGAATGCAGCATGGCTGAGGTCTAGTTCCTTTGGTGTCCTTGGGCCAGCTGCTCAGTGACCTTTGGAAGGATTGGGTAGAAGGGGAAAATTGACAGTCTGAAATGAAGCTGACAATGTTGCTGCTGAGGGGTTGGGAAATGTTTAGTCCAGTTCATGTGTCATCATCAGGAAACTCACACTTGTGGGGTCTGCCCCTCCTTGCCCTCTCCCTCCTTTATGCTGCCTGCTAGGGTACTGCCAGGGCACTACCATGGGGGAAGCGCCTGTGGGGTCTGACAGACTGCGTGAGAAATTCGGCTTGCAGAGCAGCTGCTAGGGCAGCTGATGGGGATGCCAGCCCAGATGGTGGCTGTGAAAGGAGTTGCAAGGGGGAGAACAGCCCTGCGTGGGTGAGATTTCCCAGCATTGGAGCACTGGCTGAGATTTCCCAGTACTGGAGATGTTTTCTGTAACAACATTGTGATTTCTAGACACCAGGAGAAGGGGCTTGAGACCAGCTCCTGCCCCCAGTATGGGCTGCTCCTGGTCTCCCCTCTGCTCCCTCCACCACATGCACTGCACACAGTCCCTGTTGAGGTGTAAATCTCTGCCCACCCCCACACCACTGTGCCTTGTACTGGGCATTTGTCCCCTGCGCAAAGGCTTTGCAGGGCTCACCAACTGAGAATTGAGTTTCCCTGGTCTCCGCTTCGGATTGGGTTTAATATCCCCACTCAGAACTGGTTACCCCTGATGGTGGGGAAGGCGGACTGAATCTGTGTGAGCAAGAGAGGAGGGGAGGGGTGATGAAGGAAAGAGGGAGGAAGCAATAAGGAGAGGCAGAGAAGGGAAGCGATAGGAACTGGGGGGATTCAAGGGGAAATGGCTTGGGGGGGGGGAATGGTGCATTGAATTCTGCCACCCCTGCCCTAAGGTACCACTCCCTAGAGCAGGGGTGGGCAAACTATGGCCCAGGGGCCACGTCTGGCCCTTTAGACATTTTAATCCGGCCCTCAAGCTCCTGCTGGGGAGCGGGGTTGGGGGCTTGCCCCGCTCCGTGCATGCCATGGCGCCACATGGCTCCTGGAAGCACCAGCATGTCCCCACTCCGTCTCCTACGTGTAGGGGCAGCAAGGGGGCTCCGCACGCTGACCCTGCCCCAATCGCCGTCCCCGCAGCTCCCATTGGCCAGCAACTGCAACCAATGGGAGCTGCAGGGGCGGCATCTATGGATGGGGCAGCGCGCAGAACTGCCTGGCCGCACCTCCATGTAGGAGCTGGAGAGGGGACATGCCGCTGCTTCCTGGAGCTGCTTGAGGTAAGTGCCGCCTGGAGCCTGAACCCCTGCCCCTTCCAGCACTCCAACCCCCTGCCCCAGCCCTGATCCCCCTCCCGCCCTCCGAACCCCTCGGTCCCACCCTCCTGCATCCCAGAGCCCGCACCGCCAGCTGGAACCCTTACCCTCCCACGCTCACCCCTGCCCCAGTCTGGAGCTCTCTCCCGCATGCTGAACTCTTCATTTCCGGCCCCACCCCATAGCCCGCGCCCCAACTCCCAATTTTGTGAGCATTCTTGGCCCGCCATACAATTTCCATACCCAGATGTGGCCCTCAGGCCAAAAAGTTTGCCCACCCCTACAGTTATTGCTAGGTACTTTGTCTGGCAGCCAATAGATGGGTGGCAGTTGGTTAGCTATGACTGAATCTTCAAACCTCCTCACCTCCCAACCCTCACAATACAAGAGACCTCCATCCTTCCCCTCCCACCACACTCATTAGCATGACTTACATATAGAACTAAAGATTTAAAAGCTGGGACCAGCCCCATACCCCTCTTTCCTCCCCCTGGGCTGCAAGACAAGAGCGTTCCTCTTAGTCCATTCTTGGGGCTCCTTAGCGCCCACTTTCCCTAATGCTGGGGCTCCAGGCCCTTCCCTCGGGGAGATGGCTCCCTGGGCTCACAAACCCCTCCGTGCTAGGGCCCTGATTCCTGTGTTCCTTTGCCTTGTATCAGTCTCACCCTTTCCTTCCCCTGCCCCCCTCATCCCCCCACCCCCGAGCAAAGGTGTGCAACCTGTGGACCTTAAGGCTTTGAAATGTGACCCTCAAAGGTGACCGTAGGATAGAACAGTGTATTGGAATTTTAATGGCAAAGGTGCTCCCTGAGCTGTGCCCTGCGCTTTAAAATTGCAGTGTTTGGATCAGCCCCACCACAAGAAACCAGGATCCAGAAGGAAGAGAGATTAGGCTTTCCCTGGCTGCTTGCCTACTGCCTTGCAGTGGATGGAAGAGAGGAGCTCTGGTTGCTCCATTGCCTATTTCCCTGCCAGGCTGTGGGTAACCCCGGGACAGCAGGATAGTGATGGGTGGCTCCCCTCCCCGATAGCCAGCCTAGGCAGCCCAAGCTGAGAACTACCAACCAATTACAGTGACTTGATTCTCTGTCCAAGTCTTGGTTAGAGCAGCCTGGGGGCTGGCCAGCTCCCAAAAGACCATATACCAGTGGAGATAGCTCTAGCATGCTCCAGCCATGCCCCTTCCCCCCATCCTGTCGTGCCTCCCCCCAGTGCCAGGGCCTCTGTGGAGGGAGATGTAGGTACCAGCTATGCCAATGCTACACCCACTGGGGCAGGGCAGTTCCCTTGTGCTGCCTGAGCATAAAAGGAGCAGAACATGGCAGAGATTGGTTGTGGCCCCCTGACCATTTTGCAATATTGTGTTCAGACTTCAGGCTGAAAAGGTTGGACAATGTTGAACTAAACAACCCCATCCCCTGAGGAATCACATCTTCGGGTATTTGCCAACAGTTCGCATGTCCTTCCCTTAGCCATGGCTTCCCGCAGCCAGGTGGGTTTAGCCTACCTGTGCCCAGAACCCAAACCCTGTGGCCCCAGAAGCGTTTCTCTGGCTTGTCTCCAATGTTGCATCTACACTTGGGACAGATTCCCAGCTCAGGTAGACACACACGTGCCAGCTCTGCTCAAGCTAGTGTGCTAAAAATAGCAGTGTGGCCATGGTAGCATGAGCAGTTGAGAGTGATGGCCCGGATTAGCCAGATCAAGTACAAATCTGCCCGGACCCTGAGGGTATGTACTTAGGTCAGCTAGCCTGTGCTGCTGCTCACCACTGCCCTTGCTACACCACTATTTTTAGTGCATCCGCTTGAGCATGTTTCTGTGAACTGGGAATCGCACCCCCAGCTCCAAGGGTACTCAGACATAGCCTAAGTTCCTTCCTGCCTGTCACTGTCTTTCTGGGAATGAAGGGCCCAGAGCTGAGCCCCATATCCCAGATAGGATGTGAGGCCTCTGCGATGGAGAAACTCAGAATTGAGCCTCTTTCCTTGCTTCTCCTCCCCCCACTGCCCATCTCCAACTCTTCTGCAGGAAAGATCAGGATCACCATGTCCATTGAAAAGATCCATGCCCGGGAGATCCTGGATTCCCGTGGGAATCCCACCGTTGAGGTGGATTTGTACACAGAAAAAGGTATGTGTGACAAGGTGGGAGGAGACTGCGCATGTCTGGACTGTCCAGCACTGGGAGGCAGTGGAATTAGTTCAGTCCTGTGGCAGCCAGCTAGGAAATAGCACCAACAATCTGGATAAGCTTTGTTTCTTCAGCAGCCAGGCATCTTCTCCTTGCAACACCTAGGACCTTGACCATTTAGGAGACCAAAGCCCTGAGGTAAGTGGGGAAATGGGATCCTGGGAGGAAGCACAAGCAGGAGAGCGCAAGAGGGGAGGACTCCTGTCTCATACTGAGAAAGAGGGACGATCGATGAGTTATCTTAAGTGCCTATACACAAATGCAAGAAGCTTGGGAAACAAGCAGGGAGAACTGGAAGTCCTGGCACAGTCAGGGAACTATGATGTGATTGGAATAACAGAGACTTGGTGGGATAACTCACATGACTGGAGTACTGTCATGGATTGATATAAACTGTTCAGGAAGGACAGGCAGGGCAGAAAAGGTGGGGGAGTTGCGTTGTATGTAAGAGAGGAGTATGACTGCTCAGAGCTCCGGTATGAAACTGCAGAAAAACCTGAGAGTCTCTGGATAAAGTTGAGAAGTGTGAGCAACAAGGGTGATGTCGTGGTCGGAGTCTGCTATAGACCACCAGACCAGGGGGATGAGGTGGACGAGGCTTTCTTCTGGCAACTAGCAGAAGTTGCTAGATCGCAGGCCCTGGTTCTCATGGGAGACTTTAATCACCCTGATATCTGCTGGGAGAGCAATACAGCGGTGCACAGACAATCCAGGAAGTTTTTGGAAAGTGTAGGGGACAATTTCCTGGTGCAAGTGCTGGAGGAACCAACTAGGGGCAGAGCTTTTCTTGACCTGCTGCTCAAAAACAGGGAAGAATTAGTAGGGGAAGCAAAAGTGGATGGGAACCTGGGAGGCAGTGACCATGAGATGGTCGAGTTCAGGATCCTGACACAAGGAAGAAAGGAGAGCAGCAGAATATGTACCCTGGACTTCAGAAAAGCAGACTTTTACTCCCTCAGGGAACAGATGGGCAGGATCCCCTGGGAGAATAACATGAAGGGCAAAGGGGTTCAGGAGAGCTGGCTGTACTTTAAAGAATCCTTATTGCGGTTGCAGGAACAAACCATCCCGATGTGTAGAAAGAATAGTAAATATGGCAGGCGACCAGCTTGGCTAAATAGTGAAATCCTTGCTAATCTTAAACGCAAAAAAGAAGCTTACAAGAAGTGGAAGATTGGACAAATGACCAGGGAGGAGTATAAAAATATTGCTCAGGCATGCAGGAGTGAAATCAGGAAGGCCAAATCACACTTGGAGTTGCAGCTAGAAAGAGATGTTAAGAGTAACAAGAAGGGTTTCTTCAGGTATGTTAGCAACAAGAAGAAAGTCAAGGAAAGTGTGGGCCCCTTACTGAATGAGGGAGGCAACCTAGTGACTGAGGATGTGGAAAAAGCTAATGTACTCAATGCTTTTTTTGCCTCTGTCTTCACGAACAAGGTCAGCTCCCAGACTGCTGCACTGGGCAGCACAATATGGGGAGAAGGTGACCAGCCCTCTGTGGAGAAAGAAGTGGTTCGGGACTATTTAGAAAAACTGGATGAGCACAAATCCATGGGGCCGGATGCGCTGCATCCGAGAGTGCTAAAGGAGTTGGCGGATGAGATTGCAGAGCCATTAGCCATTATTTTTGAAAACTCATGGCGATCGGGGGAGGTCCCGGATGACTGGAAAAAGGCTTATGTAGTGCCCATCTTTAAAAAAGGGAAGGAGGATCTGGGGAACTACAGGCCAGTCAGCCTCACCTCAGTCCCTGGAAAAATCATGGAGCAGGTCCTCAAGGAATCAATTATGAAACACTTAGAGGAGAGGAAAGTGATCAGGAACAGTCAGCATGGATTCACCAAGGGGAAGTCGTGCCTGACTAACCTAATTGCCTTCTATGATGAGATAACTGGCTCTGTGGATGAGGGGAAAGCAGTGGATGTGTTATTCCTTGACTTTAGCAAAGCTTTTGATACGGTCTCCCACAGTATTCTTGCCGCCAAGTTAAAGAAGTATGGGCTGGATGAATGGATTGTAAGGTGGATAGAAAGCTGGCTAGATCGTCGGGCTCAACGGGTAGTGATCAATGGCTCCATGTCTAGTTGGCAGCCGGTTTCAAGCGGAGTGCCCCAAGGGTCGGTCCTGGGGCCAGTTTTGTTTAATATCTTTATTAATGATCTGGAGGATGGTGTGGACTGCACTCTCAGCAAGTTTGCAGATGACACTAAACTGGGAGGCGTGGTAGATACACTGGAGGGTAGGGATTGGATACAGAGGGACCTAGACAAATTAGAGGATTGGGCCAAAAAAAACCTGTTGAGGTTCAACAAGGACAAGTGCAGAGTCTTGCACTTAGGATGGAAGAATCCCATGCACTGCTACAGACTAGGGACCGAATGGCTAGGTAGCAGTTCTGCAGAAAAGGACCTAGGGGTCACAGTGGACGAGAAGCTGGATATGAGTCAACAGTGTGCTCTTGTTGTCAAGAAGGCTAACGGCATTTTGTGCTGTATAAGTAGGGGCATTGCCAGCAGATCAAGGAACGTGATCGTTCCCCTTTATTCGACATTGGTGAGGCCTCATCTAGAATACTGTGTCCAGTTTTGGGCCCCACACTACAAGAAGGATGTGGAAAAATTGGAAAGAGTCCAGCGGAGGGCAACAAAAATGATTAGGGGTCTGGAGCACATGACTTATGAGGAGAGGCTGAGGAAACTGGGATTGAATGAGTGGGGATTTGATAGCAGCCTTCAACTACCTGAAGGGGGGTTCCAAAGAGGATGGAGCTCGGCTGTTCTCAGTGGTGGCAGATGACAGAACAAGGAGCAATGGTCTCAAGTTGCAGTGGGGGAGGTACAGGTTGGATATTAGGAAACACTATTTCACTAGGAGGGTGGTGAAGCACTGGAATGCGTTACCTAGGGAGGTGGTGGAGTCTCCTTCCTTGGAGATTTTTAAGGCCCGGCTTGACAAAGCCCTGGCTGGGATGATGTAGTTGGGAATTGGTCCTGCTTTGAGCAGGGGGTTGGACTAGATGACCTCTTGAGATCCCTTCCAACCCTGATATTCTATGATTCTATGATTCATTTAATTCCTGCTGGTGAATTTACAACTAAGAGAAGTTGGGTCCCAAAGTTGTAACCTTATCAAATGAGTGAATGCGTAAATGAGTTTGTGCTGATGAGTGTGTAGTGAGTGTGCATGTGTGTCTGTCACTGAGCTCCCAGAGAGGAGAAGGCACCTCCCATACAATTCATGTCCTCTGAGAGATCTTCTGTTAGCTGAGGCAGGAGAGGCCTGTGGTTTTGGAGCTGAAGGATCAGAGTTTGTGGCTGGATCCCTAGGTAGGGGTGTGTGATTTCTCTAGTGAATGTGTGCATGCTCTGCAGCATGAATATTCATTAACCTCCAGGAGGTTTACAGTCCAGTGTTGTACTAGTACATGAGCACCAGAGTGAGATACTCACTGGAAACTGAAATGAAACTGCTGATTTCTGTGTGTACATGATGGGTTGTGCGTCTGTGTATACAGTAACAGCTATCTGTCCCTGAGTATGTTAGTGCATGCTTGTGTGCCTCCATGTCTGTACAATGTCACAGAGTTGGGTTTCTCTGTCTAGTAGGTATTTATAGAGTCTAGCTGTATCTTCAGGCACCTGCATGGTCATCGGCCTTGCATGTTTATAGATTTATAATGTAGATTTATATGCAAACATGTGCAAGTACTCCTGTGTGTTCATATCTGTGCACGTATCCATGTGTATCTGTGTTTGTGTCAGGTTTCTGTCCGCTTCTAGAGCTGAATGTTTCATTCACTTCTTTATTCAATGAAATATCAAAAAAGGAGAAATTACCAGTCAGCCACCCTTCAAACTCAGACTCCCCTAGAAGGGGTGGAGACTAAGGTGTTTGAGTATGAGACTGAGGAGCAGACCTCCTGGGTTCTAGCTCTAGTTCTGAGATAGAGTAGGATCAGGGCCGGTGCAACCCATTAGGCAACCTAGGTGGTCGCCTAGAACACTAGCATTTGGGGGGCGGCATTTCGGGTCCTTCGGCGGTGACCGTGGCAGCCAGAGAGCTGCCGCATGGCTCCCCGGGCTGGGGGGAGCTGCTGCGGGTGAGGGGGGAGGGGGCGCCTCAGGGCGGAGTGGGGGAGCTGCTGCAGGGGGGGCGCCTCAGGGTGGGAGTGGGAAGCGGAGAGCTGCCGCAGGGCTTGGGGAAAGGGGGGGACGCAAGGTGGAAGTTTCGCCTAGGGCGCGAAACATCCTTGCACCCGCCCTGAGTAGGATATAGTGGGTGCACCACAGGGAGGAGCTGGCAGTCAGGACACCTGGGTTGTCTACGTAGCTCTGCAACTGTCTCACTGTGTGACCTTGGGTGAGTCCTTTCCCCTCCTTGCGACACAGTTTCCCCACCTAGACTGTGGGGTAATGCCACTATCCAAATAGCTTGTGGGCTGTAAGTTACATTCAGGAGGATAGGCAAACAAGGGGTGCGCAGGGGCTTAGAAGTTTCCCTTTTTCTTCCTTCTTTGCTCTCTTTTCACACCTATGTTTTGCTTTTTCTCAGGCATGTTCCGTGCTGCAGTCCCTAGCGGTGCTTCCACTGGCATCTACGAAGCTCTGGAGCTGCGAGACAATGACAAGTTCAGATTCCTTGGAAAAGGTGGGGACATTTCAGCTCCTGCTCACCCTCACTGAACAGTCTCAGGCAACTTCGTAGCCCCAGTGCTGTGTGTGTGTGCATGTGTGTCCATTCCTCTCAGGGCCTGATTCTGTATTCAGCACTCCCGGTTTTGTGCTGGTATAATTCCACTGACCTCAGTGGAGTCACACGAATATAAAGCTGGTGTGACTGAGTGGAGAATTAGGCTTTGAATCTCTGTCTCTTTCTTTGTCTCACTCGCTGTCTCTGTCTCTTCCCTTCTCTAGGGGTCCTGCAGGCCATGGATCATATCAACAGCACTATCGCCCCAGCTCTCCTGGGCTCTGTAAGGATTTCCCTTTAATCTGCTTTCTGGGAGGTTTATTTTACTCTCTTGCTTTCTAATCTCTTTCTGCCTCTGTCTCTCTCTTCATTTTACCAACTGGGTTGGCACATTGCTGCTCCCTATGACTCCAGGCACACACTCTCACAGGCCCCTGTGTGTGTGTGTGTGTGTGTGTGCAATTGACAGGTCTCTGCTCCACTGGTGGGTGGGGCTTTATTCCATATGGCCCTCCCCCATACTCCAATTACCATCTGATCTGGCACCTCTCCAGCTGCCCCTCATTGTAAGGCTCGCTCCCTCTTTCACACATGCACCTCTTGGAGCACTGCTCATTCCTCATCCAAATCCTCCATTCCTATTCCCATTAGTCTCATCCTCCCCCCCGGCCAGCCTGGCATTCACAATGCTCTGGCCTATGGATTTTGTTTGTGCAGTATCTTGAATTTCCCATGACGTGTTCCATGGCCTCATCAGGCAGTGACAGTGCTTTATGGCTGTAGGGCAGCCACTGTCCAAGTTTACTCAGGATCATCCCTTTTTTGAGGTAGCTGGCCTGGGACAGGGCCGGCTTTAGGCCAATTCAGCCGATTCCCCTAAGAGAGCTCCGCGCCCTTGCCACCGCTGGTACGCCATACTGGGGCAGCCCGGCTTCCCCAGGGGGCAATTTAAAGGGCTGGAGCCCCAGGCTCTTTAAATAGCCGAGGGAGGCTCCCTCGGCTATTTAAAGGGCCAGGGCGGTAGAAGCGGGGGAGCCCTGGGCCCTTTAAATAGCCCCCAGAGCCCTGGGGTAGCGGGTGGCTCCGGCAGCTATTTAAAGGGCCGGGGCTCCAGCTGCCTCTGCTGCCCCAGTCCTTTAAATAGCTGCAGGAGCCCCGCTGCTTCCCCAGGGCTCCGGCAGCTATTTAAAGGGCCAGGGCGGTAGAAGCAGGAGAGCCCCTGCTCTGCCCGCAGCCAGCCCCTGTCTCCAGCCAACCCCGCACCCTCTGCCCGCAGCCAGTGCCTGCTGCACCCCCTTCCTGCACCAGCCCCGCACCCCCTGCCCTGCCCACAGACAGCCCATCTCCAGCCAGCCCCGCACCCCCTGCCCGCACCAGCCCCGCACCCCCTACCCTGCCCGCAGACAGCCCCTGTTTCCAGCCAGCCCCGCACCCGCTGCCCGCTGCCAGCCCCTGCTGCACCCCCTGCCCGCAGCCAGCCCCTGCCTGCACCAGCCCTGCACCCCTGCCCTGCCCGCAGCCAGCCCCTGTCTCCAGCCAGCCCCGCACTCCCTGCCCGCAGCCAGCCCCTGCTGCACCCCCTGCCCTGCCTCCAGCCCCGCACACCCTGCCCTGCCCGCACCAGCCCGTCTCCAGCCAGCCCCGCACCTCCTGCCCTGCCTGCAGCCAGCCCCGCACCCCTTGCCCTGCCTCCAGCCAGACCCTACCTCCAGTCAGCCCCTGCCCTGCCCCTGCCCTGCCTCCAGCCGGCAATGTACGTAATATCTAATTTTGTTTTTATTTATATAGTTATGGAAAGTAAATAATACATGGAAGAAATGAAAGAGGGTTTTTTTACGTGTTTTTTTTTTTTTTTTAGTCATCCCTGCCAGGGCCCTGCCGAAAATGTTTGAATTGGGCCCCGCACTTCCTAAAGCCGGCCCTGTAAGAGGGCTCAATACACACTGCCAGCTGGCCATTTTTATGGGCTCAGGATCTCCCCGGATGTCCTATTTTTTTGTACCTTGGAGGTGAAAAAACCTACATGGCCCAGCCAGAGCCAGTTCCTCACAACCAGAGCAGAAGTGTGATGTATACTGAATCCATGTGCTACAGAAGTACTATACAGTTACACACACAGCCCTCCCTTAGCTGAGCTTCTTTCCACACCTTCCCTTCTTAGCAGATGTGTCTTCTTGCAGGGCCTCTCTGTTGTGGATCAAGAGAAGATAGACAACCTCATGCTAGAGATGGATGGGACAGAAAATAAATGTAATTCCACTCTCCTTTGGCATGGGAAATAGAAATGTAGAGGTGTGTGAGGTGATACTGCAGGTCAGGACTGAGGGGCATTGGCAGAGCTGTGTGGGGAGCCCAGCACTGGAATAGTTGGGGGCTGTAGGGCAGGACTGAGGGGCATTGGCATAGCTGTGTGGGGAGCCCAGCACTGGAATAGCAGGGGGCTGCAGGGCAGGACTGAGGGACATTGGCAGGGCTGTGTGGAGAGCCTAGCACTGGAATAGCAGGGGGCTGCAGGGCAGGACTGAGGGGCATTGGCAGAGCTGTGTGGGGAGCCCAGCACTGGAATAGCAGGGGGTTGCATGGCAGACCTGAGGATGTTCGGAAAATTCATTCCTCCCTGATTTTGGAATGTCCACAGCTAAATTTGGAGCCAATGCCATCCTGGGGGTCTCTCTGGCTGTGTGCAAGGCAGGTGCTGCGGAGAAGGATGTGCCCCTGTATCGACACATCGCTGACTTGGCTGGGAACTCCGACCTCATCCTGCCAGTGCCCGTAAGAACCTTCTATCCCTGGCTTCAAAGTCGACTTGCAAACACACTTAGAGAACTGGGGAGGCAGGGAGGGGAGGCCGGGAATGTGGGAACATAGGGACTTTAAGCACCCACTCAGCAGAGGGCCCCTCCAGTACCGGGCTGGGATATTGACAGTTTCACCCCTGCTTCTTTCTGGACTTTTCCAGGCCTTCAATGTGATCAACGGAGGCTCCCACGCAGGGAACAAGCTGGCCATGCAGGAGTTCATGATTCTGCCCGTGGGGGCTGAAAACTTCCGGGATGCCATGCGCATTGGAGCCGAGGTCTACCACAACCTCAAGAGCGTCATCAAGGAAAAGTATGGGAAGGATGCCACCAATGTGGGTGATGAGGGCGGCTTTGCCCCCAACATCCTGGAGAACAGCGAAGGTGAGAGACATCAAGGGAGCAAAGCCCGTATGCTGAGGCTCAGGGCAGGCTCACAATTCCCCACTCCATCGATTCTCCAGGACACTTGATTCCTAGTTCCCCAGGTGCTGAGCCCCTGGCCTGTCCCTGGGTGCAGCAGCTCCCCAGGCTCACAGATCCCTCAGCCTCGGAAGACAGCTCCTAAGCGCCTTTCCCTTGGCTTAATCTCTCCCCATTCCCAGTCCCCCTAAACAACACCTTCCCTCAGGGGCTTACACCCCTCACACACTAGCAGACAATTCTCATGTCCTTCCCTCTCGGTTGTGGCGTTGCTCAGCTGGGCTTTGCTCTTTGAATCAGTCCCCAGAACTTCACCCCTCCCAGCTCCCACAGCTTGTCACTCTCTTTCTGGGATTGAGGAGCCCATAGCTGGGCTCAGCATGCCAGGTGGGGTCTCCCCACAGCCACACAGAGAGGGACTATCTCCTTTCTGCTCTGGAACATGAGACCTTGGGATATTCAGCCCCAACTTACATACCCACCCCATGCTCTGTCCCACTGTAAACTCCTGGATAGTCTGCTGTCCCCCTCTCCCCAGGCAGGGTCTTACGAGAGAGAGACCATTCCTTCCTGACTGCCCTCAGTTGTCCTGCCCCTCAGGCAGTTGAATATCTGGGGTTTGGGAGGAGTTTTTCCAAAACAGATGGCTGAATCTCATTCTGTCTCTCTCCCCATCCCAGCTCTGGAACTTCTCAAGGAAGCCATCGACAAAGCCAGCTACACTGAGAAGATTGTCATTGGCATGGATGTGGCAGCATCTGAGTTCTACCGCGATGGCAAATACGATTTGGACTTCAAATCCCCCGATGACCCCAGCCGCTACATCTCTGCCGACGAGCTGGGTGACCTCTACCAAAGCTTTGTTCGCGATTACCCAGGTGAACTGCTGTGCTTTGTGAATCTTAGGGTACGTCTATACCCAGCCGCTAGTTCGGCGGCTGGCAATCGAACTTCTGGGTTCGACTTATCGCGTCTTGTCTGGACGCGATAAGTCGAACCCGGAAGTGCTCGCCGTCGACTGCGGTACTCCAGCTCGGCGAGAGGAGTACTGCGGAGTCGACGGGGGAGCCTGCCTGCCGCGTGTGGACCGAGGTAAGTTCGAACTAAGGTACTTCGAACTTCAGCTACGTTATTCACGTAGCTGAAGTTGCGTACCTTAGTTCGATTTGGGGGTTTAGTGTAGACCAAGCCTTAGTGCTCATGTCCCGGGATGTGGCCCTACCATGCTTGTGGATTGGGAAGAGGGGCAGCTTTAACTCACCCATCTTCCCTGTCTCTGCAGTGGTCTCCATTGAGGATCCTTTTGATCAGGATGATTGGGAGGCCTGGTCCAAGTTCACAGCCAATGTGGGGATTCAGATTGTGGGGGATGACCTGACAGTGACCAACCCCAAGCGCATCGAGCGAGCTGTTGAGGAAAAAGCCTGCAACTGCCTCCTGCTCAAAGTCAACCAGATTGGATCAGTTACCGAAGCCATTCAAGCGTGAGTCTAGCCAGCCACCTGCTCCCAGCACCAATCTAACTACAGTACTTTCTACACTGATTAGTCAAATCGGGGCAGTTTTTGTGTATAGACAAAGCCTTGGTCCCCATCACCGGGGTAAAAGCCCCCAGGACCATCACTGGGTATTGGGGGTGTCAGGGTCCCATCCCCAGAAGGTGGAGGCCCAAGAAGGATGATCCACTTACTTAATTTCTCTCTGCAGCTGTAAGTTGGCCCAGGAGAATGGCTGGGGAGTGATGGTGAGTCACCGATCTGGGGAGACTGAAGACACCTTCATTGCTGACCTGGTTGTGGGCCTGTGTACTGGGCAGGTAAGTGTCAGCTAAGCTGAAATCCAGGCCATGGAGAGCTTGAGGGAGGTGAAGACTGGCACTGAATTAACATAGAGCATGAATCCCGCTCCTACCTCTCAGAGCACCTTCAGGGTCCCATGCGGGAAGGCTGGTGTGTGTGTGTGGGGGTCTCACACTGTGCTTTGTGGTGAATATTTTACAGATAAAGACAGGAGCCCCCTGCAGGTCTGAGCGACTGGCCAAATACAACCAGCTCATGAGGTGAGTGGCTGAGAATGCAAAGGCGGGAATGTGTCTCCGGCTCCACTAGGGGACAGACTCACTGGAGAGGGAAGAACTGACAGTGCAGGGAGAGAGGGAGTCTCCAGGAGTAAAGATGCCAGCATGGGCATGTCTCCCTGGTACCAAGAAGGATCCCAGACCTGAGTGCAGTACCGTAGGTTCAGTCACCCCAGACCTGACTTGTCTCTCCCTGCTCCAAGACATGATGCCTCTGTCAATGCAGTCACCACACTTACAGTGGCCTGTTTTCCTGCTCTGCCCCATTCCAAACTCCTGTATGACTTGGTGTGTTGCACTTGCTCCCCATGTCTAGGACAGTTCCTCGTGTTGAGGCTCTGAGTTGCACTACCTCTCTTTCTTTCTCTGGCAGGATTGAGGAAGAGCTTGGGGATGAAGCTCGCTTCGCTGGACACAACTTTCGTAACCCAAGTGTCCTTTGAACACTGCCCATGGCACACTGCAACTCCCCAGCCAATTCCCAATGCACAGACTCTGAAGCCACCTTTCCCGCACCATCCCCCCCCCTCCCCCCCTCCCCCCACACACCTCTCTCGCTTTTTTCCACTCCACCAGCTGGTCTCCTCTTTCCTCAAATCCCTGAGTGCAGGTCTCCCTAGCTGGAATTACCCAAGGGAAAGATAAGAATGAGGCTTCCCTTTGTCACCTGCTGAGGGGTATTGTGAGCGTGTCTGATTGTGCGCCGTTTGTATTTTCTCTTGGTGTGTGGGTATGTTCCAGTCATTCTGTTTGGGTATTAGATTGCACGAGCATATTTGCTAGTGTTTTTGTTGTGTGTGTGGTGAGCAGATGTGTGTCTGAGTTTGTGTGGTGTCAGGTTGTGTGCTTTCCCTTTGTGTGCTGTGCTGGTTAGTGTGAGTCTGTGTGTATAGTTGTGTTTGACTCTGTGTGTTGTCAGTGGCTGTTTGCTGGGTGGGTGTGTCTTTGTGTCAGTGTGTTTTGTGTGTCTCTGCTGATCTTCAAATGTCCTTTTGTCCCAGGTGTGTCTATGTTGAAGTGTGCTGGAATCTGTGTGGTTGACTTTGAGTGTTGTGTTGAGCTGTGTTTGTCTGCACTTACCATTGAGTTTTACTGCTATGTGTCACTTGGTATGTGTGTGCATGTTATGAATCTCTGGGTCATTTGTTCCGTGAAGTTTTGTGGGTCAGTGCATTGTGGTATGTGGGTGTGGAAAAGCGCGCGCACACACACACATACACATATCCTTGGCTGCTTCCCTGGATCTCATTCTTGCTGTCTCCCTCTCTGTATCTCTCTCTCTCCTTCACCCCCTGTTCCTATCCATCACATCTGCTTTGTCCTCTGGACAAACCATCCACAACTGAGCAAAAGAGACAAAACAAAACTCTAAACTCAATTAAAATCTATTTCACACCTGAGTCTCCTGGCTGAGCCTGAAATTTCTCTCTGTGTGTTACTTCCTGGGAGACAGGAACATACAGGGGCCATGATAACAGTCTTCAAGTATGTGAAAGGTTGTTCTAAAGAGGAGGGTGATAAACTATTCTTTTCCACTGGAGACAGGACAAGAAGCAATTAACTTAAATTGCAGCAAGCAAGATTTAGGTTAGACATTAGGAAAAACTTCCTAACTGTAGGGGTAGTTAAGCACTAGAACCAGGGCCGGCTTTAGGAAGTACAGGGCCCAATTCGACGGGGCCCCGGCAGGGATGACTTACCCGGCGGCGCTCCGGGTCTTCGCTCCGGGTCTTCCGCAGCACTGAAGGACCTGCCAACGAAGACCCGGTAGGGAACCACCCAGTGAGTACATCCCCCCCACATCCGACACCCACCCATGTCCTGCCCCCGACTGCCCCCCTCAGAAACCGCAACCCATCAACCCCCCCTGCTCCTTGTTCCCTGACCACTCCTTCCCAAGACCCCCCCACACTAATTGCCCCCCAGGACCCCCCCCAACTCGCCCTGCTCCCTGTCCCCTGACTGCCCCGACCCCATCCACCACTACCCCGACAGACCCCTGGAACTCCCACGCCTACCGAACCCCCCCCTTCCCCATCCCCTGACTGCCACCCCCCCAGAACCTCTGCCCGATCCAACCCCCCCCCCCCCCATCCACTCCCTGTCCCCAGGACTCCCTGCCCCTGCCTTATCCAACCCTCTCCCAGCCCCGGCCTCTTAACATGCTTCTTACCCCCGCTGGAGCCACGCCAGGGCCGGGGCTGGGGCCGGAGCTGGGCCCAGGGCCACACCGCCCTGCTGGAGTCAGGCCAGGGCTGGGGCCCAGGCCGGAGCCACACCATCCGGCCAGAGTCAGGGCCGGGGCCGGGCCGGAGCCACGCCGCCCGGCCAGAGTCGGGGCCAGGACCGGGCCGGAGCCGGACTGGGCCACGCCTCCCTGGAGCCCTCCTCGCGCCCTCCCGCCCCAGCTTACCTGCCACTGCTTGTTTCCAGGCTTCCCGTGCGAACATCTGATTCGCGGGAAGCAGGGGAGGGGGAGGAGAAGGGGGACAGAGTGTTCAGGGGAGGAGGGGGAGGTGAGCTGGGGCCGGGGGCGGGGCAGACAGCTGCCTGAGCTTGGGAATCGGCTCCCAACTCACAACTGGTCGCGGGGCCTGATTCGGGGGAATCGGCCTAAAGCTGGCCCTGACTGGAACAAATTACCTTGACAGGTTGTGTAATCTCTGTCATTAGAGGTTTTTAAGAACAGGTTAGACAAACACCTGTCAGGGATAGTCTAGATAATATTTGGTCCTACCTCAGTGCAGGGGACTGGACTAGATGACCTATCAAGGTCCCTTCCAGTCCTACATTTCTATGATTCTATACTACATGGGGTTTAAGAAAGTGGAGGAAAGAACACCAAAACGAGCAGCAAGCAAAGGTTAAGAAGGAAATGGTGAGGTGGGGAGAAGTGGTTCACCCCTCAACATACACACATACACACACTACTCCTGTCCAATAGACCCTCCTCATGGTACTGTCAGAGGAAGTTCACTGCAGGCAGTAGCTCACTGGCTATGCATGTGTTTATATCCCAAGAATGCTCTCCAAGCCACCAAATTCTAGAGAGGGAGTCTGAAGAATATCTGAGATAAAAGTCTGTGCTGGGGTGTCAAGTCCCACCCCATACCCTGTGCCATCCAAAATAACTCCCAGAAGGAGAAGTTGTGCAAGGAATTTCAGTCACTCTCCCCTGTCAAGTTAACATGGGTGGGAGCCATGAGCAGGCCTCAAACTGGTTAGCCGGGTGACACCTACTGGTGATAGGTTGGAACTGCAGCTATTTGGGACATGAAAAGGCAAGGACTGAAAAAGAGCATGGAAAGCCTCTGTGGGGGGAGATGTTTCATCTGTGTCCTAGTTCAAAGTCTGCCCATCTTGAGGTGTCTGGCTGATAGTCATACCTTCTGTCCTACTGCACCTGAAGGTGCTGGTCACCATGATGTTTGTATGCTGCCTTGGCTGTCTCTAGGATTTGTTCCAACTCTTCCTGTGTTCCTCGGATTTGATTAATCAGATCTGAGGCTGCAGGAACTGAGTGGGCTGTGGGCAGTGCAAGATGGAAACAGGAGTGGAAACTATAATTGGCAAAAAACAGACTCATCTTGGTAGAGACCTGGTTTGCATTGTTGTATGCAAATTCCATGTGAGGAATCAATGAGGCCCAGTCATTCTGGTGGTAGTTTGTGAAGCATCACACATGTTGTTCTACTGGCGGTTCAATCTTTCTGATTAGCCATCAGCTTGGGGATACACAGCTAGTAGGCAGAACACCTCCCGCCAAAACTGAGATAAAAACTGGGACCCCCAAACTAAGGTGATGTGGTCTGGGAGGCAGAACACATGGGTGATGAGGGGATGAACAGCGTCCTCAGTGGTGGGAAGATGTAAGCAGGGAACAAAGTGTACCATCTTCATCAATGAACCCTTTATTGTCAGTATGGAATGGCATCCCTCAGATTTTGGTAACTCGACAATGAAGTCCATTGTAATATTGGACCAAGGATTCATAAGGGGGTCTTGGTGGGCATTAACATCTCAAAGGGTTTGGTGCAGGGCACTTTGTTACAGCCACAGGTATCGCAAGACCTGGCATAGGCCTGAACATTGGATCACGGTTTTGGCAACCAGAACAATCAACATACCAGAGAGTGGTCTTTGCCTGGCTGAAGTGTCTGGCCCAGGGGATATCATGACAAATACGTAGGGGCTCCAAGTGGGGGCATCCCTCAGGGACTAGATACGCCTATAAACAAGGAGAAGTCCATCCTTGTGTATGAAGTTACCCTGAGGTTCAGCACTGGAAGTTAGGAGTGTCTGGGCGAAGGGGTCATCTGGTAGGGAAGAATTTATGGTCATAAATATTTTAGATAGTAGTGATCCCCTGAGGAAGTGATGTAGTTTCCAGATGCAGGGAGGCTCTTCACCTTAGGATCAGTGGCATATTCCCCTTTGTGGAACAGAACGTCTGCCTTCCTGTTACAGGATTCAGGGCAGTAGGTGATAGTAAAATCAAACCTTGAAAAGAAGAGAGCCCAGCGTAGCTGTCATTGGGTTAGGGCTTTAGCAGAGCACGGGTATTCTAAATTATTGTGGTCAGTGAATACCCGAACAGGGTGCCTGGCTCGTTCTAGTTAATGCCTCCAGGTCTCAAAAACCACTTTGATGGCAAGTAGCTCTTCGTTTGAAATGTCATAATTGTGCTTAGCAAGAGAGAGATTGTGGGAATAATACTCACGGGGATGAACTTCTTGGTTGAGGCCCTGTGTCTGGGACAGTCCCCGCTCCAGGTGAAGGTGTCGGTTTTCAGAATGGATGGCTGATTTGGTCAGGATGTGCAAGGATGGGCATAGAGGTGAATGTCATCTTCAGATATTTGAAGGCTTCTTGGGCTTCTGGTGTCCAAGCAAACTTGGTGGTTTTCACAACAGGGAGGTTACAGGGGCCAGATTTGGGAGTAGTCACATATAAAACTTTTATACAAAGTTGCAAACCCAATGAAGCACTGAATTTCTTGAATGTTTTGCAGCATTGCCCAATCACGAACTGTTTCCACCTTCCAGGGACCCATGCGGTCTCCTTCAGTGGCCAGAATGCAACCTAAGTATTCCATGGCGGGCTGATCAAAGATGCATTTCTCCAGTCAAGCATACAGTCCATGTTGGCAGAGTCTTTCTTGGACGTTGTGCACATGCTGATCTTGCATAGGTTGGTCTTTGGAGTAAATTAGAATGTTGTCACAATCACATGGTGGTACAGCATACCCTGTAAGACATCTTTAATTAGATGCTGAAAGGTCGTGGGCACATTAGTAAGTCCTACAGGCATCACTAGATATTCAATGTGGCCATACCGAGTTTAAAACACAGTTTTCCATTTATCAGATTTTGATTAAGTCATATGCCACTCTGAGGTCTAATTTAGTGACTATCTGGGCTATTCTGACCTGATCCAAGAGGTTTGGGATTAGCAGTACTGGGTATCAATTCTGCACAGTGATTTTATTTAGGTCATGGTAATTTACACACATCAGTAGTTTCTTGACTGATGGGGGCTAGAGGAGAGCAGTGATCCTTCAACTATCTCAACTAAATCAGGGATAGCCTTAGGTTGTATGGATAGGCCAAGTATTTGAGCCACAGTAGAGTCCATGAAGTTATTTCCTGCCCCAGAGTCAATCAAGGCTTTCTTGGAGATGGGGGGGAAGTACCTGTCCAGAATCCCAAAGTTGGAGTTGCAGCTGGAGTTCTAGGTGCAGGGACATTTTCAAAGTGTCAGGCCAGGCACCCAGAATGGTTGCTGGAGGGGGCTGCATGGGGTTTTTCTGGTGTTGTCCAGGCTCAACCTGCCTTATCAAGGTTGGGCAGTCATTTCTCGGAGCCGCATGGTGCAGGGGCTTGCCAGGACAGACACCACGTGGCCGGTGCCACTGTTGTAAAAGCACAAGTTCTCTCACCATCAGTTTTCTCATTCAGAAAAGACCAGTTAGGTCCATGCCGAGTCCACCTGCATGGGCTTGGATGAGGGGGCCTTTGCAGGGATTGTGGATGATGCCTGGACACAGAGTGAAATCCCTTGCCTCTCAAGTTGCCTTTCACTAGGTCAGGTGGTGATTTGGATGCAAAGCTCAATAAACACGCCTAGATCTGTGAGAGGTTCCAGAGAGGCAAGTTCATCTTTTATTTCCTTGCCGAGACCGAGATGGAATCAGTATAGCTGGCTCAGCTCATTCCAAACTGTATCTGCTGCCAGGCATTGGAAGTGGGCCGCATATGTTGTAGCGGGCCCCAAGACCTAGTGAAGTTTCCATAGAGCCATCTTCATGGTATGAGCCCAGTGAGGATCATGGAAAATTGTCACAAAGGCTCTCAGGAAGATGTCCCAGCTGGCCAGTATGGGATGATCCTGCTCTAGCAACGGGGACAGCCAGTCCAGGGCTTTGCCTATTAAAGCTGATGAGCAGTCCTATCTTTGCCTGGTCCATCTGGCAGGTGTTGTAGCAGGAAACAGAACCTGTAGTAGTTTGCAAAACCTCCAAATTTGCTTCAGTTCCTGTCATAGGGCTTGGGTAAAGTTATTGTGGTTTTGGGTCCAGAAGGCAGCATGGGATGTGGGGCTAGGGAAGATGTACCCACTTGCAGTGATCTGTTCCTATTGTGGCCTGTAAGATTTAGTTTTCCACCTGCAGGTGGGCAATCTGCTCCTAGTGTCTCAGTGCACCCTGGGGCACCTACAATGCCAAGTCGGTAGGTTCCATACCCTTTTGGGGTAGGATAAACCTAGGAGAAAACTGAAGCGGTATGAGCAAACTGTGAGGCCTGATGGCCAAGGAAGGCTAGGGGCAGTCCGGAGCAGTGGTCAGGTGCACACAGGTGGTCAAGGTAGCCAGATCAATCGGTATTAAAGGCAGTCCAAGGCAGTGGTTGGAGTTCTCACAGGGGTCACCAGCTGGAAGATCCAATTCAAGGGGCAAGGTCAGTGAGATAGGGAGGCGAGGTGGGAAGCCTGCAAGGCAAGGTCAGGAGAAGCAACAGGATCTAGGCCAGGGATTCCCAAACTTTTTGCTGGCATGATTCCATTTTAATTAACTATTTCCTCCCAGGACCCTAGATAGCATGGAGGATGCTATTCTGAAGAACAAAATTTGTTCTCACACACCATACATGTGAAGTCACAATGCATGGAGGATGCCATGTTGTTCTACAAAATGTCATCCTCCACACGGCATGTACATATGATGCATGCAAGGTCACAATGTGAAAAGGATGGTAGAGCAAAATGGTGTCCTCCATGCATCATGACCTCAACGCACTGTACATGCAAGGTCATGCTGTATGGAGCAAAATAGCATCCTCTGCACACTGGGAATCATCGTGACCCCATCTGCTGATAGTACAGCCCCCTTTGGGGGCACAAACCCACAGTTTGGGAACCGCTGGTCTAGGCAGCAACTATCAGGCAACAGCCTGTTGCTCAGACAGTCACAGCTTCCTGTTCCTGTTAGGTTCTTTATGTAGGCCAGGTACCCAATGAGAATGCTGTCTGTCCAGACACTCAGGACCCTGGGGCATGGTTGCTGTGGGGCTGTAGGCCTTTAGCACTAAGGCTGTTGGCCAGAAGCCATAGTTAAGTATGCTGCTATGGCAGGAAGGCTAGGGATGCTATATAGGTATCTCGTGGTCTGGGTTAAATAGCAGGCTCCTGACAGCATTGTTGCAGCTGTGTCATTGTAATGCTTGCAGAGTAGATGTAGTCTGAGCCATCTACAGTACAGTACCCCCACTGCCTCAGAGGGTTGAGCACCACCTACTGATATGGGAATGTGCAATCTGACACTCATGAAAACTCATGGCGATCGGGGGAGGTCCCAGATGACTGGAAAAAGGCTAATGTAGTGCCCATCTTTAAAAAAGGGAAGAAGGAGGATCCGGGGAACTACAGGCCAGTCAGCCTCACCTCAGTCCCTGGAAAAATTATGGAGCAGGTCCTCAAGGAATCAATTATGAAACATTTAGAGGAAAGGAAAGTGATCAGGAACAGTCAGCATGGATTCACGAAGGGGAAGTCGTGCCTGACTAACCTAATTGCCTTCTATGATGAGATAACTGGCTCTGTGGATGAGGGGAAAGCAGTGGATGTGTTATTTCTTGACTTTAGCAAAGCTTTTGATACTGTCTCCCACAGTATTCTTGCCACCAAGTTAAAGAAGTATGGGCTGGATGAATGGACTGTAAGGTGGATAGAAAGCTGGCTAGATCGTCGGGCTCAACGGGTAGTGATCAATGTCTCCATGTCTAGTTGGCAGCCGGTTTCAAGTGGAGTGCCCCAAGGGTCGGTCCTGGGGCCGGTTTTGTTTAATATCTTTATTAATGATCTGGAGGATGGTGTGGACTGCACTCTCAGCAAGTTTGCAGATGACACTAAACTTGGAGGCGTGGTAGATACACTAGAGGGTAGGGATCGGATACAGAGGGACCTAGACAAATTAGAGGATTGGGCAGAAAAAAACCTGATGAGGTTCAACAAGGACAAGTGCAGAGTCCTGCACTTAGGACGGAAGAATCCCATGCACTGCTACAGACTAGGGACCGAATGGCTAGGTAGCAGTTCTGCTGAAAAGGACCTAGGGGTCACAGTGGACGAGAAACTGGATATGAGTCAACAGTGTGCTCTTGTTGCCAAGAAGGCTAACGGCATTTTGGGCTGTATAAGTAGGGGCATTGCCAGCAGATCGAGGAACGTGATCGTTCCCCTTTATTCGACATTGGTGAGGCCTCATCTGGAATACTGTGTCCAGTTTTGGGCCCCACACTACAAGAAGGATGTGGAAAAATTGGAAAGAGTCCAGCGGAGGGCAACAAAAATGATTAGGGGTCTGGAGCATATGACTTATGAGGAGAGGCTGAGAGAACTGGGATTGTTTAGTCTCCAGAAGAGAAGAATGAGGGGGGATTTGATAGCAGCCTTCAACTACCTGAAGGGGGGTTCCAAAGAGGATGGAGCTCGGCTGTTCTCAGTGGTGGCAGATGACAGAACAAGGAGCAATGGTCTCAAGTTGCGGTGGGGGAAGTCCAGGTTGGATATCAGGAAAAACTATTTCACTAGGAGGGTGGTGAAACACTGGAATGCGTTACCTAGGGAGGTGGTGGAGTCTCCTTCCTTGGAGGTTTTTAAGGCCCGGCTTGACAAAGCCCTGGCTGGGATGATTTAGCTGGGAATTGGTCCTGCTTGAGCAGGGGGTTGGACTAGATGACCTCTTGAGGTCCCTTCCAACTCTGATATTCTATGATTCTATGATTCTATGACACCATCTGTGAGGCCACATTTGGGGATAACAAGAAGCATTCTGGGAACTGTAGTTCAGAAATCACCTTGGTAAAAGCTCCATTTTCCTGTCTCCCTCTCCTCTCCTTTTCTCAAAATGCGTATCTCTTCAGCAGGTAGGGGAGGGGAGGTTGAAGAGGAGGATGTTTGACTGTGGATCTCCCATGAGAGGGCAGTAGTGTCCAAGGCCAGAGCTCAAACAGGAGAATGGCAGAATTGCTAAATTGCCTTATTTAGTCTATCTGTCAGTGAGTTTGGCAGGGTGAGCAAGGTTACTGAAGTGTGCGTAAAGGGGAGGTCTTACTGGACAGAAATGAGGGGTATCAGCTGAGTTGGTGTGTGTGTGAGGGACTGGAATTGAGGGTGCTGCAGGTCTGGACTGAGGTGCATCTGCAAATGAGTTGGGAAGGACTGGAATATCAGAAGACTGCTAGACTGGAGTATATTGGCACAGGTGTGTGTGCGGTGTCTTGATAATGATGTTTTATGTGTAGTTTAATATGGCAAACATAGCATTTTGATATATAATCAAATTATGTTTGCATGAAAACTTGGTGAGGCAGATCAGTATATCAGTAATGCATATGCATATAATTTGTGTCTTTTTCAGAAGAGTTTTGTATTGTGTTTATACTTTTAGATAACCGATGAAAATGGTAATTATTTAGAATAATAGTTAATGTTGTTTTGTGATTAAATATGCATTTCTTTGCATCAGATATGAATAATATGTTATATTTATTATGTGGACACTCCACTGTTCATTTCCTTGCTTTTAAGTGCCTAGGATTTATAAATGATGTGATGTTGCTTAGCAACCTTAGTTGGTTTTTTACACAGTTTTTAAGTTTTGGAATTTCCTAGGTTTTGTTTTGTTTTCTTCTCCTGCCATTCGTTTTCATTTTTTTCTTTTGTGTAGGTAAATGAAGATATGTTTGGAAAAAAAAAATCCATGCGATGGGATATATCATCAAATTACTGAATTAGTGGACTGGGCCATGCTGGTCAAGGTAATAACAGCAGGCACTGAAATTATTGTGGAAAGAATATGTTAGTGAAGATTCATGGTCAATAAGCAATTCATCACCCCAGTGTGCCAGTGAAGGTTCTGGAAAACACTTGTCAATGGGAACACACACACACAAGCAATATATCACCTCAGTATCTCTGATTTTGTAAGTGAAAGAATTTGTCAATGAGCGCACAATATGTACAAGAATACATTGCCTCAATATCTTTGCTTTAGTCATTGTTGAAATAATTCCTCATTGGGAGGGGTATCCTAGACTATATTCTCCATCTGTTTTTTTCTTTTTGCTATCAGCCTCAATGATACAGATTCATTTCTAGTTTACATTCAATAGTAATATAATAAATAATTTATTATTTCTGCCCTTGAAAATTGCCTGTTGCACAAACCAATATCAAATGTTTCTATCAGAATGTTGTGGTGTACTGTTATTTCAGTTCCAGACTGAGGCATACAAAGAGATGGTAGACACTTTATAACATTTAAAAAAGGAAGCATTTGTAAATTGCTTAATCTCAAAATATATTCGCTCTGTTTATCTGACATTTTCAGACCAAAATTTAATCTGAAAACTGTGAGCATGAAGAATGTTGGTTTTCTTACTCATAAATGTGTGTATCTGTTTGTGTGAGAGTGTGGATGGAGGGAGTTGTCTCAAAATCAACCTTATCATAGGGCAGCCTTAATGATGGAGAGCTACTGCCTCCTTATAATATCATACTTTTTACTATTTTTATTTATATTTTTTTCTCACACCTTAAGGGTTGGGCAGCAGTGAATCTGATTTCCTGTAGAACAACATGACCAAAGAAGAGGAGGAGCTCTTCTCCTAACCCTCCTATAGCCTTTGGGATATACCCAGGAGAGGTACTGACAAGGCCCCAACTGTTACGGGCTGGGCAACTTCTATGAGATACTGGATACCATCAGGTATAGGAGTTTGTGGTTTGGTGCTGAAGGCCAAAGACTATAAAAAATAAACTATATGATATTGTAATGGGCCACCATTAAGAGTTGTCAAGGTATTGAAAGGGTGGATAGAGGAGATAACTCGTTAAAGGGGTATTAAAGTTATGAGCCAAATGGCCCATCCCCCAGTCAAAGCATGCAGGCTCTATGGTTGTGTGGAGCTACAGGGTTGCCCTAGATATTACAAATACAGCGGCTACGGGTTGGTTGTAGATAGATTTTGAGTAAAGCAGGAGAAGCGGGTTTGTGTGAACCTGAGGAAGCAGAGACAGAGAGGCAGCCTCTCCTGAGCTGGCTGGTGGGATTTTCCAGCAAGGAAACGCCCTGTGTGCTCTATGTTGCTACTGCTCCTCAGGCACACAGGACTTTGTGTATGTTTCTGTAAATAAACAGATTCACCAAGGATTACCATCTCCTTGATTTCCCATCCGAATGGCGCCACCCCACAAGGCCTTGAATTTCAGCCTTCCACTCAGCCCAAGAGCCAACATTATTATTTCAGAAGTTGTCTATGATCTGATCATATAATCATATAATTAAAGACAGCAATGTAAATGGAGATATATGAAGGGGTGCCCAGGAACTCTCACATTTCCTGATTTTTCAGTGCTTCTCTGGGCAAGTTTAGCACCCTCTTAGCATAGGTTATTTTTATGTTTATTTTTTCTAGGTTTTCTAGGAAAAAGGAGAGAAACTAAATATTCCCAAATCTGGAACATATTGACAAAGCTGCTACCCCTGGAAAGTATTTTCACATGCATCAAAGTAAAGTGTGATCCCTGCTTTATTCAATCCACACCTGGCAAAAAAGGCACACACTCAATCTATGTGTACAACACAGGAGACCTTCCCTTGGAATGCTAGAAAATCTTGTGCAGAAAAGTGCTAGAAAAGGATAGCATGTTAAATGTCAGACCCATGACTAGAACACAGAGCTTTTGGTTCTATAACCAGGGCCCGCTCCTCAATACCACCTCTGGCTGAGTCATTCAGCATCTCTGTGGGTTATTTACCCACCTTGAAAAAAATGTAGCTAATAATGCTTTTCACATACCAGTAGATTTCAAAGCTCTTCACAATGATGAGTTAGTGTCACTTTACAGTAAGTCCAACTGAGGCCTTGTCTGCACTAGAGCACTCAGCCATTTGTGCTTCAGTTGGTTGTTTGACACCCACACAAGCCACTTGTGTACATTTGCATCCACCATAGGACTGTCCAACACCAATTCAAGGAGGATGACTGCATCCTTAGCCAGCATCCTTAGCCAGCGAACCTCCTTAGTTTGTGAGCTGAGAGTTCCCGCTTTGTTCCCCATCATGTCCCCTCTAGTCATGCTGCCAATGGGTTCCTCCTCCCAAAACTACACTCCTGAAAAGGCCCTCTCTAGCCCCACAACCCTTCAGCTCCTTGCCATGCCTCCACATAGCAGTCTCCTCTCCTCTGGCCAAAAAATGAACCTTACTTGGAGAAACTACCACTTCTCCATGATAAGCCACACAAAATTGCAACGCCAGGGCTAATCACTTATGCGAATGCATCTTTATAGTTATCTTGTCCCCAATGAATCCCACCCCAATTTGTGTGCTTAACCACCTATTGTGTCTTGTCATAAACACAGATTGTGAGCTTTCTGGGGCATAAACTTTGTTTTTTTTGTTTGTGAAATGGGACTTTGATCCATGATTGCGACCTCTAGGTGCTACCACAATATAAATAATACATTACTTTTTAAAAATACTATGTTAACAGAAAGTTAGGATTTCAAAGTCAAACACTCAGAAGTTAGGATATGCCAGAATTAAGGTTGCATTCAATCCCCTTGTGTGTATACTCTGTAATACAATCTTTAATTACAAAATCACATGCTGTTTTCCACAGGACCCCTGTCTCATTCAGTGCATGGAATGGATGGTGTTCAGGAAATTAATCAGGGGTTTATAGTGAATGAGACAGTTGCCTAGAGGCTCCCTGCCTCATTTGTGGCAGAAGTTGGAAGTAAATGCAACTGAGATCAATGGGAGCTGTGCTCTCTGTACACAGGAAATGGTATAAAATGCTAAGTACTCTGAAAAATCAGGATCTATGTGTTTCAAGTTGGTCACCCAAAATTAGAGTTCAGGCATGAAAATACATCAGTGTACTTTTGGCCTTACTCTCTCTGATCCTGAGTTCTCCATGTGTAAAATGGGGGTAATAGCTCCCTACCTTACAGAGGTGTTGTGAGGATAAGTTCATTATTGTTTGTGAAGCACTCAGATATTATGGTGACGAGCACCATAGAAATGCCCATGACAAAATTAATAATTCTGTATTCAGTGCAGGGTTTGGGCAGTAAATGAGGCCTGGGGCCAGACTTTGAATGATGCAGATAAAAAGAAATATTGACTAGTTACCCATTCAGTGTGCACCATAGATCCTGTGGAAAAAATAGTTTGTGATCATGTAATTAAAGACTGTATCATAATTTATACACACAAGGGGGGCTGAATTAAGGTTACAGGCAAACTTAATTCTAGCATTTCTTAACTGTTGAGCTCTTGGCTTTGCAACCTTAATGTTCTTTTAACATATTTTTTTAAATGTAATAAAATACTAGTAACAGGACTGGAATTCTTATGATGCAGCTCCAGAAATAAAGGCTCCTACATGTGAGCTAAAGCAGCTGTTAGGTGCTGAATATAAGAGCACCCTTAACTTCAAAACTTAAACCAACCAATTGAGGGCACTATATTTTCTTGATCATTTGCACACTTTCTCTTACACATACATGCATGCACACACACACACACACAATACCTTGTCCTGCTTCCAGTGTAGATAAGGACTGAAATCACCAAGTGGCACCAGTGTGAGCAGAATTAAACCTCTATATGTCAAACCACAATTAATTAGCTACTTAATTAATCACAACTTTTGATCTCTAAATGTAGCTGGTGCATGTATTTTCGATTGCACTGAACTCTGTGGATAGTTTGAAGGGGCAGTAAGCTGCCATTTTTGAGCTAGAGGGACACAAAGAAACATTAGACAAAATTCCAATGTTTTTAAATTCAGGGTAATTTTTTAATTACTTGTAATTTAAAAATCTTTTGTTCAGACTTTACAGAAACTTCTTTTTCTTTGCAATCAGAATAAATTTGGCATTGTTTGAGTCCAATGGAATGCTCCAAGCCAAAATGATAGATTATAAAGAGGCTTAAATAAGGCCTATAATAGGTTTATTATGGATGTCACAAATGTGTTTTCACGCCTGTTCACTTTGTGGGTTTATAATTTTGGGTTAGTATCTCACATTTTCTAGGGCATTCAGCTATTTGGCCCTGTTGCCTGTTCGGCATTTTTATTGCATTCTATGTGTGTCTATCTGTCTCTCTTGCTCTTGCTCTTGCTCTCCCTCATTCTCAGGTGGAAAGACTGCGATTGGGTTACACTCTCATCCATTCTTGCAGGGCTCAGGGCCCTCTCTTGGCCTCCACGCTAGACTCTCCCTTTGTGCTGTTGCTTGGTAACTGGGAAAGGGGGATGGGACAGGCTACAGGAGGGAAAGATGGGTTGTGGGGGCAGGGAGTTGTGTGAGCAATTGAAGTGTGTGCAGCTTGTGTAATCCTTCAGGCAGACTCTGCATGCTGATTAGATCCAGACCGGCGAAAGCAAAGGCCAGGCATGGAGCCTTGGCCAGCTTGCACAGACACAGGACTAAGGTATTTGGAAAGAATCCCTACCCAAGGCGCACTATGGATGCTTCAGGGAGTGGTATGAGAGGCTCAATAGGGGACAAACCCCTCCCCTGTCCCCCCAGACAGTACTGATCCCAATACATAGGGCCTTACCAAATTCACAGCCATGAAAAACGTGTCACAGACTGTGAAATCTGGTCTCCCCCTGTAAAATCTGGTCTTTTGTGTATTTGTACCCTATACTATACAGATTTCACAGGCGGAGACCAGCGTTTTTCAAATTGGGGATCCTGACCCAAAAGGGAGTTGCAGGGGAGTCACCAGGTTATTTTAGGGGGCTCGCAGTATTGCCACCCTTACTTCTGCACTGACTTCAGAGCTGGGAGGCCAGAGAGTGGCAGCTGTTGGCTGGGCACCCAGCTCTGAAGGTAGTATCCCACCACCAGCAGCAGCACAGAAGTCAGGGTAGCAATACCATACCATGCCACCCTTGCTTCTGTGCTGCTGCTGAAGGTGGCTCTGCCATCCAGGGCCAGCTTTAAGCCGATTCATCCGATTCCCCTGAATCGGGCCCTGCACCTAAGAGGGCCCTGCTCCGGGGGTCTTCGGTGGCATTTCGGCAGTGGGGGGTCCACTCTGGGGGTCTTCGGTGGCATTTCGGCAGTAGGGGGTCCTTCGGTGCCACTGAACCCCCAGACTGCCGCCGGGTATTGGAATTGGGCCCCGTGGATCATAAAGCCGGCCCTGCTGCCATCAGAGCTGGGCTCCTAGCCAGCAGCCACTGCTCTCCAGCTCTGAAGGTAGGGTGACCAGATGTCCCGATTTTATAGGGACAGTCCCGATATTTGGGGCTTTTTCTTATATAGGCTCCTATTATCCCCCACCTCCATCCCAATTTTTCACACTTGCTATCTGATCACCCTATCTGAAGGTAGCACTGCTGCCAGCAACAGTGCAGAAGGGTAGGAGTACTGCAACCCCCCCTACAATAACCTTGTGACCTCCCTCCCCCCCCACCACAACTCCTTTTTGGTTCAGGACCCCTACAATTACAACACTGTGAAATTTCAGATTTAAATAGCTGAAATCATAGGATTTAAAAAATCATAAATTTCATGAGCATGAAATTGACCAAAATGGACTCTGAATTCAGTAGGGCCCTACCAATACACCAGCATGCTGCTGGATGATGCTATGCTGCAGCGAGTGGTGTCTGGGAATCAGTAGGGGGCACTTTCCTTTGCCTCAGTAAGGACAGAAATGGCTCTCCAGTACCCAGGGGGTGGTATGCCACAAGGAGCGATGTGGGTGATTTAGCATGAGGCATTGTAATGACTCCTGGGCCATGGCCTTGTGCTAGGATGTATGCTGGAATGCAGAGAGTGGCGTTGCTTAAAAAATATATATAAAACTGAAGCCCTAACCTCAGCTCTTGGGGTCCTAAAGATCCCGTCACTTTTCTCAATCATTGGCTTGTTATCCCCATGGTCCTTGCCAAATCTCAATGTAGGAGGTTGTTTCTGCCTCTTTACATTCCCTATGCAGTGTCCATCATATATAAGATTCTCCTTATCTTTTAGTGTTGAATAGCTGCAATCTACTGCCCCAGAAGTGGCTGCACTTCGGTGGCAGCTGCTCTTAGGCTTTCTCTGGTGCTTAAGAAATGGGAGATACATTATTAGTAAGTTTTGAGTAAAACCCTTAGGAACTGCAGTCCCATCTATACCTCTCTGGCTTGCTTCACTCCCCTCTAGGCCAGCCCCCTCTCAGAGATACATGGGGGTCTTTTCTCTCAAGCCCCACTCTGCACCATCTCTTGTCCTGGAGCTACATGGAGGCCTCACTCTCTCTCCTGCTTCAGCACTCCAGTTCCTGAGAGATCCAATCCATTTCTTCCCTCACTTTTCTCTCGGATTCGGTTGCTCCGGAGTCTGTCTTGCCAAAAAAACTCCAGGCTTCTCCCATTCCTTTGTATTGGGGAGTGGGAAGGGAGGAGAAATTGCAGGAAACTGGGGAAAGAAAGGAGAGTGGAGTGAGACAGATTTGGGGAGAGGAGGGAGCCAGGAAAGGAGTGGGACACCATCCATTTCACCTGATTTCAGATGCAGGCTCTCAGGGGAGAGGGTCTGTGGCTCAGAGAGACAAAGATGTTCAGATGATTCCTGATATTATCTCTACCCCGCCCCCCAAACTTTATTTTGAGCCTCTGACTGAGTACCCCTCTCCCTCTAGTACACTGACTGACTGTAGGGACCCACTGTTAGGTCGCTCTCCTCTGTCCCTCCTGGGTGTCTGTTTTGGGGGGAGTTTGGAGAGGGACTCGGGGCGTTCGCAACTCACAGCTAACTCGTCCCGAGCCCGCGTGGCCAGGGCCTTCTGCCGCCCATAGAGCAAGCGCCCCGCCGAGGCTCGCCCCCGCTCCAGCTCCCCCCGAGCTCCCTCTTTCCAGCCTTATCCCTCTCCCCTCTTTCTCTCCTCCCCCACCCACTCCTCTGGCTTTGCCCTCCCTCCCTCCCCGGCGCGGCTCTCACGCGCTTCCCCCGCCCGCTCCCGGCCCCTGCGCTCGCGCCGGGCTCCGAAGAGAAAGATTTTGTCTAGCGGGAGGTGACTGCCGGGGCGGGGGCGGCAGCCGCCGGAGGGTGACAGCGCGGCAGGGGGCGCTTCGGAAATGGGAGGCGGCTAAGGGCGGCCGCCGCCGGAGCGATGGGCGAGCGGCGGGGCGGGCTGGGCGGTGTTTGAAAGCGGGGTTCTGCGCTGCTCCACGGCCCCGCGGCCATCGCTGCTCCAGCGGCCGCCACCTCACCAGCCCGGGGCCACGGAGCAAGGAGGCGGACGAAGGAAAGGGGGCGTATTTAGTGCCCTTCCCCCCACCCCGCGCCTCCAGTCGACCTCCTCCCCGGAGCTTGCGGTGAGTCCCGCGCCTGCCCCCCGCCTGTCATTGTCTCTCTCCCCCCCCACACGCGTGTCGGCCCCTGGCGGGGCGGGGGGGGAGGCAAAGCTGCGGAGGGGTGGGTGGGAGAGGCAGGACCGCTGCTTAACCCCGCCGGTGCCAGCCCAGGCTGTGCCCGCCCGTGGCGCTGTCTGTTTCGGCGGGGATGCAGGGGGTGGGTGGCGCGGGAGGCAGGGTCCTGCAGCCCCGGGAGGGCTGTGGCAGAGCGCGGCGGTCCCTGCCGGGAGGATCCCCGCTGTCTTGCCCAGCCGGGGTTGCGCTCCCTGAGCGCCCCCCCCCAGTAGGGGGGCGATGGACTGGGGGGGGGGGCTGCGCTTGCATCGGGTCTGGGGGTCTGTCTAGTCTCCTCCCACGCCGCGGGGGGCCAGAGCTAGCACGGCGTGACGTCACCCTCCGGGTGCCTTGCTGGAGCAGCCCCGTCCCCGCTGCCAGGGGAAAGTTGGGCTGTGGGGTCCGAGCGGCGCTTGGGGGAGCCGGGGGTTGGGCGCGCAGGGATGCGGGGCAGCTGGGCACGGGAGGGATGTGTACGTGGGTCTGGGTGTCGGCTGCAGCGAGGTGGGGAGAGTTCTGAACGTGCAACCCGACGCCGTGCAAGAACAACGCTGGAAAAGCACCAGGCAAACGTGTTGTATTACTGAGATGTCTCCACCTTCTCCTGCTCCCCTCAGATCATCCCCGGGTCATCTTGGCAAATTCCTTTCCCAGAATAGGCTCTGAGCTGTTGGTTCCTTTCCAGGTGCAGTTTGGGGAGAGGCAGAAATAATTTTTGGTTCTCTTCGGAGTCCTGGTGATTCCCACCTGATCTCTTCAGGGGAATAGGGGCAGGAAGAAGGTTTACTCAATCACCATCTTCCCACTCCATCATGGTGGGGACTCACCACCAGCCCACTACTCTGAAATTCTTCCAAGAAAAACCACTAGGTTGCTGCCAGGGCACCAGAGTGCAGACAACTGGCCTGCAAGTGGGTTGTCATCAGTTTGGCCTTTGTGGTCCATTCCACTTGGCCATGGTCTTCTTGCTTGTTATGTTGGCTATTCAGTTGCTTTTGGTCCTGGAATTGATCACTGTTTCCCATGGTGTCCTCAGTGTTTTATCTGCAGGCCGACCACCGTGTTTGTTTTGTTCTGTGTGCCATTAGTTTGTGGTTCTTTGCATACTATTGAGTTGCATTTGGATTGTCTTTTATGATGGCCATTGAGTTGCTATTGTGTTGGCCAATTTCTTAATGTTATTTATTGTGTTTCTTTTTGTGTTGTGACTGATTTGGTCTATGTGCTGACTGTTGAGTTGCCCATACTATTACTATGAGATTGTTCATTGCTTTACGACTAATAAAGGCTCTTCTGTCCTGCTCTGGTTATGCAACCTTTTACCCTTATCCAGATACTTCTTCACTATCCCTGGAAGACGTACCCATATTTAAACAAGTGGGTGAAGCCATGCTGCAAAATTCTTACCCATTATCACAGTTGGGTTGTGGATGGAGATGGTCAAATTATTAATTGAGATTAATTTATTTGAGGAATTTCACTTTCTTCTCTCCCCATGAATATTCCTTGCTCAAGTAATTATTTTTGTGTTATTCATTTGTGTGAGTAAATGTCAGGTCATTGGTTGTTAGTGACTTGCTTGCTCTGTTCCCTGATTGGATGATCTGATCTTTCTCAGCAGAAGGACCCCTTTTCCATTTGTGATCTCTAGGAAATTGTTTGAATTCTTGACTGAGCTTTTCAGTATGGCTGTGAAGGAACATCCAATGCTAAGGCTGTCACCCAAAGCAATAAAACTCACTCAGACATTTGCAAATTAAATGTCATGATTCCTAATGATAAAACTTGCTGATCCTCTTCTACTGTAGTAATCCCCCTCTCCTCAGATACTGGTAGATGGTTATGTCCTTAACTTAGGGTTTGTCTACATAGAATTACATTGGAAAGTGGCATAGTTATACTGGAATAACTCCCCATATAGACACTTTTATTTCGGATATGATTGTCCACACGTGGAGTTATACCAGCATAACGATAACGGTATAATATGCTGTCCCCAGTATTGAACTGATCACTTTTCCAGCTCTGTCCCGTTGCAAATTTCTGTGTGATTCCTCTTCTTCTATGGTGTCTTTTTGTTGCTCCTGCTCTCCAGGCATCTCCTTTCCATTGAGAATCTGGGTTTCAGATTATTTCCCCTCAATATGTTAGCTGGATTTGTCCAGGCTTTGTTATTTCCTGCCCATGTCTCTAATCTCTCTTGGTCATGTGAACTGCTCTATTGTCCTCTGTGGGTTTTGCAACCCCTTTCAGTTTAGTATCATTAGATCCTCAGCTACAAGGTACCCTAGAAGTGCAAAATATTTTTCATGTATTTATCACTTCATCTTTGCTGCATTTTCTTAAGGAGGAATTTTACCAGTGAAACAGTAATGTATTTTTTGGCTGTTGTAAAGGTAAAACTAAGTACAAAATATCAACCCTTTATAAAATTCTTGAAGGCTAATAGCCTGAGGGGAAAGTCAAATACTCTGCATATGATTAAAATAGAAAGTGCCTATGAAAAAGTGTTCTTAAAAAACTCCTGGGTCATTTTCAGGTTGTCTTCACTGCAGAGTTAACCCAGGAGATCTCCCCCAGATTGGCCTAGCCTGGGTGTGAGCAGCCACATTGCCAAGCCGTATCTTTGTTACTGTGTGCTCACTGGAACTGCATTCACCCATATCTGTTGCTAGGACTTCTGGGGGCACATCCTAGGATTTTTTTGTGCTGCAGTAAGTTGAACTGCTCTATGATTCTTTCCCAGTGAATTGTGGGAGAACTCATCTTCCCTTCTGGATACAGGAGGAATTGTGAGAAGGCACTGGAGTACTGTAAGCACTCAAGTGATTTAGCCTGCATCCTGAGTCATGGCCTGTACCCCCAGCTGGTCCAAATAGCTCAGGTTAAAAGCACCACTAACCTTGGGTGAGGAGGGGTTTGTTTGTGGGTAGGAGTGGGCTTAGAGGTAACACCTGAATAAGAGCCTGGGTTAACTCCACAGTGAAGACATGCCCTCACAGGTCGTATGTAAGGGGTTTCTTCTGACTACAGTAATTTGTTATTGTAGGGTCTTGTGTGTGCAACTGTTTGTTACTGTCTCCGATGAGATAACATTTTTTTTTTGATGGATTGGGATGGGACCATATTTTCTCCCGACAAACACAAGGGTAACTATTTTGTTGTCTTTGGGCAATTTTAGCCAGTAATACCCCAGTTGGGTTTTGCTGAGGGAGGGCAGACAAGTGTTGCCACTCTTCCCCCACATTCATTGCCCAGGTGATGTCATTTGTCAGGGATCAGTCTAGCTGGGAGATTTCAGGCTACAATGATTCTTTGCCTTACAAGCTGCCTTTGAGAACTGGGATTTCATTCAAGGATACATCTTGATTCCCCCCCCCCCCCCTTCTCTCTGTGTTGTGGAACAGTGTAGGATTAGTCAGTGAGTAATTATCCATACTGGGCATCCAGGGCCTCTCTGGCTATGGTTCTTCCCACAGGCAGGGTTGATACTTGAAATGGCTTTAATCAGAGTTATTCTATGGTTGTCTAACCTCTATGAATGATAATTTTATCCACAGTTAGGTCATGATGGTTCATTAGGCTTTTCTTATATGGGTGATGCTGAGGGTTAGCCCAGGGTTGTCTATCAGACCATGTCCCTACAAACTGATTTCACTCAGGACTAGCCCACGGTCATCTGCTAGCATCTTAGTGATCGATGGCTATCTTGGTGTTAAACTAGGGTGACCAGATGTCCCGATTTTATAGGGACAGTCCTGATTTTTTGGGTCTTTTTCTTCTATAGGCTCCTATTACCCCCCAGCCCCGTCCCGATTTTTCACACTTGCTGTCTGGTCACCCTATGTTAAACTAATACATTTTAAAGCTTGAATGGACCTTATGACCATATAATATGACCCCTCAGTTGCCAAGCAAAGGGCATAGAACTCACCCAGTGATTCCTTCATGAAGACCATAACTTCTGGTGGAGCTAGAGCATATCTTTTAGATAGATATTCTGTCTTCATTTAAAGATTTCAAGTGATGAAGAATCCACCACACTCCTTAGTAAACTGTTTCAGTGGTTAATTACCCTGACTATTAAAAATGTGCATCTTATTTCCTGTCTGAAGCTTCAGCTTCCAGCAGTTGGATCTGGTCTGCTAGATTAAAGGGCCCTTTGCTTTCAAAAATCTTCTTGCCATGTAGGTACTTACAGACTGTGATCAAGTCACTTTTTAACCTTTTTGATAAACTAAATAGATTGAGCTTCTTAAGTCTCACTTTATAAGGCAGGTTTTCCAGACCTAAAATCTTTCTTATAATTATTTTCTGAATCCTTTCCAGTGTCTCAACATCCCTTTTGAAGTGTGGGCATGAGAACTGAACACAGTATTCCACTAGTGATCTCAACAGTGCTGTATACAGAAATAATAGCATCTCCCTACTGCTACTCAATATTCTTCTGTTTGTACATCCATGGATTTCACTAGCTGTCTTAGCCATAGCATTGCACTGGGAACTCATGTTCAGTTTGTTATCCACCATGACCCACAAGACCTTTTCAGAGTCAACGCTTCCAAGGATACAGTCTCCCTTCCTGTGAGTGTAACCTACATTCTTTGTTCCTTGATGTATGACCTTCCATTTGGCTGTATTAAAATGCATGAACCCATTTTACCAAGTAATCCAGATTGCTCTGTATCTGATCTATCTGTCCTTACCATTATTTATTACTCCACCAATCTTTGTATCATCTGAAAATTTATCCAGGATTTTCCATCAGACAGTGCGTCCTTCAGTAATAGTTTCATCCTGAGATAGGCCACAGTTGTGCCTTATATAAGCTTTCAATAGACTGATTCCCCACATACTCAGTAGGGAAACATCCTAGTTGTTCTTATGACACTGGGTTCATGTGTTAATGTTTTCACTGGTAAGGGGCAGGCCATGTTTGTGCCTTGAGCACTTTTGTTATGTGCAGTGGTTTTGCCCACAGGTTGTCAAACAGTGCTTCATGTGGATGATGGTTATTCAAGGTTATATCACAATTGCCAGTCTGGAAGTGCTTCTGTAGGCTACTGTTTCACTTGCATAGGCTACTGCTGTCCCAAGTGCCTCAAGGGATTATGGTATCCAGAGATTAAATCATAGTTTTTCATTAGGCAACCTATCTAACGGTGATAGTTACTCCCAGGTTTAGAACATGATTGTCTCCCATATGGTCTCTTTGTGGCTGATGGTTTCATTTAGGTTTAGGACATGGTTACTCAAAAAACGTTGCCCAATAATTTGTGCCCTTTGCACACTATCTTCCACAGAGCTTCCTTTTGCCTGGTGGGCAGCTGTGACCTAATGCTGAGTGACACCCATTATGCAATGGGTAACTGCATGATGGACAACTGTGACCTGACCAGGTTAACTCATTACCAGGGGATATTTCCTGATGGGCAATCAAGATTTAGACCAGGATTGCTCTGTTACATAGTGACGGTGCTTCCTGATGGTGGACGATCATGACTGTGTTCTCCAGAGAAGACATCTGTTGACAAACATCTGTGGCATAACTGTAACTGGAACCATCACCTTTACAGGCCCTTCCTGAGAGGCTACTATGGCCTAACCTTGATTGCAGCCATTCACTGTATGGACACTGCCGAACGAGGGACATTGAGTCTCCAGTTTTTCCTCTGGTGGCCCTTAATGAGTGGGATTTGGGTTCTCAAGAGCTCAGAGGGAAAAGTATGGGTTATTTATTGTTGTTTTTTACATCTCCTAGTGTTGGCAACCAAGTAACAGGCAGGTACAGCTTTGGATGTGCCATACAAGTGAGAGGTACCTGCACCTTCTTTGTAATATCACTAGTGAGATCATTCCAGTTAATGTATGGTATTGTGTAGGATATCTGTCCCTCTCCAGCTTTAGGTGCTGATCGGATAATAACAGGTCCCTGGTTAACAAGGGCTGACAGGCTTCATGTTTCTGGTCATTGAGTCTTGGCTGATTGCTGTCACTTCTGAGATTTTGGGGATACCCAACAACCCAAAGTTGATCTTTGCTTTGGTACTCATCTTCCAGGCTCAGGTACCCATTTAGGCAGGATGAGGCCAACTTCAAACATTGACTGTGCTGTGACTAGGGAGGCCATGAAAACTTAGAATCAAAGATCTTAGTATAGGAACACTCCATCAGGTTTCGTCCAACCCAAAGTCTAGGGACCAGGGCAGGACCATTCTCATGTTCCATTTCGTAGGGTTCCTGCTTCTCAATATTCCAAGCAATGGGGCTATAGTCTATCCTGGTATGGAGATGACTCTCCCAGCCTTCAGATGCCTCAGTGCTATAGGACAGTTTCTGTTCAGCTTTTCCTTGGCTCATCTCACCCCTTTCCTTCTAGTTCTCTCCACTTATCCCCCCACAAATTCCTCTCCCATTGGAGTTTTTGCCCCTCAGGCACTTGCAGAGAGTTCGTAGGTCCTCCCTCAGTCATGACTTCAGTGAGGCCAGTGGATTTTACTGTTTGAAACAATCCCCAGTACTTAACCCCTCCAGCCCCTTGAGCTTCTCTGTACCTCTTCTCTGAACTCCCTCTAGTTTGTCACTATCTTTCTGGGACTGAGAAGACCAGAACTGAGTACAGTATCCCAAGTGGGGTCTCCCCATAGTACCCACAGAATTAAGTATATGCAGAAAAAGAAGTGTTCATATTTCTGTTCTGTATTTGGGAGAAAAAGACGATGTAGTCATATATGATAAGACTCTTTCCATTCCACTTGTGTCTCTGGAGGATGTTAAACAGAAGCTATTAAAGTTAGACATTTTTAAATTGGCAGGTCTTGATAACTTGCATCCAAGAGTTTTAAAAGAGTTGGCTGAGGGGCTTGCTGCAACATAGATGTTGATTTTTAGTAAGACTTGGAATACTCTGGAAGTTAGAAGACTGGAAGACAGCTAATGTTGTGCCAATATTTAAAAAGGGTAAACAGGATGACCCAGGTAATTATAGGCCTGTCAGTCTGACATCAATCCAAGGCAAGATAATGGAGTGGCTGACACAGGACTCAGTTAATAAAGAATTAAAGGATGGCATTAATTATAATACCCATCAACATGGATTTGTGGAAAATAGATCTGTCAAACTAACTTGATATCTTTTTTGATGAGATTACAAGTTTGATAAATGTAATAGTGTTGATGTAATATACTTAGACTTCTGTGAGGCATTGATGTGGTACCACATGATATTTTGATTTTAAAAAACCTCAAATTATATAAAATTAACATGACACACATTAAGTGGATTAAAAGCTGGCTAACTGATAGGTCTCAAAATGTAATTGTAAATGTGGAAGCATCATTGAACAGGTGCATTTCTGGTGGGGCCACACAAGGTTTGGTTCTTGGTCCTACACTATTTAACATTTTTATTAATGACCTGGAAGAAAACATAAAATCACTGATAAAGTTTGCAGATGACACACAAAATGGGGGAACGGTAAATAATAAAGAGGACAGGTCACTGATACAGAGTGATTTGGATAGCTTGGTAAGATTGGCTCAAGCAAACAATATGCATTTTAATATGGCTAGATGTATACATCTAGGAACAAAGAATGCAAGCCATACTTACATGCAGGAGCAGTGGAGCTGCAGGTTTTTGCCTGGAGCTGGAGCCGGAGCACAGCTCCAAAGCCCTGCTTATATGATACGGGACTCAAGAAGGATGTTGATAAATTGGAGAGGGTTCAGAGAAGAGCCACAAGAATGATCAAAAGATTAGAAAACGTGTGTTATAGTGTTAGATTCAAGGAGCTCGAACTGTTTAGCTTGGCAAAGAAATGGTTATGGGGTGACTTGATTACAGTCTGAGTCCCTACACAAGGAACAAATATTTAATCCATCTAACAAAGAAAGTTATTACACGATCCAGTGGCTGGAAGTTGAAGCTAGACAAATTCCATTTTTAACAGTGAGAATAATTAACCATTGGAACAATTTTCCAAGGGTCATGGTGGATTCTCGATCATTGAGAATTTTTAAATCAAGATTGGATGTTCTTCTAAAAGGTATGTTTTAGGAGTTATTTTGGGGAAAGTTTGAAGGCCTGTGTTATACAGGGGGACAGACTAAATGATCACCATGGTCCTTACTGGCCTTGGAATCTATGAATCCATAAGTAGCCATCAATGGTGTTCTGTTTGTTTTTTATTTTGTTTTTTTGAAGGTCAAAAAGGAATGACCATACTGAATGCTGATCATATTAATGTGGAGGGGAAGGATGTAGCATTGTGGCTTCCCTGCATGTGGACTCACTTTGGCCCATGATTGGGTTTTGTTACCAGATCTGCCCGTTAGTTTGGGGAATGCTCATTTATTCGGGTTACTCTTCTGGGGGGGGGTGATCCTGTAATTCTATCAATGTACTGCTTGTGTCACGTGTGTTTTCATATGGAGCTTTACTTCTCCCTTATCTAAGTCCACTCCCAATGGAACTATCCTGCAGAATCTAGGTTCTCTAGGGCTGGGTTCCTCCAGCCCCGGAACCGGATGAACACACACACATACATTAACAGAGCAAGTCTGAGCAGACCGGGTCAATCAGCACTTTCAAGCTGACCCCCCTTATGTGCCCCTAGGCTCAATGGACTGGGTCAAGCAGCACTTTCAAGCTACCACCCTTATGTGTCCCAGATTCAGCACGTCCCTATCCCCACTCTAACATCACAATTGTACTGGTAGTAATCTACTTGATGAGCAAACCCCACAGTATTTTGGATGCTGCAGGGATCTTTAGCTTAGGTAAAAGAAGCGTTGCTGTAGAGTAAACGGGGGAAGCTAAAAATACAAAAGAGTAAGGCTCAGCAAGAGAGAGAGAGGCAACCAGCTTAACTATAAAAGTTATTTATTGAATAATAGTGAAAACTACACAAGGAGAGCCTAAACCAAGATAACATACATTACACTGCTCTACAGCCAAAATGCTTCTGAAATAAATGTAGTCAAACTTTACTAATTCTGGGTCACTGAGAACGAAAATGATGCTTAAAATTGTTGATTGGCTCTAGTTTTCAAGATATGCTATTGGGTCAGTATATACGACCCTTGACTTGGGAATGGCGGAGGATAAGTGAGTTATAAAGGGAAGGGATCCCAATTTAAACCAGAAATGACTAAAATACATCTTTGACTGGATCTATGAATAAATCTATGACTGGGTTTGGACAGTACTTGCTTTTTAGGCAAAACAATGAATGATGCAATCTGAAGCTGGTATTGAGTCATACATGATATGAATTGCATCATGTTATTCCTAGAAGTCATGGATGATGCAATCATAACGAAGCTTACATCACTCTGCTGCACAAATTGCCCTAGATCAGCTCTAGAAATCATACAGTGTCGTGCTCTCTTATTTGTCAGTGTTTGATTTTGCAAAGGGACACATTTCTGTTTAGCCAAAGTGAGCAGAGATGCCTCGTACTTGTGTGAACAGTGCAGATAACTTCTGCTATGTTTGTGGTGAAGTGACTTTTGCATCACAAAAGCGCGGTATAACCACTATGGTGAAGAAAGCCTATCACCTTTATTTTGGCTGCAAAATTGGAGATCAGGACACGAGGTGGGCCCCACACATATGCTGCAACACTTGTGCAACAAATCTTCGCCAGTGGTTGAACAGGAAAAGGAAATCTATGCCTTTTGCAGTGCCAATGATTTGGAGAGAGCCAACAGATCATACCAGCAATTGTTACTTCTGCATGGTGCCTCCAGTTGGGAAAGGTGTGTCAAAGAAGAAAAAGTGGACTGTGCATTATCCAAACATTCCATCAGCTATACGCCCAGTACCCCATGGAGAAGGACTGCCGGTTCCTGATGCACCAGTATCATTCTCACTTGAGTCAGACAAGGAAGAGGAAGAGGATGAAACTTCTGGTCCTGAACCATCAATGTCACAGGACCCACATTTTCTCCCATCCTCTTCCTCTGAACCACACCTCATAACACAAGGTGAACTGAATGACCTTGTCAGGGACTTGGAACTACCCAAGAGTAAGGCAGAGATGTTGGGCTCCAGACTACAGCAGTGGAATCTCCTGGCAGGTGATGTTAGGGTTTCCATGTTCCGTGACCGTCAAAAGGATCTTGTCCCATTTTTCTTCATGGAAGGTGATCTTGTAGCCTGCAACAACATCGATGGTGTGATGGCAGCCCTCAACGTCGTTCACGATCCAAATGAGTGGAGACTGTTCATTGATTCATGGAAGACGAGTCTTAAAGCTGTTTTACTGCATAATGGCAATGTTTTGCCATCAATTCCAGTTGGTCATGCAGTCCCTATGAAGGAAACCTATGACAACATGAAACAACTTTTGAGGTGCATAAACTATGACCAACATCAGTGGCAGCTTTGTGGCGATTTGAAGGTTGTTGCTCTCTTGCTTGGTGTGCAGACTGGATACACAAAGTACTGCTGTTTTCTCCTCGAATGAGATAGTCGTGCAAGAGATTCCCACTACATCAAGAAAGATCGGCCACTCCGACAGTCATTGGAGCCTGGGAGGAAAAGTGTTCAGCATCCACCACTTGTTGAATCATGGCAGATTTTGTTACCACCCTTACACATCAAGCTGGATCTGATGAAGAACTTTGTCAAGGACATTGACAGAACACAAGCAGCTTTCAAGTACCACCGTGGAAAATTTCCAAGGTTAAGTGAAGCTAAGATAAAGGAAGGTGTCGTTGGTCCTCAGATTCGTGAACTTCTTCGAGATGATGCATTTGACCATGCACTGCGTGGCAAGGAAAAACGACATGGAAAGCCTTCCAGTTAGTGGCAATAAATTTTCTCGGAAACAACAAGGCAGACAACTACAGGTTGTTGGTGGAAAACCTCCTCAAGGCATACAAAAGCCTTGGTTGCAGCGTGTCACTAAAGATACATTTTTTGCACTGTCATCTAGATTTTTTTCCACCGAACTGCAGAGCAGTGAGCGATGAGCACGGCGAGCGATTTCACCAGGACATTGCAACAATGGAGAAACGCTATCAGGGCAAATGGAGCCCATCAATGCTTGCAGACTATTGCTGGACAGTGACAAGAGATGCTCCATTTAATGAATACAAGAGACAAGCCAAGAAACGCCGAGTAGACACTGAATAGGACTAAACTATGTAATAGTTTTTTGCCTTTTGTTTCATAATAAATTTTATTTATATAACCCTTTTGCTGATTTTTAAAGTGTTACATAAACAGGACAGGTGAAATATTATCATGTAAAGCAACCATAAACACATGAAAAGACCTAGGTTTACAATTTATGATTAAAACTCTACTATCTACACAATATACATAGACATAAAATGTAAAAACTTAAATATCTTAGAAACAGTAGCCAATCAGTTGTTTTAATTGTCATATTTGAATTCAGCACATCAAAATACATAATAAATAGCACATTTTATCTCTGAAGCAGACGACTTATCAAAAATTGTAGACCAGTGTTATTAAAGGTTAATACCTAAGGTAGAAAGGAAAACAGAGAGAGAAAGAAGGGGATCTCACCGCTCTCTGAAGCTTGAACTGGTCGGGGTTCCCAGGTGATGGTGGTAGCTCAGGGTCCTGAAGGCAGGAGATAGGCAGAGCCCCCAGCATGATTAGTCAGGAGATGGAGTCCCAGTGGAACTGATGAATGGTTTGGATCAAAGGGCTTGGCTACACTTGCGAGTTACAGCACAACAAAGGAGCCCCGGGCACACTAGCTCACTCCCCATCCACACTGGCAAGGCATCTAGAGCGCTCTGTCTCCGTGAGTACAGTGCTGCTGGTACTCCACCTTGGCGAGAGGAATAACGTTTGCTGTGCCTTGGCTACAACGCACTGGCGTCAGTGTGAATGAGGTGTTGCATTACTGCGCTCTGATCGGCCTCTGGATATGTCCCATACTCCCCTTAAGTCAAGTGGTCACTCTTGTCATTGTTTTGAACTCCTGTAGGAATGAGGAAATGCCCTTTCAAAGCTCCGTTTCTGACAGCCAGCATGCAAGCCGTTACTGTGGAATGCTGTGTGTGAGAGAGAGAGGCGGAGTGGAAGGGGAGATCTGCTGCTGTCTGAATTTACAGGACAGCATGCTGACATGATTTCAGCCTCCCCAAAACCCACTCTATCTCCCCCCACATACACACAACACACTACCTGTCATACTCCACCCCACCCCCATTTGAAAAGCACGTTGCAGTCACTTGCATGCTGGGATAGCTGCCCATAATGCACCACTCCCAATGCCGCTGCAAGTGCTGCAAATGTGGCCACGCCAGTGCGCAAGCAGCTGTCAGTGTGGACAGACTGCAGCACTTTTCCTACTGCACTCTCTGAAGGCGGGTTTAACTTACAGCGCTCTACATCTGCAAGTGTAGCCATGCCCTAAGCAACAGAACACTTACTTGAACATAGGTAGGGGTTTTTGTAGAGAAACAACAATGGTTCAAGGGAGAACACTAAATTTGTTTATGGGTAAACTGCTGACTCAAGGGTTTTCTTTAGGCTAGACAATAGGAGCGGATCACTTTTGGCTATGGGTGGTGTTTTCTTCCAGGGAGCTCACAATGCAACTAGGCTGCTTCAGTATTTTGGATATCTATCAAGGATTCATTACTAGAATTGGTCTGATAATTGCTGAGCTGGGTGTGGGCAGGCGTAGGTTCATTAACATCTGGAGCAGAGATTCCCATGATGCAGTGCTTCCCTACTTTTCTGGTCCCAGAGTTCAGTTCGGTTCTCTGTTCTTCATTCTGTATGCTAATCCCTGTCCCATCTTTCATGCAGATGAGGCTAGGGGAGTTGTCTTTGCTCTCCATTCTGTATGCAAATAGAGATGTCTTAATTTTGTCACCCTTGTCAGGAAGGGTCTAGATGTGTCTCCCAACGCCCTTCACTGCTCTCTGCAAGTCTTTTCTTTGATTGGTCTTGGTTTGAGCAGAGACCGGCGGGGGAGGGGAGTGTCCCTCATGAGTCAGACAGGCCAGACACTGCATCCTGGTTCCCCAAAAACACAGAGCTGACTGCTATCAAGTCCCCCCGTTGATGGGGTGCTTTGTGCTGAGCAAGTATCCCCATCACATCCTTACTCCATGGTACTGGGTCTGATCTTCCATCAATTGCAGTCGCCGCATCAGTCGTCGTATCCAACAAACCAGCAGAACCAGGCCAATTGCTAGTATAATTTGGAAGCTGATGATCACCACAATGGGGTGAAACAATATTTAAAAAACCTGTTGCACTGGGGCTCCACCCAAGCAAAGTCTCCCACCAGGAGTGATGGCCTGTGTTTTTACCTTAATGGCAATGAGACCCATTCCCAGTGAAATGGGGGAAGCCTCCTTGTAGAGCTCAGGATAGGCATTTAAATGTTGTACAGTCCATATAGGCACAGTAAACTTAATATACAACTAACAATGGTGGTTACATTACAGAAACAGTGATTAACGTAAGGTATCATGGGTTGGACCCAATGTCCGTTAATTAATACAATATTACATCTTGTTCTTACACACACACACGCTTTGCCAATATAGACAATAACAGACCGCTCTTCCTGGATAACATCGAAGGAACAGTGAGACTTATTCCCAGGTTACCCATTCATCCCAACCCCTATGGCTAGTTCCAATCAAGGGAGCACATGCAGGTGCAATGTGAGAGATATTCATATACTCTAAGTGGATTTGAACCTTCTTCAGTGAAGTCTGAGGTTGAAGAACCAAATGTTCTTGTTGATCCAATTTCAACACATGGGGTCCTGAAATTGGGGCTCGTAAACGTCGGAGGGGAGCAAGGTGATCAGAGGGTTGAAAATTAAAATTTTTTGTTGTTGTTGGCCCAATTCCACTCTGTACCAACCGGCCTCATGGAATCCCTCCAAAATGGCAATATGCCCATAGAATTTAAATCAAATTGCTGGCATGAGCTTGTCACAATATGTGCCTTTTAATGGAATTACCCAGTCTGGGGGACCTTGCTGAATCAAGTCATGTCCAACTAAAGTCCAGTTCAGCGGCTCCTAGTTTATGAGGAATCGTGTGATATTCTTGCCTGCTGGCGTGATCAGAGACAGCTGCAGTTCCTCTCCAGGTAACGGAGGTGTCTGAGTTCCAATGACAATGATGACACATAACGGCATGGTTGTTCCCCAAACAGCGGAGGAAACCAGGGCTACCCTGCACTTTCCGCCACCAAGGAGGCTGTCACTGGGTATGTTTGATGTTGTACGTCCCATTCGAGACCACAATGGCTTACAGAAGAATGGGATGGAGTCTGGGGTGGTCTTAGTTTCATAATAAAACTTGAGTGACTCTCCGGTGGCACTCTGCGTGCAATTGGCAATGCTTTTCCAGGGGCAACCCAAGGAATTGCCAACAGCCTAAAACTGCTAGCGATGTTGCAGGGCCAGGGGGTTGCTCCCATTCCTAGAATCCATGCATGTGGCACAGCAATTTTACTTCCTGGGCTCCAGCTGGCAAGCACCTCCAGAGGTTCAGAGGGATCACAGGACAGCATCAGACTCCAGATGCTTATGAACAGCAGGGTGCTGGTGCACCACTGGGATGTCATGGCTCATGTTTGGGACCTGTGAGGGGGCAGAGAAGAGAGAAAAACTTCCCACACTCCCCCCGTATATACTGGGAGAATCTAGGACCATTATTACTGGGTGAACATGAAGCAGTGACCTACCTCAGGGTGGCCATAATAAGTCAAGGACTTTTCTGGCCTTTTTCTGTCTCAACATCGGGGTAGGCATCGGGGTAGGCACTGACCAACCCACTCGATGAGTATTTTCCAATGGCTCAAAGCCATTCCTTCTTGCTGGCCAAGAAGGGTGGCCGACAGGATGGAGAAGGCAGTTTTGAGAGTCAGATGGTTTATCCTTCCATTCTTTGAGCTGTGAAGAATGAAACCATTTTCTGGCCCAATTCACAATAGAGCAGCAGGCATCCCAGGTGTGTGTAAAGAGCTGCTTAGCAGTGACAGAGGCAGTGTCGGTTTTAGTAGGGATGGCTTCCATCCTGGATCTTTCTAAAACAAAGTCAGTGGATTCATACACAGTTGAGAAACTTTGGCAGCTAGAAACTGAACCAAATTTCTCAGCACCTACACTGTTGCTTGCTACAGACAATGATTCATTCTGAGCTAACTCAATCAACTCACTTCCACACCTTTTAGTTGCAGCAAACTGCTTGCAAAAGCTAGCATGAGGTTTTATTCCTTCAGGAGCACTTTTAGGCAACAGTTCATTTCCCCAGAAATTTCCTCCTTTCCTTTTTCAGCTAGGGGTTGCTCTACAGAAACATCTTTCTGAGCATCTTTCTGGGTTTCAGTTGAGTCCAGAACGACTTCTGAGACAATTTACATATCCTCAAACAGCATAAGCTGAGAGGCACATTCTGTCTGCTCCTCAGACAGAAGATTGGAGACAAGCTCTTCCCCAGCAGATAAACTGCCATTCCTAACATTCACAAAGTTTGGAATTTACTCCCCTTTGTTCCTAGACAAATGTTTGGAGATTGGGGTAGCTCCCTCCATGGGCAAGTCATTACCCCCAACAGACACAGGCTTAGGAATACTTCCTTCCTGGGTTTTAGTTGAGTCCAGAACTACATCTGGCACAACTGACAAATCCTCAGTCAGCATAAACTGAGAGTATCAGGGGGTAGCCGTGTTAGTCTGTATCTACAAAAACAACAAGGAGTCTGGTGGCACCTTAAAGGATGCATCCGAAGAAGTGAGGTTTTTACCCACGAAAACTTATGCACAAATAAATCTGTTAGTCTTTAAGGTGCCACCAGACTCCTTGTTGTTTTCATAAACTGAGAGGTATTTTCTGCCTGTTCCACAGACAGAACACTGGAGACATTTTCTCCCCCAGCAGTTAAACTGCTTTTCTGACTAGACGAACAGTTTGAACTTCCCTCCCCCTTGTCACAGACCACATGGCTGTTCACATACAAACACTGGGAGATTGGGATGGCTTTTTTAACAGACAAATCACCACTCCCAAGAGACAAACCATGGGAGACAGTTTCTCCCTCATACCTGTTGAGTTGAACTTGTTTAGTGGTGACTTCGGAGAGCCTGTCCGCTAGCAATTGGGCTAACATCCCTGGGTTCCCCACTGTAGCCCTCACAGTGGGTCTCCTCCGTATGTCGCACTAATGTCTTGCGATCAGCTGGGGAGGCCCCTACTGATCGTCAGACTCCCAGAGCCTCCACTCAGGCTATGGCTACACTGGCGCTTTACAGCGCTGCAACTTTCTCGCTCAGGGGTGTGAAAAAACACCACCCTGAGCACAGCAAGTTACAGTGCTCTAAAGCACCAGTGTAAACAGTGCCCCAGCGCTAGAAGCTGCGCTGTAAGCTAATCCCCTCATGGAGGTGGAGTACCTGCTCTCCCAGCGCTGGCGCCTGACCACACTCGCACTTCAAAGTGCTGCCTCAGCAGTGCTTTGAAGTTTCAAGTGTAGCCACGGCCTCAGAAGAGGGGGCAGGGATCTGGCTTTGACAGGCAGTGGGCGTGGGGGATGCACTCCGTACCGGGGCAGTAGGTTGTGGAGGAGCTCCCTGCATTAACTCCGTTTTCCGCATGACCTGAAACAAAGCATTAATCAGGATGCTGAGGGGCTGGCAATCATATTTTCCCATATCCTCCTAAATTCACCAGCTCCTTCCAAATCATGTTCCTAAGGGTCTCCTTGGGTCGGCGCTGCCCAGGGTTGTGGGAAGTAGGGGAATTAGGATTGGGAGGGTGCCTGGTAGAGTGAGGACCATTATTTGTAAATGTGGTAGCCTGCACGGGCTCTGAGGTAGTCTTTTTGCTGACTTGTCTTTTTAAGATACCAGTTTCTCGCAGCAAATCTCCTGCCTGTTTGATTTTTGCCACTAGTTCACTCCAGGTTAGGTGTTCTAAATCCACAGTCCCCCATGGTCAATTTTTTCTGAGAATTTAGTCCTGCATAAGTGCTCTGTACTAATTCATGTCCCTGATACTGGAAAGTGATAATCCCATTCTCTTCTGTCTGAGGTAATGAATCAGAGGCCTTGGCTACACTTGCAGATGTACAGCGCTGTGAGTTAAACCTAACTTCGTGCAGCTGAGTAGGGAAAGCGCTGCAGTCTGTCCACACTGACAGCTGCCCAGCGCACTGTCGTGGCCACATTTGCGGCAATTGCAGCGCTATTGGGAGCGGTGCATTATGGGCAGCTATCCCACAGAGCACCTTTTCCCATTCTGGCGCCGTGGGTTGTGGGAAGGCGGCGTGGATGTGGGGGATTCTGGGTCCTGTCCCAATGCCCCGTGATGCATCGCTTCGCATCCCAGAAATCCCTTTGTTTCCATCCACCTTTGGCGCCATCTTTCAACGGTTTCTGTGCAGCGTGATCTGTCTGCGGGAAATGGAGTCCGAACTGCTGAGGCGTATGCTGACGAGTCTCGCCAGCACGTCACGTTTGGCTGTCGAACTATTCCTTAAGATCCAAAGTGACAGTGAGAGTGAGGGTGAGGAGTCCGACGATGCTATCGAGACGCGTAACGCGTACAACACGAAATTGCTTGTGGCATTCACAGACATGCTCAGCACCGTGGAACGCCGCTTTTGGGCTCGGGAAACAAGCACCGAGTGGTGGGATCACATTGTCATGGAAGTCTGGGATGACGAGCAGTGGCTGCAGAACTTTTGGATGAGAAAAGCCACTTTCATGGGACTGTGTGAGGAGCTTGCCCCCACCCTGCGGCGCAAGGACATGAGATTGAGAGCTGCCCTGCCAGTGGAGAAGCGGGTGGCTATTGCAATCTGGAAGCTGGCAACTCCAGACAGCTACCAGTCGGTCACAAACCAGTTTGGAGTGTGAAAGTCGACCGTTGGAATCGTGTTGATGCAAGTTTGCAAGGCCATTAATCGCATCCTACTCAGAAGAACCGTGACTCTGGGTAACATGCAGGAAATAGTGGATGGCTTTGCACAAATGGGGTTCCCTAACTGTGGAGGGGCGATAGATGGGACGCACATTCCTATTCTGGCACCACCCCACCTAGGATCTGAGTACGTTAATCGGAAAGGGTATGGTTCTCCAGGCGCTTGTGGATCACCGTTGGCGTTTCATTGACATTAACACAGGCTGGCCTGGAAAGGTGCATGACGCACGCATCTTTTGGAACACTTGGCTGTTCAGGAAGATGCAGGCCGGGACTTTTTTCCCAGAGCGGAAGATCACGGTAGGGGAAGTTGAAATGCCCATTGTGATCCTTGGAGATCCCGCTTACCCATTAATGCCGTGGCTCATGAAACCCGACACAGGGAGCCTTGACAGCAGCAAGGAACGGTTCAGCTACAGGCTGAGCCTGTGCCGAATGATTGTGGAGTGTGCCTTTGGCCGTTTAAAGGCCCGCTGGCGATCTCTGTATGGGAAGCTGGACTTGGCCGAAAGCAGCATCCCCGCGGTTATATCCGCGTTCTGTGCCCTCCATAATGTTTGTGAAGGGAAGGGTGAAAGTTTCACTCAGGCATGGACCTCTGAGGTTCAACACCTGGAGGCTGAATTTGCACAGCCAGAAAGAAGGGCTATTACAGGGGCCCAGCGCGGGGCTGCAAGGATTAGGGATGCCTTGAGGGAGCAATTTGAGGCTGAAAACCAGCAGTGATATCTGGTGCCCTGCACGAGAGGGAAGTGCAGTAGTTCCAATCTTTAGGAATCAGTGTTTGCTAAGCAGACTTGCAGTGCCTGTTTATTTCCTGGGCTAAGGAGTCTTTTACTTTATGCAATAATAAAGAATGTTTTCAAAGCCAAAAAATCCATTTATTGAAAAGAAAAAAAAATTTATTGAAAAGAAACAAGGGGGTGAAGTAGGGAACAGTACAATCACAGATTCGCATATGTCCTGTCTGGTGTGCTGTGCAGTGAGTGCTGCACTTCAGGACAGCTATACTGCATGGTGATGGGGGTTGAGTGCAGAGGGTAAGGGTCGTGGTTTTCAGGGCTGGGTGGTGCAGATACTGGTGTTGGAGGCAGGGGGTGGCGTGAAGAACATGGAAGTTGGGGAAAGTGGGTTGGAGGTGACAGTGGGGCACAACGGAAAGAGTTTTGGGACAAGGGCTGTGGGGGGGTGGCGTTTGCGTTACTGCTCCTCTTTCTGCATGGCTACCAGCTCCTGGATAGTGTCTGCTTGGTGCTCCAGGATGCTTATGAGCCTGTCAGTGCTTTGCTGCCGGTGAGCAGTGCTTTGCCGCCGGTGCGCTGCATTTTCCTGGCGGATCCTGCTTTCTCTCTCCCTCCAGTTCTGTGCTTTCTCGTTCTCTTTAATAGATTGCCGCATCACTTCTTGCAGCATTCTTCTTTGCTTTTTCGCAGTCTCTTCCTGAGTCTTTGCAGTCCCTGAGCAGGCGATAAGAGGGACGGCTGAGGTCTCAAGGTTGATGCAGCTGTATAGGCAAAATGCAACATTTAACAGAGGCAGCATTGTTTATACCAGACAGAGTAATGATTCCCCCCGCACTTAAGGAGTAGAAAACACACAGGGTCTACACAATAGCATAATTTTCCCGTCCGAAACAGAGCACACATAGCCCACGGGAGCCTCAAAATGGTGAGTAAGGGGGACTGATTGTTTCAGGGCTGCACTGTCCTCTGGGTTTCTGTGCCTTGGGCAGAGCCAACAGCTTCAGGGGGCACCTACACTGAACACTGTCCCAACATTTTCCACAGGAGTTCGTCCTGGACGATATCTCGCTGCTGAGGGTGACCTGGGAAGCAAGGGAAGGTCTTCTGCTGCAATGCGGCTTCTGCCCTGGCCCATATGCAGCTTACCTGTGTGCAGCAATGGTCCCCCCGCCCCTTGCGGCACAGTGGCGCGGACACGTTAGCCTGGCTGGGACAAGGACCATGGTGGCTCTCCCGATAAACCTGCGCAAGCGCATTGCACATGTTCTGGATGAGACATTCGAGGAGATTACCGAGGCCGATTACCGTGATGTGATAAACCACATCAATGCATTATTCCGCATCTAGGCATGCATGCCTAGCCCTCCTCTCCCAAAGAGTCCACACCGAAAAAATTCCTTCCCGAAAAAAAAAAACGCTTACCGGGAACCTGCTCTTCTGTTTGTCCTCCACCAAGTACTGGCCGCTGCGACTGGCTACCTTCCTCCTGGCTCGAGAAGAGCTCCTGGCTGCATGGCTCCAGGGATTCCGGGGTGTCTCCATCCGGCCCACCACCATCACTCCCGTTTTCCTTCTCCTCCTCCTCCTTCTCCTCTTCCTCCCCCCCCCCCCCACCGGCTCTGAAGTGTCCATGGTGGTGCTCGGAGTGGAGGTGGGGTTAACCCCAAGTATCGCATCCAGCTCTTTGTAGAATCGGCAGGTCGCGGGGGGAGCACCCGAGCGGCCGTTTGCGTCGCGGGCTTTGCGGTAGGCACTCCGCAGCTCCTTTACTTTAATCCTGCACTGCAGGGCGTCCCAGTCATGGCCCCTTTCCATCATGTCCTTTGATACCTTCCCGAAGGTATCGTAATTCCTACGGCTGGAACGCAGCTGGGACTGTACAGCTTCCTCCCCCCAAACACTGATGAGGTCCAGCAACTCGCCATTGATCCATGCTGGGGCTCGCTTGGCGCGTGGAGGCATGGTCACCTGGAAAGATTCGCTGATAGCACTCCACACCACGCCGGGCTGAGCAAACAGGAAGGGGATAAAATTCCCGGGGAATGTAAAGGGTGGGTCACATGGTTGGTTACCTGAGGCCAGGGCAGTAGAGTTTGAACTGATGACCAGAGTGGCTAGAACAGGCATTGTGGGATACTGCTGAATAATTCTGGAGGCCATTCACAGCGCATTGGGCGCCCACACTGGCGCCGCAGCGGCAACGCAATACTCGATGTTCCTCTCGGAGAGGTAGAGTACATGCAGCGCTGCAACCACGGAGATACAGCGCTGCAAATGCCTTGCCAGTGTGGACGGGGAGTGAGTTACAGCACTGTAACTCGCAAGTGTAGCCAAGGCCAGAGAGAGCTGCCAGCATTTTCTTTCAAATTAGGTAAGCTTCTGGGGCCTCTCCTGATTTCTGCTCTTCCATTATATACAGTTTCTTAAGGGAAGATGCAGGCAGTAATATTTTAAGAGCACTTATCATCCATTCCAGGGGTCCAGTGGCAGTCCGCTCCCAAGAACCTATGCCTATGTCTAGAGCATCTGCATCACAAGGAGAGGTGCATAACTGAGCCAATTGTGTTAAGTCCATGCCATCAGCAGAGGGGTACATTTGCCAAACTTGGGCCAGCCATGGAACGGCTGTGTCACACTGTGGCCCCAGTCTCTCAGCAAAAGCCTTGGCTTGACTAGGAGCCCATCTTACTACGTCCGTGACCAGCTCTGTTGTGGGAAGATTGGCTCCTGCAACTACGTGTTTAACCTCCCTTGTGGCAACATTATGCATATGTGGCCAATCGGGGTTAAATGGGTTTTTGGGGACAGCATCAGGGAGTATCTTTATTTTCCCAGGGAGCTCCAAATCACAATCTTCTTTTAACCTTACAGCTGCTACCATCCCCTTATGGGCACTAAGTTGGACACGCAATTTACTAATCTTTGCCTCACATTCCTGATGGTCTGCTGCTGCCTTTGCTGCCCTGTTCTCTTCTGCCAAGAAGCGAGTTGCAGCTCTTGCTTCTTCTAACAGAACTTTTGTGTGTGTTAACTCTTTTCTATACTGTTCTGCATTCCTGCTTGCCTTGTCTCTCTCCTCTTGTATATCTCTAAGTATAGTCACCATTCTGAGCTTTTCTGCTATCAATTCACACCTCTGTCTCACATTTATTCAAACGTTGTTGTAACTGCTTTTTCTCAAACTCTAGTTCCTGCCCTGTCTTTACCATTTCAACCATGTCTAGACATGCATAAAATAATGCCCATGCAGCAGCTGCATCCTTTGCACTACCACGTGGCTTAAAGGTTGTGCAATATTGTTCAAAGCTCAGACTAGCTTCACTCAGGGGATTCTCACCCTTAAAACACCCCCTTTCCCAGGGGCATTTCCCCTTTTTCATTACCCATCTCTCTAACGTGTTGGTTTTCTCCTGTCTCAAGTGAGCATCTTTTTCGCCATCTCTATTTCCTTATTTCACTAATGATCCCCACCAACAGCTCTTTCTAAAATCTTTATTTTTAAGGCACTACTCTTAACTCCTTATTTCACAGTTCTACAGGTATTCTAATTATGATTCTTAACAGAAGGTTACCAAATAGTCTATCGGAGAGAGACCTTGCTAAAGGGGCTTGGTCTGAAAAAGGAAAAGAAAGAGAGCTTACTCAGGTCAGTGCCTTAGTTTCCCTACTCCACAGCAAGTACTCAACAATTACCATCTGATTAGGGTCATGCATTCTCCACCAATTTGTTACCAGATCTGCCCGTTACTTTGGGGAATGCTCAATTATTTGGGTTACTCTTCGGGGGGGGGGGGGGAAAGGGTGTCCTGTAATTCTATCAATGTACTGCTTGTGTCACATGTGTTTTCATATGGAGTTCTACTTCTCCCTTATGCAAGTCCCCTCCCAATGGAGCTATCCTGCAGGGCCTAGGTTCCCTAGGGGTGGGTTCCCCCTCCCCCCCCCGCCACACACACACTCTGAGTGGACCGGGTCAATCAGCACTTTCAACCTGACCCCTTATATGTCCCTCTACTCAATGGGCTGGATCATGTTCCAGATTCAGCACGTCCCTATCCCCACTCTCACATCACAGTTGTACTGGTAGCAACCTTCTTGATGAGCAAACACTTACTTGAACATAGGTAGGGGTTTTTGTAGAGAAACAACAATGGTTCAAGGGAGAACACTAGATTTGTTTATGGGTAAACTGATGACTCAAGGGTTTTCTTTAGGCTAGACAATAGGAGCTGATCACTCTTGGCTATGGGTGGTGTTTTCTTCCAGGGAGCATTCTGTATGCAAATGGAGATGTCTTAATTTTGTCACCCTTGTCACCCTTGTCAGGAAGGGTCTAGGTGTGTCTCCCAACGCCCTTCACTGCTCTCTGCAAGTCTTTTCTCTGATCGGTCTTGGTTCGAGCAGAGACTGGCGGGGGGGCGGGGGGGGAGAGGGGAGTGTCCCTCATGAGTCAGACAGGCCAGATAACGTAATGAGTGGATTTGATAATAAAAATGGTTGTTTTGAAAGGTGCATGTAAAGCAGGGCTTGTCTACAGTTAAAATGCTACAGCAGCACAGCTGTGCCACAGCATTGCTTCATTATATACACTACCTACCTCAACGGGAGGGCTTCTCCCATTGGCATGGAAAATCCACCTCCCTGAGAGGTGTTAGGTAGGTGGATGGAAAAATTCTTTTGTTGACCTAACGCTGTTTACATAGGGACTTAGGTTGGCTTAACTACACTGTTCAGGGGTATGGATTGTTCACATCCTGAGCAGCATAGTTATGTCGACATAATTTTCTAGTGTAGACCAGGCCTTAGTTATATATAAATAATATAACGTATTCTCCCCAAACTTATATAATTTACTCTTTGAGTACAGAATGAGTTTTGTGAACATATACAATTACATTTGTTAATTAGTTTGAGCTAAAAGCATTTTAAAATGACTCCTTTCTAAAAATGTTTTTGGTGTTTTTTGGATTCTTCTAGCAAAGAAGTTCCTGTAGACTGACAGTAGACGATTTATTTATAGAGTATTCCAGAATCTAAAATATGGGTTATTTTATAACTTGTCAGGTCTTGCAAAGGCCTTCGGCTTGGTCTACACTGAAAAGTTATATCGGCATAACTACATGTGTCGGGTATGAAAAAACCACAGCTCAACTGGCGTAGCTCTGCTGACACGGCTCCATCTACATTGGGAGTTATGTCAACGGAAGAGAGCTGTCTTCGTTCGGGAAGGTGGTGTTCCTACAAGGACAGAAAAACCCCTTCTGCTGGCATAGGCTGTGTCTACAAGATGAGATTATACCATCAGAGCTGTGGCAGTATAGTCTCTGTAGTGTAAACATACTTGTACACACAAATTGATGGCATTTCTGTATTTCGTCTGGTCTACACTGGGAATTTAAATTGGCATAGCTACGTCTCTCAGGGGTGTACAAAATCTACACCACTGCGGGTATGTCTTCACTACAAAATTAGGTTGAATTTATAGAAGTCGATTTTTAGAAAGCGATTTTATACAGTCAATTGTGTGTGTCCCCACTAAGCACATTAAGTCAGCAGAGTGCGGCCATAGTACCGTGGCTAGTGTCTACTTTCGGAGCGTTGCACTGTGGGTAGCTATCCCACAGTTCCCGCAGTCTCCGCTGACCATTGGAATTCTCGGTTGAGCTCCCAATGCCTGATGGGGCAAAAACATTGTTGCGGGTAGTTTTGGGTACATGTCTTCAGTCGCCCCTCCCTCCATGAAAGCAAAGGCAGACAGTCGTTTCGCTCCTTTTTTCCGTGCAGACGCCATACTGCTTTCAGCAGATGGTGCAGTAGGACTGCTAACCGTTGTCATCCAACCACCACTTCCGCTGCAACTCTGCTCTCCTGCTCTCCTGGTGCCATGAGTCGACCTCGCAGGTCCTCTCGTCGTTCTTTATAAATATCTATTCTCGTGGCATCTCGTCATCATCCACCGCTTCTTCTGCAACTCTGCTCTCCTGCTCGTGTGTCGATAGCGAATTTCTCCATGTTGTCTGTCGTGGGCTCCCGGGAACGTGTGTTCTTCCTCGGGAAACGTGCACGGTGCTAACCATCATCATCCACCGCTTCTGCTGCAACTCTGCTCTCCTGCAGACGCCATACCACAGCAAGCATGGAGCCCGCTCAGCTCATCGCTGCTGTTGTGAGCATTGTAAACACCTTGTGCATTATCCTGCAGTATGTGCAGAACCAGAACCTGCAAAAGCAGGCGGGGAGGCGACGACAGCGTGATTATGATAGTGATGAGGACATGCAAATGGACATAGACTTCTGTCAAAGCATGGGCCCTGGCAATTTGGACATCATGGTGGTAATGGGGCAGGTTCATACCGTGGAACGCCGATTCTGGGCCCGGGAAACAAGCACAGACTGATGGGATCGCATAGTGTTGCAGGTCTGGGATGATTCCCAGTGGCTGCAAAACTTTTGCATGCGTAAGGGCAGTTTCATGGAACTTTGCGACTTGCTTTCCCCTGCCCTGAAGTGCAAGAATACCAAGATGAGAGCAGCTTGCAATGCCAGACAGCTACCAGTCAGTCGGGAATCAATTTGGAGTGGGTAAATCTACTGTGGGGGCTGCTGTGATCCAAGTAGCCAACGCAATCACTGAGCTGCTGCTATCAAGGGTAGTGACTCTGGGAAATGTGCAGGTCACAGTGGATGGCTTTGCTGCAATGGGATTCCCTAACTGTGGTGGGGTGATAGACGGAATGCATATCCCTATCTTGGGACCGGACCACCTTGGCAGCCAGTACATAAACCGAAAGGGGTACTTTTCAATGGTCCTGCAAGCACTGATGGATCACAAGGGACATTTCACCAACATCAACGTGGGATGGCTGGGAAAGGTACATGGCGCTCGCATCTTCAGGAACTCTGTCTGTCTGAACAGCTGCAGCAAGGGACTTACTTTCCAGACCAGATAATAACCGTTGGGGATGTTGAAATGCCTATAGTTATCCTTGGGGACCCAGCCTAACCCTTAATGCCATGGATCATGAAGCCATACACAGGCACCCTGGACAGTAGTCAGGAGCTGTTCAACTATAGGCTGAGCAAGTGCAGAATGGTGGTAGAATGTGCATTTGGACGTTTAAAAGCACGCTGGCGCAGTTTACTGACTCGCTTAGACCTCAGCGAAACCAATATTCCCATTGTTATTACTGCTTGCTGTGTGCTCAACAATATCTGTGAGAGTAAGGGGGAAGACGTTTATGGCGGGGTGGGAGGTTGAGGCAAATCACCTGGCCGCTGATTATGCACAGCCAGACACCAGAGTGGTTAGAAGAGCACAGCAGGGTGCGCTGCACATCAGAGAAGCTTTGAAAACCAGTTTCATGACTGGCCAGGCTATGGTGTGACAGTTCTGTTTGTTTCTCCTTGATGAAAACCCGCTCCCTTGGTTCACTCTACTTCCCTGTAAGCCACCCTCCCCTCTTCGATCACCGCTTGCAGAGGCAATAAAGTCATTATTGTTTCAAAATCGTGCATTCTTTATTAATTCATCTCACAAATAGGAGGATAACTGCAAGGTAGCCCAGGAGGAGGGAATCACCGGGTGGGATGGTGGATGAGGGGATGAGGGAAGGACAAAGCCACACTGCACTTCAAAATTTATTGAATGCCAGCATTCTGTTGCTTGGGCAGTCCTCTGGGGTGGAGTGGAGGCCCTCCCCCCAAGTTCTTGGGCATCTGGGTGAGGAGGCTATGGGACTTAGGGAGGAGGGTGGGCAGTTACACAGGGGCAGCAGCGGTGGTCTGTGCTCCTGCTGCCTTTCCTGCAGCTCCACCAGACGCTGGAGCATATCCGTTTGATCCCCCAGTAGCCTCAGCATTGCATCCTGCCTCCGCTCATCATGCTGCCGCCATCTCTCATCTTGCTGCCGCCACCTCTCATCTTGTTTGTCCCTCCTGTCCTCGCGTTCATTTTCTGCTTTCCTGGACTCTGACATTGTTTGCCTCCACACATTCTGCTGAGCTCTTTCAGTGCGGGATGACTGCATGAGCTCAGAGAACATTTCATCATGAGTGCGTTTTTTCACCACCTTATCTGCGCTAGCCTCTGTGATGGAGATGATAAGGGTAGCGTTGAAACATTTGCAGCTGCGGGAGGAAAAAAAGGGAGAGTTGTATTTTAAAAGACACATTTTAGAGAACAATGGGTAGACTCTTTCATGGTGAACCAAATTGTTAACATTATATAGCACATGTGCTTTCGGTACAAGGTCGCATTTTGCCTCTTATATTGAGGGCCTGCCGGTTTGGTGTGACAGATCACACACGCAGGGCTGGGCAACAGACTTCGGTTTGCAGGCAGCCATGGTAAGCCACAGTCTTTCAGCTTCTTGAACCTTCAAAACATGTGGGAATGGTTTCAAACAGCAGCACCCTACTTTCCCATACCAAGCACCCGTTGGGTTGGCCATTTAAAAGGAGGGGCTGTACTGGCCACCAATGCATCCCAAGTCTTCAGGGCAAATTAAACACGAAACACGCTTGCTTTTAAACCATGCATTATATTTACAAAGGTACACTCAGCAGAGGTGCCTTCTCTGCCTTCAAGGTCCGGGAGCCCGCCTTGGAAGGGTTGGGAGGGTATTGGCTTCAGGGTGATAAACAGTTCCTGGCTGTCGGGGAGAATGGTTTCTCCGCTTGCGTGTTGTGTGCTATCCTCCTCTTCCTCGTCCCCAAAATCCTCATCCCTGTTGCATGAGACTCCCCCCTTGCAGGTGTCCACGGACAGGGGTGGGGTAGTGGTAGGGGCCCCCCTAGAATTGCATGCAGCTCATCATAGAAGCGGCTTTTCTGGGGTTCTGACCCAGAGCGGCCGTTTGCCTCTTTGGTTTTTTGGTAGGCTTGCCTGAGCTCCTTAATTTTCTCGCAGCACTGCTGCGGGTCCCTGTTGTAGCCTCTGTCCTTCATGCCCTTGGAGATTTTTTCAAATATTTTGGTATGTTGTCTTTTGGAACAGAGTTCTAATAGCACAGATTCATCTCCCCAAACAGCGATCAGATCCAGTACCTCCCATTCGGTCCATGCTGGAGCTCTTTTGCGATTCTGGGACTGCCTGGTCACCTGTGCGGATGAGCTCGCCACACTGGCCAAACAGGAAATGAAATTCAAAAGTTCCCGGGGCTTTTGCTGTGTACCTGGCTAGTGCATCTGAGTTGAAAGTGCTGTCCAGAGCGGTCACAATGGAGCACTCTGGGATAGCTCCCGGAGGCCAATACTGTAGAATTGTGTCCACACTACCCCAAATTCAACCCGGCGATGTCGATTTCAGCGCTGATCCCCTCATCGGGGAGGAGTACAGAAATCGATTTTAAGAGTCCTTTAAGTCGACAAAAATGGCTTCGTCATGTGGACAGGTGCAGGGTTAGATCAATCTAACGCTGCTAAATTCGACCTAAACTCAGAGTGTAGACCAGGGCTGAGAGATGTAGCTATGCTGACCTAACCCCGGTGTAGACAGTGCTAGGTCAACAGAAGAATTCTTCCTGTATCCTAACTACCGCCTCTCTCACGGAGGTGGATTACCAATGCCAATGGGAGAACTCCTGCCAGAGTAGATAGTATCTATGCTGAAGTGTTAAGTGTAGACATAACCTTTGTCTTTATCTCTATCAGAATTTTTGTAATACAATAGCTTTTGAACAGCACATCCAGTCACTTCCAAAATTTTTGGGACTGTTCAAGGCATCAGTGGCCAGAACCCTGTTTATTTTGGGGAAAATCTGAAAACCCAAAGGGGAAAAGTGGGGAGGGGCACATGGCGCTCTACCATCTGCTTAGCATAGCTTCTAGCACCTCTGCAATTGTCTACAGATCAAACAGCTGGTTGATAGGGGTATTACTGGAGGGTGTTAATCACTGTCTCATCTCTCACCACCTTCCCAGTAGAATTTAATATATTGAAACCCTGAATGATTTATCTCCCAGACAAATAACAATGGAGGGGAGGGAAGGGGATGTGCTTACAGGCCCTGGCAATGGGAGGAGAATGGAGGACTGGTATGAGGGTGAGAGATAAATGAGGCACACAGAACCCCAGGCATGTGGGGTAAATGGGGGAGCATGCTATGGGGATGGGAGGCACACAACACTCATGGCAATAGGGAGAAATGGGGGACCCTGGGATAGGGAAATGGGGGCACTCAGAACCCCTGATGGGGGAAGATTGGGGGAAAGAGAGAAATGGGGGCACCTGCCATGGGGGAGAACAGAGAACCCTGATTACTCCTGGGGGGATTCTGCAGCACTACATGTACACAGTATTCATGTCCCCCGCAGATTTCTTTGCTTCCCTGCAGAAAAATGATTTTCTGACAGGGAAGCCAAGGTAAGCTGCAAGAGCAGTCATGCACCACTCCCTAGCTGCATAGGTACATGGTTTCAGACAGTTGGTGGAGAAGTAAATCACCACAGGGCTGGGGACACCCCAGCCAGTGGCTCCTACCCTGAGCCAGGATCAGTTGCTAGTCCCAGCTGGGCTGGAGGCAGAAGAAGATGGGACTTCCTCTTCCCCTGCAAGGAGTGCCTGGGGCTGTGTCAGACCCATCCCCAGAAACCTCCCCCAGCTGCAAGAAACTCAGCATCCTCCCCTGTTTCCTCTTCCCATTACTCCTCAGCTGTGGGGTGAGAGGTCACTGTACTGGGAACTGCTCCCCCATCCACCCAACCCCCGTGCATCCAGACCTCCCATACCCAGACACCCCTGCCAAGCCTTACCCCATATGTCCAGAACCTCCCCGGCCCTCCATACCCAAACCACACCCCACTGAACCTCAACACCTGCATCTGGAACCCCCCTGCACTCAGACTACCCCCCCACCACTGAGCTCCCTGCACTCAAACCCCCACCCGGATGAGCACCACACCCCTGCATCACGCTGAGTCCCTACATCCAGACCCCCATGCCACTGACTCCCAATTAGCTGCACCCAAAACCCCTACCCCACCAAGCCACACTCCCCCAGCACCCAGACCCCCTGCTGAGCCCCCCACACTCAGACCCCTCTGCTGAGCCCCAACCACTTTCGCCTGGAAGCCCCTGCAGAGTCCCACTGCCCCGCGCTTAGAGCCCCCCCCAATGAGCCTCTGTGCATCCAGATCCCGCCCGCACCTAGACCCCCCCCACTGAGTTCCCTGCACCCAGATTGTCCCATTCAGAATCCTCTCACTCCACCCTGGATCTCCCCCCCGCCCCCCGAGCCCCTCCACACTTGGATCCTGCCTGCTTGAGCCTGCTTGCCCCACACCTGGTGCGCCTGGTGCAGAGGGCCAGGGCCCCAGGGTGTTTCTGGGGCAGGCCCAGGCCTTGTGCTATGGCAGGGTCAGGTGCAGCCTCACCACTGAGTCCGTGTCTCCGGGGAGGGTGGTGGGGAGACTGCAAGGTGATCTCCCACTTTTGTGCAACTAGTGGCCTGTGCTCCCCACTGCCATGCTGGAGCCTCTGCATTTATTTATTAACAAATAAAACTTGCAGAATTTTAAAATATTGTGCACATAATTTTTTGGCGCAGAATTTTTTGGCACAGAATGCCCACAGGAGTACCTGATATAGGGGAAGGAAGATGTGGGGGGCCCACAGTACCCTTGGTGTGGGGAGAGATTGGTGGTATCTAGTATGGAGAAATGGAGGACACAGAGAGCCCTTGCCATGGGGAGGAAATGGAGGGCATTGGGGAAGTGAAAAGGGGGTGCATGCAGAGCCACTGGCATCAGGGGGAGTGTGCAGGACCCTGAGAGGAATGGGTGAAGACTCACAGAGCCATTGGCTGGGTGGGGAGCTGCAGGGAATCCTTGAAATAGAGGGGTACAGGAGGGAGGCACACATGGAGCTGGGGGTGCGGAATGGAGGCATGCAAAGAGCCCCTGATGTGTGCAATGTAGTCTGCCTACATAAACTACAAAGTTTAACAACATATTACTTTTGGATTTATGAATAGTTGTAACTGTTTCTGTTTATGCTGCAATGGTGATCCTGTAATATTTCTTTGTCGACTTGTATCTTATAATGAATATTGTGGTTGATTTTGTTTTTGTATCAGTTATTTTCAATTGACAGTTGGTGATAGTGTATTACTGCATGTTAAGTGATCTGTGAAAAACCAACAGCAAACACGTTCTTCATCCATAGCTCAGCTAGTTGGGCAAATCAGCACTTCAGTAGCTGAACTGCAAAAAAAATACTTATGCTCTGAGCTTGTCTCCTGGACCTTTAGAAGTCTATAAGAGGGAGAAGAGAGTTTCTGTGCTTTGAACTTCTGAAGAGCTACTCACCTGGCCATTCTACAGAACTTGGGAAATCCCCTGCCAACTGGTTTGAGCTTTGGCCTGCTAAACCCAGCGTTGTGAGTTCAATCCTTGAGGGGGCCATTTAGGGATCTGCGGCAAAAATCTGTCTGGGGATCTGCGGCAAAAATCTGTCTGCTTTGAGCACCAAGTTGGACAAGATGACCTTCCGAGGTCCCTTCCAACCCTGATATCCTATGAATCTATGAAACTGCCCCCCCCAACCAGTGCTTCCACGAGCCCATTATGCTTCCCCCACTGCTGCCCCCCCCTTCCCAGCTATACCCTCTGCTTTTCCCCCTACCATTTTCTATTGGTAAATATAAGCACATACACTATATGTATATGTACGTTTGATGTGTTATTTTCAAGGGCAAAAATTCTCTTTCATTTTAACAATGTCCCCCCTCAATGCATATATCAAAGAACTGACAATCACTCTGCAACACACAACCTGAGCTCTGACCCATTAGTTTGGTATATAACATTGTATGTGTTTGCGTGTGTGTGCACACACCTCCCACCCTCTCTTAATATTATTAAGGTTGCAAAGTCAAGCTCTCATAAGTTAGGAAATGCCAGAATTAAGTTTGCCCTTATATAGCACTTTATATGTTCAAAGCACTGTATAGATATTAACACTACTAACACCTTTTGGTATTGTTATCCCCATTTTGTGACTTGCAGAGAGAAAAGCAAAGTGACTTGCTCAGAGCCAGTCACAGGATTAGAATTTAGGGATCTGGAGAAAAAAAATCTGTTGGGAGATTGGTCCTGCTTTGAGCAGGGGGTTGGACTAGATGACCTCCTGGGGTCCCTTCCAATCCTGATATTCTATGAATTGCTTATTGCCTGATTCCCAGCACTGTGCTCATACCTTCCGACCACGCTGTACTCCTGCTCAAAGTGCTGAGCATGCACAGCTCTCAATGACTTCAGTTGCAGTATGAGCACTCAGCACTTCTGCAAATTAGGCCTTAGATGTCTTACGTCAGCTGCCCCAGGTACTACGTCTGGGTGGCATTCACCTGCCTCCACCAAAAAAACATCCTTTCTCTTTCTGAAGTTCCCTGTCTCATTCACTCACACCTTGCAACTTCTACAACAAGTGAGACAAGAATCCTACACATCATTCCCTACACAGCCCTGATTGATTCCCAGAGCAGGTCCATCCTATGCACTGAAGAGGGAGGGATTCTGTGGAGGGGGGAAATGTGATTGTATAATTTAAAGACCATATCGTTGCCACTTTTCAACCTGAGGGACTAGTCAAAGTTTGGGGCCCTATGAGTGTTGGGAGTAGAAATAGGTGATAGTCGGTTATTTCTTTGATGTAGTTTTGCTTATTTACCAAGAACGTAGAAAGTCGTGTATCTTTCAGTGCAGAAGGATTCAAAGAGCAGGAAATGGCTTCTTTTGCTCACAGCACCAGGAACATTCTTTTTAGTTTGCACCCCTGACCCACAAACCTCCTCCCAGGTTTCTTCCAGAGTCAGCCACCATGTTTCAGCTGGTCTTTCAGGCTCTGTGCCTCTCAGGGTATGTCTACACTTGAAATGCTGCGCTGCTGTAGTGCTTCAATGTAGACACCACCTACGCTGATGAGGGAGGTTTTCCTGTCACTATAGGTACTCCACTTTACTGAAGTAAATTCCTACTATAGACAAGGCCTCAGTCTTTTCCAGTTTAATGTGTGTTCTCCCCCTCCTGCACCCTCACTCACAATACCTGGTTAAACCCTCTAGCCACCAGGTGCTAATTTCTGGATGGCCTTTATTAGACTTTTTTTTAGGTGTGGCCCCCTGTCTCTTATAACTATCTTAAATGGGGGACTCATTCACGCATCAATTCAAAGGAGGTTTTATCTCAAGCCGTAGTTTCCCAACTTTTGAGCACTTGATCTTTGCAACTCATGTAGCTTTGTTAGCATAGGTTTTTTCTGTTAGTGGGCCGTAGTTTGCCCACCGCTGTTGTAGTTGGAGGTGGAAGTGAGAGGGAGAGCATGGCAAATGTGTCTCCCTTTTATCGTGTTCTTTCTTCCCTCTTGGCTTTGCCCCTCCCCCCCCATTCAGGGTCAGGTGAGCATTACCTCATCATAGTTCCTGACTGACCAAGGGAAGGCATGTGACTCACTGGAGAGTCCAACAGATCCTTTGTTGCTGCCTAGGCCAGTGTCCTTTGGTCCTGTGAGGCTGGGCTGAGTTTGTCCCATACATGCCCTGACGAGGTGTGAACTGCCCCTCTGTTCCTGTAGAGTTTGCTTTGGCTTGTTTTAAGCCATGAGGACACATTTTCAGCCTCATAACTATATACATGAAATTGCAATCTATAACATTACTATAACAACAATGCTAAGTGCATCATGAGCCTTCTGAAGACACCCAACATGACAAACTTTGCATTGGATACCACACAGTCATATTAAAAGGATGAACATGGGGGTGTAGGGTGTTCCCCCAAGGTACAGAATGTCACAGGGTAAAATAAAAGAAGGGGGAAAGGTAGGGAATTGGGGATACTAACTGAATAATTAACCAATCACACAGCAATAAGTGAGACTCCCATTAACTTCAGTGGAAATTGGATCAGGCCCTAAATGCTCACATACTAAGAAAATATAACAAAAATGCCCACTAGTCTCCCCGCAGCTTTAGGTGGCTGGTTGAGTTGGAGCTGAATGAGAAGCAAGTGGTATCCCCAGCTGGGAAACCAATATATGTTCTGTTTGTGTGGAGTGGGTTTCGGGTGTATGCCTCAGGTCCTGCCCGGCTCCAGTGCTGGGGATAGGATGACCAGATCGCAAGAATAAAATATCAGGACACATAAGGGAGGAGGACACACAGCCCTAAGAAGCTGTGTGTGTTTTGGGGGATGTACAGCCCCTGCTGCAGCCTTCGCTGCAAGCCATGGGGCAGGAGTGCAGGGCCCCGGCTCCAGCCCTGTCTGTGCTGATGGCTCAGCCCAGCTGACAGTCACCGCACCTCCCAGCAGGGCTGGTGAGTGCGGCCAGGGAAGGGGACAGGGCATGGGGGATTGAGTGTCTGGGAAGTCTGTGTGGGGGATGCTGGGCAGTGAGGGAGATCTGTGTGTGTCGGGGCGCTGGGCAGTGGGGAGTCTGTGTGGGGCAGTGGGGAAGGGCACTGGGTAGTGGGGGGGGGGCTGTGTATGTTGGGGAACTAGAGAGTGGGGGGTTGTGTGTGGGATGCTGGGGGGTTGTGGTGGGGCTGTGGGCAGGGGGGCACTGGGCCGGGGTGATAGAGTGCAGGGCACCATGCATTTGTGGTGGGAAGGTTGTGCATGCGGGGGGGGGCATAGCGGGTCTGCAGGGCACTGGGCACAGCTGTGTGGCGCGGCCTGGGGCTGCCCTCAGGAAGAAGGGGCATGCTGGCAGCACAGGGCAGGAAGACTAATGTGTGTCTGGCCATGCCATGCATGCCCCATTGCACCTGGCTGGCCCCCCCACCTACTGCTTGCCTCCTCACCTGAGGGCTGGGGCAGGGGGAGGAGGGGAGGGGTCTGGGTCTGGGTCTGGGTCTGGGCGGCGCTTACCTGGATCAGCTCCCAGGAGGTGGCTGGCAGGTCCCTCTGGCTCCTAGGGTAGGGGCGGCTAGAGGAATCTCCACATGCTGCGCCCGCCAAGAGTGCCGGTGACGCAGCTTCCATTGGCCAGGAACTGTGGCCAATGGGAGCTGTGGAGGCGGGGCCTCCGGGCGCAAGCAGCGTGCAGAGCCTCCTGGCCGCCCCTGACCCTAGGAGCCAGAGACACCTGGCGGGGGCAGGGTCTGGGCAGGATGGCTCCCGGGAACCGGCTGGCAAGTCCCTCTGGCTCCTAGGGTTAGGGTCAGCGGATGCAGCTCATGGAGATCCCTCTAGCCACCCCTCTGCCTAGGGGGCGCAGGGTTGCTGGCCGCTTCCCAGGAGCTGTGCAGAGCCAGATAGGGAGCCTGCCAGCTAGGGTGATCAGTCCAGCCTCGTGCCAAATATTGGGTCAAATGGCATCCCAACGGTACATCGGTCGGGATGTGGGACAAACAGCTAAATATTGGGACAGTCCCGATTTTATCAGGACATCTGGTCATCCTAGCTGGGGAGGTCTGCTGGGGCCCGCTGATAGTTAGTCATCTCAGACGCTGTGGAGGCTCCATCTGCCCTTTTTGGTCTCAGGCCCTTTGGCTGAGGCTTTATCTACACTACCCACCTTTTAGCGACACAGCTGTGCCACTACAACTGTGCCACTAAAAGGCGCACAGTGTAGCTGCTGTTTGTTGGCAGGAGAGAGCTCCTCCCACCAACAAAAATCTTCCACCCCCAACAAGTGGCAGCAGCTTTGTCAGCAGGAGAGCGCTCCTGCCAACAAAGTGCTGTTCGCACCAGCACTTTTCGTTGATAAAACTTTTGTCGTTTGGGGTAGTATCTTCCATCAACTTAATGCTGTCTACGGCAGGGTGATTAGGTTGGCTTAACTATGTCATTCAAGGGTGTGGATTTTCATACCCCTGAGTGATGTATTTATGCAGGCCTAATTTTCTAGTGTAGACCAGGCCTGGGGCTGCTGCTCCTCAGCTGCTGTGTAACCTCGCTTCCCTGCAGCCAGCTTTCACCACACAAACAGTGTCCTAGGTGGGCTGCACTCTTATGATGGGGCTGAAGCTGTTTGCCCTGCTTATCAGTCGAACTCACGGGTTGTTTGTGTCTCAGGCACAGACCAGACAGGTCATGTCCAATTTCCCCATCCTCTATGCTGCAGTTTGTGGGAACTGCATTTTCAAGTCCCCCAAACTGACTACACATATAACACACTGAAATCAATGGGTTACACACGGAACTTAAATTCAGCCGGAGCTGTCCGGAGAGGAGATCTGGTAAATATTTTCAACCCCCTTGGAGTTTTTACAGCATGTTGAGGGAGAGGGAAGTGGGGGGCATGTCTGGGAAATACTGTGTAAGAATCTAAGCCCTAGTTATGTAGGGTTACCATATCTAATAAATAAAAAAAAGAGGACCCTCCATGGGCCCTGGCCCCACCCATTTCCCCACCCCTAACCCCACCCCAACTCCGCCCCTTCCCCGCCCTAACTCCGCCCCCTCCTCCCTCCCACTCCCAGCCACGCGGAAAGGGCTGCCTGAGCGCTACCGGCTTCACGGTTTGCCGGGCAGCCCCCAGACCCTGCGCCCCCGGCCAGCGCTTCCCCAGCACAGCTGGAGCCCGGGAGGGGAAGCGCCTAGCCGGGGGCGCAGGGTCTGGAGGCTGCCCGGCAAACCGTGAAGGCGGTAGTGCTCGGGCTTTGGGCAGCCCCTATGTTCTAATATGAACATTAGAATGGCCAAACTAAGTCAGAACAAAGGTCCATCTAGCCCGGTATCCTGTCTTCAGACAGTGGCCAATGCCAGGTGCTCCAGAGGGAATGTGTGAAAAAAATACTTCCTTTTGTTTATTTTAAACCTGCTGCCTATTAATTTCTTTTGTTGACCCCTTAGTTTCTTGTGTTATGAGGAGTAAATAACACTTCCTTATTTACTTTCTCCACACCAGTCATGATTTTATAGACTTCAATCATATCCCCCTTTAGTTGTCTCTTTTCCAAGCTGAAAAGTCCCAGTCTTATTAATCGCTGCTCATATGGCAGCCATTCCATACCCCTAATAATTTTCCAATTCCAATATATGTTTTTTGAGATGGGGCGACCACATCTACACGCACTATTCAAGATGTGGGCATGCCATGGATTTATACAGCGGCAATATGATATTTTCTGCCTTATTATCTATCTGTTTTCTAATGGTTCCAAACATTCTTCGAGTGATTGCTCATATAGATTCCAATTAGGTGTGTGTGCGCCGCGTGCACAGTCGTTGGAAAGTTTTTCCCTTAGCAGCACCCATCGGGTCAGCTGTGGAGCCCCCTGAAGTGGCGCCTTCATGGCGCTCAATATATGACCCTGCTGACCCAGCGCCTCCTCAGTTCCTTCTTACCGCCAATGACGGTCGTTGGAACTGTGGCGTCTTTCTTTGCAAGCTCTCCACATTTCCCTAGTTTCTATTCGGACTGTTTGTATTTTGTAGTTGTTTAGTTCTTAGTTATTGTAGTTAGTTAGCTGTTGGGTTGGCGGGTTTACCCTCCACCCCGACTGTGTTCTCCTTGGGGGACTTACATGCCTAAATCCCAGGGGTTCAAGCCCTGCAAGTCCTGCAACAAGCCCATGCCAATGGGCGACCCCCACGACGCTTGCTTAAAGTGTCTGGGGGAACCACACCAAGTGGACAAGTGCAGGATTTGTAAAGGGTTTCGCCCCAAAACAAAAAAGGAGCAAGACTTTCGCCTCAATCAGCTCCTTCTGGAGGCGGCACTCAGACTGCAACCTACATCGCCGCGGCAAGACCTGGCACCGAGCTCATCGGTGCGCGGCGCCCCGGCGGCAGTGGTGGAAGTGGCACCATGGAAGGACTCTGGGAGAGACCTGCGGCACCACTGCTCCCTGGCACTGAAATCGGCAGGATCGATCTGGCACCGGTCCCATTCCCTGACATAGAAGCGGCACCAGAAGCAGGGGAGGAGTGGATCTCCGACTCAGAGACCCACCCCCTTGGAGCCGACCAATGGGGTGCATCCCAGACAGGAGCACCCAGGGCCGAAGTCTTTGGAGCCAGCACCGTTGACTTCGGCCCCGCAAGGGTGACCGTCGAGTTTGGTGCCGTTGGACTCCCCGAGCCAGGTCATTGAGGAGGTGGAATTGCCATCCACCCCGGACACCTTTGAGGCTGCGAGGGACCTCATTGCCATGACAGCACCAATGTCCCCGGTCCTTTGAGCCAAGTCTCCGGTACCGCAGCATGTGGCACCGTCTTGAGGCAAACTGGCGATGCTCCATCCCTCAGCACCACTGGTGGAATCATGGCACAGCTTGGAGTCCCGGCACCGCTCACAATTGCGGCACTGGTCAGACTCGCAGCACCGCTCCAGATCGTGACGCTGATCCTCATGCCGATCCCATCTCGCAGCAGGTCCCACTCCCAGCACCGGTCATCCCGACACTGGTCAGTGTCCCCGCACAGATCCTGATCTCGGCACCGCTCCCCAGCATCGCAGCACCACTCACTAGTCCAGCTCTGCTTGGCACCGCCCTGGCCATCGCGGTCCCGGTCCCTGTGTTCGGACTCAGAGACAGGGTCTAGATTCTCAGAGCAGGGTCGGCACCGGTTGAGCCATGGAAGGCCTGAGGTGGGGAGCAGGGCCATGGCCTTTGCAGTGGCAGGGACCAGCGCAGTGGCCATTTTGGACCCTGTGGGCGTACCACCAAGCCCAGAGCACCCAATCCAAAGGTTCCCATTCGGTGACCTCTGAACTACAGGTGCCGGAGGCATCAGCCAGTCACCACACCCCTAGGGGTGCCGAGGAGGTACCCATCGCTCGACCTCCCCTGGAACCAACCCCAGTTCCTGAGCCTGATCCAGGTGTGGTTGGCCCTGACAGAGAAGCAGGACAGGAGGCCCCTGGAGACCAAAAGGGTCAGGAGGATCCTGTTCCCTCATTAGCCTCCTCGTCATCCTCCCCGGATGAGATGGTTGCAGGCACCTCTGTCTGTGGACTGCCCCCCCTAAACAGCTGCGCCCACCAGGACCTCCTTTGCAGGGTGGCACGAAATATGGGCTTGCAGGCCGAGGAGGTGGTGGAGTTGGAGGACCATCCGAGGGTGGCTATACAGAACAATGCTAAGACTATTTGGCAGACCCTGGCCTACATCCCTCCCACCGGGAAGGGTGTGGAGAGGAAGTATTTCATCCCATCTAAGGGGTACGAATACTTCTTCACACACCCGCAGCCTTACTCATTGGTGATGGCTGCAGTAAATGAGAAGGAGAGGCAGTGACAACAAGCCCCAGCACCTAAGTCCAAGGATGCCAAGCGCCTAGATTTATTGGGGAGCAAAGTGTATGCTATGGGGAGGCGGGGGTGTTGCAACTCAGGATTGCCAAGCCAGCAGGCAATTCTGAGTAGATATAGCTTCAGCTCCTGGAACTCGATGCTCAAGTTTAAGGAGCTGGTGCCAGCGGAGTCCAGGGAGGAGTTTAGAGCGATAGTGGAGGACGGCAAGGCGGTGGCATGGACCTCTTTACAGACCTCACTGGATGCTGTGGACTCAGCGGTGCTCACCTTGTTCTCTGGTATCACCATGAGGCGTAGCTCATGGCTGCAGACTTCGGGACTCCCGCCCCAGGTTCAACAGACCATGCAGGACCTGTCTTTTGATGGGGCAGGTCTGTTTGCAGAGCAGACTGACTCTAGGCTGCATAGCCTAAAGGACTTCAGGGCTACCATGAAATCCTTGGGTATGCACACCCCAGCAACCCAATATAAACATTTAAAGCCTCAGCAGCAGCAGCACTCCTATTCTTCTCGGCCGAGGCAGGACTTTTATAGGAGAAGGGGCAGGAATGGCAGACGAAAGCCTTCCCACCTCCTGCCCGGGCAGGGCCAGGGACTAAAACATCATTGGATTCAAACCAGGCCTTTTGAAGGTGGCGTGAGGATGGCGCACCAGCCTCACTTCCGGCTCCTTCCCCGTCTTTCTTGAATTGTCTGTCCCACTTTTACTGTGCTTGGTCCCAAATAACTTTGGACTGCTGGGTTCTTCGCAAGGTAGAAGTGGGATATTCTCGCCAATTCTGCTCCCTCCCACCCCCCTTCCCCGTCCCTCTTTAGGGTCTCTCTTCAGGGACCCTTCTCACAAGCAACTCCTTATCCAAGAGGTGCAGGCACTCCTTGCCATGGGAGAGGTTCCTCAGGAGATCAGAGGCAAGGGATTCTATTCCCGATACTTCCTAATCCCCAAGGCCAAGGGGGGGTCTCAGACCCATTCTAGAGCTGTGAGGTCTCAACAAGTTCATGGTAAAGTTGGAGTTCCGCATGGTCTCCCTGGGCACCATTATTCCCTTCCTGGATCCGGGAGACTTGTACACCGCCCTCGACATGAAAGACGCATACTTCCATATAGCTATTCGGCCTGCACACAGGTGATTCCTATGCTTCGTGGTTGACCACAAGCAATATCAATTCACAGTCCTACCATTCGGCCTCTCAACAGCCCCCCAAGTATTCACCAAGTGCATGTCGGTCGTGGCCACTTTCCTCCATTGGAGGCAGGTGCAGGTATACCCCTACCTCAACGACTGGCTGCTCAGGGACTACACCGGGAGGCAGATGGAGTCTGAAATCTGATTGGTCAGATCCACATTCAAGAGACTGGGTCTCCTCCTCAACTTGAGGATGTCAACCTTGGCAACGACTCAAAGAATTCTTTGCATATAGTCATGTAGAGGTGTGTGATCAAAATGAAAAATGTCTCTGAGATTCAGTACCGGGTATACTATGGCACTACCACACCAAACCCATACTCGGAGTCCACAATGACTACTTAGGGGCCCACAAATATGTTTGGCGCCTGGGTCCACAAAAGGTTAAACCAGCCCTGCTTGAAGGGGACTCCTTTGCACACTGTCCGAGGGTTGAGCCACCATTGAAGGGAATCAAGCACCTGCCCTGGCACTGTGACCACTGAATTCAGGCTGTCATGTCCCGGGTGATAGGCCGAAGTGAGCCATGACTGTAGAGGCCTGAGCTTCAGTCTGGCATGCCAGATCCTGTAAGTGCAGGCTGCCATGTGGCCAAGGAGACTCAGGCATTCCCTTACTGTAGTGGTCGGGTATTGCCTCAGCCCTTGAATGATGTCCATCATGGCTTGGAATCGGGACTCTGGCAAAAGTGCCCTTGCCGGAACTGAGTCCAACACTGCCCCAATGAATTCATGGCGGCTCAACCCTCGGACAGTGTGCAAAGGAGTCCCCTTCAAGCAGGGCTGGTTTAACCTTTTGTGGACCCAGGCGCCAAACATATTTGTGGGCCCCTAAGTAGTCATTATGGACTCCGAGTAAGGGTTTGGTGTGGTAGTGCCATAGTATACCCGGTACTGAATCTCAGAGACATTTTTCATTTTGATCACACACCTCTACATGACTATATGCATTGCCATACACAGCTCCCTCAGCCCCCAGTTTCTCACTGAGCTGTACACCCATGTGGGTTTACCAGTGTCCACAGTGAGTAGAACTTTAATAGTGATCAGGGAAACTCCCCACAGTTTTATCTCCTTCCTCATTCAGACCTTCTATAGCCATGTCTCCAGTACAACCCTATTTCACCAGTCACAGTATGTGGTCCTAGTCTCAGCTCAAAGTTCCAAAGCCAGCAGATACCTGATCAATTCTGACAAATCCCTCCCTCAGCACGCATCCTGCCATTTGAGCAAGCCACTTGCAAACACCATTTCCCCAAAGTGAGGACTTAGGCTGGTGTCTTCAGATTCCCAAGGGCTTTCTCCCTCTGCTCCCATCTACATGCTAGTCTACTACCTAATCACCACTACATGCTTGTTTCTATTTTGGACTTGCTCCCCAACCAGCTGGGGCTATTCTCCTGCTGCAAGCCTGACCTGCTTCCTCTTTCCATGCATCCTTTGACATTCCTTTCCTACTGGTGACCTCTGTTCCTTGAGGTTAATTCCAGTTTCTTTATCAGCTCTAGCTTAATGGCCCCCAGTAGTCATAGAGCCACCTGCAGCTTCTCTGGCTATAGACAAGGGGCTAATTGCCAGAAGCCAGCCTTAGATAGCTGCAGCTACTAGTCAAGAGAGGGGTGGCAATTCCAAGGCTGAGCATGCTTGAACCTTGCAACAGCGGCACTAGGGACTCTAAATCCTCTGCACTGGCCCTAGGCAGCTGCAGACTCTGCAGTTAAGCGCTTCCCTCCTCTAGGCCATGGCTTTAAGTACCTGAGATGCCCATCACCTGCAGCAGAGGCCACCAATTCCCACGCACCCCTCAGCTAGCACATAGTTGTGCAGAAAGTGCAGCCTGAATGATTTTGAAAGCTGGGGTGCCAGGCGGTTCCCATCCCTGAGCAGCAGCTCTGCAACAAGCTCACATGGCCCCCCTCCGCTATGGGACCAGGACCCTATGAAGACAGTGGAGTTACCCCATGTATAACCAGTTCTGTCCAAAGCCTGCTGAAGTGAGTGGGAGTCTTTTCATTATCTTTAATGGGCTGTGTATAGAAGCAAAGGACCCCATTCTAGACTCTAGGAGCAAAGTGCATTCTATGCTGCACTGGTTTACTATTGTAACAGGAAGGTCTCACATTACCTAGTGAATAAGCAACACCTCCTACAGCACCTAACTTTTTCTGAGAGGCTTCCCACCCAATTACTAAATGTAAACCTGCTTCGCTTACAAGAGCTGAAAATATCAGGTAGTGATATGGCTTTCCCCCATTTCCCATTCACAAAAGCAAGGCACTTCTGAATTCAGTAAGAATTTTGGATGTGCACAGAACACAGACAGGACTGGTTCCCACATGGTTACAGAACTGCTGTAAAGTGGAACCATTTTCAGCTTGTGTGATTGGAGGATATCTGGATCCATATTATAAGACTGTCCCACATAAATGAGGAAAAGTTGAGGTGCCTTTGTTATTCTTTTGTTCCACTCTTCGTTTCTATGGGGAATTTGCCAATGCAATATTACTGTCTTCCATTTAAACAAACAAAACAAAAAAAGGTAATGGCTGTTGAAAATAGCTATTCCAGTCCTAGTTAGCGCTGGGGAGATGCCAGCATTTGTTGCTCAATTTTATCCTACTTTTTCTACAGCAAGTTAAGGTGGATCAGCATATTTGATTTGGGAGAAATGATGATTTAGTTGAGCAGGGGATTAGACTAGATGACCTCCTGAAGTCTCTTCCAACCCTAATATTCTATGAGTCTATGATTCTAAGTAACAGCAGCCTAAATTGAGCTTGAGCACTCCTGAATTTTGAGAGTGTTCAGATCTGGAGGGCAGGTGCTAAATTCCCTTTCTGAATATTAGATAAATCTGGAAAGGAAAAGCCAATTTCTGCTTCCATGGATCAGACATGGAAATCCTCCTATGTGCCTGGTACTGTATCTAAAGCTGCCCAGGTCCTCTAGTAGAGCCTTCCCTCCCTTACTTATCATTTTAGTGGGATCCACATACCTCCCCTGCTAAGCTTCAGATAGAGAGGTGCACTGTCCATTTAGTCCACCCAATTCCTTCTTTGGGAGCTGCAGGGCGAGGTCACACCAGCATCCCTAATCCAGTCTGGAGAAGTCTTCTGAGGGTGATATCTGGGCCAAAGCCTTCTACTCCTTGGGCATACTTGTTCCCCATTCACTGTGCCACCCACTTCTAGCAGCCAGCTCTCCATTCACAGCAAGCTGCAGCTCATGGGGTCTCAGCTTCCTCAGTCCCTCCCACTCCCTTTCCTGTTGATAGCTGCCAAGGGAATGCTGGGAAATGTAGTTCCTTCCCTGTTCCAGGGCCGGCTCTATAGGCAGGGAGATGGCCAAGGAACTACAGCTCCCAGGGCCCCTTGGGTGCTCAGCTCCCATGTTGGATCCCTGTTGTTCTGAGGCTCCTTGCTCTCTTGGCCTCCACTTCTGCAGCGCTGCTAGAGGGGAGGAAATGAGTGTTATGGGACCCTTCTGAGCTTGGGTCCGGCGCTATGGAGCCATTGGCGCTATGGTAAATCTGGTACTGCCTTCAACAGCCCTCAGCCCTCCTTGTCCCTAGTAATGGACGCGTCAGTTCTGGGATGGGGAGCGCACTTGGGAGACCTCCAAACACAGGGCCGTTGGTCGCAGGACAAGCTCTTCCTCCACATCAACATCAAGGAGCTGAGGGCAGTGCGACTAGCATGCCAGATCTTTCAGGCCCAACTACAAGGTCAGTGCGTAGCAGTTTTGATGGACAACACCACTGCCATGTTTTACATCAACAAGCAGGGTTCTCTCCCCTATGTCAGGAAGCCCTCCAGCTGTGGGAGTTCTGCATAGCCCACTCCATTCACCTGGAAGAATCCTATCTACCAGGAGTTCAGAACGCACTGGCGGACCACCTCAGCAGGTCCTTCTGCAATCACGAGTGGTTTCCCCAGGTTGATCTGTTCGCCCCCCGGAGCAACAGAAAGTTCCCAATGTTCTGCTTCTTCCAGAGACACAGCCCAGGCTCAATCATGGACGCATTCCTGCTACTCTTGGGAGGCCGCCTGCTCTATGGCTTTCTCCCATTCCCTACTCCAGGTCCACAAGGATGAAGCAGAGATAATTCTGGTAGCACCAGCATGACCTCGACAACACTGCTACACCATACTCCTGGAACTGTCAGTGGACACCCCTGTCACGTTGCCTCTCCTCCCCGACCTGATCACTCAAGACCACAGTCACCTTCATCACCCCGACCTGCAGTCCCTCCACCTCATGGCTTGGAAGCTTCATGGCTGAATCCCATGGAGCTTCTAAGGGAGGTCCTACTCGGAAGCAGAAAGCCCTCCACTAGAGCCACATATCTGGCAAAGTGGAAAAGATGTACTTGTTGGTGTGACCAGCGTTGTACACCCCCTCTCCAGGCACCTGTACCTCTCATCTTAGAGTACCTTCTGTGCCTGAAACAGCAAGGCCTGGCAGTGTCCTCCATAAAGGTACACCTCACTGCTATCTCGGCCTTCCTACGGTTGGTCGGTTCCTCAATGATCTGGAATGGCTACATCCCCAGATCAGATAGCCTGTCCCTGCGTGGGACCTTAACTTGGTCCTCTCCAGGCTAATGGGGCCCCCATTTAAACCACTGGTGAATTGCTCCCTTCTCTGTCTGTCGTGGAAGGTAGCCTTTCTCGTTGCCATTACTTCAGCAAGGAGGGTGTCTGAGTTAAAGGCCCTTACCTCAGACCCACCTCATACAGCTTTCCACAGGGATAAGGTGCAACTCAGACCTCACCCGGCCTTTCTTTCTAAGGTTGTGTCACGCTTCCACACTAATCAGGACATTTTCCTGCCAGTTTTTTATCCTAAGCCTCATGCCAGTAGCCGTGAGCAGAGGCTGCACTCCCTGAATGTTCGGCAAGCACTAACTTTTTACATCAAGCTCACTAAGTCATTCAGGGAGTTGAACCAGTTGTTCATAGCGGTGGCAGACCGGATGAAAGGGCTCCTGGTCTTAGCTCAAAGAATATCTTCCTGGATTACGTCATGCATCCACACATGCTATGAGCTGGCCAAAATACCAGCCCCGGCTCTTACAACACACTCCCCAAGGGCTCAGGCCTCATCAGCGGCATTCCTGGCCCAGGTCCCAATACAAGAAATCTGCAGGGCAGCAACTTGGTCCTCAGTACATACATTCACCTCTCATTACGCCATCATCCAGCGTGCCAGAGATGATGCGGCTTTCGGCAGAACGGTGCTCCAATCAGTGATTCCATAACTAGGCTTGGAATTGGAATTGATATGAGCAATCACTCAAAGAAGAAAAAACAGTTACCTTCTCGTAACTGTTGTTCTTCGAGATGTGTTGCTCGTATCCATTCCAAACCTATCTGCCTTCCCCTCTGTCGGAGTAACTGGCAAGAAGAAACTGAGGAGGCGCCAGGTTGGCAGGGTCATATATTGAGCGCCATGAAGGCGCCACTCCAGGGGGCTCCATAGCCAACCCACGGGTGCTGCTAGGGAATAAACTTTCCGATGACTGTGCATGCAGCAAGCACACACCTAATTGGAATGGATATGAGCAACACATCTCAAAGAACAGCAGTTACGAGAAGGTGAGTAACTTTTTTTTCTGGTTTTTTTTGACTGCTGCTGCACATTGAGCGGATGTTTTCAAAGAGCTATCCACAATGACTCCAAGATCTCTTTCTTGAGTGGTAACAGCTAATTTAGATCCCATCATTTTGTATGTATAATTGGGATTATGTTTTCTAATTTGCATTTATCAACATTGAATTTCCATTTGATAAATTGAATCCATTTTGTTGCCCAGTCACTCAGTTTTGAGAGATCCTTTTGTAGCTCTTCGCAGTCTGCCTGGGACTTAACTATCGTGAGTAGGGGTCCCTGCCATTCTCCATGTCATTATGAATGTAGATCTGAAAGGCTGACCATGTTTTTATTTCATAAATGTAAAGGTCAGAAAGCACCACTGTGATCATCCAGTCTGACCCCTTATATAACAGGCCACAGAATTTCACACAGAAATTCCTGTATTGAGCCCAATAATTTGTGATTAAATTACATTATATATTTTAGAAAGATGTAGTGATTCCAGGTGATGGAGATTTTATGACAGCCTTCAGTAATCTGTTCTAGTGGGTAATTACTCTCACTTTAAAATGTGCATAATATTTGTGTCTGTTTGAAATTGTGTGTTGTACATTTGATCTACATTTTGTAGCTATTCCAGGAAACATTTCTGATAAGAAAGAAATTAGGAGTGTATTCAGCTTTGTATTCTTTCTCTGACATGAGTGTGGTATGTGGAGATAAGACTAGTTGTCATTATTAAGCTATTAAATAACGTAGTGTTAGAAGGTTTGAGTTAAAATTGTGCATTATAGTTTGATGTGTGACTTGAGGATGATAGTATTGTTGAATTTAAAGTGTGTGTGTTAGAGAGTTTATCGGCGTGTTGGTGTCATTTATGTCTTATGATGGCACTGGGCTAATGCTTGGAAACTGCATGTGAGAGGTGTCTTTAGCTTAGAATTTCCTTGCTTTTTAGTATTTGCATTATGAGGAAATTCACTTGAGAAATGTTGATTCTAAGGCCTTACTATACTATAAATCTCATCAGTTTAACTGGATTGATTTAGACACCAATGACCAAATTAAGCTAAAGCAATATAAGCAATATTGAAACTGATTCAAGTGGGTCTATGTAACAGGGTTGGGACTGACCACCTGGCGCCTCCTGCTGATCGTCTCGGGAATTAGCTCAGTCCAGAGGAACGCCCTCTTCTGGTGGTGTCCCACCCGTTGTCTTGCCCTTGGTTGGCGTCTGAGCCCACGCTGCTCTCCAGCTCGCGGCATCCTCTTCAGGACCACTGCCCTCCGGCAGTGCCCCTCAGTCCATCCACACCCCCTTTGGGGGGGGTTAACAGAAGTCTTTGCACCAGCCTCAGCAGCCTGCCACAACCCCCAAGTCTAGCCCCTCTTACGTCAGGGGGCAGGTTGCAGCCTGACTCGGCCCCTGCTCCATGGCCCAGAGCAGCACAAGGGGGAAAAAGGGGGACCCAGGTCCGCCCGCTACTCTGGGTCCCAATCCAAGGACCCTCTAACGGCAGCCTCTTGGCCCTCCTTCTCTCCCTTTGCCTTCAGCCTTCCCTGGGTCACTTCCACTCTGACACCATTGCACCCTCTAGGCCCTTCTATTCAGGGCTGGCAGTCTGGCAGGTACCAGGCTGAAGCTCCACTCTGCTTCCCTGAGCCTGCCCAGCGCCTCAGCCTGCAGACTTTCATAGAATCATAGAAATCAGGATTGGAAGGGACCTCAGGAGGTCATCTAGTCTCAAAGCAGGACCAATCCCCAGACAGATTTTTGCCTCAGATCCCTAAATGGCCCCCTCATGGATTGAACTCACAACCCTGGATTTAGCAGGCCAATGCTCAAACCACTGAGCCATCCCTCCCCCCTTCCTCTCTGAAGGTCTGGGGGAGACTGAGTGCTTTCTCCCTGAGCAGCCTTTTTATAGGGCTGAGCCTGGCCCTGATTGGCTGTCTCCAATCTGGGCCCTGATTGGCTCCCAATAAGCTCTTCTCCAATTGGCTGCCTATTTGCACAGGCTCACTGGCCTGCTGCAGCCTAAATTCTCCAGGAGTGGGACACCCGCCCCACTACAGTCTACATAAGGGGTTTGCACTGGTTTAAGTAGATCAGTTTTAAATCAGTTTTAGTTAAATCAGTGCATTTTTCTAGTAAAGACTAGAGCTAAGTTAATTTGTATGGAAATTATTGTTATATGGGCCCTAGATGACCTGCAGCATGAGGGGCAGATAAAATATGAATTAAATTAAAGTCGCAAGTGCCTTTCATCTGAGGATCTCCAAGCAATCTGAAAGTATTAATTAAATAGATCTCATACTCCCCCGAGAAGTAGGTCAGTATCAATTATCCCCATTTTATAGATGGGGAAATTGAGATACAGGAAAGAGAAGTTCCCAAGGTAAAAGAGCAAGTCAAAGGCATGGCTGCGAATGGAATCCAGGAATCCTCACTCCCAGTTCCTTTGCTTTAACCCACTAAAAATAAATAAATTAAATAAAAATAAAATCATAGAATATGACCCAAACTCCCTTGCTAGAGCAAGGAATAGAATCTAGAGTATCCTGACTTCCCTTGCTACAACGCTCTAGGACCCACTTCCCACCCAGAGCTGTAGGAATCCTGATTCCCAATCTCCCTGTGCTAACCCATTAAACCCCATCCCATTCCAAAGCTGTCAGTTAGTCATCTCAGATGCAATGGAGGCTTTGACTCCTTGATCTTAATGCCTTATCCACTAGATCTACTTTTCTCTCTGGGAACTATCCACCCTAGGGATAGAGTCTGTGAGAGGGCGCATATCCAAGAGCAGAGATGGGATAGTCTCTCTCTGTGTGGCTCTGAGGAAACCCCACCTGGAATCATGCAGTCAGCCATTGACCCCTCAATCCCAGAAAGACAGTGACAAGCTGGGAGAGCTCAGAGAAGAGCCACCGAAAACACTTCAAGGATCAAAGGGGTCTAGTTCTGAGGAAAGATTCAGAGTTAAATGGGCCAGATTTTGTTTGTGGCTTGCGAAGTCAAGTTAAAGTGCATATGCTTGTGTATATTGGGCTTCCCTGCAGATGTACAGCGTAAACAGGACTTGTCAGCATCTCTGTATAATAAGCTTGTTGCAAATGTGGTGCATTCATGGATGTGTGTATTGTTGGGGCTGAGTTTGCATAATGTAACCCCCAGCAAAGGCCACTTGGAGACCATTTCTCTGGGTGAGCTATGACTGTTATGTAACTGGGCAAGAGTATTAAGGTCTGGACTGCACTGAGACCAGCTGCAAAGAACTGCTTATAAAGTCAGAAGAATCATGATTGTGAACTTAAATGCTAATGTTTTTAAGCAGCTTCTTTTTTTTTTAATCCCTCCTTTAAGTAAAAAAGTAACCAGGGAAATGAAATGTAAAAACAATTTGCGATAATGTAAAAATTCAACACCCCAAATACTGAGGGGACCGATTTCTTCCATCACATGGGTACCACTCCACTACAATGGGAGTAAGAGATAATAATCTTAAATAATTTTCTATGGACATCCAGTGAGCAAGCATTAAGATTATTATCTCTTATTAGTGAAGATCCCCAGGTTTATAAATAAAAGATATGGCAACAGTAGTAATTTTTTGGCATTTATATCATGAGCTGAAATTTTGGTGTGAAGTGGCCTCATACATACAACTCACTCTCTTTTTCCATTTTTCTGTCTTTGTCTCCCTCTCCGTCTTTCAGGGTCCACTAAGAACCTGTAGTAGCTCTGGAGTGAGGCCCCCACCCCCCGCTTCCGGAGGAGCTGACCCTGCCCGAATCCCTGAGGCCATCATCTCAGTCTCCCGGGGAACAGTGGAAGGGGGGGAAAGTGACACAAATTTATGTTTTCATCCAACTGGGCCAAGGAGAATGGGGGTCCCACACCCAAAAGAATGAAGACTCGACAGAACAAAGACTCGGTATGTGAAAGGGGAGGAGGTGGTGGGGAATCAAGGACTGGAAAAGAAGGAGAGCTGTGGGTCAGGACTGAGGTGCATCAGAAAAGCTATGTGGTGAATGTAGGACTGGAGCAGTGGAATGCTGTGGGTTAACACTGAGGGCTTCAGCAGAGCTGGAAGGTGGGGCAGGGATTGCATAGCAGGGGGAGCTGCAGGGTGCACTCAGTGTGTTTTCTCTCATCTGAGATGTCAATGCGGAGTGGACGGAAGAAGGAGACTCCCGGACCCCGAGAGGAGCTCAGGTCACGGGGCCGAGCCTCCCCAGGTGGCATCAGCACTTCTAGCAGTGATGGCAAAACTGAGAAATCCCGGCAAACCAATAAGGTAGGAAACATTAGTGTGATATTGAGTGGTACCATGAGGTCCACCAAGAACCTGGCAGGGATTGGTTCTTCCACCCTGCCCTCAGGAACTTGCTTATCCCCCAACCATTTTACCAAGAGGTTATCCCCCACCGACCCTTTTCAGTATTTGTTTTTGCTAGGTTGTGACCTGCTAGAGAAACCATGACTCCTAAATCCCCAAGGTCCTGTGTCAATCTGTCCAATCTGTCATTTTGTGTACAAATCACTTGTATGTCAGCTGTCTCTCACCCACTGTGGGAGCTTCAGGAAAGAGTTCCATGTGTGACCCTTCTTTCCTCTCCCTTGCAGAAAGGACGGGTGGAGGAGTCCTGTACCCCCAAGGGTAACAAGCAGGGCCGGATGGAGGAGATTTCAGAGAGTGAAGGGGAGGACAGCAATGCCCCCAAGAAAACCAAAACTGAGGTGAGTTTCCCTTTGCACCCCAAAAACACCTCCATGGTCTGGTGCAGGAAAAAAGCCTCTGGGAGTTCCCCTCCCTCCCTCTTGCGCTGGATCAGGTCCACGGAGCCGTCAAGCCTGCTGCCCTGGCTGCACTGGATCACACCATTGTGTTGGTTGTGGGCTGACAGGCTTTACCAAGCAAGACGAGACAATCCTCACCCATAAATAGGCCTCCTCCCACATTTCAGGGGCTTGGCCCAGTCGCAGCACTTCCCTTTCTGGGGCAGGAGGTGGCTCCCCAGAACCCAGGAGCATGTAGTTCCCCAGGATAACCCTGTCAAGTCTAGCATATCTTCCGTCCAACTTGTCCTCTGGGGTTGAGATCATGCTGGCCACACATCATCACTTGCCGGATTTAGGTCTGGCTCAGCCAGCTAGTCTGGGACGTCCAAGCAGCCCTGGATGTGATCAGCTAGCTTGCTGCTTTGTCAATTCAGGGACACTGATTGTGTGTCTGGACTGTCTGGAACTGCCCTACAATGATTCTAGTTAAGTGGTTATATGAGTTAAGACTCATGAATTCTCTTCCTGGCTCTGGGAGGGCTATAGGGCCTAACAGTTTAGAGCAGAGGAGACTGGGAATCAGGACTTCTGGTTTCTATTCTCAGCTCTTCCCCTGACTCAGTGTATGATCTTTGCCAAGTCCTTTCCCTCTCCTTATTACTGTTTGCATTTCAGTGGTGTCTAGAAGCCCCAACCAAGATTGGGCCTATTGCTGTAGGCGCTGTACAAACACGCAGTAAGAAAAAGCTGTGCTCCAAAGAGCTTACCTCTAAATAGACAAGACAGGTGCAGGATTTTTAAGCTCTTTGGAGCGGGGCCTTCTTGTTATATGTGAGTACAGCACCCAGCACATTGGGGTCCTGATCCATAATGGGTTTCCTACACGTGACTGCAATTCACAGAATACTAATACCATTTTACAGATAGGAAACTGAGGCACGGAGAGGTGAAGTGACTGGACCAGTGTCACACAGGTCTGTGGCAGAGCAAGGGATTGATTCCAGATCTCCCAAGTCCCAGTCTAATACCTTAACTACAAGACCATGCTTCCTGTGTAACAGGGGTATCAGATATCTGGCCTGCATGATGTGTTCGTGTGGTCTGCAGGACATAGTTACATTCTCCAGAATCTCTGCTTTCATTTTTTAGAGAAGTAAGTTTCTTGCCCTTCTGCTTGCAGAAATGACCTTTTGAATGTGACCCGAGTGTAACTGATTCAGTGTTGTCTGCCTGGGTCTGCAGACAGCCTGAAATGAGGACTCAGAGGAGGGAACTCCTCAGTCCCTATTGGGTCTTTTGCTCTTTACACAACAAACATAATATGAAGGAACCACATAGGCATAGTGGGGTCCAAGGACATTCAGAGGAGATTCACAGAGACAGGAACAGGGAAGGTGGGGAGCAATAGAGAAAGGGGGATGGGAAGGAAGAGACATGAGGGGCAGAGATAGCAATGGCCCAACAGGCTGTGGGTTTCCTTCCTCAGTGCTGAATGTGACGATAAGGCATTAAACAAATAATAAATAATCACTGAATATTTAGTTAGTTCATAAAGGCCATATTCTCCCCTTGATCTCTGTACAAATCTCCCACTGCTGTGGAGGGGAATAGTCCTGAATTATAGCCTGGACCACAGACCAGAATTCGGCTCTTTCTTCCAAATACGTTTGACACTCCTGCTTTATAACTGTTCTCTGTGCGTCAATTACCCCCTCTGTCAAATAGGGCCAATGATACTTACCGACCTCCCCGGGGTCATGAGACTTAATTCATGAATGTCTGTCAAATAAGTGGAGCTTTGCAAATGGAAGGCACTAGGATTGTTATAAATACACTGCCAAAGGACATCTGCTTCCATCTGCTGTGAATCTGTTGCCTTTCCCTTTTCTGGGACATGAATAAAGTAGGGCCAGGGGAGGAGGAGCATCTCACAACCTTCTTTGGTGCCTCCAGAGAGGAGAGTCACTGGGGACTACATGTAAGGGGTGTCAGAAAAGGGTGACCTTCCTTCTCAGCTCCTATAGCGAGGGGCTGAGAACTTCAGAAAGGAGAATCTCTGGGGCTCAGAAAGGGTTAACTTTTTTGCTCATGCTCTGAGGGGCTGTCTGATATCTCCCTCTTCTCTGTACCTCAGGAGCTACCATGTCCCCAGTCTCCCTCGGATGTTGACAGCCTTGATGGTCACAGCTTCAATGATGAGATGAGCAGTGACCCACGGGACATTGACCAGGATAACCGGAGCACCTCACCCAGTGTCTACAGCCCAGGCAGTGTGGAGAATGACTCAGACTCGTCCTCTGTGCTGTCCCAAGGGCCATCCCACTCCTACCATCATCCCTCACTGTTCCCCCAGAGTCCCCCACCTGCCCCTCCAATTGACAGCCTAGCCCGTCCACTCGAGCCAGGTTTCAGCCTAGCAGGCGAGGTCCACCCTCAGGCCCCTGCAGGTGGATACCACTCTCAACTTGAGACTCAGGCATCGAGGATTTTCCAGGCCCAGGCACCACCAGTGCCTGCCTCCTCTTCCTCTTCCTCTGCTACACATGCTCCTCTTTATCCCACTGCCAGTGTGGTCCAGGGGGGGCCCAAAGCCACTACTGGAGGGGGGGGCCTCCCAGTGCCAGGAGGGCGTGAACAGACCCTTGGTGCCAAGCACAACCCACCACCCACTACTCCCATCTCCCTGGCCTCTGTGGCAGGGGGGCTACCCCCTCAGAAGACTTCCCCAGGCAACCCCCTGGTAGCACCCCCAGCTTCTGCCCCTTCCTTCCCCCATGTCACAGCCAACCTGCCTCCCCCACCAGCCCTGCGCCCACTGAATAATGCGTCCACCAACTCCAACTCGCCTGGGATGGTGGGGCAGGCATTGAGTGGGCACCTCCCATCGCCCCACGGGATGGGGCAGGACAAGGCACCTGCCCCACCCCCCTCACGTTACCCCTATGCCCCCCCTCCACCCAGCTCTTCTGCTCAGTACCCTCCACCTCCCCCTGCCCAGGCCCTGCCCAGCTACAGTGCCTCCTATGCCCACTCTTTCCCCCCACCTAGTGGCCTCTCCATCTCCAGCCAGCCCCCCAAGTACACCCAGCCCTCTCTGCCCTCCCAGCCTGTGTGGAGCCAGGGTCCACCACCCTATGGCCGCCCCCTGGGCAACACCAGCTCCCACCCCACTGCCTCCTTCCCTGGCCAGCCCTCCCAGCAGCCACCACAGCAGCACCACCACCATGGCCATGGCACTGGAGGGGGGGTCTCCCCAGCCACAGCAGCTCCTCCCCAGCCACCTGGAGGTTACCCCCACCCCTTGGAGTCAGGCACTCATCACCCTTCACATGTTGCCTATGGGCTACGTCTCTACCCACCCCACAGCCAGGCCTCATACAGCCAGGCTCCTTCAGCCTCCTCTTCCTCCTCTTCCTCCTCCTCCTCCTCCTCCTCCTCTTCCCAGGGGACATACCCAGGTGTCTGCGCTCATCCCCAAGGGCAGAGTCCTGCTGCCTACGCCTTCCCTCCACCACCTCCACCCTCACCTGCGCATGGAGCTGGCCCACCAGTCACCTCTGCCTCTGTCACCCTCTCCACTGTCATAGCCACCATGGCCTCCTCCTCAGCCCCCTACAAGACGGTGTCACCCCCTGCTCCTCCCTCCACTGTGGCCCCCTATGGGAAGCGGGCAGGCTCACCTGCCCCCACATTCCAGCCCCCAGCTCCCTATAAGCCAGGCTCACCCCCTTCTTCCTCCTCTTCATCGTTCCGTGCAGCCACGCCCCCCGGGTACAGAATGACCTCTTCTCCAGCCGCTGGCAGCTACAAGGCCCCTTCACCTGCTCCCACTGCCCCCCCATTGCCTGGCGGCATGGCAGCCCCTGCTCCCCACCTACCACCACTACCACTGAGCGCTGCACAGATCAAGCAAGAGCCGTCAGAGGAGTACGAGCCCCCGGAGAGCCCAATGCCGCTGGCTCGGAGTCCCTCACCAGCCCCCAAAGTGGTGGACGTACCAAGTCATGCCAGCCAGTCAGCCAGGTGAGCAGGGAAGAGCAAGACAGAGAGGGGAAAATAAGACAGAGGGAGGAACATGGAGACAGAGGGAGAAAAGAAGGGGGGAGAGGAGGGTGGGGGAAGGGCAGCTTTCCAGGGCCTGCATCAACAAGTAACCCCCACTGGAGTCAAAAAGAGTGACCTATCCGGAGGGTGGGCCTTTGTGCTGGGCATCCAGGAAGGGCTGGGTCGCTGCAGCCCCCGCATAAATTAGAGCAACCCAGTTTGCAGGGGGGGCATCGTTGCAGCCCGACACAGTGCCTATACCAGGGAATTTTCTCGTGGACTTTTGGTTTATGGTACCTGTAAGCTGCCACAGTGGCATACAGTGGTGGGAGAGGGGATGAGAATCTCACCCTGTGTGTTTGGGGAAGGAGATTGGGCCACAGAGGTAGGTTGCTGGATGCAAGTAAGGGAAAACCATATGAAAAATAAGGGACAACTCTTTATTTTAAGGGACATTTTAGGAAACACCATTTCCCTTAGCATATCATGTATTTGTCTCTCAAGTGTACGTTTTTTGTGTCCTCATATATACAATACAAATATCATAAGCTTCAGTGAACTGTTTAAAATGGTACTTATCAGTTTTCATACATTTCAATACATCTTTGTTCTGAAATCAATTCATAAAACTCTTTACATGTACAATTGAAATAAACTTTAATTTGAAGCTCAGCCTTAACAGAATCAATATTTAGCAAGTCTTTTTACACAAGGAAAATATTCTTTCTGCTGCTGCATTTGAGGTAGAAATGAACATAATAAATTCCATAAGTTTTAAGAAACTGGGAGAAGGAGCTGGCTACCATGTTTCAAAGTCCCACCCTTTCCCCTGCACACAATATTCACTGAACCTTCTTTGCTGTAACATACTAGTGCCCATATGTGGCAAGCATTTGCTATTTACTTAGTCATTAATGAACCTTTCCCTTTCCAAAAGTTTTCTAAATTCTTCCTCGCATTTCCTTACCTGTGTTATAAGTATAAAAACAGTCCAGGGGTCGAGAAACTTCTGAATATTTAGTATGTTTTAACAACAAAGTCTCAAACATGAAGCCACATCCAAGATTTTTTATTTCAGGTGCACAATTCAGTGCAGTCTTAAGACAATACCAAAAGAGAAAAAAAATTTGAGCTTTGTGGTTAGTTTTTCTTAAAAGTAGGGCTGTCAAGCAATTAAAGAAAATAATCACAATTAAGCGCACGATTAATTGCACTGTTAATAATAGAATACTATTTATTTAAATATTTTTGGGTGTTTTCTACATTTTCAATATATTGATTTCAATTACAACACAGAATACAAAGTGTACAGTGCTCACTTTATATTATTATATTTTATTACAAATATTTGCACAGTAAAAACAAAAGAAATAGGTGAATTGAAAAATACTAATACAAGTACTGTAGTGCAATCTCTTTATCATGAAAATTGAACTTACAAATGTAGAATTATGTACAAAAAAACCTGCGTTCAAAAATAAAACAATGTAAAATTTTAGAGTCTGCAAGTCCACTCAGTCCTACTTCTAGTTCAGCCAATCGCTGACAAACAAGTTTGTTTACATTTGCAGGAGATAATGCTGCCCGCTACTTGTTTACAGTGTCACCTGAAAGTGAGATCAGGCGTTCTCATGGCCCTGTTGTAGCCAGTGGTGCAAGATATTTATGTGCCAGATGCGCTAAAGATTCATATGTCCCTTCATGCTTCAATCACTATTCCAGAGGAAATGCTTCCATGCTGATGACGGGTTCTACTTGATAACAATCCAAAGCACTGTGGACTGACTCATGTTCATTTTCATTATCTGAGTCAGATGCCACCAGCAGAAGGTTGATTTTCTTTTTTGATGGTTTGGGTTCTGTAGTTTCTGCATCGGAGTGTTGCTCTTTTAAAACTTCTGAAAGCATGCTCCACACCTCGTCCCTCTCAGATTTTGGAAGGCACTTCAGATTCTTAAACCTCGGGTCGAGTGATGTAGCTATCTTTAGAAATCTCACATTGGTACCTTCTTTGCGTTTTGTAAAATCTGCAGTGAAAGTGTTCTTAAAATGAACAGTGTGCTGAGTCATCATCCGAGACTGCTCTAACGTGAAATATATGGCAGAATGTGAGTAAAACAGAGCAGGGGACATACAATTCTTCTTCGAGTGATTGTTCATGTCCATTCCAAGCAGGTGAGTGCGTGCCGCGTGCACGCCAGCCGGAAGATTTTACCATAGCAGCGTCCGTAGGGTCGGCTTCAGCGCCCCCTGGAGTGGCGCCTTCATGGCGCCATATATAGGGGCCCGCCGACCCTCCACCCCCTCGGTTCCTTCTTACCACCGGTGACGGCTAGCTGGAACTTCACTTGCTCTTCAGCAATCTTGGCAGTGTCCCGTTTCTTCCTTGTAAATAGTTTAGTTAGCTTTAGAGTTAGTGTAGATAGATAGTTGTTGGGGGGTTTTCCCCAACGCATTCGTCACCCCGCTGGGGCATGCCCGGGTCCCCAGGGTTTAAACTCTGTAAGGACTGCGGGAAGTTCATGCCAAAGAGTGACCCGCACTCTTCCTGCTTACGGTGCCTAGGAGAGAGCCACCAAAGAGACAGGTGCAGTATCTGCAGGGCATTCCGCCCCAGGACTCTCAAAGATAGAGAGCAGAGACTCAAAGTTTTACTAATGGAAGCGGCCCTGCGGCCACATTCGGACCCCGGCGCTGACGCGGCGCCCAGCACTTCATCCTCGGCACATCATGAGGCTAAAGCCTCCAAACCCCGGCACCGGAGAGAGTTGGCACATAGGAAATCGGCCTATTCTCCAGCCCAGTGGCACCGCTCCCCAACGACAGTGGGTACTGCTCCCCCTAGGTCCTCCTATTCGGAGACCTCAGACTCGGAGGCGGACTCGTACCGCTCCACCAGATCGAGGAGCAGGCTATCGACCTCGCGGGTGAACCTCCAGCCTTATCCGCCGCAGTGGCAACAGCAGTGGCAACCGCCCCCCCCCCAGTGGCCGTTCTGGACTCCATGGGCTTACCGTCAGTCCATGGGACAGGCGTACGGGCTCCGCTCAAGGTCCACATCGGTCTCATCAACGTCGGTGGCTCCGGCTCAAATGTCTCCACCACCGGCATCGCCGTCTGACAGGAATGTGCCACAACAGAACCTGGCACCGCCTAGTCAGATACTGGGACCGGCAGGGACCGTGGTTCCGACGCCGCAGGCACCACCCAGCACGCCTCATCGTTCAGTCTTGACCCCGGTACCGGCCGCGGTGCCGCATCCTGTACCTGCACCGGCCACGCAACCTGAGTACCGTGTGCCGCAGGCCCCCACAGAGGCCGAGGGTATAGAGGAAGGCCCTTTGCAGGTGATCTCCTCTCTTCCTCTCCGGATGATGCAGTCGCGGGAACTTCAGCGGCACCGGCCCTAGAGAACAACAGGATTCTCCAACAGTTACTCATGTGTGCAGCCCAGAGCCTCTCGATCCAAGCCAAGGAGATCGAAGTGGATACGGATCCGGTGGTCGACATCCTGACCCCGTCAGGCCCATCCAGGGTAGCCCTACCTCTGATAAAAACTATTGCGGACACATCCCGCACCTTGTGGCAGATGCCAGCCTCATTAGCCCCCACGGCCAAGAGGCAGAGAGGCGATATTTTGTCCCCTCCAAGGACCATGAAACATCTTTATGCCCACCCTCCCCCGGACTCCCTAGTGGTGGATGCGGCCAACCAAAGGGAGCATCAGGGATTCCAAGGGGCTGCACCAAAAAACAGGGAGGCCAAGAAGTTGGACCTGTTTGGGAGAAAGGTGTATTCAACAGGGGGGCTGCAGTTGCATATAGCCAATCAACAGGCTATAGTGAGCCGGTATGGTCACAATACATGCTTGGCATTGTCTAGGTTCACAGAACTCCTTCCTCAGGAATCGCGAACCGAATTCTCAGCCCTAGTTGAAGAAGGGAAATTAATTACCCGAGCATCCCTCCAGGCAACCTTGGATGCGGCGGATGCAGCCTCACGCACATTGGCGACTGGGCTGGTCATGAGGCGGGGAGCCTGGCTTCAGGTCTCAGGCCTTCACGTGAGGTCCAACAGACCATCCAGGACTTCCCCTTCAAAGAGCCCATGCTCTTCTCTGAAAAGACAGATAAGAGGCTGCATAGCCTAAAGGACTCGAGGGCTACCCTTCGATCGCTGGGCTTACACACCCCAGTTACCCATCATAGGCAATTCAGGCCGCCACAGGCCCCGCGGCCATACCAGCCTCAAAACCGCACGGACGTGTTGCGCAGGCGGGCCGGGACCGGCAGAAGGAGGCAGCAACAACAGCCCTCCGGCCAGTCATCTGCCCAACCAAGACCACCACCAGGGCCTAGCGCCCCATTTTGATGGCACGGTCGGGGACGATCTACCGGTCACAACTCTGGATCCGTCCAACCCTACCTTTTTGTCACGTCTGTCCCCCTTCTATCATGCATGGGCCCGAATCACATCGGACAGCTGGGTGCTCTGCACGGTAGAGAGGGGATATTCTATCCAGTTCTCCTCCCTCCCGCCCCACCAGCCCCCGTCCCCATCCCTCATCAGGGACCCCTCTCACGAGCAACTTCTAATTCAAAAAGTGCAGTCCCTCCTCGCAGCAGGGGCAGTGCAGGAGGTTCCTCAGGAGTTCAGGGGCAGGGGCTTCTATTCCCGCTATTTCCTAATACCGAAAGTGAAGCGGGGGCCTCAAACCTATTCTGGACTTGCGGCGTCTAAACAAGTTTGTGAAAAAGCTCAAGTTCTGCATGGTCTCCCTATCCTCCATCATACCCTCCATGGATCCAGGAGACTGGTATGCTGCCCTCGACTTAAAGGACGCATACTTTCATATTGCAATAATCCCTCAGCACAGGCATTACCTCAGATTCGTCGTAGGCAACGCCCATCTTCAGTTTACAGTTCTACCCTTTGGACTGTCAGCAGCCCCAAGGGTCTTCACAAAGTGCATGGCAGTCGTGGTGGCCTTCCTGCGCAACCAGGGAATTCAGGTCTTTCCCTACCTGGACGATTGGCTCATCAAGGGCCGTGCCAAGGAGTCTCAGGTGGTTTTCATCAGGAAGACCTTCCTCGAGCTCGGCCTCCTCCTGAACAAGGCCAAGTCCAGACTATCTCCAACCCAAAGAATAGAATTTATAGGGGCGGTCCTGGACTCGACACACGCCAGAGCGTACCTCCCAGAGACCAGGTTCCGGACCTTGTCCAACATTATTCTCGGTCTCCAACATTACCCGACCACTACAGCAAGAAATTGCCTCAAGTTAATGGGTCACATGGTGGCATGCACCTATGTGGTGGGCCACGCCAGGCTCAGACTGCGCCCGCTCCAGTCCTGGTTAGCAAAGGTGCACCGGCTGGCCAGGGACTCCCTAGACTCCGTAGTGACGCTCCCTTGACCAGTGCTGGATTCCCTCCAGTGGTGGCTCGACCCACAGGAGGTCTGCGCCAGAGTACCCTTTCTCAGCCCCCAGCCCTCTCTATCCCTGGTAACGGACGCGTCAGATTTGGGGTGGGGAGCGCATCTGGGGAACCTCAGAACCCAGGGTCTTTGGTCACAAGAGGACCTTTCCTTACACATCAACATCAGGGAGTTACGAGCAGTGCGTCTAGCATGCATGACCTTCAAACCCCTCCTGGCAGGCAGGTGTGTTCCGGACAACACACCAGCGATGTTCTATATCAACAAACAGGGTGGTGCACGCTCCTCTCCCTTGTGCCGAGAAGCCCTCGCGTTATGGGACTTCTGTGTACAGAACGCAATTCACCTGATAGCATCCTATCTACCGGGGAAGCAGAACGGGCTGGCGGATGCCCTCAGCTGCTCGTTCCAGGGCCACGAGTGGTCTATTTGCTGAGACATAGTATCCTCAATTTTCCGTCTCTGGGTCCATCCCCAGATAGACCTGTTTGCCTCAAGAGAGAACAGGAAGTGTCAGCAATTCTGCTCCCTCATGGGATGCAGTCCCAGGTCCCTGACGGACGCCTTCCTCCTCTCCTGGGAAGACGGCCTACTTTACGCTTTCCCCCCGATTCCCATGGTTCACAGGGTAATCCTCAAGACTCGCAGGGATCACGCTCGTGTCATCCTGATAGCGCCGGCATGGCCGTGCCAACACTGGTACACATCGCTCCTGCACATGTCCATACGGGCACCCCTCAGGCTGCCCCTGCTCCCAGACTTGATCACACAGGATCGGGGTCGCCTACGTCATCCGAACCTGGAGTCGCTCCACCTCACAGCCTGGATGCTCCATGGCTAAACCCTGTGGAGATGCAATGCTCTCATCAGGTCAGGCAGGTCCTTCTTGGTAGTAGAAAACCCTCCACCAGGACCACGTACATAACCAAGTGGAAACGCTTCTCCATCTGGGCCGAACAGCAGGGGCAGGCTCCTTTGCTTGCCCCGATCCCTCTCATATTGGACTATTTGCTTCATCTGAGACAACTAGGACTCTCCCCCTCTTCAGTTCGAGTCCACTTGGCGGCTATCTCAGCATTCCCCCCGGGAGCGGGAGGGAGCTCAGTTTTTGCAAACCCACTAGCTAGTTGCTTCCTCAAGGGCCTGGACAGACTGTTCCCGCATACTTGTCAGCCGGTCCCAGCTTGGGACCTCAATTTGGTCCTGTCCGCCCTCACAGGGCCACCTTTCGAGCCTCTGGCTTCGTGCTTGCTGTTATATCTTTCATATAAGGTTGCATTCCTAGTGGCTATCACATCGGTCAGGAGAGTGTCGGAGCTTAGAGCACTGACATCAGAGCCTCCATACACGGTCTTCCACAAAGACAAGGTCCAATTCAGGCCGCACCCAGCGGCCGACCCTACGGACACTGCTATGGTAAAATATTCCGGCTGGCGTGCACGCGGCGCACGCACACCTGCTTGGAATGGACATGAACAACACATCTCAAAGAACAACAATTACAAAAAGGTGAGTCACCGTTTTTTCTCCCCTAAGGAGTTCAGTCACAAATTTAATTAATGCATTATTTTTTTAATAAGAATCATCAGCATGAAAGCATGTGCACTGGAATGGTGGCTGAAGCATGAAGGGGCATACGGATGTTTAGCATATCTAGCGCGTAAATATCTTACGATGCCAGCTACAAAAGTGTCATGCAAATGCCTGTTCTCACTTTCTGGTGACATTGTAAATAAGAAGAGGGCAGCATTACCTCCTGTAAATGTAAACAAACTTGTTTGTCTTAGCGGTTGGCTGAACAAGAAGTAGGACTGAGTAGACTTGTAGGCTCTGAAGTTTTACATTGTTTTGTTTTTGAGTGCAGTGATGTAACAAAAAAATCTACATTTGTAAGTTGCACTTTCACAATAAAGAGATTGTACTACAGTACTTGTATGAGGTGAATTGAAAAATACTGTTTCTTTTGTTTATAATATCTACAGTGCAAATATTTGTATTAAAAATAATATACAATTTGATTTCAGTTACAACACAGAATTCAATATATATGAAAATGTAGAAAAACATCCAAAATATTTAATAAATTTCAATTGGTATTCTATTGTTTAACAGCGCAATTAAAACTGCGATTAATCACATTCATTTTTTTAATCGCAATTAATTTGTTTGCGATAATAGCGTGAGTTAACCGCCTAATCGAGAGCCCTACTTAAAAGATTAGGTTTCTTTAGGCTGAATTCTACACTGAAAACAGGGTCTAATCAACAGTTACTTTGAAGCTGCTCTGCTAAGGTTGATTCAGCCTGTCCTTACTGATATGACAAATTAATGAAATAAGGAAGTCTAGGGATGGTCCCTTAAAATAGGGATGGGTAGTCACCCTGCACAGAGGGGACTGCTGGGGCGGGACACAGCAAGGGAAGGGGTGTATCAGGTGTGTGGGGCACAGCTGCTTTCCACAGCTCTCACTGGCTCCAAGATCCCTGCACACCCTCCACCTTCCTTGATACATTTCCAGGCTTGTGCCAGTCCTCACTATTCCCCCAGTCCTCCATCTCTCTCACACTCTGACACTTGTGCCTCCGTTCTTCTCTACAGGTTCAACAAACACCTAGATCGTGGCTTCAACTCCTGCTCCCGTACAGACCTTTACTTCGTGCCCCTGGATGGCTCCAAGCTCGCCAAGAAACGGGCAGATCTAGTAGAGAAGGTCCGCAGGGAGGCTGAACAGAAGGCCCGGGAGGAGAAGGAGCGGGAGAGGGAGCGGGAGAGGGAGAAGGAGAGAGAGAGAGAAAAGGAGAGAGAATTGGAGAGAAGTGTGGTAGGTGTTGCAGTGACCCCACTGGGGAAAATGGGGCTGAGCAAGAGGTGATGTTTAGGGATCACAGTGCCCCCTGCTGGGATAGGCTCTCGTTAGCCTCTGACATTTAAAAGCTTCTTTGCTCTCTTGCAGAAAATGGCTCAGGAGGGCCGGCCAGTGGAGTGTTCATCTCTCGGCCCTGTCGCTCACCGTCCATCCTTTGAGCAAGGCAGTGCCGTGGCTACCGTCCCGCCGTACCTGGGCCCCGACACTCCAGCTTTGCGCACGCTCAGCGAGTATGCCCGGCCCCATGTCATGTCCCCCAGCAACCGCAATCACCCCTTCTATGTGCCGCTGGGTGCTGTTGACCCCGGTCTGCTGGGCTATAATGTGCCAGCCATCTACAGCAGTGATCCAGCCACACGGGAACGGGAGCTGAGGGAACGGGAGGCCCGGGAACGAGACCTGAGGGACCGGGACCTGCGGGAGCGTCTCAAGCCTGGTTTTGAAGTCAAGCCAGCTGAGTTGGAGCAGCTCCATGCTGTGCCTGCTGCTGCCATGGATCCTTTCCCGCGCCATGGAGGGCTGGCTCTGCAAGCAGCCCCTGGCCTGCACCCTGCTTTCCCCTTCCACCCAGGGCTGGGCCACCTGGAGCGGGAGCGGCTGGCACTCGCCACCGGCCCAGCCTTGCGTCCCGATATGTCATATGCTGAGCGACTGGCGGCTGAGCGGCAACATGCAGAGCGGGTAGCTGCCCTGAGCAATGACCCCCTGGCCCGACTGCAGATGCTCAATGTGACGCCCCATCATCACCAGCACTCACACATCCACTCCCATCTCCATCTGCACCAACAGGATGCCATTCATGCAGGTGAGGGGAGTGCGAGGGCTCAGGGTGGGATCCCCAGCCTCCAATGCTCTCTTTCTCCCTGTAGGTTGTCTCATTGGCTCATTTTCATACTGTATCTCTTGTCTACACCAGAAAATTTAGGTGCTTCCAGCTCTGGTTCTAGCTTCTGAGCAAGTCTTAGAATCATCTCAGCCTGCACATGTTCAGTGCTAGTGTAGAAGGAAGGCGCAGGCAGCGCCACTGCATGGGCTGTCTTGGCCCTTTCAGTGCAGTCCCTCAATGCTTATGCCCAGCTCAATTACAGCCCCGAGCATTGGTGGGATCAGATGGGAAGCTCTCCATCCACTAGACACATGTCGAGCTGTACTCAAGTAGTCCCAGCTCTCCTTAGCTCCTCCACCTCATTCAGGATAGGCCTAAGCAGTCTTGGCTCAGCCCAGCCCCCCTAACTGCATCTTATTAGAGGCACAGAGACCTATTCCAAATGCAGTTTTATTTCATTTTTTAAAATGTTGCTGTTTAATAGCATAGAACTCTCTATGCAATTTTTTTTTTTAAGTTTTAAGTCTTTATCCTTTTGGACCAATGTGTTTCAGCTCCTGAAAATGCAAGAACACCAGAGAGAGGCTAGTGGACACACACAGCATCACATGGCTGCTCTTATCTTACTGGGTGCTGATGTGGGCAGTGTCTTGGCTGCAGCTCTCAGACTCCTTGACCTGAAAAAGTGAAACCAGGGGCACTAGTAACTATAGACACAGACACACCCCTATGCCCAAAGAAATCCGAGCTCTCTGCTCACCTCCTGATGTCTCCTACTGCCTAAGTTGGGAGATGAAGTGCTGGGGGTCGGAATAGGGGAAGTTTGATGGCTGGGCTAGACAGAGAGACCTGGAGGGATGTCCTCCCATTAAAGTTGGGTCCTGGCCATTTATATCTCAGCATCCTAAAGAGAAACAAGGAAAAGGAACAGGAGTACTTGTGGCACCTTAGAGACTAACAAATTTATTAGAGCATAAGCTTTCGTGGACTACATATATATATATATATATCCTCAATATTTATTCCACTCTGTATGCATCCGAAGAAGTGGGCTGTAGTCCACGAAAGCTTATGCTCTAATAAATTTGTTAGTCTCTAAGGTGCCACAAGTACTCCTGTTCTTTTTGCGGATACAGACTAACACGGCTGCTACTCTGAAACCTGTCATTATGCAAGGAAAAGGAGAAGTTCAGCAATGACAAACTCAAGAAAACAAACCCCAGCTACCCAATAGTAGAAAATAATTGTACCAAAGAGAAGAAGCACCGTATCCCCTTGAGCACTCAAAAGTAGCAGTGCCAGCCATACCAATCTGTTGGGAACCTGGTGACTGTATGCGTGGGCACCTGGATGGTTTGTGTAGATCTGTGCCCCAGCACAGATCCACAGACGGCCCCATTCAAAGCAGTTAGAACCAATCAAAATGATAACAGGAGCAAACTAATATCCATTATTCCCCTTTTACTGATGCACCTCCTACCAGCATTCCAGCATCTAACACCACATAATGATATGTCCATCCAGGAGAAGCAGCTACCATACTAAATAGTAATATGCTGATGAGGTACAAAGTACTTGCAAGCTCGAGTGCCTGCATGTTGGGCATCCAAAAATAGAGGCACCCAAAATGAATGGACACTTTTGAAATGTAGCCCATGCAGCATATGGGCTTTCTGTTGTGCATGCAATATGTGGCCTCATGCCTATGCTGCACATATGCTCCAGAGGGCTGTGCCTAGAACTGGAGGGTGCCCAAACTGGAAGTGCCCCAATGCCAAGCTCTGTTGATGGTTGCAGAGGAGGGTATTGCGTGTGATCTTGCAGAACAATTTTCCGTGAGCTAGTGTGGATACAAGGAACAAATACAGAAACAAATGGGACTAAAAGTGATTAGCTGCATCAGCTGACCTTGCAGTGGTTCTGCCCCTAGTACAGAACAGCCTGGCTGTGTGTGTCTCTCTCTCCCTCCCCCTTTGTTCCTCACTTTCTTCCCCTACTTCCATAGCACAGAGTACCTATGGATATCTTCTCTCCCCAGCCTCAGCCTCTGTTCACCCCCTTATTGACCCATTGGCCTCGGGGTCGCATCTCACTCGGATCCCATACCCAGCTGGTACCATCCCCAACCCACTCCTTCCTCACCCACTACATGAGAATGAGGTGCTGCGCCACCAACTTTTCGGTAAGAACACTGGTGGGAGCTGTGGGGCAGGACTGAAGGGCATCAACACAGCTAGAAGAAGCAGAACTGGGATAACAGTGAGAGACTGAGGTGCATTAATAGCTATGGGGTGCTGTAGCACCGGGACTGGAAAATCAGGGTACTGACAGGTTAGGATTGAAAAGCACTGACAGAGCTGTGAGAGGCGAACCCAGGGTTGGAATACTGGACTGAGAGGTGCAATAGGTCTGGATTAAGCAGCATCGATGGAGCTCTACTAGTGGGGCATGATTGAGTCAGGGAGGAGTGGATGATGATGGGGCTGATAAGATGACATGATGTGTTCTTTTTCTTGCTTTTCTTTGGTTGAAGCTGCCCCCTACAGGGACTTGCCGGGATCTCTCTCTGCTCCCATGTCCGCAGCTCATCAGCTCCAGGCCATGCATGCACAGTCAGCAGAGCTGCAGCGTCTGGCTCTGGAGCAGCAGCAATGGCTTCACGCCCATCACCCTCTGCATGGAGTGCCACTCCCTACACAGGAGGATTATTACAGGTGTGTAGAAGCCACTGCTCGGGGGAGCGGGATATAAAACCTTTTGCCTGTAGGGCACTGGTTCAAATCTGGCCCCAGGATGAGGGAACTAATGGGATAAGGGAATGGGATAGGAGGTCCTTTGCCGCAAGGTACCAATTCCAATCAGATCCCAGGTTTGGGGGGACTGGAATATGGAGTCTTTCACTTCTAGGATGCATCAGTTCCACTATGGCCCCAGGTTGGTAGCGATTGAAAGTCATTCACATCTGATGGCTGTTCCATGGCCCTCATGCTAAATGAGTATGTGAAGTTTCAGCCCTGTTCTTAGGAGGGGCAAATGCCTACTTCACAAAAGCTGGCAGCACAATTGCCACTACTAACTGCTCTCCTTGTTGTTAGAGGACTGAAAGGGTCACAGAGCTGGATTCCCCCTCTTCTCTGTGAGGGCTGTCTCCAGGACAGGGAGAGCACATTGGCAGGGGAGCAATATGTGTGTGTTTGGAAGTGAATGGGTTGTACTGCTCTGGGGATTTACCAAGGATTCAGTTACTGAGGCAGCAATTTTATCAGGGACTAAATTGACGTGAATAAATGAATAAATACACTTCACAATATTAAATCCTCTCTTTCTCTTTCTCTCTTTCTCTTTCCATCTTTTCCCTTCATTCTGCTATTGCCTTGCCTCTCCTAGTCACCTGAAGAAAGAAAATGACAAACCCCTTTAAGTGGACCCCAACCCTCACAATGACATCATCATGTCTCCCTCTCCAGAGGAGCAACCAACCAACCAAATCCTGGGGAGGGGAAGCTGTAGAGTGATATATCCCGATCCTACTCAGCACCGTGCAAGACAAGAAGGGGTGGAGAAAACAAGACGGCCACTCTGGGAGCAAAGAGCGGGAGGGGAGAGAAGAGGGGAAGGGAGTAAAACACCAACAAAAAATTGGAGCATTGGCTGGACTTTGAAAGGGGCACTGAAAGAGACAAAGTTGATGTTGCAAAGAGCTGGCGGTACAAAGAATCATGGGGGATTCAAAATGGCTGCTGCTCCATCTTCTCTTTTAAAAGTTATTGTGTTCAATTTTTAAAAAAATGGTGGACAGCATCTTGAGATTTTTCTCCATAGGGCGGCAGCCCCTTCTGCTTCTTTGAGTGAGCAAATGTGGCCAAGAGGCAGCCACTCAAACCCTGGTGGAATTGCTTTTCCAACTGGCCCCACCCCACCCTGTTTGATGTAAGATATGGCTTAGAAGTGCAAGGCATCATGGGACTTTTCAAAAATGGGCAATGCTGCTTCCCACACTCCAAGTCCTTTCAGGAGTGAATGTGGCAAAGAGATGCAAGCACCATTGGAACTTTTCAGAATGAACACTGTGACTTTCCCACACTATTCTTGAGGGACTGGGCCTGGCCATGAGGTGCAAAGCACCATAGGACTGTTTTCAAGAAGGTGGCTGTATTTTCTCCCACCTTGAGGGAACAGACATTGCCAGAAGGTGCAAAGCACCATGGGACTGTTTTTGAGATAGTAATTGCCCCTCTCCCTCCCAGCCCACTTGGAAGGGTTGATGTGGTCAAGAGACACAGGATATCCTGGGACTGTTTTCAAGATGGTGGCTGCCCCTTTCCCTTCACCCATTCCAGTTGATGTACTTTAACTCATGCACATCCCATTAGACGTGGCGGTTTTGTGTAGCAATTTGTGACTCTCCAATCCGTGTGTGTGTGTGTGTCTGATCTCACAGTTGTATATCTCGATCTGTCCCCATATATATATTTACTTAAAACATTAAAAAAAGCTATGGAAAAATACCCAAAGTCCCCCACATTCCCAGCCCCCAACATGCATTCTAATAATTTATATATATAAATATATATATGAAGCTCTTAAAAAAGAAAAGCAACCAAACAAAAAACCCTTCCAGAAACTGACTTTCTTGTGTTCATTTCAAAGGAGCTGGGAGTAAGGGGATGTGAAAAACAGCACACTGCACTGCAGTGTGTGAAAATGGAGCATGATCCCCCAGATGCACAGTGGCCCTAGCTCCAGGATGGGGTGTAGGGAGATGGGATGTGGCCAAGTCATGAAGGGTGATACCTCTGAGATAGGGCCCCCAATACGCGGGCAAGTTGCGGGTATGGAAAGATTTGACGTGCAAGATATGAAGGACAGCTTCTCTGAGAACGCAGCACCTATGACTGTCAGCTGGGGTGTTGAGATAAGGGCCCTGTGCATGATATTAAAAAAAGGTGACCTAGTGCCAGGTTGTGGTGTGGAGGAGATGGAGATGGCGAGGGAACAAAGGGCAACACCCCATCAGTCAAGTACCCCCAGTATTAAAGAACCGTGGAAATCTGAGGCATAGCCAGAATATGAAGGGCAATACCTCCAGTGGCAAAACAGAGTGTGGGGGAGAAGAGGCAGGGCCAGGGCATGATGAACAACACTGGCCCTAACAGCAATCTGCTTTACGCCAATCTGCTTGCTAAGAGATGGGGCAATATATGAAGAGTAGCACCTCCTGGAGCACAGTAGCCCATAACACCAAGTTGAGGGAGGGGAGAAAGTGCATGTCCAGGGTATGAAGGGTAGAATAGTGCCGCCTAACAGGTTGGGGTACTGACAGATGCAGTGTGTCTGGGGTATGAGCAGTACAGCAGAACCTCAGACTTGCGAACACCTCAGGAATGGAGGTTGTTCTTTCAAAAATTTACAACTGAACATTGACTAATTACAGCTTTGAAACTTTACTATGCAGAAGAAAAATGCTGCTTTTAACTACCTAAATATAATGAAACAAGCCCAAAGCTTTTTTTTAACCTTCCCTTTATTTTTAGTAGTGTATTTTTAACACAGTACTGTACTTGCTTTTTGGGGGGGGGGAGTGGGGGGAGCTGACTCTGCTGCTGCGTGATTGCATATTTCCGATTCCAAATGAGGTGTGTGGTTGACCAGTCAGTTTGTAATTCTGAGGTTCTACTGTACTTCCTGCAGCCCAGTACCCCCTAATGCCAACCTGTGTTATGGGGGAGATGAGCATGTCCAGGAGCTGAGGGGCATCACCTCCACACCTCATTGCTGTGAGTCTGCAGAGCAGTGGTGTAAATAGAAATCATTTCTTGCCAGTACTGCACTCATGGGAGGGACACAAGGGAGGACACATGACCCTCCATGTGACTCCTCCCCGTCCCCAGCCCAGAGCTCCCATGCGCTCCCTGTCCCTCTGACACCCCCCTTACCTGTCTAAAATGATGCTTTGGGCTCCTGGTGCCACCTGTACTTCCAGGTGTCATTGAGGATCCAGCAGCTCCCCAAATTTAAAACTTCTTAAATGAAAGAAGGATAGGAAGGACAATCACCCCACTTTCCATTAATACACTAACCGTGCCTCCCTTATGTCCAAAGTAAGCATCCCCCAAACTAAGCTTCTGCCAGCTTGCAGAATTTTATCTAAGTATTGCTCTCCACCAGGCACTAGGAAAGCATCTGGGTTTGATGGAAAAGAGGCATAGAACTGTGTGTGCCATGTACATCTTGATAGAACTACAGCCCAAATTGTTTTATTATTTTTCTCAGCATGACATGCAGGAGGGGCAATCAAAATCAGCCTGGCAGACAGGGCCGTCCCTAGCCATTTTGGTGCCCTACGCAGCCCCCCAGGCCTCTGGAGGGGGGGGCTCAGGAGCAGCCTTGAGGGGAAGGGGGGAACTGCTCCCCAGCACGAGCTGGCAGAGGGGAGCGGGTTGGGGCCAGGCCACTCCACTTCCTGCCGCCCCGTGTGTGCAGGGCAGGCCCAACCCCGCACTCACGGGGCGGCGGAAAGTGGAGAGACCCGGCCCCAGCCTGCTCCGCTCTGCTACCCTGGCTCCCAGGCTTGGGGGGCAGAGGGAAACTGCCCCCCAGCACTCACCGGCAGCGCGGCTGGAAGCCAGCGGTGCGGAGTGGGCTAGGGCCAGGTCGCTCCACTTACCGCCACCCGGTGAGTGCAGGGCAGGCCTGACCCCTGCTGCAGTCCTCAGAGAAAGGGGGTGGAGTGGGGGCAGAGCAAGAGCAGGGGCTTTGGGGAAGGGGTGGAGTGGGGACAGGGCTGGGGCGGCGCAGGAGTGTGGGCCATGGGGAAGAGGCGGAGCAGGGCCAGGTACAGCTTTCCTGGGCAGCTCAGCCGGCTGGGGGATCAGGCTGGCCACTGGAGCAGCACACAGCTGCCTAGGGCACCAGGAAATTTGGCGCAATTTGGTGCCCCAAATTTCCTGGTACCCTACGCAGCTGCATACTGTGTGTATGGGTAAGGACGGCCCTGCTGGCAGAACATGCATGCAAACTCTCTTTGGACAGATAAGCAATTGATCAAAATCACATTCTCTGATCTCTTGGGGCCAAATCCTGTTCCCATTGAGATCAAAAGGAGTTTTGCTATTGAGTTCAATGGGAACAGGCTTTGACATTTGGAGAGGAAAGAACAAAACCACTCAAGCAAGGGCTATGTTGCTTATACCACATGTATCAAAGGCTGCTGACTCATGTGAGAAAGTCAGCAGACATCTGATTTTTGTCCATTGCAAGGGAGAAATCAGCAATCAATGAGGCTAGAACAGTCTCTGTACCATATCCAACTCATAAGTCCATCTGCAAAGGATCAAGGAAATATGAAGGCTCCAGATTACCTTCAAGTCCTCAGTCCCTTGGTTAGAATGCTCCCATTAGTATATGTTCATAGTCCAGAGGCTGGAGCAGGAAAGAGGCAAAATGGATATGTTTCCAAGCCAGGGCCTTTTAGCTTCTGCCAAGTGCCAAGTAAAGGGAAATCTGTTCTTACTGTGAAAGATGGTGTTTGGAATCACATGGGCAAGTTACATGTCCATCACCCCCACCCATATTCTAGTTAGAACAGGGGTCAGCAACCTTTCAGAAATGGTGTCCCAAGTCTTCATTTATTCACTCTAATTTAAGGTTTTGCGTGCCAGTAATACATTATAACGTTTTTAGAATGTCTCTTTCTATAAGTCTATAATATATAACTAAACTATTGTTGTATGTAAAGTAAATAAGGTTTTTAAAATGTTTAAGAAGCTTCATTTAAAATTAAATTAAAATGCAGAGTCCCCCGGACCAGTGGCCAGGACACGGGCAGTGTGAGTGCCACTGAAAATCAGCTGGCATGCCGCCTTTGGTACACATGCCATAGATTGCCTACCCTTGAGTTAGAACATTCACAAAAAGTCCATTAAGTGTAGACAAGTGTTTTCCAGGGTTCATTGTGAGCTAAGTGTTCCTTCATGGGCCATTCAATTTGACTTGTCCCTTCATGTGCTGGTTAAATACCTTGTGGGCATTACCACAGGAGCAAACACAGTAAATGTAGCTAATATTCATAATTTCAGATACCAAGATGAATATACCTGTATAGAAATAGCATAATCATAAGTACCAGCTATTTCACCTACATGACTACTCCCAAAAGAGATTCTGAAAAATCACACCATGTACCTGAGACCCTATGTGCCAGCACCATGCCCCACTGGAGTTTTGTTATCTGTTATGTAACTACAGAGATGAAGCCAGTGACATGACTCCGTTTAGCTTAAAAGGGCAAGGTTAATTTTTAGCTGTTCAGGTGTGACCGCACCTTTTATCAGTGAGGACATACTGGCTGGCACACATTCAGGTTAATGGGCTTCAGTGTGCCTTTGCAGTTACCTTTTTAATGTTCATAAACCTGGTATGTGCTGAGGTGGTTTAAAGCATAACACAGGTTTGTAGGTTTGCAAATCTGTGAACCTCTGCCTCTTTGAGATTTTATTTTATTTTATTTTATTTTTTGCTGGTCATAATGTGGGAGGGTATCCTCTCCACCCTCTGCTCATGAGGTTATGTATTTGTCTTGTAACATTCTTCTGAACACCAGTTGGAAGGATTTTTTCCCCCCCATAAGTGTGGACTGAGTCTTTTCTCTCAAGAAAGCATGTAATTTTTTCAGGTTCACACTGATTAACACAGAAAACAATTGGGGCTGTTAAACTTTCTTCAAATTCCATAGAAAATTTAGTTCAGCTATATTTTCCAGTACAGTGATGAAATGGGTGTTAATACTCACTTTTCCCCAAAATGTGTAGTATTTCAGTCTGTTTATATGGAATATGGGAGTTGGATGAGGAGCCATTTCAGCATATGTATGACTTATTAAAAGACAATTTTTAAGTAGAACTGTATCCTAAACTGCATTATGATATTGAATCTCCCATTGAAATGCAATGTTTGGGTACAACTTCCTTTATAGGAACAGAACAGACTCCTGAAACTCTTACCACAAAAGTGGTCCACAGACATGGAAATAGTCCCATTGTCTTCAGTAGGATTGATCAAATGATTAAGGGTTTACAGGATTAGGTTCCAAGTTTGTAAATTGTTCTAGATGAAACTGACAATGTCTAAACTGTCAGATTAGAAGGGGCATCATTGGAATAAAGGTGGGCAGATGTGTGATAAATCTTAGCTCTGTTGCTAAAATGAGGGACATATTTTCAGCAAAGATTTTGGCAGATTCCTGAGGTAGCTGGTTTAAGGTCATCAGTGTCCGGTATTATAATCTTCACTTATAGTTCTCTCACCCACAAAGCTGGAAAAGTAGGCATTTGTTTTCTTTGTTTTGCTGCCCCAGTTCCATTTAGTAAAATGCATGTTAGAGTAGTCTGTCTGCAAAGAGTTCTATGTACACTGGGGACAACACCTGATTCGTGTCAGGCTGCAGAACTGGTCTGAAATCAGAATCCAAACATCCTCTGGTCAGTGCAAGCACAGGCATTCCTCTAATGATTTGGACTTGATGTGATGCAGTATGAATGTCATAGATAATTCAGACCAATGGGGAGAAACAGAATCAAAAACACTGTTTAAACACCTTCCGTCCCCCCCTCCTCTTGACCAATTTAACAGCACAATACATTTGCTAATAAACTTAAACAACGCCTTTGTTTAAGTTCGTTAGCATATGCATTGTGCTGTTAAAGCCATATAAAGAATGAATGCCCCCCCCCCCAGCCCTGTTCCCCTTTAAGGAGCAGAGCGCAGCTGGGGTGGGGGGGGGGTAGCCCCAAGTCTTTCAGGTACCCTGTACCCCCTAAAAATCTCTTGCCTGTACAGCGTACTGGAGAGTACCACCGTACTTGCACTACTGGTGCAGAGATAAATTCGCTAAAGGCAGCGCACTGCTGTGCACAAACCGGGGCTCTATCTCCCCTCTAGTCTGAAAACCAGCATTGGGGACTGCGGCTGCGCCAAACAACTACTTCCTCCCTCCCCTTTCCTCCACCTTTCTGCCTTTCTTCCCCTTCTCCGCACGCTATTGCTACCGGGGGCGTGGCTTATATTCGTTTACACCAATAGGAAACCACGTCATCTACATATAGCTTATTTGTTCAAAAAAGCCTTCTTTTGCGGGGCTCAAAATACGAACCGCGTGGCACTGGGGGCCCCGGCACCTTTGTAGAGGCGGTGCAAAGCCGCCAAGAGGGCTGCTTGCCTGGCCTGCAAGTCACCCTCAGCGGGAGAGCTCTACAGCCAGGGTGGGGACCCGCGCTCGTGGCAGAATTTCTTAGTGATTTCAGCTCTTTTAGTATTTGTCTAGCAGGCTTCCTGATGTGCCGGGAAGCCTCTGAGGACGGTGAATATTAGACTCGTAATGAGCCGTGTTATGCTCTCAGGGCACTTAGTGTGGGGGTATTATAGGGTCTTCTGTGCTCTGAATAAGCAGCCCGGGTAATAAAGCACTCACCAGGCGGGGACGGAGGGCGGGAGCCAGCCGCGGTGCGCGCGGTCAGGTGTGGCGCCGTGCATAGCCAATAGTGGCCTACTGGGGGTGTGGGCATCGTAGGAGAGGTGCAGCAGGGACTGATTCCCCTCCCCCCATCTTTGGCGGCATCTCCTCACGGTCTCTCCCCCCAAGCCGTGATTCCTCCCAGCCTCTAGACGTCAGGACGCGGGCCGGCGGCAGCGGCGCAGGCTCGCTCTCCTGCCGAAGCAGCTTCCCCCGCCCGCCCGAGCCCATGGTCCTGGCCGGGGCCTGCTGCGCCGCCAGGGCGCGGTGACATGAGCGTCCCCGCCCCATGTCCAGCCTGCAGCGCCCCATGGCTGCTCCGGCCCAGGCCCCGCCGGGCTCGCTGAGCGCCGAGCAGGCCAAAGGTGAGGGTGAGGGCGTGGGGGCGGGCTGGCGGGCTGGCGGATAGGAGCCTCCCAGGAGTCCCCCTGCCCCCCCCCCCCCCGAAACTTGTCTCGGCCTGCCAGCAAAATGCGGCAGCAGCGCTGCCCGCGCGCTGCGCGATACCCAGCATCTCGCTCATTGCGGAGATGGGAAGTGACCTCCCTAGCCGGCGGAGCGGGAGCACCGCCCCATCCCTAGCCCACTTGCCCCTGCTCCCTTCCCAGGGCCAGGAGCGGGCCTGACTCCTCGGCTCCCCTGGCAGAGAGTGCTCCAGCGCCGCTGGGGAGGGGGGCTTGGGCGCCGCGTCGGGCTCTCACTGCTGTGCCTGTCTGTCCCTAGTGGTTCTGGCCGAGGTCATCAAGGCCTTCGGCTCCCCGGAGAATGCCCAGCGCATGGAGGAGGCCCGGGATAACGCCTGCAATGACATGGGCAAGATGCTGCAGTTCCTGCTGCCCGTGGCCACCCAGATCCAGCAGGATGTGATCAAAGCCTATGGCTTCAGTAATGATGGAGAGGGTAGGTTCGCCTTGGTTGGGAAGACAGAGCTGGGCTGCGGCAGTTTCCCTTTCCTCCCTTTGTGTTTGAGGGTCCCTCCTGGAGCAGGGAGCATACAGCCTCGTGGGTCTAGGGGAATGGGCAATGCAAGCAAAATTTCAGTTTAGCCGTTGGTTCCATATGCAGGATTCTCCACCTGTGGCTGCAGCTCCTTTGTCTGGCCACAGGATGGTATCCTTGGTAAACCTACCATTTGGGGAATCTTGTGTCAACAGTTAGACTTGTTCTGAGCTGTTTTTCTCTCTTCTCCTTCTCTCTCTTAGGGGTTCTGAAATTTGCCAGACTGATAAAATCTTATGAGTCCCAGGACCCAGAGATTGCAAACATGTCCGGGAAGCTAAAAGCCATGTTCCTGCCTCCAATGACACTGCCCCCACACGGGGCTGGGACAGGGGGTGTGGCTGCCTCCTGAAATTGGGACCCTCTGCTGGCCTTCCTGGGCAAGGTCACATGACATTCAGTGTGTGAGAATTTTTGGCTAGTTATATTCCAGGACTGCTCTCCACCATTATCATCAGTGTGCTGCAATTGGTCAGAAGAGCCACCTACTTCCTGGAAGCTCTGGAGCAACTGGCTTCTTTGTGCATCTTTGATTTTTGTGCTTGTGAATAAAAGCTGCTTTGAAAATGTCCCCCTGTGTGTTTCTGAGTGAGTCTGTGTCCAGTCTGGATCCTGCTGCTGCTTCCTGGGGAAAAGGGCACTCCTCACTGAATTTAAGGCAGAAGAGAGTTCTGGTTATCTCCTCCCCTAATGGTAACCCTGTAATCCTTGTGGCTCTGCCTTGAGGAGACAGCACGTTGCGTGAGATAAATTAGAGGAAATAGAAATCATAACACCACCCCCCCCCCCATACCACACATCTTAGCCTGGAAGTAAAAGGCTTGAAACCAGTTAACATTTTCTAAACATCCAACCTTGTAGGCCCAGCAGGGAGTGCTGTAGGCCAGCACTGAGAGGCAGCAGAGTGAAGGGGGTTCAGAATTGGAACAGCAGGCATGTAGGTGTGGGGCTGCATGTATATCTCTCAACCTGCCAAGACCCAAGCATCGGATGCAATGGCTCCGTCTAGTTTTGGAAAATAGGTTGTGTTTAAAAATGTGGTAGCAGAGACTACTTAATAACCTGTTTATACTAGTTTAGGTGTGTTTAACACTTTTAGCGGGATCCTAGGGTTGATCACCACAAGGTAACGTGTTTCTAATGGTGTTAAACTGTGTCTTCTTAAAAGATAGTGTTTAACAATGTGTAAGTTAAAAGATGTTGGCTAAAGTATTCTTAAACACAATTTATTTTCCTAGTCTAGACAGGGCAATGTGTGACAAAGACCCAAAATGAGGGGCACAATACATTATTGATGCATGAAATTTAAGAAGCTGCACAATTCTTGAAAGTAAAGGCCTCTATAACTCAGGGTGGGTCTATAGTAGAAAATTAGATTGACCCAGATATGTCGCTCAGGGATGTGACACCCCTGACTGATGTAGTTAAGCTAACCCAAGTCCCTGTGTAGGCAACACTAGATTGATGGAAGAATTCTTCCGTTACTCTAGGTACCACCTCTCGGGGAGGTGGATTTACTGCAGTGATGGGAGAACCCTCCCATTGCTGTAGTAAAGGTCTACATTGAAGCAGCACAATGGTATTTTAAGTGTAGACCTCCAGGTGCATTCTTGGCTTTAGAGCCTGATAAAAGGGACCTGTGGTGGGAGAAATAGATAGACCTGTAGCATTTAAAGTGTAGACATAGCCTCAGCCTCATGATCTGCATTTCTGATATTAATTTTCAACAATAAAAGTGAGGGGACACCACATTTGTGGGGAATGTAGGTACTCTGGGATTTGAATGAGGGGCATTTGACTGATGTGACTTCAGGGCAGGAATGAAGTCCAATGGCGGAGCTATGTGGGAACTGTGTGCAGGGGGGGCTGCAGGGCAGGACTGAGAGGCATTGGCAGGGCTGTGTGGAGAGCCTAGCACTGGAATAGCAGGGGGCTGCAGGGCGGGACTGAGGGGCATTGGCAGAGCTATGTGGGGAGCCCAGCACTGGAATAGCAGGGGGCTGCAGGGCAGGACTGAGGGACATTGGCAGGGCTGTGTGGAGAGCCTAGCACTGGAATAGCAGGGGGCTGCAGGGCAGGACTGAGGGGCATTGGCAGAGCTATGTGGGGAGCCCAGCACTGGAATAGCAGGGGGCTGCAGGGCGGGACTGAGGGGCATTGGCAGAGCTATGTGGGGAGCCCAGCACTGGAATAGCAGGGGGCTGCAGGGCAGGACTGAGGTACATTGGCAGAGCAGTGTGCGGAGCTTAGTGCTGGAATAGAAGGGGGCTGCAGGGCAGGACTGAGGGGTATTGGCAGGGCTGTATGCGGAGCCCAGGACTGGAAGGGCCCAGAGCTGTGGCTCAGGTGGCAGCTTCCAGGTGACCAAGTTTTATTTGCTTATGTGTTCTCTGTGATTCTATTACCAGTCCTCCAGTGAGGGCGTAGACTTAGTGGGGAGGAGGCGGGGAGAACAGGCAGTTCCTCCCTTGCTCACCTGCCCACCCCCTCAGGTTGGATGTCCCCTCCCCCACTGGCCTATCTATTTATTAACTCCGCTCAGAGAGAGATTTGCAAGTGGTGAGACGGAAGCCCTTTGTCCTGGGCCCGGTGGCCTGATCTCAGGCTTCTTCCTTCTCCCTCTGCCCCACCTCACCCCAACTCTTGTGACCATGTGGGTGGGGAAGTATTAGGGCTGGAGAGGTAAGTGGCATTCAGAGCCTTACTGATTGGATTAGATGCAGACGAGTCAGGGGACTCTTACCAGCCCTGATCTAGGAATGTCAGGTAGGGTGACCAGATGTCCCGATTTTATAGGGACAGCCCGATTTTGGGGTCTTTTTCTTATATAGGCTCCTATTACCCCCCACCCCCGTCCCAATTTTTCACACTGGCTGTCTGGTCACCCTAATGTCAGGTCTATTAACCGTCTTGTCCCAGGCCCCATAAAATTAGCCATGCTTTCCCTCTGGGTGCTTCCATGGGTCTGTAACGATCTTCAGTCCTGCACCCCCTTCCCAGGAAATTCTTCCTGTTTCCTTGGTATCTTCAGTATTGTTTATCTCCTTTTCACTAGGCTTCTCTGACTGAGAGCTGCAGTACTCCATCCCCTTGAGACTCTCTTCCTTCCTCCTCAGTGGGGACCCCTGCGGCCGGGGACCTGATGCCATCCTGTGGGTGAGTGTATTTCTCCAGGGGGGTTGTTGGCTTTAGGGTCTGATCAAAGGGGCCTGTGGGGGAGAAATAGATAGGAAGTGAGAGGCAGACAGGGAAGTGAAGACCCTAGAGAGAGTGGGCAAGGGGGCTATAAGGGAGCAGAAGTGATGGGATTCAGCAGGGCTGTATTGGGGATCAGTACTGCTCACCCTAGCAAAAGTAAAGGCTCATTTGCATTGAAGCACAGATGGGGAAGGGATTGGCCCATGTCCCATGGCAAGTCAAAGGCAGAGCCATGAATAGAACCCCTGAGGCCAGGCCTCTCCCCACTCTAAACCACTCGCCCTGCTCCCCTTCCAGAGCTGGGAATTGAACCCAGCAGTTCTGACACTCATCAAAAGTGTTTGCTATGCAGATTCCAGCAGACAGCACTGCAGGAAGGCACTTTCAGAAAGCTTCCTATACAGCCAAAAGGGCTGGCAGCTGAATTGTTTTGAAATGGCTGCTGAAATTCTGAATTCTGCAGAAGGGTCTGGATTCCACAGTGTCACAAGAGTCACAGAGCCCAGCATACCAGGGGCCCCTCTCCACCGTGGCTTGAATTGGAAAAATTGAGCCACATGTGTCCCTGGCTGACATCTAAGCCATGGTCAGTACCCAATGAATTGAAGTGCTTAGCGCTGTAGAGTTGTCAGTGAGAATGGAATGAGGACCCTTAATGAGGTCTCTCCTCTCCGTCCCTGCTCCCATGTCCATGGTACAAGAACACTGGGGCATAGCTCCAATGCTCATTCTTTCCATCTGTCTTCCACTCTCTCTTTTCTCCTCTGGAAGAGGGACCAGGCAGAGCATTAACATAGCAACTGCCAGATCTGGTCTGTCTAGTCCAGTCTTCTGTCTGTGACAGAGGCCACAGCCAATTACTTCAGATTAATGTGTAGAAAATCCCTTGGTTTATTGTGCAATAACTTGTTTCCAGGATAAGTTTCTTCCTTACCCACCTTAGTTAGTGATTGGGTTATGTTCGGCAGCAGGAGATGTACTATCCTGCTGTTTTTTCTTATCTAATGTAAATGTGGGTGTTCTTGTTATCCATATAAATGTCCAATCCTTATATGAATCCTGCTAAGCCCATGGTATCAGAGAGACAAGGTGGGTGAGGTAATATCTTTTATTGGACTAACTTCTGTTGGTGAGGGAGGCAGAGCTCTTCTTCAGGGCCTCACCAACAGAAGTTGGTCCAATAATAGATAACTACTTCACCTTCCTTGTGTCTCTTATATCCTGGGACTGACGTGGCTACAACTACACTGCATACAAGTCCTTGGTATGGCAGTTTGCAGTGCTGAATTCCACAGACTAATAACACGTATTTAAAAAACAAATTTGTTGTATCAGCTTTACATTAGCTCCCTTCACCTTCACTATCCAAGTCCGTATTATTATTAGACAGACAGCATAGTCAGGAGACCTAGTTTCTGTTCCAGGCTCTGTCACTGACTTGCTGAGTTACCGTAAGCACGTCACATTCCTCTCTGTGCCTTTTCACCTCTCACTCTTTGGCCTGATTTACCCTTAAAAATTAGCTCAACCTAGCTATGTTGCTCAGGCAGGGGTGTGAAAAATGTTGCACCCTCGGTACCATAGTTAGGTTGTAAGCCCCAGAATAGACATGGCTAGGTTGAGGGAAGGATTCTTCTGTTGACCTATTTACTGCTCCTAGGCCTGGTCAACCTAATTTCCAAGTGTAGGTATAACTGCATTGCTCAGGGGTGTAAAAAATCCACCTGCCTGAGCAATACAGTTAAACCAATCTAATCTCCAGTGTAGACAGTGCTAAGTCCCCCAGAGAATTCTCCCGTCAACCTAGCTACCGCCTCTCTGGGAGGTGGAGTACTTATGCTGACAGGAGAGCTACCTCTTGTTGGCATAGGTAGCGTCTTCGCTGATGCGCTACAGTGGCTCAGCTACACCACTGCAGCATTTTTAAAGCCCTTAGAGAGATGGATTTACTACATTGACAGAAAAAAATCTTTTGTAGGAAGTGTGCTGTGCTGCTGCGGTGCTGGGAGTGTAGACATGGCCTTTGTTTTGTCTATTTAGACTGTAAGCTCTTTGAGGCAGAGGCTATCTCTGTGTCTAATTTGAATGCATTGCCTGGCACAATGCATCTCAAGTCTCTAGTTGCTGCCCTACCGCTACTGTCATGTATACATTTCTTGTCCCCTCTTATTTGTTACCTCTCTAAACAGTCCCAGTCTTTCCAGACCCGAGAGAGGGTAACTAGAGATGAGCACAGTGTTCCAGGTGAGGACATCCCACTGATTGGTGCAACAACATTGGTATAGCTCCAGTAATTCTTCTCCATCCCATTGGTCTGCATCTTAAAGCCTTGTTGGATTCTTTGATGGCTACTGCCCGTTAAGCAGATGTTTCATTGAACCTCCACAAGGACACCCAGGTTCCAGTTAATTTAGAACCCAATAAGATGTAGGATGAGTTCACATTATTCCTTGCAATGTCCGTTACCTTTCACTTGTCAGCAGTGAATTCAATCCACCATCATGCTGCCCATTCATCTTACTTGGGTAGCTCCTGAAATTTTTCAGTTTTATCCTGTCATGACCAACATAAATATTTTGGTGTCATGTACAAATGTTGCCACCTCACTGCTCACTCTCTTTGTCAGATCAGTAAGAAATATGTTAAATAACCATCCCATTACAAAACTGTGGGGCATTCCACTCCTAACCCTGTGTCACAATGGAAATTGCCCATTTATTCTACTCCTTGTTTCTCTTAGACAGTTTCCATGACAGAATTTCACCTCTCACCGCATGCTACTTACTTTTCTTAGCAGTCTCTTGTAAAGGCCTTTAATAAAGGTTTTTTGAAAGCTATGTCAGCCAGTTCTTAATCCACTATTTTATTGATAAGTTCAAAGAATTATAATAAATGTTCCTTTGCAGAAGCTGTGATGTTTGTCCCTGTTTGTTATGTTCACACAGAGGGTTGGTTTATAATGCTATTTTTAATCATTGTTTCAGCCAATTTTCCTGGTACAGAAGTAAGACTCTCTGGTCTGTAATTCCCATGGTCACACTTAGCGCCTTTTTGCAAGGATTGGTACATTTGCTACCCTCCGGTATAATTGCTGATTTTAATGAGAGTGCATATTCTTGTTAGCAGTTCATCTGGTGAGTTTTATTTTTGCCCAGGTGCCTATTGCTGTTTAACTCCTCATTCTGATACCCTAGTGACAATCAGAATTTATCTCTGTGATCTAAACCTGCCCCTGCTACAGTGGAGCAGTAATTTCTGCCTACTCTCTACTGGACAGTGATGCCTTTGAATCATTGACATCTCTAACAAGATGTCTTTGTCTAACCTGAGTGCTCCTTAGCACCTATTGGCTGCTGCCCAGTTCTAGTTGAAGCAATTCCCCAAACTTTATTATTTTTCTGTGCCGGTAATCTAGTTCCTTGCTAAGGTGCTGCCCATTCCTTGTGTAAATTCTCTCCCTCCCCCTGCCCCCCATCAAATTCCCGTGCCAGTTAAATGTAAATCCCTCTTCTTAACATCAGCTTCGTAGCCATATGTTGAGACTCTGAAGTTCCCCTAACCTAACTAGTCTTTTGTATGGAACTAGAAGTGTTTAAGAGCTGCAAAGCCCCTGGAACTAAGCATTCTTTCTAGCAATCTAAATATAGCTTCCAGGACTTCTCTCCTACACTTCCCCGTGTCATCAGTTTCAGAGTGTACCACAGGCTCCTCCTCAGCCACCACTAGTAGTCTGTCTAGATGTGTAGGATCTGCCACCTTTGTAGCTGGTAGAAAAGTCACTGAACAGTTCTTACAATCACCAGTTATCAATAGTCTAATGATCAAATCTCCACAAAATATTCAGCCTGTGTACATCTCACATCTGTATCCCCATCTTCTGGAGCACCCTTCTTGTGGTGAGGAGGAAGGACCAGCCTCCTCTACCTCTCTTTGGAATATGGATTCCATCTCTTTGACCCCCCTAGTTCTCCACTTCTCCCCCTCAAATGGAGGATTGGGAAAGTCAGTTCTAACATCCCTATATTCCATAGCTATTAATATTTCTCTCTGCATCTCCAGTTCAGCTACTTTGGACTTAATATCCTGTATTTGGACTCTGCAGCCCCATGCTGCTTGCACCAGGTGATGCATATGCCATTGGGTTGTGTAGGTATATGTGCTGCACTCTGAACAGTAACCTGGGTAGCCCCAACCCTGGCTAATCCACTGATGCTCTTCATCTCTCAGGCACATCCCAAAAGTCGATCAAGCGCAGGCAGAGCAAGGAAGGATGGTCTTGTGGTTAGAGCACTGGACTGAAATTTGGGAGACCTGGGGTCAATGCCTGGCTCTGCAAAAGACTCTTTGGGCAAGACACTTCATCTACCCTATGCCACAGTTCTACATCTGTAAAATGGGAATAACTTCTCTACCTTGTAGGAGTGTTGGGAGGGCACTTTCTTTCATGCTAAGCTAGATAGTTCAGAATAGCTGAGTATAGTCTCAGCTGCTTTCAGACCTCCATGGAGTGGCTTACCTCATGGCAACAGACATTGTGGGATGGGACTAATTGCACCACTACAGCTGCTGGGCCAGCATTTGCTGTCTGCATTGGCCCTGCAGCTGTGCAGTGACCCCATACAAGTTGCAATGATGCTATGATCTGCTCTGCACCATTGTAAGAAGCTTTGTGTGTTTGGTGTGAAGCATGTTACTGACATGTTGGTGGGGAGGGGAGTTACAATGCCCAAATGCGTGAGTGTAGACCGGGCCACAGAAGAGGTCACCAAAGTAACCCCTCCGTGGGTGGGCGGGGAACACACCAAGAATAACTGAGAAGAAAAAAAAAGGGGGGGGGGAAGCCAAAAGGAGAAGCAGAAGTTTGTGCAAAGCAGCTCAGGGCTGAGGAGCTGATGGCTCAGCGACGCTTCCTGTTCCCTGACTTGTGTGCTAGCTGAGCCACGCACTTGCCTTTCTTCTGTTTGTGCCCCGCCACAGGGAGAGAGTGAGTGAGAAGGGGAGAGAAGGGGAGTCAGAGTCAGAGAGAGGCAGATGGACTGAGAGGGGGGGACACTGGAGAGGTAGATGGCCAGAGTAACGCATCGGGAGCTCAGCATTAGGGAGTTGAGCAGAGACAGCAGACGCTTACTTCCCTTTTCTTGTCAGCATTAAAAGCTCTTTTCTTTACGTTTTTCAAGTTCCTTTGGTTGTAGATACCCAGCCCCTTGGCTGCTCTCCCTCGACGATGGTGAGGTAAGAGGGGAGCTGAGAAGGTGGTGCGGGTGGGACAGGTGTTGGGGAATCATCTCACTTGCTCTATTCCACTCACCCCCAGTACAGTCCTTTCCTGGGGATGGGTCTGGGATCATACCCCAGGGGTGTGTGACAGAGGACCTTCCCAGGCCATCTGTTGTACGACCTCCTCAAGGGTTGGGATCCTTTTCGGGGGACCACTCTGTTTACTGTACAGACCCCTCATGGAGGTATGGCTGTATACCCTCTGTCTGTCAGCGTTTACTTTTTCCTGCTTTTCTGCTCTCACCTAGGTGGTTCCACCGGGACCTGAGTGGACTGCAAGCTGAGGCCTTACTCAAGGGACGAGGAGTTCATGGAAGCTTCTTGGCTAGACCCAGTCGAAAGAATCAGGGAGATTTCTCCCTCTCTGTCAGGTGGGTAACTCAGACCCCATCCTGCACATTGTTGCCATCCCAGGGATATGTGGATGCTTCGCTCTCTGCCCCTTCCCTTTCCCGTGGCCCCATTCTGCCTATACCATCCCCAGGATATATATGGGGCTGTGCTTTCCACTCCCTCCCTTCATCCTGCCCCCTGCCCAAAAGATACCCGAGGGGCATCATTGTCTGACCCACCCTCCATCCCTACTTCCTGGCCCCATTCCCCCTGCACCCCGTCCTGGGAGGGACTTTACTTTCCCTTCCCCTTTTCCTGAACCTCTCCTATACTTCACCAGACTCCTCTCTGCCTCATCCCTCAGGGTGGGTGACCAGGTGACCCACATTCGTATCCAGAACACCGGGGATTATTATGATCTCTATGGAGGGGAGAAGTTTGCCACGCTGTCTGAACTGGTGGAGTACTACACACAGCAGCAGGGTTCACTACAGGATAAAGATGGGACTGTAATAGACCTGAGGTATCCACTGAATTGCTCCGATCCCACTACAGAGAGGTATGGAGTAAGCAGAGCAACCACGAGTCTTTTACTGAGGGTCTAATGCCCACCCCCACAGCCTCATCCTGCACACCTGTGAACTGAAGGGCTAATTCCCGTGGTACACCCCTCTTCACCCCCCTGAACACAGTTTTGGTACCAAACTGTCTGGGACTGAGATCATAGCCCAGCCCCTACTCCAGAACTAACTAAATATAAAATGCCCCCCTCTCCGCTCCTTTGCACGCAAGTCTGTGAAATTCAATGTGGGCCCTGCTTATATTTGGCAACTTTGACTTCCGCTGTCTCATCGGTTTTGCTATTTATATCTTGTTGCTAAAAGTGAAAATTGTGATGCTAGTTACAAGAAGAGGCCTGCAGTGTATGACCCAATGCCCCTCACTCCTGCCCTGCAGCCCCCCCCAGCTATTCCAGTGCTGGGCTCCCCACACAGCTCTGCCAATGGCCCGCAGACCTGCCCTGCAGCCCCTGCTATTCCAGTGCTGGGCATCCTGCTGATGGACCTCTCAGACTATGCTTTTCCAGTCCCCACTTGGTCTCCCTCCCCTCCCCTATTTGCATATGTCTTTGGCACTGTGTTCCTAAATCAAATCAGGTGGTTTGCACTGTGTTGTGCTCTCAGCCCCCTGGTGGTGGGTGGCTGTTCCACAGCAGTGCCCCTCGCCCTGGGGCAGGGTTGCGGTCCTGTGTGGGGCACAGCATGTGTGTCCCTCAGCGTTTTGTCTGCTCCAGTCAGGGCCGTTGGCTTGGGCTGGGGCTCTGCAGCTTCCTCCCTTACTATTGCGGTTGGAAACTTCTCTCCCCCCAGCTCTTACGAAAGCTCCTTTTCTCACTCTCTCTCCCTGAGAGATTTTCCATCACGTGTCTTCCCTGAGCTGGGCCACAGGGGGGTTAACTATTTCCTCTCTGCAGATGGGGAGAACAGAGGCCCAGCCCTGCAATGAGACAGGGCAAAAAGAGCCCCTTGCCTGCCTCCAGCCCCCCAGAACCCCAGGCTGGGAGGAGCCTGCCCTAGGTGTCTGAAGACAGGCCAGATCCTGTAAGGCGTGATGAGGTTTTCTTCATTGCCTGGCCCCACTCACATGATCAAGGTCAGGGTGACAGAGGGTTTATATCACTGTTGTGTGACAGCCAGGATCCACAGCCATTTACTTCAGTGTTAGTGGGTGTGTAAATCACAAACTGAACCTCGATGGCTTGCTAATCACACAGCCATTTCTTGCTCTCCAAACAGTTCCCTCTGCCCCTAAGCTGACATGCAAAATGATCAGCTGGTAGCATGTGCTTTTACTAAGTCACCACAGCCCGATGCTCAGATGAAGAAGAAATGTTGGGAATCGTTTTGGTTTGTGAGTGGTTTCATTAATCTGTTCAAGGTAGAAACAGACCGTGAAGAGTTGGAAGCCACATTACAGAAACCACTGAAGCACAGCCTGGACTTCAAAACAGGCGCATGAAATTGCCACAGCACTGATTAAATGTGAAAGAGGGGCCAAGTGAGCAGCTTATTGTCATGCCAAACGTGCCTGGGAATAGTGGCCTCAGAAAGAGGATTTGAAGTAAATAGGTTTCATTTACCAACTACTTCTGAAAGAAAATTTGACAAACTCAAATAAGAAAACACAAATGACCCAGCTAACAGCTGAGGAAGTCCTTCTAGCTGGATGGTCGAGAGGAGCAGTCCAGGGATCTCCAATCTGACTGGGACCATCAAGAGGAAATTGTTGATGATGGGACCATGTACAGAGGAGGTTGTGTCATAATACAACACAGCATGAAGTGAGAAGTACTGATCATAATCCATGGCCTGCAGCTGGGTACTAAGAATGCAAAAGAGAGCTGGAGGTGGCCTAGTCCAGCCGCACAAGAATGCTGCCACAAAGGTAATAAAATTTAAATACAATACCTCCGTCAATAGAGGAAGCCAAATGCAAAGGGATGGCTGACATCACATGAAATACATGATCACCCTTGGTCTAGGGTAGAGCTAGATCAGGGGTCTGCAACCTTTCAGAAGTGATGTGCCGAGTCTTCATTTATTCACTCTAATTTAAGGTTTTGCGTGCCAGTAATACATTTTAACATTTTTAGAAGGTCTCTTTCTATAAGTCTATAATATATAACTAAACTATTGTTGTATGTAAAGTAAATAAGGTTTTTAAAATGTTTAAGAAGCTTCATGTAAAATTAAATTAAAATGCAGAGCCCCCTGGACCGGTGGCCAGGACCTGGGCAGTGTGAGTGCCACTGAAAATCAGTTCGGCACGCGTGCCATAGGTTGCCTACCCCTGAGCTAGATCTACTAGAACTAAATAGGAACCTCTTATTAGTGAGCAAGTACTCAGCTTCTTAGAAGATTGAGCTGTTGCAGACCATGCTGAGTAGCAAGGGAATAACCACTGTGAAGCACTGAGCTCACCAGGGGATTCCAGACGTGTTAGTAGCAGAGAATGGCTCACAATTCATGAGTGGCTCATTTCTGCTGTCCACATTAATGTATCAGTTCCACACCGCATGCCACGCCTTTATGTGCACTCAAATGCAGTCATTTAGCAGAAATGTTGGTACAAATAGCAAAGAACTCGAGAATCAAAATAAAAAAAGTTCCTGACAGATTCACGGAATCCCTATTTAGCTTTGTGAGTCTATCACAACTCACCTCACAGGCTTCCTTAGAGTCCCCAGTTCAGAGACCTTAGTGCCACCAGCTAATAGACTTCTTCAGCCAGAGACCAGTGACCCTGGAGTGCTTACCAAAGAGCAAGAAACTGCAACATAAGAAAATAGACAAGAACGCTGGAGTCACCCCAATGCAAGCAAGAGAGAATGTTAATTCCAAAAAGGAAGGGACTGGAAACCTTGTCAACAGCTGCACCACTCACTGAGAGGTAGTGTCATAGCCTCTCCTGAGGTTCAGTCCTACAGGAGGAACAGAAGAAATCTAGACAAAACCAAGGAGTTTCCATTGGCGCTCTGTATCTAGCGGACACGTAGAATGCTACTGAGAAGGCTTGTGCAATAGGAGAAGTAACACACGTGCCTAGTGACTGACAATGAAAACTACCAAGAGTAGTGAACAGAGACAGACCTACCTCAATGGCCAAACAGATCCCAGACTTGTTCTGGGACTAGGAAGTGGCTGTGTGATCTGAAAGCCATCAAGCTTCAGAGATCAGAGATGACACGTGTCCAATTAGAGTCAGAATAACCTTCTCCTTTGTCAGGGGATGCAGGTTATTTACCCAGATCAGGCAATCTAGACATCCCATCTGTGTGTGTGATATTGAACTGGCTGTACTGGTTGGGCATTTGTATTACGTTTCAGGTGCATTTCATTTTCCAAATAAAGGGGGAATTGTAACTGTAGCTACTTTCATCACTGGATTCTGACCCCGGCTGTGCCCTGCAGTGAGTCACTGGGTAGTGACCCCTGCTGTGTTAGCCTCATCCCCGTGAGGGGACTGGGCCAGAACATACAGCTCTTAACATCGCCCCGCCTCCCCATGTCTCACAGTTATTAAACCTGTCTTCCACTTAGCTTTCCTCAGGCTCCCTGCCCCTGGCTCACCTGTCCCTATTGTTCCAGGCCCCATCCACCTTGGCACCCCTCAGGTCCTGTCCCTCCTGGCTTCGCTCAGCCACAGGCACCTTCCACTCATCTCCCCTCTAACTCTTGGTCCCTCCACTTCTTTCCCCCATACCTCATCCCCATGTGCCCCAGGTCCTGTACCTCACTTGTCTTCCCTCTGGCCCTGCAGTCCCCCGCTCTTGTCTGACCCTGTCCCATTTTCTCCCAGGTGGTACCATGGGCATCTATCTGGCCCAGCAGCTGAGTCTCTGCTCCAGTCCAAGGCCATCCCCTGGACTTTCCTGGTGCGTGAGAGCCTCAGCAAACCTGGTGACTTTGTTCTGTCTGTCCTGACTGACCAACCCAAAGCTGGGCCTGAGGCCCCACCAACTGGGGCTGCTGGCACCCCTGGGGCTCGGCTTAAGGTCACCCATGTCAAGATCATGTGTGAGGTGAGAGGGACGGGGCAGGGTGCAGGGAAGGGAGCAAGCAGAGGGAGGGAGGGAAACATTTATCTGTGGCAGATGTTTGATCTATTTTTACCAACAGGAAGATATGGAAACTGCTGGAATGTTTTTGTATCCAACAATGTATATGAAATCCATGCTAAGGGCTTGGCTGCCTACTGTCGGGTTCCTTAGTCCTTGCCTGGTCTGAGCAGTGGCTGTGGGGGATGGCTGATTTTGCTGCATCCAGGATGAGGGAGGAGTCTAGTGCAGACACAAGTGGCAGGAAGACAGGAAGGGAGCTGGGTAGCAATGGGAGCTCCTACATTGGACGGAGCAGAGATATGCAGAGCCTCAAAGGAGCCTGTGAGATTGAAGGAGAGTTGAATCTGGAGACTGAACCAGACAGTTATGCACCTGGGACAGGGAACAAAGTGTGACACAGGGAGGCCAGAGAGGAAGATAGCGGAGAGAAGGAAGGTCAGTTGTTTCTGGTCTCCTTGGCTCTATAGGGTTCTTCAAACTTCATAGGGAGTTCCAGAAATGAGCTACTGAGCTGTGATGAGAAGCTGAGGAGCTACAAGCCTCTTGCAGGAGAGAAGACCTTGTTGAGGTCCCTAAGCCTAGCCTGGTGGATAAGATCAACCCACACATTACTAGGTCTTCTCTCACTCCATACTATGATCCTTCTTTGAGGATGATCGTGCTTTGGTCCTGCTTTGAGCTGGGGGTTGGACTAGATGACTTCCTGAGGTCTCTTCCAACCCTAATCTTCTATGATTCTAACATGGGTGGGTTTGGGACAGTGGAGAGTGTATGCAGGTGAATTATGGGGAAACAAAACAACTGACCTTAAACAAGAGCTGGGGGGGGGGGGGGGGGGGGGGAAGTTGACTTCCCTGGGTTTCCATCCATGCAGCAGGGCACCCGGGGTCAGCTCACCAACTTACAAGTTTGATGGTACCAGAACAAGCTCTCAGTTGCTCATCATGCCAGGAGGGTGTGACACATACCACATGAGATGCGGTGCTTCAAACTCAACAGGGCAAGACCTACAAGACCTACCCAGGGCTTCATGTCCCAGTGTAACAACCTCCCATGGCACTGGTTGTAAGATACACCATGGGGGGCAGTGGGTCCATTAGGGGATGTGAATAACACAGCTTTACTCTCTCCAGAATGGGAGATACACAGTTGGAGGTGCTGAGATGTTTGACAGCTTGGCAGACCTAGTGGAGCATTTCAAGAAGACTGGAATCGAGGAGGTGTCCGGATCCTACGTGTACCTGAGACAGGTAAATGGGGTCCTTGTGTCAGGGATACTTTTGGGGGCTTCACCCTCTGTCCCTGTCTACAGCATGTGTCCATCTCTGTCCTATCCCTCTTGCTTACCAAGCCTTTCCCTTCTTCCTTACCCAGCCCTATTATGCCACCAGAGTAAATGCGGCAGACATTGAGAACAGAGTGCATGAACTGAACAAGCAGAGCCTGGCTGAGGAGACAGCTAAGGCTGGATTCTGGGAAGAATTTGATGTAAGTGATTGTGTTGTGACTGTCTCCATGTTCTGGGAGACCCTGCTCCCAATCTCATTCTCTTTCCCTACTCCATTAATGGATTCATCCCTATCATGACCTCTCTATGTCAGGTCATCTCTGAACCTGGCCCCCATTACCACAGAATCTGAACGCCTCACAATCTTCAATGAATTTATCATCCCCACACCCCTGTGAGCTAGGGCAGGGTATTAGCCCCATTTTGCGGCTGGGGAACTGAGACACAGGAAGGCTGTGCAGAGCAGGGAACTCAACCCAGCTCTCACGAGTCTCCTAGCCTACTACCCTAGCTACTGGACCATCCTTACTCTCTGTGCTCCCATTCCCCTCAGTGCTCCCCACACCAATCACAGTGGGTTGCTCTGCCGTAACGATTACCCTTCCCCTTTCAGAGCCTGCAAAAACAGGAGGCCAAGCATCTGTATGATCGGCATGAGGGGCAGAGACCTGAGAACAAGGGAAAGAACCGGTATAAGAACATCTTGCCCTGTGAGTCCTGCCCTCCCATCAGGAAGACATCCAGGGGCTGCATGTTCCTGCCTCAACGGGAGGGCCTGACACATAGAGGGGCAGTGAAGACCTGACAGAGCCTTGCCTAGAGTTACCCCAGAGGAAGCCTCAAACTGGCTGGGGTTTATTTGCCCTCCTGTGGGGATGAGCTACAAGGGGCCCCTGACTGGGTATTTAAGGCCATAAAGGATTTAGTGAGAGGCATTGCCTCCTCTGCATGCCCTTGTGGATGTGGGTGTGCATGCTCATCTGGATACACTGGCTCATTGGGCTGATCCGTCTCAGAGGGTAAGTGGGGGGCACTGGGTTATATGGTCCTGTTAGTCTGATCCAGTATGAGGGATGGTGGGGAAACAGGGTTTGATGGGCCCATTGGATTAATCTGGAGTGTAGGGAATGGGCTACATGTGGGACCAATGCCTGAATTTTGGGGTGGGGGGATACCTCAGTGTTGTGTTAATCCCTTCCTTGCCTCCCTAGTTGATCATTCTCGAGTAATCCTACAAGGCAGGGACCCAAATATCCCCGGAGCAGATTATATCAATGCCAACTACATCAAGGTGAGCCTCCAGGAATGCTGCCATATCTTGGGGAGCGGGCACAGGACACCTGGTTCCTGTAACCCCTTCCCTTTCCTTGTCCATTTGCCCCTCTGTAGAACCAGCTGGTCAGCCCAGATGAATTCACCAAGACATACATTGCAAGCCAGGGCTGCCTGGATGCCACCGTCAATGACTTCTGGCAGATGGTGTGGCAGGAAAACTCTCGCATCATTGTGATGACCACCCGGGAGGTGGAGAAAGGGAGGGTAGGTGTCTCAGAGGGCCTGCTGCCATGTCTTGCATCCATCCCTCCTCCTTTCTCCTCCCCACCCCCAGCCACTCACCGCTTTACCTTTTTCTTTCTCCCTAGGGATTTTTCTTCTGTCTCCTCGTTTCAGTCATCACCTTTTCTTCTTGTTTCCTCACAGAACAAGTGCGTCCCCTACTGGCCAGAGGAGGGCAGCACCAAAGAGTATGGTCCCTATATGGTGGAGAATATTGGAGAACGTGATGCCCTGGAATACAAACTCCGACAGCTCTGTCTCTCGCCAATCGACAATGTGAGTGCCACGCCCCTGAGCATTAATTGTTCCTGGGACTTTCGCTGTGGCTAAACCTTCAAGGTTGGGAATTAGTGACTGTGGCATTTCAGGTGACATTAGGCAAAGGGACCTGTAACTTTTATGGTCCTGGTTCCAGTCTGGTCCCCGGTTTGGGAGGAGTGGGAGACTGGCAGGCTTGAGGATCAGGAGATGGAGCATGGCCGCTTTCACCCTTAGGTCCCTGTTCCAGTCTAGCTGGAGGGCTTCATTGACCAAATATTGTTTCCCTCTCTCTGTCATTTGTTGTTTGGGAACTAAGTTGGCCTGTTCTCAGTCTGGAGGTTAATGGGCAGAGACCCTCAGTCCCTTTGTCATGCAGGATGGGAACCTAAGGGACTGGGAGACATGGGGAGGATGGGGTGGAACTGTGCACAACCTGCCATATGTGTGTTTTGTTGCCCCCTAGTGTAAGGCTGTGCGAGAGATCTGGCAGTACCAGTACCTGAGCTGGCCAGACCACGGAGTCCCCAGTGAGCCGGGAGGGGTGCTCAGCTTCCTGGACCAAATCAACCAGAAACAAGAGAGCATCCCTGAGGCTGGGCCCATAGTGGTGCATTGCAGGTGGGTGTGGAAGCAGTGCCTGCTCATTTCAATGCTCCTACTGCTGTGCTGCAGGGAGTTGGTTTGCTGACTCCACAGGGGGCAGTCTCTCCAAATGCCACACTCCACAGTGGTCATGGTCCTGCTGGAAGTGGTCTCTGTAAACTGAACACCCTGATTGCTCACAGTCATTAAAGATCGTGTCTGTTCGCTGTGACTCGAGTGAATCCTTTTCTGGCAAATCCAAGTGCTGGCACTTCCATTGCACCTTCCTAAATCCACCCCAAGCTCAGGCTGGAGATCCCATTCTCCTTTCCTGTCCTAATCTCTTGTGCAGTGTTTGTGTGCTGCTGCTAAACAATGCCACGCCACACCCCAGAGGTGGCTGCTTTGTAGCAGTGGGTGCAGGACAGCCTGGGAAACCCTTGGAGTTGCTGCCAGTGGCTGTAAGTTGCTGGAGGAATGTGTATGTATGGTACTGCCATCTCTTGACTTCTGCTTGTGCCCTTGTGTGCAGTGCTGGGATTGGCCGCACTGGAACCATCATCGTCATCGATATGATAGTGGAGACTATTTCCACCAAGGGTAAGATACTTCCCATGCCTATGCTTTACCTGCAGGGCTCTGCCCCATGGCCAGTCTTCTCCGCCAGCTGGGTCCTAAAGACAACTTCACTAGCTGGGAAATATCAGGCATGTGGGTGAGAAAGCGGTTGCTTGAACATCCCAGGACCTTAATAGCAGGGGAGGGTGACCACACCCTTTTGCCAAAGATCCCACCATAGGGCCAGGGCAGAGGAGAGGTGCAGGGGGCTGCCACTGGGGATTGTAACTGACCCGTTGGTGGAAGCCTGGCAATGCCTGCTGGCTGGCTGTCCCCAGATAGTAGTTGGATCTCTGGTGCTCTCATTTGTGGATATAACTGCTCAATCAGTGGAGCGTTAGTGTTGCCCAGGGATTGGCACTCCCACTTGGTAGACTTAGAGGCAAGCAGGCAAGAAGGGAGTCTGAGTAGCGGGAGAGAACTGAGGGCTGAAGGTACCAGTGTCTCCTCCCACCCTGGGGAAGGGGAACCTGCTGGGACGAGGTTCCGCTAGGATTTTGTCTGGTGACCTCGCAGGCTGGGGATAGGTATATGGTGAGGAACTTATTGCAGCAGCCTTCAGCCCATAACTGCCTCTTTGCCTCTCCCTCTCCCCCAATGCACCACCTCCAGGGCTGGATTGCGACATAGACATCCAGAAGACCATCCAGATGGTAAGGGCCCAGCGCTCAGGAATGGTGCAGACTGAGGCCCAGTATAAATTCATCTACATGGCCATCTGCCAGTTCATAGAGACCACCAAGAAGAAGCTGGATGTTATGCAGGTGAGAATGGGGACACCGTGCACTCAGTCCCAGGAGATGCTATGCTGCTGGAGGTGCTGTCTGTCATAGCCTGACCATGCCCCATTTCCTCACGTCCTAGCCTGGGATAAGGGGCCACGAGGCAGCTGCCCTTTGCCCCCTGCCACGCCCCATTACCCCACACCCCAGCACTGTGCTCTCTCCCATTCTCCAGTCCTCTCTTGTCTCGTTTTCTCATGCAGTCTCAGAAGGGGAGATCCAAAGAGTCTGAATATGGGAACATTGCGTACCCACCTGCGCTGAAGAACCAACATGCCAAGGCCTCCCGAAAGTCCTCTAAGTAAGAGCTGTGGCAAATCAGGAGTCCCCCACCCCCCTGGGCGTTAGCCGTGCCCTTCCCCACCACCACCTGGCCTCCCCACCATTCTGGTGCTGCCCTCCTGGCTCTCCATACCCTGCTCACCTCTCTGACTTTCTCGCTGTCTCACAGGCAGAAGGAGGAACTAACAGTTTATGAAAACTTAGAGAACGCCAAAGGAAAGAAAGATGAGAGAGTGCGGAAGCAGCGCTCGTCCGAGAAGGAGAAACTGAAGGGCTCACTTAAGAAAAAATAACCTCCCGCTGCAGGTGCGATCAGGATCTGGGCTGGGATCATATCCTGGCGAGTGGGGGTCGTTCTGTTTTCTGGGTGCCCCAATAAGATCTTCATGTGCAGACCCACCTGACTCTATGGCCTTGTTTATGCAGCATGTTTTGCCAGGATAGCTGTACTGGCAGAGCCCCCTAATGGAGACACAGCATAGGAGTGTTTCTGTCAGCAAGTAGCACCACCCCCCTGAAGGACATTCGCTGTGTCAACAGAGGCCCTCTTTTGTCAGCATCTCGCATCTAGGTGGGGGTTTTGCCACACCCCCAGACCAACACAGCTGTGCTGACAACTTTGTAGTGTAGACCTGCATTCTGGCAGTACTTTTCATCTGCTGTTTTCTCTCTCATTCCAGCTCCCCTCAGCTACGGAAGACATCCTGTCCTAGGTCAAGTGACTGGGATCCCCTTGCTGTCCTTGCACCCTCAGTCCAGTAGGCACGTCCCGTCTGTTCTGCTTTCCAGCCTGCTGCTTTAAGATACTTTTTAACAGTCAGATAAATAATATCCTCTAATTTTCTTTGGCCACTAATGGCTCAGGCTCATCTCCAGCCCCATTTGTCCTTCGCAAGCTCCTCTTATGGGAGACAGGCCCCCACAGGAGTTAACCTCAACCCCGGCATGAGACTAGCTGCTCCTGCTAAATCAGCTGTTGTTTGACACTGGCCCTTTAGATGCTTGCTGCTTAACCCCTTTCAGCTTTCCCTTGATCCAAGAGAAAATTCTCTCCCTCCCCACCACCTGTGCCACCATCTCCTCAGCCTTGCGGGTCCACTCGCCTCCTTGTGATGCTGTAAATACTCATGGATTTGAGCTGTTGGTTTTGCTTTCCTTTGTAAATAAACCAGGAGTTTTGTCCGATTCTTTTATTCTCTGGTGTTTTCAGTTTTTGCCAAAAATTGGGTTTTGTTTTTTAAAATACTTTTGTTTTTGAGCGGCACAGACCTAGCGCAGGGAGTGGAACAGTCGGTTTCCTTGCTTCTGCCACGGCCTGGTGCATGAACCTGTTAGCAGGTTCTCTCCATATGCCCAAGTGTCATTGCCTTAGGGTGAATTGCCAGTGTGCCAGTCACACCAGGCAGTCCATTGACCTGGGACTGGATTGGAACCAATGCTTGAGTGGTGAAAGGCCCCATATGGTATTCCAAACCCACCCTAGGCCAGCCAGTGCCTCTTACCTGGCCCACCTAGGATCCGGTGCCCTAGAGGTGAAAGGCTCTCTATCCCATTCCCTGTCTCTGGCTGAAGCAGACAGTTCCTTGCGTTGGGATATGGTCAACAACTGTGGATTTTACCCTGTGCAGTCAGTGGCTGAGGTCCTAACTGCTCAAAAACATGCTGTTATTCATGCAGAATAACTTTTTTTCATTTGAGCCTCTGGAAGGGCATTTCTGGAATTAGCTAATTAAGCCTGGTACTCACACTGATGGTTGGATAGGGCTTATATAGGGTTGGTTTGCCAAGCACTGAAATGCAGCCACATCTTGGTTCGGAGGCAGTAGCTGTTCAATGGCTGTACAGCAACACTGTCACTTCTTATCCTAAACAATTGTTCAAAGAATTCCATTTCCAATTGTAGCTACAAGCAAAATGTTTGGGATGAGAGAATGGAATGATCAGAGCTGGAATGGGCCCTGGACCCTGGACCCTGATTCACAGCCCAACTCTTGGGGAAAAGAGCAGGGTCTGTTTAATAACACAAGAGGTTAGGGCCTTGTTGTATGGTCTCTACTGATCATTGCAGGCTGCAGTGCCAGGCTTCCCAAGTGTGTTTTCATTTGTGAACTAGAAGAAAAGCTATTTAAAAAAAACAACAAATGAGTGCATTTGTTAACCTGGCCCTGCCGAGGCAGAGGCGTGGCTGGCTGATAAAAGTGAATGACAGTGTCAGGTACTTGGACCCTCAGTGATGAGCACAGCATATGAAACTGAACAGAATGGGGAAAAAGGGATAGAAAACTCAAAAGGCTGTGTCTGTTTCTCCTCCCTGTCTCTGTCAGGACTTCGTCCCAACCCCACCTGTCTCAGGCCCTGTCTACACTACAAAATTAAGTCAACTAAAGTTAAGTTGCTCTAAATAAAGCGGTGCTCCATGTCCATACTTGTGCCTTCTCTTGGCAGTGCGTGTCCTCACCAGGACCACTTCCACCAGCTGAAGTGAGGTGTCGTGGGACACAGACAGCTAGAGCCTGGCAGCCCTGGGACTGAAAGCCTCTGCTTTAGGCATATCTGGCCCCCACCCACCTGCTAGAAAGGTGCTGGCTCACAGCTGCCCCCCCCACACACACAGCCTGAGCTGTCAGCTGTGAGCCCCTGCAGGGCACAGTTTCACAGTAGGGAATCTAAAAGCAGTGAAATCAATATTCTTGAGTTTCACAGCTATTATTTCACATTTCAGCTCTGGCTGTCTGCCATGGGGGGAGGGGTGGTTCACAGCTGGAGCCCTCTTCCCCCTGCCCTGGGGCTGATAGCCCAAGCTTTGAGCCCCATGTGGGAAATCACAACTGGAGCCCTGCCCCCGCAACTGAGAACCAGGAGCCAGAGAAGCAATGTGAAATAATAGCAGCTGTGCAACTGACAAGAATGTCAATTTCAGCACTGGTAGGCTCCCTGCAGTAAAACTGAGCCCTGCACAGGGCTCACAGCTCTGCCTGTCAGCCCCAGGGTGGGGAGAGCTCCAGCTTTGAGCCCTGCTGCTGTTTCCCAGTGAGGGATTGGTGGGGGTGTGGGGTGGAGGAGAGCCTCAGCCCAGCTGGGGCTAACAGCCCATGTAAGTAATACAGCATGTGTAGATATAACTACATTGACGTACACACTATGCCTCATGTGGAGGTGGTGATGTCAGTGGAAGCAGCATTGCCAGGAAGGGGTTGTCACTTTCCACACTGATGGGTACTTTGCTGAACCAAAGGGCTGATTCTGCCCAGGAGAGGCAGGGTGCAGCAAAGGTCGGCTGGGGGCTCTAGCAAAAGCCAGGAATGGGAGAAGTAGTGAGGAGGAAAGGGCAGCGCTGACTGAAGTGACTGTTCACCACTGATTGCCCCAACACCACTATCGGGCAGGGAGGGAAGCCCTGAGCTGGAGGAGGGGAGCTGAAACAACAGCTCTGAGGCTCCCCAGGCTGTTGAATAACCAGCACTGTGGAACAGAAACCAGAAGGAAGGAAGCAGCTGCAGAGTAAGGCAGTGTAAAGTGGCAGTTGCATTCCTGACCCTCAGAGGAGCTATACTGTCCCTCTCCAGCTCCACGTGCACTCCATTCCAGGCCACAGCCAAAGCCCCAGCCCTGGGCTAGATGCCCCCATTTCTTTAACCCAACGCTAACTGTCCAGTAAATTAATGGTCTTGGTGCCAGGCTGAAACTCCAGGCTGGGGAATGACAAAAGGAGATAGCGCCACAAATGGCCACACTGGGTCAGACCAATGATCTGTCTAGAGCTGTAGCCGGTCTTCCAACAGTGGCCAGTGCCAGATGCATCAGAGGGCCTGAACAGAACAAAGCAATTGTTGAGTGATCCATCCCATCATCCAATCCAGTCCCAGCTTCGGGTAGTCAGAGGCTCTGGGATACCCAGAGGATGGTGCTGCATCCCTGACCACATTGGCTAATAGCCATTGATGGACCTATCCTCCATGAACTTATCTAGTTCTTTTTTGAACTGTTATACTTTTGGCCGTGACAACATCCCCTGAACAGCAGCTCTGGCATCACTTTGCCGCATACCGCTAAGGTGGGGTGTGGAGACAGACTCTCTGCAGTAGCGCTCTACTCTGATCCTCACAGATACTTTTCACCAGTCAATTGCCATCTGTGCAGCACTGACAATTCTTTAGGAACCATCTGGATCTCTGCCTGCTAGTGCCCCTCTCACTAGCACCACATTGCACAGCACTGCACAGCAGCAGGGCCGATGGGCAACTCCTCCCCCTCTAGAGTGGACAGTCTACAAAAAGAGAGATTCAAGAGAGCTGGGGGGGAGCTGCTGCAGTTCCAGGCTCTCCCAGCCAGCAGTCTGGAGTAGATCGTTTTAACTGCCCTTTGAGTTTTCATCACTGTATGGAAAACAAAGGGGGGATCCTTAACAGGCAGAGCCCCACTTTCCTGTCAAGTAGCATGGGGCTCCTACAGTTCAGCGGCTCACCATCCCCATTAATATTTATGGCATTTCCCTTTGAGGCTGCCCTTGAGTTGGGGAACCTACCATCGCAGCGTTCTCAAAAGAGGAAAGGAAAGTTCTAGTCCTTTTCCACATGAAGTTCCAGAAACTGAACTCATCAGGACTGACACCGCCCCCAACCCTTTCAAGAGGCTAGAATCATCATACTTTAACCCGACAGCCACCCAAATCTAGCCATAGCTTTTTGGCCATTGTGTTGTGGCAAGGCCAAGCCACTCATACTGCAACTGAAGGCCCCATAGCTAAAACAAGCTCCAGCCCAGCTGGCTGCCTACAGCTCAGACAGCTCCCCTGTAGAGCTGACATTTAGTCACAAGCAGGTCACTTGTAAATGCCAGAAGCAGAGGTCAAGAAGTGGCCAAATAAACAAAGTCCAGAAATAGCAAGAACAAGGGGCTGTTTTCTAAGTCCAGCTCTACTGCCGGAGGCTGATGAGTTGCCTGTTCTGTGAAATGGGGATAATACTCCCAGCATGCACAAGGTGCAGAGGCAGGAAAGTGAGTTTAAGTCCATAAAACTCTGCTTTGTCCGCATGGTTAATTTCAGCCAACCCTCTCCTCCCCCGCAGGGAAAGCTAAACAGGGCCCAGAACACTGCGAAACTCCACTTAGGAAGGAAGCAGCTTAAATATTGGCACTATACAGAGTGCCCAGCAAATGTCCACCCTATTCCCCCTGCAGCAGGAGATGGGATGGGAGATCCTGTGTAGGCCTCCTATAGGAAAAATAATAAAAGGAGACCATTTAATTCAGAGGTTTGAGAGGAGCAGAGGGACCAAGGGGGCTCACCATCCTAAATCCAGTTTGTGCTGAGCAAGAAAAGCAGGGAGAGGGCTGTATTAAATACAGCTCTGTTTATCCAGCCTCCCAAGCTGCATGCTCTGCAGGAAGTGCTCACAGCAGCAGTCTTGCTGTTGTGGGGCTTTTTTCATCCTCTTGGCTCATGCAGCTGAAAAGGCAGTGGAACCGGCTCTGTGCACGTCAAGTAATGGAGAACATATGTATAGATGAAGCAGGTGTGAAACTTAGATAGAGGATGCTTAGGAAGGGAGATGATGAAGCAGCTTCTAACCATGTAGGTCTTGCTATGAGCTCAGCTCCAGAGTGTATCAGGCTGGGATACAAGAGTGACCCTGCCCAAGTGTGCTGGCAGGAGAGCTTCATGCATTATTTACATCCATCACTCCCCCTAACACAATGAGGGTTTCACATTCCATCCCCGCTACCATCTTGGTCCTGGTCACTGCCACCCCCAAGCCCCTCTTCTAAACCAAAAGAAACGCAGAACTCATTTTCCACACTAAACACACCTGGGACAAGTTTTGGTTCTTTTTTTACTTTTACAAACTTTTGAAAGAATCACTGAGCAGATAAAATTATGTGATCTGAGAGCCCAAAAATGGCATGAGCCCCATGAAACCTCCGTTCAAGAGTTTTCCCATGGGGAAGGGAGGGCTGGAAGAGAAATTAACAAGAGATTCATTGAACTGAAAGCTAGGTGCTGGTACCAAAACAAAGGCCTCACAGGCTTGGCAGACACAGCAGTTACGATTCTAGTCCTATAAAAATCCAAGCACTAGCAGAGGCAGCGCGTGAATAACAGGTTCCCAAGGGCTCACACTGCCTGCCCCTGCCCGAGTTTAAAACCACCAAATGGGATTTAATAGGACCCAAATGAAGCAGGAATTAAACTAGCCAACTGGTGAAGCCCAATGGCATAGATGGCTCCCAACACTGGGGATTGGGTACCAGCTTGGCCATTGCATTGGGAATTTCAAAGTAAGTGAGAGAGAACAATCAGTGAAAACTAACAGGCACCAGCAGAGGGCCCAGGCAGAGGGAGAATCTTGGGTGAGGGAAGATCGCCAAGGTCACTCACACATCTTGCTCTGCCAGTTGGTGTGAATGGTTCTAGCAGTTTCATTTCTTCCCCGGTTTGGTCAGGAGGCTGTCACTGTGAGGAGAGAGGAATGAGACATTATAGTCTGGAAGGCACACATGCAGGGGGTACAGTTTAACCGCTGATCCAGCCTGACATTTGGAAAAAAGTTGGCCTCCAGCCCTGGCTTCACTAGCATGTCTCTAAAAGCTCCATGAGCCCCCTGGGAGAGGTAAAAATTCAACCCATTTTGCAATGGCAGAAATAAAGGCAGAGGGAGGAAATGACTCAAGATCACACAACTAGACAAGGCCACAGCGGAAACAGAACCCAGGAGTCCGGACTACCAGGCCCCCTGCTAATGTTAACCCATTAACTAGGCCCCCGAAGACTGGCTGGCCTTCCCCTGTGTCACACGTGGGATTCAGCAGGGGGACAGACTCTGGGCCCAGGAGATCACCATAAACACTAAGTCTTTGAGGGCATGGAGGGAGTTTCAGCCTGCTTGGAGAAAGTCTATGGAGAAAGGGATCCTGTATGGAGAAATACCCTCCCCCTCACCCCCCTGCAGCAGCCAAACACACCCACAGCATGCAATTCCCATGCCAACTGCCTCCTTCCATGATCCCACCCCTCCTCAGTCTGGGCTCTCCACGCCACCTGCTTGTCTCCTCCACTTTCAGGAACCCACCGTGATCCCATCTTGGCCTGCACTGACCATGCTGCTAAAAACACTGATTCACCACCCATCTGGCCTCCAACCTCTCTCATCCATCCATGGTATTATCTCACTCCCATTACCCCAGTATTGGAGCACCTCACAGCGTGATGTATTTGTCCTCACCACACTCCTGAGAGCTACGGCAGTGCTATTAGCCCCATTTTACAGCTGGCCTACATCCTCATAGGTCTTTAAGCACCAAACTCCCACTGACTTGCCCAAGGGCACACAGGAAGTCTGTGACAGGGCAGAGAGTTGAATCCAAGTCTCAGGCTAGTGCTCAAACCACTGGACTGTCCTCTTCCATATGGCATACCCCCCTTGCTGCCTGAAACTCGGCGATACCCAGCAGCCGTGCCTCCCATGTGATGGAAAAGGGCTCACACAAAGTGATCTGTGCCTTACCTTCCTCTGCATGTCAGGAGAGGCAGCCAAAAAGAGAAGAGAAAAACAATTAGATTTAACTTGATTTGAATCCTGAGCTTTAGAAATATAAGGAAGACCCTCCCATGCTATCCATGGACTCACCCCATTCAAGAGAAATGTGATTCAGCGGGACAAAGCTCCAGAGGGGTATCTCTGGGGCTCAGAACACCTTTCGCTCCCTCTCTATGTGAATGTTAGTTTGGGGGAAAAGGAGGAATCCATCTTCTGGAGCTATTTGGAGCCTCTATGACACCACTGCCCCCCTTACCTGGTGAAGCCCTCATCCTGTAGGTTCAACTGTAAGTTATCAGCTGTGAGATACACGCGGTTCTGCGACGCCGCAATCTGGAAGAGAGACCAAGTGAGGGCAGGGTGGCTGCAGTGGGAGCGAGTTCACAAAGGGATGGAGTGAATGAGACCCCTCCACACAACTGCCACCTTGCGCACACATTTTTGAGTGGGACAGACTCTGTGCTGTTGAGTGTAGCCTGAGTCCTTGGGAGGGGATGATGTGTTAAGGGGCTTCCAAGAGAGGTTGGGGAATCCCCATCAGATTAGCAGACACCTGTGAGGGATGCTCTAGGTTTACTTGGCCCTGCCTGAGTACAGGGACTGGACTAGATGACCTCTCGAGGTCCCTTCCAGCCCTACATTTCTATGACACCTGCTAACTGAGGCCTTGATATTTGAGGCTGCACCAGTTAAACGTTAAACTCCGTTTAAGCACAGATTGAGTTAATCTGGTGCAAAGTCATGTGTGGACATTCTTAGTCTAATTTAAACCTGGTTTATGTTGATTTACCATAAATCAATACAGAACTGGGTTCAGTGAACCAATATAAGCCACGCTTACAACCAAATTAGGAGTGTCTACATGGTGTTCTGTATTGGTATAATAGCACATCTTAGTTCAAGTAGTACAAGTTTGAATAAGGACAAAGCCATGTCCCACATCCAGTGCCATCAGATTTTGAGAACTAGTGCTCATTTCAACTTCCTATCACATTGACCTTTGACCCCCAAGCAGGCATGTGCCCACTTTCCCAGACCGCAGGGTACTGGGGCCTCTGGGTGGCTGTGGCTGGGTATGGGGTGCTGAAGTTTGATATAGATCTGGCTTTATGGTGTGGGGGGGGGGGGTCAGCTCTCCCCTCCCCCCCACCCCAAGATCACAGATCAGTACAGACAACCCCCACCCTGACCAGAAGGGTGGGGGTACAAAGGGACAAGGTCAGGAGGAAGCAGATCACATTCGCCTTAGACTCATCACATGGCCTCTGGAATGGGTGTGGGGAGTGCAAACAAGTTAGTGAAGGGGAATGAGACAACCCTAGCCCCCTAACTTACTGTCTTGGAGATGTTCTGGGCAGCTCGGATCTTGCGCAGCTTGATATAGCCTGGGTTCTTGCTCAAGGCTTCACCAATGTGAGGACGATAGTAAGTTAAGGGGGAAATCTGCTAACAGACCCTCACCCAGCTTCCTCCTCCTAACTGAGTGTCACCGGATTCTCTCTGAAACAATGCTCACTGAATCAGCTTGACCTTTGACCTCATGGGACAGCACAAGCCTCCCCAAGCCAAAGGCAATGGGACTGAGTGGCCGTAGCTGAAAGTTTGATGTAGATCAAGTAGGTATCAGTTGGGAATGGAGGCTCCAGCCTATCACCAAGATCACAGGCCAATGCAGACAGCCCCCATGTTCTGCCCAGGGAAGGGGGACAAATGATAGAAGAAGGCAAGTCACACCTGCCTTCAATCCATCACATGGCTTCCAGTATGTGTACCGTGGGCTGAGACAGACTCCCAGAATCCCTATGTCCAGCACACCTCCCCGACCACATCCACAGGGCATGAAAAAGATATCATCTTGGCAGCTGTGGCTTCCCCCTCTGCCTGGACAATCTTCTGCTTCTGTTCCTGCTTGGCCTTCTCCACCAGGAACTGGGCTCGCTGGGCCTCTTGCTGGGCTAGGGAGGGAAAAGGCCAAAACCAGAGACATTAGAACCAGGTTCCATCCTTCCAAATCCCATGGCAGGATCTTTCCTACAGTCTATTCCCTGGAGCTCGTACTCTTCAGGACCTGAAGTTATGGTATCCCGACCCCTTGCCCAGCTAGTCATTTACTTAGATTGTCCATTTTTTGACACAGGGACTGCCAATGTACGTGTTGGCAGTACCTAGCACAGGGAGGCTGGGGCCCCTGGGCACAACCACAATACAGCTACAAACATTAATAGTCAGGAACTGAGCGTAGCTCTCTGAAGCAATAGGAACTCAGGCTTGCTGCAGGAATGGAGAATCTTCTAGTCCATCTTCCATGACCAAGCACTTTCAAATGCTGCCCATCAAATACACAGGTTCTGGATGCTGACCAAAGGAGCCAGACTTTGGCAAGACCTGACTGTGATTATATCCACGTGATGTTAGTGCTATTCTAGACAAAACTTTCGGCACTGAATTTCCTTATATGAAAAGGAAAGGAATGGAACTGCCTGTGGCTAACGGTCCCAGTAGGATTCCAGAGTTCACCTGTCACAGAGGCAGATGGGCTGAGGATTCCAAAACAGAAGGGTCGCTCCTGCAGCACTCATCCCCTAACACTGTGCTGAGGCTTGAGGGCAGCACCAACTCACCCACTTGCTTAGCCTCAACAGCCGCTGTGTACTCGCGGCTGAAACTTAGCTCTGTGATGGCCACATCATCCAAGATGAGGCTGAAATCCTTGGCTCGCTCTGTCAGTTCCCGTCGGATTAGCAGAGAGACCTGAAATGAAAGAGTGGGTAGGAGGGGCATGACTAACTCACAGATCTCTTCCCAGTTACCATTCCCTCCAGAGCATCATTGCCCCCTCCCCTTCAACCCACTTCCTAGGGACCCTAGTTCCCAGTATCCTAGGCGATAAGGAGAGGATGCTTGGGCAGCACAGGACCCTTGCATAGGAACCAAAGAATTGCCAGACCAAGACCCACGGTCCATCTAGTCCAGTACCCTGTCTCTGACAGTGGCCAGGGCCAGCTGCTTCAAGGAAAAGTATAAGAAACCCTGCAGCCAGCAGATGTGGAAAACTGTGACCATGTTAGGTTTCAGCCTGGTCTCTAATAGTCATTGATCCGCTTCAACTCTGAAGCATAACTTTTAACATCCCTTTCAAAATGTGTGTTGCCATTAACTAACTCTGGATAGTCCTGATACCTATATGAATAGCCACTCTCTTTCAATCCTGCTAAATTCTTGGCCTCAGTGACATTCTGTGGCAATGATTTCCTCAGTTTAGTCACTTTCAATGTCATTGAGAGTCCTCCTTGTTCTTGTGTTCTGAGACAGGGAGAAGAGAAGTTCCTGATCTCTTCTCCACAGGGGTCATTATTGTGTAGACTTATGTCCCCTGTTAGGTCTCCTTTCTAAGGAAACAATCCCAATCTTTTTGTGTCTCTTCGTTTTTCCAGGCCCTTGATCATTCTCATCACTTCTCTGAACCCACTCCAGTCCCACAATATCCACTGGAGTTGGAGTGACCAATACTGCACACAGTATCCAGAGAAGGCTGCACCAGTGCTTCACCACCCTCCTAGTGAAATAGTGTTTCCTAATATCCAACCTGGACCTCCCCCACTGCAACATGAGACCATTGTTCCTTGGTCTGTCATCTGCCACCACTGAGAACAGCCAAGCTCCATCCTCTTTGGAACCCCCCTTCAGGTAGTTGAAGGCTGCTATCAAATCCCCCCTCATTCTTCTCTTCTGGAGACTAAACAATCCCAGTTCCCTCAGCCTCTCCTCATAAGTCATGTGCTCCAGACCCCTAATCATTTTTGTTGCCCTCCGCTGGACTCTTTCCAATTTTTCCACATCCTTCTTGTAGTGTGGGGCCCAAAACTGGACACGGTATTCCAGATGAGGCCTCACCAATGTCGAATAAAGGGGAACGATCACGTTCCTCGATCTGCTGGCAATGCCCCTACTTATACAGCCCAAAATGCCGTTAGCTTTCTTGGCAACAAGAGCACGCTGTTGACTCATATCCAGCTTCTCGTCCACTGTGACCCCAGGTCCTTTTCTGCAGAACTGCTACCTAGCCATTTGGTCACTAGTCTGTAGCAGTGCATGGAATTCTTCCGTCCTAAGTGCAGGACTCTGCACTTGTCCTTGTTGAACCTCATCAGGGTTTTTTTGGCCCAATCCTCTAATTTGTCTAGGTCCCTCTGTATCCGATCCCTACCCTCTAGCGGATCTACCACGCCTCCTAGTTTAGTGTCATCTGCAAACTTGCTGAGAGTGCAGTCCACACCATCCTCCAGATCATTAATAAAGATATTAAACAAAACCGGCTCCAGGACCGACCCTTGGGGCACTCCGCTTGAAACCGGCTGCCAACTAGACATGGAGCCATTGATCACTACCCATTGAGCCCGACGATCTAGCCAGCTTTCTATCCACCATTCATCCAGCCCATACTTCTTTAACTTGGTGGCAAGAATACTGTGGGAGACAGTATCAAAAGCTTTGCTAAAGTCAAGGAATAACACATCCACTGCTTTCCCCTCATCCACAGAGCCAGTTATCTCATCATAGAAGGCAATTAGGTTAGTCAGGCACGACTTCCCCTTGGTGAATCCATGCTGACTGTTCCTGATCACTTTCCTCTCCTCTAAGTGTTTCATAATTGATTCCTTGAGGACCTGCTCCATGATTTTTCCAGGGACTGAGGTGAGGCTGACTGGCCTGTAGTTCCCCGGATCCTCCTTCTTCCCTTTTTTAAAGATGGGCACTACATTAGCCTTTTTCCAGTCATCTGGGACCTCCCCCGATCGCCATGAGTTTTCAAAAATAATGGCTAATGGCTCTGCAATCTCATCCGCCAACTCCTTTAGCACCCTCGGATGCAGTGCATCCGGCCCCATGGACTTGTGCACGTCCAGTTTTTCTAAATAATCCCAAACCACTTCTTTCTCCACACAGGGCTGGTCACCTTCTCCCCATATTGTGCTGCCCAGTGCAGCAGTCTGGGAGCTGACCTTGTTCGTGAAGACAGAGGCAAAAAAAAGTATTGAGTACTTCAGCTTTTTCCACATCCTCGGTCACTAGATTGCCTCCCTCATTCAGTAAGGGGCCCACACTTTCCTTGACTTTCTTCTTGTTGCTAACATTCCTGAAGAAACCCTTCTTGTTACTCTTAACATCTCTTGCTAGCTGCAACTCCAAGTGTGATTTGGCCTTCCTGATTTCACTCCTGCATGCCTGAGCAATATTTTTATACTCCTCCCTGGTCATTTGTCCAATCTTCCACTTCTCGTAAGCTTCTTTTTTGCGTTTAAAATCAGCAAGGATTTCACTGTTTAGCCAAGCTGGTCGCCTGCCATATTTACTATTCTTTCTACACAACTAAACGTCTAAATAAATGTCAACCCTTTCTCCACTATGTCCCTTACATGTGCAAGTAATTCTGAGATGTATGAGACATGATTTTCCTTTGCAGAATCTGCGCAGGTTAGACACTATCAGATCATGAAATTCTAGATGTTTTGTTTATAATCATTTCAACCTGTGTGCCAGACACAGATATAGGGCTCACTGCATAGTAATTCCCCAGATCACCCCTAGAGTCTTTTTTAAATACAAGTACACCATTTTCTATCCTCCAATTCTCTGGAGCAGAGGCTGCTAATGAGTGTGTGAATATTTGTTAGCAGCTCCGCCACTTCATCCTGAAATTCCTTCCGTAACCAGCTGGGCCTGGTGATTTTTTGCCTTTTAAATTATCAATTCGGAACAGACCTCATCTTCACTACCAGGAAAGAACAGATCATGGTAGGAATCCCTCCAACATTCTTAGTGCTGAAGACTGATGCAAAGAAAACATGCAACTTCTCAACCAAATCCTTATCTTCCTTAATTGTAAATTTAACCTCTGATAATCCAGGGGACTCACCAATTCTCTCAGGCTTCCTGCTTCTGATATGTTGAAAGAATCTCATTTGTTTTTTGCCTTTCACTATTTGCTCTTCAAACTCTATTTTGGCCCTTCTAATTTCCCTCCTACACACTGTTTGCTATAATTTATGTTCCTGTTTATTGGCCTCATTAGGCCCAACTTTTGAAAGATTTTTGTTTGGCTTGAATAGCATCTTGAATCTTATTTGGTTATATTGGTTCACTCCTTGCCTTTCTGGATCCCTTTCAGTTCAACAGTGCCCATGTCTTCTCAATTATTGTTTTTATAAGTAGCATCAATTTTACCGCTTGGGATTTTACCTCCGTTACTTTTATCATTTAACTTCTAAAAGGGCCTTTTGACTAACCTACTAATTTTATTGAAATCTCCCTTTCTAAAGTTTAGTGTAACTTTTTGGTACCCTAACTGCCCCTAGGATGTTGAGCCTTATTATACTGTGGTCACTATTACTTAGTGACTCAGCTACTGTCACTTCTTGACTTAACTATCAGTTTCTTAAGACTAAAATGAAAGTATTCTTTCTTCTCTTGTGCTGTCTAGAACTTGCTTCTTGGAACAGCTCTCTTAAAATGTTGATCAATTGCTTCTCTAAAACTTGGTCCCGTTGTGCTATTGGACCAGGCTGTGTGTGGGCTGTTGAAATCCCCCATTATCTTCATTAAGTTTTCCTGCCTCTGATGTTTCTCCACATTGTGCACTCAATTTCCTCTTTTTGATCTGGAGGCCAGTAATATATTCTTACATCTTGGGATTTGTATCCCTGGAGATTCAATGGTGTGGTCCTGGCCAATGAGAATTTTTATCTCGCTGGATTCTATAGAATCTTGTAGATACAGCAGTGCTCTGCCATCTCTTCAGTCTAGTCTGACTGACTTGTATAGATTGACCTTATGTCTCCTTCCTTAGGAGTTTACATTTGGCCTCCAGGATCTCTTTCCTACCATTTCCCTGTGTCTCTGGTCCCAACATGTACCTGGACGGACCACGGGCTCCTCCTCACTCACCAGAAGCCAGTTGAGGTTTCTCATGATATCTGCCATCATTGAACCTGGCAGAAAAGTGACTCTGACCCTGGTGCCAAAGGGCTAATCCTTCCACACTAGCCTCTGTCCCTTGTCCATCCTGTGCATCTGGAGTGGGAGTGTGGGGGGGAGTAAGCTAACTCCAGGCAGGCTCTAGCATCTCAGATCCCCCACCATGGGATAATGAACAGACCTGAGCTCGCTGAGTGATGAGTTGTGAAGCATTGAACTTGGCCACAACACTTTTGAGCACCTCGTTGACGATCGAAGGAAGGACCCGCTCCTCATAGTCCAGACCCAGGCGCTGGTACATTTTAGGCAGCTCTGCAGCATTGGGGCGTGAAAGGACACGCAGAGAAATGTTCACCATCTGCAGATCTAAGAGACAGAGAATCACATACTGACTACATCCCCAAAGCCCAGCCTGGCTCTCACCAGCTCTGCCAATACCCCTAAATCTGCAGACCCCAGACCACTACTCCAGTCCCTACTTTCTGCTAAAGTCTTATTCCTGGCTTGCAGCTCCACCCCCATTATTCCAGTCCACTGCTTAGGCTCCACAAACACCCTAGTATTCTACCACTGGGCTAATACAGAAACAATGGGCAAAGGACTGTGTCCCTTCTCCTGTCCTGGTCAAGTAGATGGTCTCACCTTTGGAGCCCGTTGGGGAGGAGATTTTTCGGGGTCGAGCTCGGATATCATAAATTATTGGATACTGAAACCAGGGGATTCTGAAAAACCAAGGACAAAATCACATGTTATACAATCAGAGGTATCACGAAGGAGGGAAAGGAGATTAGGACGGAGAGTGTACATGTGTGCAACAGGAGGCAGGGGGAACAGTGAATCCAAGGACTGAATAAATATTGGAGAAGAATGAAACCATGTTTAGGGCATTAGTTTAGGACCTGGAAGACCACAAACGCCTTCTCTACCACAGCCTTCCTGCATGACCGTGGGCAAGTCAGTCTCTGTGTGCCTCAGTTCCCAGACTGTAAAACAGGGATAATAGCATCGTCTTGCCTCACAGGGGCATAGTGAGGATAAATACATCAAAGATTGTGATACGAGGAGCTTAAGTTCTACAGTAATGGGGACTAAACCCCCAGAAGTACCATAGGTAGATCAGTACTAATGGGGCAGCTGAGTTGTTACCTCAGATGTTTTCTGCTAAAAACTTTAACTTTTTCCTGTTTTGATGATGACATTACAACAAGTGGATTTTTTGTATTCTCTCCCTATTTTTTAAATCCAGAAAGTGGGTGTGTCACATGTGATACAGTTATTTTACAATCTCAATTTAGCTGTGATGTTGCCACCTCATTGCTACAAGTTCCCAACTTTGCTGCTGCCATGTGGCTGGTACCCTGCAAAGCTCTGTCAGCAGCACAGGTCCTTTTGGGATTACAGCAGGATCTTTAGATAGGAGATTGTTTTAAATTAGGATTTAGGAACTACAAGAATGTCTCTGCTCCTGAGATTAAGGCTGCTTTTCCAAGAAAGAACTTATTGGGGGTAGCAGTGAAAATCTTGGTTTGAACGAGGAAAATGATCTTTTACCTGCAAGAGCAAATTGGCTCAAAAGGAATCTAAGGATGTGGATAAAACCCCATAAGTCCCCTCCCCCCAAGCACCTCTGCCTCCTTACCTGAAGTGCAGCCCCTCCGCCAGGATCGTGTCTGGCTGGATCCCACCGATGCGGTTGAAGAATATCGCCCTCTGGCCTCCTTCCACTGTGGGGAGAGCGGGCAGCAGTCAGGCAGGGCCGGGGGTGGAGCGCGGGCAGGGCCGGGGGGGAAGTGGAACATGGGGCAGGTGTGCGGAGAACGGGGCCAGTCGAACTCACCGGTGAAGATCGACTCGCGGACCCCGTAGGCGACGGCGCCGGCTCCCAGCAGCAGCTTGAGGGCGGTGCCCATCCCGCGCGGCCCGGCGGGAAGGCGCCCCGCCAAGTCCTTCAGGTTCTGGGCCATGGGGAGCTCGGTCGGGCGCTGCGGGACGGACGGACGGACAGATAGGCAGCCGCGTAAATCAGACAGACAGACAGTCCCCCTCCCCCAAACCGCCCCGTCACTTCCCTGGGCCCCGTCGCGGACTCCTCTACGGCTGGGAGCTCAGCCCGCGCTCCCCTCACCAGCCCTCACCTGCCCCCACGTTGCCGCTACAGGAGGAGGAAGAGGGAGAAAGGACACCGGAAGTGTCCGTTTTCTAATCCCTCCGACTGGAACCGGTGACCGGAAACGGGTCTACCTTTTTCCCACACGGCGCCCTGAGATTAAAAAAAGCAACCGGGTAGAGGCCGTGCCCGCTTCAAAGATAGCGGACGGAAACAACCCTCGCCGCGGGGAGGGTAAATATCCGGACACAGGGCACGTGACATCAATGTTTAGATTCTCTTACCGGAAGCAGCCTTTCGCACACCGGAAGTGCTAGGAATATGGCCGATTATTAGGCTCTCTCTCCGCGCCGCTGGGGGAAGCGCGAGGCCCCGGTTTAGAAGAGCACGAGCCGTAGCTGTGACGCCGCTTCCAAGATGGCGGCGCCCACGCGGCAGCTCCGGAGACCAGCAGGGGACGCGGCGGCAGAGATGGCCCCGGCGACGAAGCGGCCCCTGGGGCAGCGGCGGCGGCTTCTTATACTTCTCGAGGGAGCGAGTCTGGAGACCGTGAAGGTGCCGGGGAACGGGGCTGGGCCTGGCGGGGACTCACCGTGACCCGCCTTGTCCTCACTCTCTCCTCGTCTCTTTGGTTGCAGGTTGGAAAGACGTACGAGCTGCTGAACTGCGACAAACACAAATCGCTGCTGCTGCGAAGTGGCCGGGACCCGGGGGAGGTGAGGCCCGACATCACACACCAGGTACGACCCCCGTTGTGCAGGTCCTAGGAAGGGCCAGGTCGCTGTGCCAGCAATCAGCTCCTGCAGGAGGCGCTTATGCAAAAGCCACCCAAAGGGAACGTTTTCTCTGGACTCCCCATAACAACAGATCAGCTTGTTCCTTGAAGCAGGATTGGCCCTTCCAAAGTTTGTAAATCACATTGCCCACGTAAACACCCATCTTTTTTAAATTCTGCTGCAGCAGAGCCACTGTGCCTTTTTGGATCCTTTTCTCACCACTTCCTCAACAGAATAGTCCCTTCCTGCTCACTGTGCCCAGACCCTGATATCTGAGAGTTGATCCTTCCTTTTAACATCAAATTCTCTGGTGTCATGTGCTTCCCCCATTGTGTGCTTTCTCTCTTAAGAGCCTCCTGATGCTCATGGACAGTCCCCTGAACCGGGCTGGCCTGCTGCAGGTTTACATCCACACCCAGAAGAATGTTCTCATTGAAGTCAATCCCCAGACGAGGATTCCCAGAACCTTTGATCGATTCTGCGGTCTGATGGGTAAGCGGTTCAAACTGCTTCATCCCCATTCTGGCTCCCCACTTATGACCCTTTGACCCTCTAGCCTGTCTCTGTTTTATTATTTGCTTCCCTCTCCTCCACTTGTCTGAGCCCCTGGTTCAGTAGTTCCCTCCCTCCCCTTAGGCTGGGGGAGGGGCCTTCAGATATGAAAGAGCACAGGATGGAAGGAAGCCATAAATATACAGGGCTGAAAATTCTGAGGAAAGATTCAAAGAGCCATATAGACTCAGACTTTAAGGCCAAAAGGGACCATCATGCTCATTTAGTCTGACCTCCTGCACATTTCAGGCCACAGAACCTCACCCACCCATTCCTGAGATAGACCCATAACCTCTAGCTGAGTTACTGACATCCTCAAATCATGATTTAAAGAGTTTGTTACAGAAAATCCACCATTTACAGTAATTTAAAACTAAGAGTTGACCCTGCTGCAGAGGAAGGCAATAACAAACCAACCCACCCTGTGTCTGTTTGCTGTGGTGAAGCTGCACCTATCGGAGCAGAAGAACCTTCTGCAAGTCTGGGGATGTAAACCACAGCCATAGTTTGGGAGAGTGGGATGAGAGAAAGTAGCCCAGGTCTGAGCCTCAGGGGTGCTGCCCCAAGGGAAGGTTCTGCATTGGAAATTAGGAGGCTCAGACATGAAACTTGAGGCTTTTCCCAACTCAGCTTGCTGCAGAATAGGTACTCTAATGTTGGCACATGAGAATTTCCTGGTTCTCTTCTTCTCCTACCAGTTCAGCTGCTACACAAACTCAGTGTCCGTGCAGCCGATGGGCCCCAGAAACTGTTGAAGGTAAGTTTCTATTCCTAACTGTTGAGGGGGAACTTAATGACTCTGTGGTGCTCTGTAAGGGCTGAGGATGTGTTAGGAAGTGAGCCTCTGCTGCTGTACAGAAATGTTGTTTTGAGCCCCAAGATCTCACCTCTAAACCTCAAGCTAAATGTGTTTTCCCATGCAGGTCATCAAGAATCCAGTGACTGATCATCTCCCTGTGGGCTGCATGAAGATAGGCACCTCTTTCTCAGTCCCCAACGTGACAGATGTGCGTGAACTGGTTCCCACTGCAGAACCTGTTGCAATTGTTGTGGGAGCTTTTGCCCATGGCTCGGTAAGGGTAGTGGTGGCTGACACACCTCTTCTCCCATCACTGATTGCCTGGTGGAGCAGTAGACCTGTCATGGGAAGTAGGGGACTGTTTCCTTTTCATTATAGATCATGGTTTTCCTGCACTAGAGGGGATGCTGTTGATGCAAGGCCTGTGCTCTGCTGCATGATCGCTTATGTTAAGGGGGTATTCCCTTTCAATTCCTCTCCCAGAATTGCACTGAAATTTTATGATCTTATGCCACACCCATGCCCACCTGCTTCACCTGGATACAAGATGTTATGAGTTAGTAACTGTCCTGCTTCAAGGGTGGGTGCATATCAGTTTTGGGTGGATTGCAGTACATAGTGTGATAAGTACTGGAAGTGCAGTGGTATTGTCAATGGTTGGGGGTATTAACTGACTGGATAGTAACATGGATTTCCTGTTTCCCCCCTCATTCTTCTCTCTCCCCAGCTGAATGTTAACTATACAGAGAAGATGATCTCCATCAGCAACTATCCCCTCTCTGCTGCCCTGACCTGTGCCAAGATCACCACAGCCTTTGAGGAGGCATGGGGGGTGGTGTGAGCCCTCCATAATTGGCTCTGTGGAGTAGGACTCTGATCTTTCTAGACTTGGCAGCTATTTTTCTACTTGTGTGTGTAAAGAGCAGAGTCAACCTTGCCTGAAGGCTCAGTGATAGAGTTCAAGGCATACCATGCTGAGCTTTCCTTCCATGCAGGCTGCTCCCATGGTGAGAGGCCAATGGGCACCCCTCTGGGGGTGTTCTTTCTCCTTATATTAAAATTACTTTTGATAAAAATGCATTTTTGTGCTGTGAATTTTTTAACTGCAGGTGAGTAAAGGGGTGAGGAGAGATGCTAGAGGGTCTGTGTCTGTATTATGACCTTTGCTACCATAAACCTATTCCTCAGCTGCAGTGGATAGCGCAGTCAAGAGTAACTGTCACTCAACCATAGCCTGATAAACATGAGCCAGAGAGGTCTCCCACAGCAGATATTTAACATTCCTTGGACCTACTGTTCCCTGGGGAGGAGGTTTCACCTCTCCCACTCACCAGAAAAAGCAGCTGAAGCAGGAGTGGGGAGGGGAAAAAAACAGGGAACAATTTTTATCTGGGATGACTGAAGTAGAAAATTCAGAGGTGGTTCCATCCCCACATAGTGGTGGTGTTTAGTGCTTTACAATCATTTGAAGTCAGCATAAAGGAGTGTCCACCAGAGGGCAGCAGAGAGATAAGGCAACATGTAGAGGGTGTGAAAAGTGGAGGGGCATTGCCCTCTGCACTCCTCACTAGTGGGTCTCTGACCCTGTACTCTCTGTTCCCCTCATCACATTGACAGAACAGTTGAACTTGAACACAGCAAACTTGACAGGTGATGCTTCAGCACGGGATGAGTCCATCACCTGTACCGGTTCACGCATGGTACAAACTGAAAGGAGACAACAGGCAAAATTAGGAATAAAGCAGCCCCCATTGACATCGGTTATCCCTCAATCCTGACCTGTACCTTTGCTGTTCTAGGCCTCAAGTCTCCCTGCCCCACTCTGTAAGTCTCACCTTTTGGCTGTTACTCTGCTTTCTTTAGCTTTTCTTTCCGTGGCACAAATGCTCTGCGGACGTAAGGCAACACAAGCAGTAAGGTGAGGAATATCATGTGGCCTAGGAAATAAATAGAGCTATACACCTGTGTGGAGAGAGAGGGGATTAATGATTAGCTTGCATGGTGGTCTCTCCTGTCCCCCAAAATCTTGCTGCCCTTTCAAGGTTTTTATGTACCTTGATCCACTTGTCCCAGGTAAAAAGGCAGAATGGCACCAGTGAGTAACCCATGAACATCCAGTGGATGGTTTGCTGCAGCACATAGTAGAGAGGCTGCAGGAAAGTGATGGAGGCCCAAGCACTCAGAACAGGAGAGTCCCGCACTAGGGTGATTGCCTGACAAAAAAGGAAGGAGTGGTCAGTATGATATTCCTACTGTCACTTGACATCTGTATGCATTACACACAGGGCCCCGTGCATTCAGTGATCATAGACGGAATTGGCCTCTATGCTCTGAAAGATGTAGTGTTGTCAGACTGCAGACAGTCAAACAATGACTCTGAAAAAAGTTCAGTAGAGTTTTAATATGATTCTTAAAGAGATTAGCTGTAAACTAGGGTTGTCAATTGCAGGTAATGCCTGCCATTAATAAACCACAATTAAAACATTAATGACATACCTGTGGGCAGGGTGGAAGGCATCAGCAGCAGGGGGCTGAAGCCCCAGCTTGCAGCTCTGGAGGTGGCACAACGGCTGGAGGGGGTGCTGCACTGGAGCGGCCTGCAGCTTCCCCTGGGGAGGCGGGCTGAAGCCCAGAGGCCCCAGCCCTGACCCTCTATTTGAAAATAGCCCCCCCCCCCCATATAAATAAATGGTATTCTAATGTTGTTTTAACTGTAATTTTTTTAATGTTTTAATCACTAGACAGCCCAACTATAAACTATTTCACTGTTGATAGTTTTAGCAGATGCAACCAGATCATGTGCTTGCAAGCTTCCCAAGTGTCCAGAGCCTCAGTTGCCCCCTACCCATATGCCAAACTGGCTTCCTCCCTGACATCTTCTATGATGGAATTACAGATTGTCCACACAGATGCCAGCAGTCTACTTAAGAGTAAACAATATGGTGTAAAATGCAGAAACATAAGGGACAGATCAATTTTATATTTAATTCAGGTAAAGCTTCCAGTGTGGAAGTTTCCCAAAGTTACCACAGACTCCTGGGTCTTTAGAAACCACGGGGCCTTGGCTATCACAAGCCATCCCCCTGCTAATATACCAGACACAGCATACCTGTCTTTCAACGATGACTATAAGGAACTCCATTTGGAAGCACACAAGGTAGCCAGAGTGCAGCCCATGCCACACAGCCAGGAAGAACAGGGCCAATGCCTGTGACAGAAGCTTGTTACCCAAGAACTTCAGCCGTTTGAAGATGTAACTGGAGCCAAGAAGAGAAATTTAATGCAGTTGTGATTGATTAGCTCCTTTCCCCTCTGCACACTGGGGACGTGTTCTGAGACTGAAGGCCTCTGTATCCCTTCAATGGGACAAGCAGCACTAATGAGGGGAGGCCAACCTGCTGAGAGTACTCAAGTGCTGGGGCAGGTGAATACTTTGCATGACTGAGCACTTGTCCAACCAGGAGCTGGGTCAAGTCATTTCAAAGGATCATGAGAGAGGAAAAAACTTTCCATCACAACTGCTTTGGGGCCACACTGGAACCAGTGCTCTAGAGACAAAGGGCTTCATACTCCATTCCCAACATCCCTGCCCCAGCAAGCCCTCCAACTTCTGGCCTGGGCCTAGATTGAGACTGGTGCTCTGACTGTGAAAGGCCCCCTGCTCACCGAGCCACCCAGGCATTGGTGTTGATGTTGAAGGAAGCAATGGTCCCCGTGAAGAAGGGTGTTGTCTCGAATAACCAAACCTTCATGTTGGCACAAGCGTCCCACTGTGGTATCCCACTCTCATCTCGGCCATTATACCCAAGGCCAACGAGGATGCAGACTCCTTCCTGTGAGAAACTACACATATCAAGGAAAAGCAGCACCTCCTACTGGAGAAGTCAGAGTTGGGCAGTTATAGGCTCCTCCCCCACAATGGCACAATGCCTACTGTTGGTAATGGCAGAGATGAACTGTTACAAGTTGCCTCCCTACTGGCTAGGAAGGGCAGAACTGGGTAGCAGCAGGATACTTCAACTCCCTTGTCTGGCTATTATGTCTCACGCCCCACAACTAAAGCGGGGGTGTGTGTGTGTGTGTGCTCACTTTTCCCATCCTACGAAAATATGAAATGTCAAGAGTTTTCCCCATTTCACAAGAAGTTTTGGGTTCACCGAATCAGCATTTTCTGATTAATCTATTTTGTCAAAACATTCCCAACCAGCTCTTTGTCACAGCAGTCCCTGTGAAGGAGGGCTGAGCAGAGCAACTATAAAGTTCCTTGCTCTGATGCATCTGTCCTAGTCAAGTTAAAAGGGGAGTTTTTTTCAGGGCACATCCCCCTTCTGGACTCACCGTGACAAGCCAACAGGTGACATATTTGTAGAGTATCACTTTGCCCCAGATCAATATGTAAAAGCATCGGAACCAGAAAGGCTGTTCCTGCAGAGATACAAAGAGAACCCAGGAGAAAAAAAATGGTGGCTGAAAACTGTCCAGGTGTTATATTAGCTCTAGCACAACATCTCCTGGATCATGGAGGATAGCCCCTAGTGAAGCAGGCCAGTGGAAGGATTCACATTTGTGACTTCAGAGAACCCAAGAGCTCAGGTACCCTAAATATCGAGCTAGCTAGCAGTACTGAGACACAGCATTGCTAGATCTGACCATGTGAGGTCTCATCTCGCTAGTCTGAACTAGTGTTTAAAGGAGAGATGCTCAATTTTATATGGCTAAGAATAGTTAACCTCCTGTAATCCAACTATTTTACAGCCACATACCATCTGGAGCAGTAACATAGCCATTTCAGAAGCATTTTAGGGTTAATATTAGGGCTGTCAAGCGATTAAAAAAATTAATCATGATTAATCGTATTGTTAAACAATAACAGAACATTTATTTAAATATTTTTGGATGTTTTCTACATTTTCAAATATATTGATTTCAGTTACAACACAGAATACAAAGTGTACAGTGCTCACTTTATATTTATTTTTTATTACAAATATTTGCATAGTAAAAAACAAAAGAAATAGTATTTTTCAATTCACCCAATACAAGTACTGTATTGCAATATCTCTATCATGAAAGTTGAACTTACAAATGTAGAATTATGTACCAAAAAAAACTGCATTCAAAAATAAAACAATGTAAAATTTTAGAGCCTGCAAGTCCACTCAGTCCTACTTCTTGTTCAGCCAATAGCTCAGACAAACAAGTTTTGAGGAGATAATGCTGCATGCTTCTTGTTTACAGTTTTCAGAGTGGTAGCTGTGTTAGTCTGTATCAGCAAAAATAACGAGGAGTCCTTGTGGCACCTTAGAGACTTAACAAATTTATTTGGGCATATTGTCACCTGAAAGTGAGAACAGGAGTTTTCATGGCACTGTTGTAGCCAGCGTTGCAAGATATTTACGTGTCAGATGCACTAAAGATTCATATGTCCCTTCATTCTTCAACTGCCATTCCAGGGGACATGTGTCCGTGCTGATGACGGGTTCTGCTCAATAACAATCCAAAGCAGCTTTCTTTTGGGTTCTGTAGTTTCTGCATCAGAGTTTTGCTCTTTTAAGACTTCCGAGAGCATGCTCCACACCTCATGCCTCTCAGATTTTGGAAGGCACTTCAGATTCTTAAACCTTGGGTCGAGTGCTGTAGCTATCTTTAGAAATCTCACATTGGTACCTTCGTGTTTTGTCAAATCTGCAGTGACAGTGTTCTTAAAATGAACAACATGTGTTGAGTCATCATCCGAGACTGCTCTAACATGAAATATATGGCAGAATGCTGGTAAAACAGAGCAGGGGACATACAATTCTCCCCCAAGGAGTTAAATCACAAATTTAATTAACGCATTTTTTTAACAAGCGTCATCAACATGGAAGCATGTCGTCTGGAATGGTGGCTGAAGCACGAAGGGGCATACGAATGTTTAGGATATCTAGCACGTAAATACCTTGCAGTGCCAGCTACAAAAGTGCCATGCAAATGCCTGTTCTCACTTTCTGGTGACATTGTTAATAAGAAGAGGGCAGCATTATCTCCTGTAAATGTAAACAAACTTGTTTGTCTTAGCAATTGGCTGAACAAGAAGTAGGACTGAGTGGACTTGTAGGCTCTGAAGTTTTACATTGTTTTGTTTTTGAGTGCAGTTATGTATCAAAAAAATTCTACATTTGTAAGTTGCACTTTCACATCCAAGAGATTGCACTACAGTACTTGTATGAGGTGAACTGAAAAATACTATTTCTTTTGTTTATAACTTTTACAGTGCAAATATTTATAATAAAAAATAATATACACTCATTTCAATTACAACACAGAATACAATAGATATGAAAATGTAGAAAAACATCCAAAATAGTTAATAAATTTCAATTGGTATTCTATTGTTTAACAGTGCAATTAAAACTGCGATTAATCACAATTAATTTTGAGTTAATCGCATCAGTAAACTGCGATTAATCGACAGTCCTAGTTAATATTTTTATTTCTAAATTTTAAAGTCCTTGTTTGTTCCTGGTTATGTAGAAAAACTGATGAACTTGAGGGAGAAATCAGCCATTTCTCCAAGGATCTCAAAAAGTCAGATCAGTTTCAAACTCAAGTGAGTTAACCTGCAGAGTGAGCTGGACCTGCTGAGTAAAGTCACTACTTTATTTTTTTAAGCAACAATATTGACAAACAAGCAGGACCTTGAGTGGATCCTTCATTGTTGTGTTGGCATTAGGGAATGCTTAGTTTGTGAAGTCTTGAAAATATATGGTTCATGATTTCTTCTTTACCTTTTTTAAGTATAAAAAATCCTAGGAAACTATATGCAAAGAACTTTGTTACGATAATGATTAACGGTTAATCATTAAATGATCAGGAAATATAAATGGTTCCAACAGTAACTGGATTGCACTAAGTTTCTTGTTCAATTTATAACTCAGTATTCATGTTCGTCATTAAATGCAACCCCCCGGGCATGCAATGCCACTGAATTAGTGGGGGGTGTTTAACATTTGCAGTTACTGACCCTTCTGTAATATTTAACTAGGCAATCCTTAAAAGTCCTTTCACTTAGTTTTCTAGTTTTACAATTCCTGTCTTGAGTAGCTGGTGCCACCTACAGGAATAGATTAGCTTCTAAAGCTCAGCTCTAACTACTAACACTAGTACTTACCAGGTATGCATCAGAGATGAGGTCTTCATCAGAGATGTATGGGCTCACTAGGGTATAGGTTACCAGAAAGAAGAGGCCTAGGGTAAGGCGCTTGCCAGCAGGCACAAGGCTGGGGGGGGAGGGGGGGAGAGAAAGTGGAGATCAGAAGTCAAATGTTGCAAAGAAACTCAAGACTCCCAAATTGAACAGAATTTAAAAAAAGAAGTGGAGCTAAGGGCTCAGATGGGGCTGAAGGAGGATCCACTGCAGTGGCCACCCTCATTGGGAACTGGGATCAACACCCCACCAGGCTTGGGCTGGGTCTGCATTGAGTGTTGCAGACTCAGAACAAAATAATAATATCCAAGAGCAGTGCTAAGGAGGGTGCTGCATTGTGGCAACTTTGTAGGGGAGTCTTTGGAGGCTGCATCCCCCTGAGAGTCAGTACTGAACCCTGAGATCCAGTGTGGTGCTAGATGGCAATGTACTGCCATCTAGGTAAAGGATGCTTGGGGCTCTCATGAGGGAGGGGGCCAGAGTGGCTCTGGTTACCTGTTGGGTCTTTGGCCTGGAACATCAGTCATCTCGCTCCTTGCCAGTTTCTGATAGTCTGTCATGGAGAACTGGGGCCCCACCATGAAGGCACCATAGAAATAGGAGAAACCCGAGACCTCCAGTAAGGTAGGAACTCCATGGACTGCAAACCGCTTCTGCTCAGGGTTCAGGGACCCCTGTATCAAAGGGAGCGACATTAACATTTCCCTAGACTAATCATGGATTTAACTCCCCCAATCCATCTCCCCTCTGGTTTGAGTTATAAACTGCTACACTCAAAGGTCTCACCAGTTCATTGATTGATTAAGATACAAGCCTCCGGCTCCCAACAGCAACAGTATCTGCATTCAAAGCCCAATCATGGGGATCCACGCTCCCAGCTGATCCCTCAACAAGGGGAACTGCACCCGTCCCCTCCAGCATGCCAAGTGCAGTAGGAGCTGCACTCCTAGTCTCCTCTAGGCTGCAGTGGCATGCACACACCCCAACTCATACAAAGCTTCAGTGCTGGGGTCCACACTTCCCAGCAGAAGGATATATTCCTGGGGCACAAGCCCATTATACTACTCACTAGTTTTGCTGCTTGAACTTCACCTTGGAAGTCTCAACTGAACCATGTTCTCTTATTATCAGTGGTAATTTGTCTGCTTGGGGGGACAGGGCGAAGCCCCAAACAGTAGACATGCAAGCGATATGTTAGAATGGGGATTAGGAGACAACAGCAGAGATTCTAGTCTCTCTTCCTCCATAAGGAAGCAGTATTTCTCACACCCTACTTTGCGATAGGGTGACTGCTCCCAAGTTGCTAGGGTCCTGGTCCCAACACCCTAAACAAGGAATAAGGGGAAGGGGCAGGTCATCTACAGGGGTAGGAACCCTATGGGACTGAAGAGGGGAGAACAGGGATGAGACTGAACCAAGGGAAAGGAGCACAGGAAGTCTTACCCAGTGTTGAGATGTCTGTAAAACTATTTCCCCAAAGGAAGGGCCCCACTGTTCAGGACATGGGGAACTAGAAGCCCTGAGAAATGGATTTTATGAGACTGGGGAGAGAATACGATCCTGTCATGGATCCCAGAGCTGAAGTGGCTAGCCCCAGCTGTGATTACTATTGTCCCAGACAATCCCTTTCCACTCTGGGGTTCATGCCTCTTATACACACACAGATGCACCCTCCGAGCCATGGCTTTGCTGAGCTGGGGATTGAGTTCTTTGACTCTCTCCCCAGAACTTGACTCCTCTGGCCTTCAGCTCACAGGAAAGAAGTGGGAGAGGAGAGAGATGGGGCTTCACTCACCAAATCCTTCCCTCCATCGTAATAATCGATGGCCAAGCCTAGAGATAGAGAGATCAGAATTACGTTGAGACCATCTTTGAAAGGATAGGGTTGAACCACTAAGGATTTAAACACCTCCTCACCTTTGGGGCAGGAGTGGTGGAAAGCATATACACGGTGTGTGTAAAGGAAGGAAATAGGTGGCATCACTCACCAATCAGCTTGAGAGTCAAGACACAGTGTGGCATGGTCCACTTAATGTCATAATGCTCTGTGGCAGTGAAGTAATAACCAGCCATAAGGTATGTCTGAAAGAGACCATGGTGTGGATTACTCAGGCTGACTACTCCAGCAAAACTTGTTCTATCCCCTCCCACGCTCACTACTGGGAAGTAAAGGATTGGGTAGCAGCAGCAGGCTTCCCACTCTAGATGAATGCAGAGAAGAAGGAGGCACTTACTATTTGAAAGCAGAAGGTGGTCAAGACAGCAGTTATCGTGCGGCCCATAAGCCTCAGTATGAGGAACTGGATCAGGACACACAGCAGGGAGTGAGTGAACTGTGTCCCTGTGGAGACAGATGGACTGAGAATTGAACTACACAGCAGCTCCTCACCACAGGTTCTCAAACTGCAGCAAGCTCTGAGCCAAGCAGCCCATTTCTCCCCATATCCCTCTTACCGAAGTTGAAGTAGGCAATTGAGAGCCCTGTTAGGGTGTTGTACAGGTGAATGAGGTAGACCTCCTTCTGGAAGAGGAAATAGCGCTGGAACAAGGCAAAAGGGTATCCTGGGTGGGGAAAGAGACAGGAATATAACTTAATGCAAACAAGAAGATAGGTTTATACAAGTCTAAACAATAAACCTCTAGGGCCCTGGCTACACTTGCGAGTTGCAGCACTGTAAAGCCGCCCCCAGCACTGTAACTCACTCCCCGTCCACACTGGCAAGGCATTTGCAACGCTGTATCTCCTTGGTTGCAGCGCTGCATGTACTCCACCTCTCCGAGAGGAATAGCGAGTGCAGCGCTGTGAATGGCCTCCAGACTTATTCGACAGTATCCCACAATGCCTGTTCTAACCACTCTGGCCATCAGTTCAAACTCTACTGCCCTGGCCTCAGGTAACCAACCATGTGACCGACCCTTTACATTCCCCGGGAATTTTAAAAATCCCCTTCCTGTTTGCTCAGCCCAGCGTGGCATGGAGTGCTATCAGCAAATCTTTCCAGGTGACCATGCCTCCACGCACCAAGCGAGCCCCAGCATGGAGCAATGGCGAGTTGCTGGACCTCATCAGTGTTTGGGGGGAGGAAGCTGTCCAGTCCCAGCTGCACTCCAGCCGTAGGAATTACGATACCTTCGGGAAGGTATCAAAGGACATGATGGAAAGGGGCCATGACCGGGACGCCCTGCAGTGCAGGATTAAAGTCAAGGAGCTGCGGAGTGCCTACCGCAAAGCCCGCGACGCAAACGGCCGCTCGGGTGCTCCCCCAGTGACCTGCAGATTCTACAAGGAGCTGGATGCGATACTTGGGGTTAACTCCACCTCCACTCCAAGCACCACCATGGACACTTCAGAGCCGGTGTGGGGGGGGAGGAGGAGGAAAACGGGAGTGATGGTGGTGGGCCGGATGGAGCCATGCAGCCAGGAGCTCTTCTCGAGCCAGGAGGATGGTAACCAGTCGCAGCGGCCGGTACTTGGTGGAGGACAAACAGAAGAGCAGGTTCCCGGTAAGCATTTTTTTTTTTTCGGGAAGGAATTTTTTTCGGTGCGGGCTCTTTGGGGGAGGAGGATTAAGCATGCAAGCCTAGATGCGGAATAGTGCATTGATGTGGTTTATCATATCGCGGTAATCAGCCTCGGTAATCTCTTCGAATGTCTTATCCGAACGTGTACAATGCGCTTGCGCTAGGTTTATAGGGAGAGCCACCGTGGTCCTTGTCCCAGCCAGGCTAAAGTGTCCGCGCCACTGTGCCGCGAGGGGACCATTGCTGCACACAGGCAAGCTGGGGGGGAGGGATAGCTCAGTGGTTTGAGCATTGGCCTGCTAAACCCAGGGTTGTGAGTTCAATCCTTGAGGGGGCCACTTGGGGATCTGGGGCAAAATCAGTACTTGGTCCTGCTAGTGAAGGCAGGAGGCTGGATTCGATGACCTTTCAAGGTCCCTTCCAGCTCTAGGAGATGGGATATCTCCATTAATTTCATTTCATATGGGCCAGGGCAGAAGCCGCATTGCAGTAGAAGACCCTCCCTTGCTTCCCAGGTCACCCTCAGCAGCAAGATATCGTCCAGGACGAACTCCTGTGGAAAATGTTGGGACAGTGTTCAGTGTAGGTGCCCCCTGAAACTGTTGGCTCTCCCCAAGGCACAGAAACCCAGAGGACAGTGCAGCCCTGAAACAATCAGTCCCCTTTACTCACCATTTTGAGGCTCCCGTGGGATATGTGTGCTCTGTTTCGGACGGGAAAATTATGTGTTTTCTACTCCTTAAGTGCGGGGGGAATCATTACTCTGTCTGGTATAAACAATGCTGCCTCTGTTAAATGTTACGTTTTGCCTATACAGCTGCATCAACCTTGAGACCTCAGCCATCCCTCTTATCGTCTGCTCAGAGACTGCAAAGACTCAGGAAGAGACCGCGAAAAAGCAAAGAAGACATGCTGCAAGAAGTGATGCGGCAATCTATTAAAGAGAACGAGAAGGCACAGGACTGGAGGGAGAGAGAAAGCAGGATCTGCCAGGAAAACGCAGCGCACCGGCGGCAAAGCACCGCGCACTGGCAGCAAAGCACTGATAGGCTCATCAGCATCCTGGAGCGCCAAGCAGATGCTATCCAGGAGCTGGTAGCCATGCAGAAAGAGGAGCAGTACCGAAAACGCCACCCACCCCCCACAGCCCTTGTCCCAAAACTCTTTCTGTTGTGCCACACTGTCACCTCCAACCCACTTTCCCCAACTTCCGTGTTCTTCACGCCACCCGCTGCCTCCAACACCAGTATTTTCACCACCCAACCCTGAAGACCACGACCCTTACCCTCTGCACTCAACCCCCATCACCATGCAGTATAGCTGCCCTGAAGTGCAGCACTCACTGCACAGCACACCAGACAGGACATACACGAATCTGTGATTGTACTGTTCCCCACGCCACCCCCTTTTTTCTTTTCAATAAATAATTTTTTCTTCTTTTCAATAAATGGATTCTTTGGCTTTGAAAACATTCTTTATTATTGCATAAAGTAAAAGACTCCTTAGCCCAGGAAATAAACAGGTACTGCAAGTCTGCTTGTCTGCTAAGCAGACACTGATTCCTAAAGATTGGAACTACTGCACTTCACTCCTGTGCAGGGCACCAGATATCACTGCTGGTTTTCAGCCTCAAATTGCTCCCTCAAGGCATCCCTAATCCTTGCAGCCCCGCGCTGGGCCCCTGTAATAGCCCTGCTCTCTGGCTGTGCAAATTCAGCCTCCACGTGTTGAACCTCGGAGGTCCATGCCTGAGTGAAGCTTTCACCCCTCCCTTCACAAATATTATGGAGGGCACAGCACGCGGATATAACCGCGGGGATGCTGCTTTTGGCCAAGTCCAGCTTCCCATACAGAGATCGCCAGCGGGTCTTTAAATGGCCAAAGGCACACTCCACAGTCATTCGGCACCGGCTCAGCCTGTAGTTGAACCGTTCCTTGCTGCTGTCAAGGCTCCCTGTGTAGGGTTTCATGAGCCACGGCATTAACGGATAAGTGAGATCTCCAAGGATCACAATGGGCATTTCAACTTCCCCTACCGTGATCTTCCGCTCTGGGAAAAAAGTCCCGGCCTGCATCTTCCTGAACAGCCAAGTGTTCCAAAAGATGCCTTCGTCATGCACCTTTCCAGGCCAGCCTGTGTTAATGTCAATGAAATGCCCACGGTGATCCACAAGCGCCTGGAGAACCATAGAGAAATACCCCTTCCGATTAACGTACTCGGATCCTAGGTGGGGTGGTGCCAGAATAGGAATGTGCGTCCCATCTATCGCCCCTCCAGTTAGGGAAACCGATTTGTGCACTATTTCCTGCACGTTACCCAGAGTCACGGTTCTTCTGAGTAGGATGCGATTAATGGCCTTGCAAACTTGCATCAACACGATTCCAACGGTCGACTTTCACACTCCAAACTGGTTTGCGACTGACCGGTAGCTGTCTGGAGTTGCCAGCTTCCAGATTGCAATAGCCACCCGCTTCTCCACTGGCAGGGCAGCTCTCAATCTCGTGTCCTTGCGCTGCAGGGTGGGGGCAAGCTCCTCACACAGTCCCACGAAAGTGGCTTTTCTCATCCGAAAGTTCTGCAGCCACTGCTCGTCATCCCAGACTTCCATGACGATGTGATCCCACCACTCGGTGCTTGTTTCCCGAACCCAAAAGCGGCGTCCCACAGTGCTAAGCATGTCCGTGAATGTCACAAGCAATTTCATGTCGTACGCGTTACGCGTCTCGATAGCATCGTTGGAATCCTCACCCTCACCCTCACTCTCACTGTCACTTTGGATCTTAAGGAATAGTTTGATAGCCAAACGTGACGTGCTGGCGAGACTCGTCAGCATACGCCTCAGCAGTTCGGACTCCATTTCCCGCAGACAGATCGCGCTGCACAGAAACCGTTGAAAGATGGCGCCAAAGATGGACAGAAACAAAGGGATTTCTGGGATGTGAAGCGATGCATCACAGGGCATTGGGACAGGACCCAGAATCCCCCTTCCCACGCCCCCTTCCCACAACCCACGGCGCCAGAATGGGAAAAGGTGCTCTGTGGGATAGCTGCCCATAATGCACTGCTCCCAATAGCGCTGCAATTGCCGCAAATGTGGCCACGATACTGAACTGGGCAGCTGTCAGTGTGGACAGACTGCAGCGCTCTCCCTACTCAGCTGCACGAAGTCAGGTTTAACTCACAGCGCTGTACATCTGCAAGTGTAGCCACGGCCTAGGGCCCATAAGTGGGTATGTGTTCTCCTGGGCTCTGTATTCCCCCTCCCCAGTGGCCCAAGAATTAAGGTTGCCTGTGCAATCTTAATTCAGCCCCCTTGTGTATATGCATTATGATAGTTTTTAATTACATAATCACATACTATTATTTCCACAGGGTCCCTACCTCATTTAGTGCAGAGGATGAATGGTGCTCACTGAATAGGTATTTATTCAATACTTTGTTTTCTCCTAATTGTTCAATGTGTGGCTCTAGGACTTATTTACTACACACTATTCAAACCCTGCTCTGAAGACAAAATTATTAATTTCTGCATAGACTTTTCTGCAGCACTCATCGCTATAGCATACAAGTGCTTCACAAATGTTAATTTATCTTCACAACACTCTGGGAGGCAATATGATATTATCCTCATTGTACAGAAGGGAAACTGAGGGGCAGAGGTTAAGGACAAAAAGTTCCCTCTAATTTTAGGTGCCCAATTTGAGATGCATTGGATTTTTTTCAGAGTAATTAGCATTATATAGCACTTCTATAAATCAGACCTCAGAAAGGGAGGAATACACAATTAGTGACCATCTATGAAAAGTTTGGTTTAAGTGATTTCCCCAGTATCACATAGGAATTCTGTGGTAGAGACAGGGATGAATCCAATTCTCCAGGACGGCATTCAACTGCCTTAATTATGAGACCTCTCTTTCTGCAATCCTCAACTTTATTCATCTTCCAACTTCTGCACCAAACGAGGCAGGGGTTCTATAGACAACAGCCACCTTCACTACGCAACTTTGATTTGTTCTCAGGGTCCCATACAAAATGTACAAAGGAGCTGTGAGAGGATAGAGCATGCTCATTGAGGATGGAATCTTTGGAGATTTTAGCTGTTAAGCTCTGCAGGTCTCTACTGAACATATGCAAACTGGTTTTTCAAAGGCTTATAAATTTGGGCAGATTTTCACAGGGACAGCAAAAGGCATCTCTCTGCCTCTGGACACAAATTGCAACCCCTGCTCCAAAGCATAGGGGCACTAGAGCTGTTCAAAAAAAATGTCTCAAGGATTAAAAACAAACAAACAAACATCATTCTTAGAAACAACTGAACCATTTTGGTGGAAACTTTCCCCCAAAAAATTCAGCCTGAGGCAGACACTCAATGGGAAATTTCAGACAAAGTTATAAGCAATTGAAAACAAAATCTTATATTGGGAAGTGTCAGGCAACCCTAATAATTGCTATCACTTTTAGCTCCACCTATAATTATTGGGCTGACAAGTTTACAAATTCGTGGTAGCCAGAGGAATAAACATCCTTGCCAGAGTCCAACAAAGAAAATGAGGACCCACCAGCAAGGTCCAGGGGCAAACTACTACTTAAAATAGGGCTCTCCATTATGAAAGCATTTCCTGAAGCTCAGCAACACATTTGATCATGTTGACAGGATAAGAGTCACAGTTACTTGCTTCTCTTTTGAAGATGCTCAGTCCCATTGGTCAGGAAGTGGGCGAGGAACATCCGTATGCATGATTACATTACCCTAATGCTGCTGCTTACTACAGTCTCATCTTCTCTCTCCTTAGGAGTCAAATTACTTCCAATGTCATATTGACTCGAGTTAAGAATGACCTAAACTGTTGACCTGGCCCAGTCTATAGGCTATCATAATAATAATTAGATACAATTGTCAATACCTTAGTTGAATTACAACCTAATTTCTCCAAGAGCAGTCTATGCATGAGCTTTAACTATATGGAGAGGTTGAAGAGTCTGTTGTTCCATTATTAAGATTATTCAGGATAAAAAAAAAAAAAAAAGTGGGGTGCCAGCTTCTAAAATGAGTGCTAACTTTCTTATTTTGATTAAAGCTTATAAATAAATGTGGTAATTAGGATCTAAATTCTCAGAAAATTCGTTCTGTATTCCAGTTGTAAATCTCATGATTTTGGGGAAGTTATACTGTGTCCTTCATACATAAGAGATTGAATCCCAGGTGCAAGTGCAAAACACAACCACAGTTACAAAGCTGTGGTCAATGACTCTACAATGTATTCAGTATCTTATTGTTGCATTCTGCACTGCTCATAGGGAAACTATGCTCCCCTTTATGACACTGCTATTTCTGTCCTTTGTTTTTCTTCCTTCCCCATTCTCCTTTCTCTACTTCTCTCCCTCATCTTTGGGCTTGTCTACTCTGAGTTTGGAATTGAAATAATTAAATCTGTTGCAATTCACACTTTTTGGTTATTTTGGCATAAGTCTACATAGACACTCATTCCAAAATAAGACTGCCCACTCACCAATTCATACTGAAATAACTGATAGCTATTTCAATTCCACTTTCCACATAGAAAAGCCCTAAGTCTCTTTCTTCCCTCTAGCAACTTACAATTCCCACACCCCACTCTATCCACTAAAATGATCAGCAGTAAAAATGAATCATCATCAGGCTTGAAGGGATATGAGACATTTATTGTCTTCCTGAAATGACTGACAGCCTGAAACACGATCGGTTTATATTCAATGCATACGTGGAAAGGTTTTTTCCCCTCAGTCACAATGGCTAAAAGCTTTCTCCCTTTCGGCAAGCAAAGTTTAGTTTCTGCAGAAACTGAACATATCATACAAGCTCCAAAATAACATCTGTCTTCCTAAGTCCCCGTGTAGAGAGAGTGCTAAGTCAATGGAAGAATTCTTCCTCTGCCTCTTGGGGAGATGGATTACCTATGCTGACGGGAGAACCTCTCCCAATGGCATAGGTAGTGTCTACACCAGTGGTTCCCAAACTGGGGTTCACAAAATTTTACAGGGGGTTCTCGGAAAAAAATTCCCTAATGGTGGACAGAACTGTCCCTAGGGACTCTGGGCAGCATGGGGCCAGCAGCCTGGAGCCCCTGGACTTCCAAGAGCTAAGCAGATCAAAGCAAGCATATCTATCACACTGAGGAGATTTAAACTTCAAGACTCCTTATAAGAAATGGAAAGGGAGGTGGATATGTTTTGCTGTTTTTAAAATTAAATAGGCAGATAGTATTGTTTTTAAAATTATTCTGAAGAACAAGTTTAAGCTTTCTTGTAACGTCCGTTGTTTGCCTGGACTGCCCAAGACCTGAATGCTTGTGTACGAGGAACTCTTTGAGTTGGCTTCTTAAATACCTTCATGCTGTTTCACATCTGATACTCCTGGATGAAACATTGGAGCCTTGTGTTATAACAGGCTTATTCAAAGAGATACAAGCTACGAAAGTGAGATCTTAGAAGAGTGTTACCGTTTTCATAATGTAATAAAAATACTGTAACGATAAATAGTAAATCACGTGTAATAAGCATGTCATAAAAACAAATTTTATATTTCCAAGATCAATGCTTTTATAATTTATGCTCAGGTAAAGGAGAAAATCCCTGGAAATATTCATTTTTAGAAGGGGGTTTGCGAGACTTGACATTTTAGTGAAAGGGGTTCACAGATTGTTAAAGTTTGGGAACCACTGGTCTACACTGAAGCTCTACAGTGGCGCAGCTGTTCTGCTGTAGTGTTTTAAGTGTAGACATACCCTAAGAGAATGCACAGACCAATTCGACATTGAGGCATTTCAACTCATGGCTGATGCCAGTGTCAGAAATAGAGACTTTGGGGGAAGCCAACACCTGGATCTGGCCCACTGATGCCCAAACATCTGGCCACCCAACACTGTGGGAACAGTCCAGATAGATTCACATGGCATTAAGTTCCCAGCACATCAGATAGTAGGAACACTAGAATCCTGATACCGTAAGATCTGGAGGCCATCAACATTAAGACATCCAAGTGGAGGACATTGGATGTTGTCCATCTCAACACCTGGAGCCCTGGAATCAGGACAAACCTATGGTAATAGTGGTGCGAAGAGTCAAGAGCCTCATGGCTCACCTTATTTTTCCTTGATACTGAGGGAGAAGACTGACACTGAGAGGCAGTCTCTCACAGATTCACTGGTTTGCCATGAGGACTGAGATAGCACTCAATGTAGGAGCAAGTCTTTTTGCCCACAGGTTTCAGAGGACAGGACCATGAAGGTGAAGAGCTCCAGAAGGGCAGTTTAATAGCACCCTTACCAAAAACTCAGAACACTGTAGCTAAATCCTGACCTGCCCACATGTCCCCAGGCCCAGAGAGTGAGGCTACCAGATCTTAACTCACCAATGCAAGCCTGAGAACTCAGAGGAACCTCTCCAGGCACTTTAGTGCCAGAGCATGACATCCCCTCAGAATTGCCTCAATACAACATAAGGCAGCCCTCCAGGGTTCACAGGTATGGTTGGTGAACAACTTGCACATGGAACGTCAGTCAAGCAGGGACGGCAAAGTTATATGGGCTTGTGGTGCCTGTGCTCCAGCAATATTCAGGGCCCGGGGGCCTGGGTCCACCAATGTTTGGGGCCGGGTCTCTCCCCCGGCACCGCGTGCCACCCCTGCACGCCTCCCCTGAGTGTCCCCCAGCCCCCACTTGCTGCCCCCGCATGCCTCCCCTGGGTCCCAGAGCGTCCCTGCCTCAAGCAGCTCTGCTGGCTCCCGGCATCAACTGCCACCGCAGGGTCCTAGCGCCCCCCATCAACTAGTGCCAGGGCAGGCTGACCCTAATCCTGTCCTTCCGCCTGGGACCCCTCCCTTTTCTGGTGGGAACCTCCACCAGCACAGGGGGCCCCACCACCCACAGTCACCACTCCTGCCCCATGCTGGGCATGGGGCAGCCCCATCCCCCACCCCTAGTGAGGCTACAGCAAGGGGCGGCAGCAGGAGAGGAGGCGCACGTGATGATAGCCCCCCCAACACCCACCACAAGGGAGGCAAGGAGGCTTCCTGGACCTGAGAGGGGCCCTAGGAGCACATGCAGTGACAGTGGTGCAAGGTGAGTGTGCTGCCGGGAGGGAGGGGGGCCCCTCCCCCGGAGCTTGCTGCTGTCAGCGGGAATAGGGCTGGGGGGAGTCCTCCTCTCAGGCCCCACGTCTGGGACAGCCTGCCTGCACCCCAAACTCCTCATCCCCAGCCCCACCCCCGAGCCCACACCCCCAGCCAGAGCCCTCATCCCCCATACTCCAACCCTCTGCCCTAGCCCTGAGTCCCCTCCCACATGCCAAACCCCTCATCCCCAGCCAGAGCTCTCATCCCCCCACACCCTAACCTTATGCCCCAGGCCTAAATCCTCTCCTCCATCGTGAACCCCTCATCCCTGGCCCCACCCCACAGCCCTCACACCCCTGCACCCCAACCCTCTGCCTGAGCCCCTCCCACACCCCACATCACCATCCCTACCCCAGAACCCTCAAATTTTTACATTATTTTAAAAAAAAATATATTGGCTTACAAGGCAGGTGTGGGGGGGCGGGACTTGGACTTGTTCTGGGCACCATCAAAAATTATACAAACCTGCCCCCCGCTGCAGTCAAGAATGAATAAATAAAAGAAATAAGAGTTGAAGAGCTCTCTGGCCCACTGATATCAGTTTTTAATAAAACCTGGAGTATTGGGGAAGTTTCAGAGGACTGGAAGAAAGCTAATGTGCAAATATTTATAAACGTACCACAGGGTGACCAGGTTAACTGTAAGCTGGTTAGGCGAACAGTGACTAGGAAAACAGTGGAATGGTGTAAAGAAGACTCAAAGAATTACAAGGATAGAAATATAATTAATGCCAATCAACATGGTTTAATGGAACATAGGTCTTTTCAATCAAATTATTTTTGGTCAGAACTTTGTCAGCTAAGCATGTAATAACTGACATATTAAGTATTATTTGTAATATTGTAGCACCTCTAGGAGCCCTAGTTATGGAGCAGAACCCCACTGTGCTGGGGGCTGTCAAAAACACAGTTCCTACCCAAAGAGTTTGCAATCCAAGTATAAGACAAAAAGACAACAGATGGGAATACAGAGAAATGGGACAATATTAGAAGTTATTGACTTTCTATAAAAACAACAGGGAGTCCGGTGGCACCTTAAAGATTAAGGGATTTATTTGGACATAAGCTTTCGTGGGTAAAAAAAAAAAATCCTTCTTCAGATGCATGGAGTGAAAATTACAGAAGCAGGCATTATTATACCGACACATGAAGAGAAGGGAGTTACCTCACAAGTGGAGAACCAGTGTTGACAGGGCCAATTCGATCAGGGTGGATGTAGTCCACTCCCAATAACTGATGAGGAGGTGTCAATTCCAAGAGAGGCAAAGCTGCTTCTGTAGTGAGCCAGCCACTCCCAGTCCCTATTCAAGCTCAAATTAATGGTGTTCAATTTGCAAATGAATTTTAGTTCTGCAGTTTCTCTTTGAAGTCTGTTTCTGAAGTTTTTTTGTTCAAGTATAGCTACTTTTAAATCTGTTATAGAATGTCCAGGAAGATTGAAGTGTTCTCCTTCTGGGCTTTTGTATGTTACCATTCCTAATGTCCAATTTGTGTCCATTTATTCTTTTTTTATGTAGAGAAGTAACTATACTTAAAAGTATACTGTAAAGTAGCTATACTGGAATACTGCATCAGTTCTGGTGTCCACATTTCAAGAAAGGCAATGAAAAAATTTGAGAGGCTTCAGAGAAGAGCCACAAGAATGATTTGTGGCACATGCCTTATAGTAAGAGGCTTAGGAACTCTGTCTCTAGCTTATCAAAAGAAGCTTAAAAGGCAACCTGATCTTGTTCACAAGCAGAAGGTATCAGATTCTAGAAGACTCTCAAACTAGCACACAAAGGTATAGTCAGATCCAATGGCTGGAAGCTGAAACTAGACGAATTAAATTAAAAAGGTGCTTTTTTTTTTTTTTTGGATGGTGCACATAATTAAGCAGTAGAACACATTAACATGAATGTGGTGGATTCTCCATCACTTGAAATCTGTAAATCAAGATTACGTGTCTTTCTAAAAGATTCGCTCCAGTTCCACCACAAATTAGGTGCAAGAATTACTGGATGATGCCATATGGTCTGAGTTATGCAGGTCAGACTCGATGATCACAGTGCTCCAATCTAATGTTAAAAAAAAATCTTTGACTCTATCTGCTTCCCCTCCAAAGTAGAATAGGCACCGTGCATGTTAGTCAGCAATAGGCATTGGGCCAACTCAGAAGCTCAGCTTGAAGCTACGAGACTTTGCTTCACCTGTCATGGAAGTGCTTGTAATGGTGCCCAAGTGCCTCAGCGGAGCCTTGGGAGATTCAGGCCATGCCTACACTACAAACATTGGTTGACACAAACCTGTGTGTGTGTGTGTCTACTTGGCTACTTGTGTCAGCAGTGAGCATACTCAACCAGGAATGAGTGTAACAATGCACACTTGGGTGCACTATGGGTAGGTATCCCACGGTGTAACCCACCACCAGCCAGCGCACAGTCTTTTAGGAAGTTTTGGCAATGCATAGTAGGGCAGAAATTAGATGCACAGGGGCGACGGGGAGCAAGGTGTCAACTTCCGAGTGTTTAACTGTCTACATTCCATAATGTCATCTATATCCCACAATCTTCATGGCTTTTTTCCAAAATCACACAAATTCATTCATCTCTCCTCGCTATCCACCATCTGTGACAGAAACACGGATCCCACACAGCTCTGCACTACTGTCATGAGCATTGCAATCACAGTACACATGATCCTTTAGTATTTGCAGAGCTGCAAGAAGAACTGACTCAATGGGGAACATGACAGACAGAATGCTGTGGGATGTGTAGAAAAAACAATTAAAAGTTGTTGATGGTGTTCACAGAGCAGCTGCAAATCATGGAGTGCCACTTCTGGGCCTAAGAAATGAGCACTGACTGGTGGGATTGCATCATAATGCAGGCTTGGGATGACAAGCAGTGGCTGCAGAACTTTTGGATGCGCAAGGCCACATTCATGGATTTGTGCACCAAACTCACCCAGCCCTATAGCACAGAGACACCAAAATGAGAGCTGCACTGACACTGGAGAATGCCAGATTAACGGGTCAGTTGAGTATCAATCAGAAGTGGGAAAATCCACCACAGAGGCCATTATCATGCAAATGGACAGGGCCATTAATCATCTCCTAAGTAGGACTGTGACTCTTGGCAACGTGCAGGACATAGTGGATGAATCTGCTGCAATGGGGTTCCCAAACTGCAGTGGGACACATCCCTAATTTCGCACCAGACCACATGGCCACAGAATACATCAACAGAAAGGGCTACTCTTTTTTGGTTATGCAAGTGTTCATGGATCACTGGAGACACTTCACTGACAGGGCTGGTCAGGGAAGGTGCATGATGCTTGTATCTTTAAAAAACACAGGATTTTTTAGAAAGCTACAAGCAGGGACTTTCTTTCCTGACCACCAGATTGCCATTGGGAATGTTGAAATGCCAATAGCAATCCTGGGGATCCCAGCCTACCCCTTGCTTGCCCTGGCTCAACATGAACTGTACACTGACTGTCATGGATCCACAGGTCTGGTGCTCTGGAACAGTCCCTGGGAGGACCCCTTCAGAGTGTTCACCCCCTTAGGGTCTCTCATTCTCATTGGGGTAAGCACATTAGCTTCACCGCCTCGTTGAATTGAACCCTGGAGCCTTCAGCACCGCTGCTTACTCCATGAAATCCCCTCAGAGTCTCCACTTGATTTGGACACCCGGGGGAAGGCTTGCACACCCAAAGGGAGCAGTGCACCCCCAACTTCCTTAGACTAGAATGACTCTCAGCGAGTGTTGTAAAAAACAGAAGGGCTTATTAGATGTCTGGAACACAGCATAGGAAGTACTTGGTTAGCACAGAGAACAGAAAAGTTACAGCAAAGTCCACCTGGCTCTGTCCAGAGTTCTCTCTGACCTATCGAGTCCCAGTCCAGAAGCCAGAGTCCTCCTTCCAACAGCCCACACTACCAACACCTGGCCCCTCCTCTGTCCTTTGTTGTTTCCTGGGGGAAAACAGGTCACCTGGTGTGACGATGCTGCCTTTGTGGGACCCAACTGAGAGTGCCAATTCAGGACAAATTGCTTAAAGCAGGGCAGTTGCAGCCCAAGGCTGGGGTTCCTTTGCACACCAAGGCAAACCAAACCAGCCAAACAGAGAAGACTTCAGTTACCCACTGGCTAACCACAAGTCACACAAGCAATTCCCTTAGACACTCCAGTTTCCCAGTATCACCACCAATGCCACTTGCTATGGGGGTGAATGATTATGAAAACCAATACCCCAATAAAAGAAAAATGGTTCTCCCGATCCCAAAAGACCAAGCCCCAGATCCAGGTCAATATACTGATCAGATCTTATCCACAAATCACGCTGTTGCCAGTTCTTTAGGATCTAAAATCTAAAGGTTTATTCATAAAAGGAAAAAAGAGAGATAGATGAGAGCTAAAATTGGTTAAATGGAATCAATTACATACAGTAATGGCAAAAGTTCTTGGTTCAGGCTTGTAGCAGTGATGGAATAAACTGCAGGTTCAAATCAAGTCCCTGGAGTACATCCACAGCTGGGATGGGTCATTCAGTCCTTTGTTAAGACCTTCAGTTTGTAGCAAAGTCCCTCCAGAGGCAAGAAGCAGGATTGAAGACAGGCTGCTGCATCTCCTCCATCTTTTTATAGTCTCTTGCTTGCTTTGTTTCAAAGATAAGCTGTCCAGCCTTAGAGTTCTGTCCATAGCCATGTCCCTGCATACCTTGCTGAGTCACAAGGTGTATCTGCCTTCTTTCAATGGGTCAGTTGTATAGCTGATGGTCCTTAATGGGCCATCAAGCAGGCTAAGCAGAGCTGTCACCCAGAAGCATAGCATAAGTTTGAAATACAGTGTAGAGCCAATATTCATAACTTCAACTACAAAAATGATACACACATACAGCTAGCATAATCATAATCATCAAATCACAACCTTTCCATAGACACCTTACACAACAACCTTTGTACAATATTTGCTGCAAATACATAACAGAGGTTGCAACAATGGTCACAGAGCCACAGGTTATGTCAGTAATGTCACACCTGGCTACCACCCTTAGCTCTTTGTTCTCCAGCTGGTCACAGCCAGCTGGCTTCCTGCAGAGGGTGTCGGCAGCCCTTGGTCATTAGTTGCTAGGCACCAGATGTCCAACCATCGGAGCGGCCATTGTCTGCTGAGACTTTGACAAGCCCATCCCATCACCCAGTTAAACATGTAGCACATAGGGGAAACTGAGGCACACAGTATTCATACAAAATATTAAGAAAATTCCCATCGTCACACTGGCCACTTTGACAGCACCAAGGAGAGATTTAACTAGACTCAACAGGTGCAGAATGACAGGTGAATTTTTCTGGGAAATCAAAGGGTGGCTGGCACTGTTTACTTACAAGATTGGAACTCAGTGAGACAAATATCCCAATGGTTATAGCTAAGGCTAAGATTTTGTCATGAGGTTAGGGAATCTGTGACTTCCAGAGACCTCCGTGACATTTTCCGCTTCAGCCCTGGGGTGGCAGAGCTGGAGGGCCCCCCTATAGCCGCCTGTGGCAGCAGGGGGGACCCTAGAGCCCCAGAAGCAGTGAGTGCTGGACCCTCCTTCCTCCCCATTTTGTCAGTTATTTTTAGTAAAAGTCAGGGACAGATCACAAGCTTCTGTGAATGTTTGTTATTGTCTGTGACCTGTCCCTTTTACTAAAAATAACTGTGACAAGATCTTAACCTTAGTTATAGTTGCCTGCTGTGTCCTGCATAATATCTGTGCAGCAAAGGGAGAAAAATTTCCACCAGGGTAAAAGGGCGGAGGTGAAGCAGTTACCTACTGAGTTTAAACAACCAGACAAGGGCTATTAAAAAAGCATCACACAGAGCTACACAGCTCAGGGAGGCTTTGAAAGAGAAAATGAAGATTTCCTGGACAGATGTCAGGATATGCTTCTGCGGGCACAACATTCTGAAGAATCAGAGCAGGCTGCACAGTGGAGACAGAAGGACGGTGAAGAAAATTGGCAGCATGTGATCTCCAGAAGAAGAAAGAGGAGCATCCATGTACCAGCAATGCAGATACAGGTGAGCAACCATTTTCATGTTCTCTTAGATACAGGTACTAATGCGGAGAGTGGACTAGATGGTACATCTGAGGGAAGGGAGCAGAAGGAGACTCCACCGATTGGAAGGCATGAGATGCACTGTCCCAGGGATGGAGGTTCCATGACCACCGCTCCCAAGAGAAGGAGGTGGCTGGTGGTGGTCGGGGACTCCCTCGTAAGGGGGACTGAGTCATCTATCTGCTGTCCTGACCGGGAAAACTGAGAAGTGTGCTGCTTGTCTGGAGCTAGGATTCACGATGCAATGGAGAGACTGCCGAGACACATCAAGCCCTCGGATTGCTACCCCTTCCTGCATCTCCACGTGGGCACCAATGATACTGCCAAGAATGACCTTGAGCGGATCACTGCAGACTACGTGGCTCTGGGAAGAAGGATAAAGGAGTTTGAGGCGTAAGTGGTGTTCTCGTCCATCCTCCCTGTGGAAGCAAAAGGCCCAGTAGAGACCGTCTAATCGTGGAAGTCAACGAATGGCTACGCAGGTGCTGTCAGAGAGATGGTTTTGGATTCTTTGACCAGGGATGGTGTTCCAAGAAGAAGGATTGCTAGGCGGGCTCCACCTAACGAAGAGATGGAAGAGCATCTTCGCAAGCAGGCTGGCAAAACCTAGTGAGGAGGGCTTTAAACTAGGTTCACCAGGGGAAGGAGACCAAAGCCCTGAGGTAAGTGGGGAAGTGGGATACCAGGAGGGAGCACGAGCAGGAGAGTGCAAGAGGGAAGGACTCCTGCCTCATACTGAGAAAGCAGGACAATCAGCAAGTTATCTTAAGTGCCTATACACAAATGCAAGAAGACTGGGAAACAAGCAGAGAGAACTGGAAGTTCTGGCACAGTCAAGGAATTATGATGTGATTGGAATAACAGAGACTTGGTGGGATAACTCACATGACTGGAGTCCTGTCATGGATGGATATAAACTGTTCAGGAAGGACAGGCAGGGCAGAAAAGGTGGGGGAGTTGCATTGTATGTAAGAAAGCAGTATGACTGCTCAGAGCTCCAGTATGAAACTGCAGAAAAACCTGAGAGTCTCTGGATTAAGTTTAGAAGTGTGAGCAACAAAGGTGATGTCGTGGTGGGTGTCTGCTATAGACCACCAGACCAGGGGGATGAAGTGGACAAGGCTTTCTTCTGGCAACTAACAGAAGTTACTAGATTACAGGCCCTGGTTCTCATGGGGGACTTCAATCACTCTGATAACTGCTGGGAGAGCAATACAGCAGTGCACCTGACAATCCAGGAAGTTTTTGGAAAGTGCAGGGGACAATTTCCTGGTGCAAATGCTGGAGGAACCAACTAGGGGCAGAGCTTTTCTTGACCTGCTGCTCACAAACAGGGAAGAATTAGTAGGGGAAGCAAAAGTGGACGGGAACCTGGGAGGCAGTGACCATGAGATGGTCGAGTTCAGGATCCAGACACAAGAAAGAAAGGAGAGCAGCAGAATATGGACCCTGGACTTCAGAAAAGCAGACTTTGACTCCCTCAGGGAACTGATGGGCAGGATTCCCTGGGAGAATAACATGAAGGAGAAAGGAGTCCAAGAGAGCTGGGTGTATTTTAAAGAATTCTTATTGAGGTTGCAGGAACAAACCATCCCGATGTGTAGAAAGAATAGTAAATATGGCAGGCGACCAGCTTGGCTTAACAGTGAAATCCTTGCTGATATTAAACGCAAAAAAGAAGCTTACAAGAGGTGGAAGATTGGACAAATGACCAGGGAGGAGTATAAAATATTACTCAGGCATGCAGAAGTGAAATCAGGAAGGCCAAATCACACTTGGAGTTGCAGCTAGCAAGAGATGTTAAGAGTAACAAGAAGGATTTCTTCAGGAATGTTAGCAACAAGAAGGTGGTCAAGGAAAGTGTGGGCCCCTTACTGAATAAGGGAGGTAACCTAGTGACAGAGGATGTAGAAAAAGCGAATGTACTTAATGCTTTTTTGCCTCTGTCTTCACGAACAAGGTCAGCTCCCAGACTACTGCACTGGGCAGCACAGTATGGGGAGGAGGTGACCAGTCCTCTGTGGAGAAAGAAGTGGTTCAGGAGTATTTAGACAAGCTGAACGAGCATGAGTCCATGGGGCTGGGTGCACTGCATCCGAGGGTGCTAAAGGAGTTGGCGGATGAGATTGCAGAGCCATTAGCCATTATTTTTGAAAACTCATGGCGATCGGGGGAGGTCCCAGATGACTGGAAAAAGGCTAATGTAATGCCCATCTTTAAAAAAGGGAAGGAAGAGGATATAGTCAGCCTCACCTCAGTCCCTGGAAAAAACATGGAGCAGGGCCTCAAGGAATCAATTCTGATGCATTTAGAGGAGAGGAAAGTGATCAGGAACAGTCAGCATGGATTCACTAAGGGCAAGTCATGCCTGACTAACCTAATTGCCTTCTATGACGAGATAACTGGCTCTGTCGATGAGGGAAAAGCAGTGGATGTGTCATTCCTTGACTTTAACAAAGCTTTTGATACGGTCTCCCACAGTATTCTTGCCAGCAAGTTAAAGACGTATGGTTTGAATGAATGGACTATAAGGTGGATAGAAAGCTGGCTAGACCATTGGGCTCAATGGGTAGTGATCAATGGCTCCCTGTCTAGTTGGCAGCCGGTATAAAGCGGAGTGCCCCAAGGGTCAGTCCTGGGGCCGGTTTTGTTCAATACCTTCATTAATGATCTGGAGGATGGCGTGGATTGCACCCTCAGCAAGTTTGCAGATGACACTAAACTGGGAGGGTGGTAGAGACACTGGAGGGTAGGGATAGGATACAGAGGGACCTAGCCAAATTAGAGGATTGGGCCAAAGGAAATCTGATGAGGTTCAACAAGGACAAGTGCAGAGTCCTGCACTTAGGACGGAAGACTCCCATGCACTGCTACAGACTAGGGAACGAGTGGCTAGGCAGCAGTTCTGCAGAAAAGGACCTAGGGGTTACAGTGGACGAGAAGCTGGATATGAGTCAACTTCTTTTTGCCAAGAAGGCTAACAGCATTTTGGGCTGTATAAGTAGGAGCATTGCCAGCAGATCGAGGGACGTGATCACGTCCCTCTATTCGGCATTGGTGAGGCCTCATCTGGAGTACTGTGTCCAGTTTTGGGCATGTGGAAAAATTGAAAAGAGTCCAGTGGAGGGCAACAAAAATGATTAGGGGGCTGGAGCACATGACTTATGAGGAGAAGCTGAGGGAACTGGGATTATTTAGTCTGCAGAAGAGAAGAATGAGGGGGGATTTGATAGCTGTTTTCAACTACCTGAAAGGGGGTTCCAAAGAGGATGGATCTAGACTGTTCTCAGTGGTACCAGGTGACAGACCAAGGAGTAATGGCCTCAAGTTGCAGGGGGGAGGTTTAGGTTGAATATTAGGAAAAACTTTTTCACTAGGAGGCTGGTAAAGCACCTGAATGGGTTACCTATGGAGGTGGTGGAATCTCCTTCCTTAGAGGTTTTTAAGGTCAGGCTTGACAAAGCCCTGGCTGGGATGATTTAGGTGGGGATTGGTCCTGCTTTGAGCAGGGGGTTGGACTAGATGACCTTCTGAGGTCCCTTCCAACCGTAAGATTCTATGAAAGACCACTTCAAGAGTGATCCACAGTAATGCGCTGTAGTGTACTGTGTTCTACCAGGTTCTGCTGTTTTGTGGCCTAAGAACTGTGTGGTGCTTGGTGTACATGTATGATTCTAATACTATCAATGCACCTATTAATTTTGTCTGTGACCAATCCTATGAGTTTGTGACACTGTGCAGTAATGAATAGTTGGTTGCTTTCAGAACTGCTAGGCACTCGGCAACGTATGTTGTGAACTGATAAAGATAAATTATGTTCTAAATAATAGAATTTTATTCCGTTACCAAATCAGTACACCCCCCAGTGCAATTTTAAAATAAATGCATTAAAAATTAATAAAACATAATAAATTAACAAGAACGGAACGTATGAAGGGAAAAGAACATTCGTGTCAATTTCAGCTAAACAGACCAATTGTGGTTTTCACAGGTCAGTGTATGTGAAGCTGTGATTGTCTTTAATGTACTCAGGGTGGAGTGGTATGGGTAGTGCAGCAGCCTCTGATGCCATGTGGAATGTTGGGGGCAAGGCAGGGAGGTCCCATAATGGAGTTCTCAGTGGGTTGCAGAGGAAAGTGAGCCCGGGATTGTTGAACCTGTAAGTCCATCAGAGTTGCAGTATCTGTGATTACTGCCTGAGAAGCCCCATTATGTCCTGGTGTATTTCACTCTCCTTTTCCTGCTGGGACTCCCAGGCCTATCTCCTTTCCACTCTTTCCTTCTCCAAGCTGTCTGCAATGTTGACCTACCAGGCCATGTGCTCATGGTCTGATGCAGCACTGGCGTGCAAGATCTCATTGAACATGTCATCCTGAGTCCTCTTCTTTCCCTTATCTGGCTCAGGTGTTCCCCGGGTGTGGTGGGGGAAATGTCAAGGCTGCAATGGCAGCAGCTGCAGAGAAAACACAGAGCAGTACTATAGTCAGTATAATCACAGTCAATATAGTTACAACAGAAAGTGAAAATTAGATTCAGAATTCTCCCCTTCCCTTGCACCTCTAAAGTGTTAAACAAGACTAGCTTATGGACACTTATACTTTTGAGTTCCTGATCCCTGGTGCCATTCACAGCACCAGCCATGGTGAGTATGAGCACCATGCACGAGGGAAATGAGAGAATTGCTCGGCTGCATGAAACTATAAATATAGGGAAATGGTATGGAATACTGGCACTATTTTCCACAGGCAGTCGAGATTTTCACTGGTATCTCACTCCTGAAGGTAACAAAGGCAGACAGAGAGCCCAGTTGCTGCTGGCATTCCAAAGCCACGCAAGCTTGTACTATCCTGTGTACTGCAATGGTGCCCGCCGAAGTTATCGCTGAGTGGCATGCAGAAAGTTTCCTACCACAGAGGAAGAAATAAGGCTGCCATCCCTAAAAACCTTTGGGAGAAGATTCCAGAGTACCTCAGTGAAAGTTTCATCCAGATCTCTCAGAAGGATTCAAGGAATATCCCAGCGTACATAAACTGCCCCACAGGGTCCCCCTTGCCTAACTCTACAGAGCAATGAAAGGCAGATCACAACACTATCTCTCTTTGTTGTACCTCTGCCTCTTCTAGTTTGGATACATTAATGCAAAGTCGATAGCTGCATCCTGTTAAGTTGGGAGTGCCATCATTGTAATGGGAAATAAATTGACGCATTTACCTGAGGTTCCTTCCTCTGCATTGGGCTCATCTGTGCTTGGCTGCCAGGACTGACTGGACTGCAGTGGAGTCTCAAACAGGTCCTGGTTCATGGCACAGTTGGACTCCCCAGTTGCCAGTTCCTCCATCCTCCTCTTCGCCCTTCTCCCCGCTGTTCAGGCTAGGGTCCTGTGGGTCAGGCTCCTTGGAAGTATCAATGTTAGAGTGTGGGGTGGTGGTGCCTTTGTCAAGTATCGCATGTAGCTCTTTATATAAGTAGCAGGTCTGCGGCTTGACACTGTATTGACTGTTGGCCTCCCTGGCCTTCTGATACACCTGCCAAAGCTCCTTCGCTTTCACACGGCACTCCTGCTGGTCCCCATCTTCTCCATCATCCCCTGAACAGTCCCTTCATAGAAGTCAACATTTCCACAGCTAGTCTGTAGCTGTGCTTGCACAGCTTCTTCTCCCCATAGGCCAAGAAGATCCAATATCTCCTGTCTATGCCAAGCCAGAGCATATCTAGAGCGTGCAGCCAACATGGTCAGCTGGGCAGCTGCACACAACAATGGAGAGCTGCTAGGTGTGCTCGCCAAGCCAGACAATCAGGAAAACACAAATTCGTGGGGTCTTCTGCTCTACGTGACACCTGGGCAGTGGAGGAATGTCAGACATTGTAGGATAGCTGCTAGAGAACTGTTAGGGTCGACATCAGTTACGCAGCATCTACACTTGTGCTACATTGACGTTGGCTCTATACCGCTCAGGAAGGCAGTGTTACTGTCGGCGTAACAGGGTGCTTACGTTAGTGGGAGACAAATTTAAGCGTACACACATGCACAATTAAGTCGACGCAAGGCAGCTTATGTCGACCTAACTTTGTAGTGTAGGCCTCCAGATCAAAATTGGCTAAAGTTATTCCACTAACACACCACTTCTAACCATGAATAAAAAAACTATATGCAGTAAACACTAATTTTCACACATGGAAAAGGAGATCAACAAGGCAACAAAGGCCACTAGATTTCTAGCCTGTTGAGTTCCTGCTTGCCAACTTCAGCAGTTTCAAGGAACTCTACATGAGAAGGTTACATTGGTTTAAAACAATACCTTTGATTAAACCAATTTAGATAGATTGTCCCTGTATGGACACTCTCTCTCTCTGTGGACTCTTCCTTCGGCTTAAGTTTGTTTCAGTTTAGCTTAAATCGATTCCTAATAGTCTTAAACTAAACCAAAATAATAGTATCCTCAAAGCCTTTTGCACTTCCTTAACTAAATCAACATAAAAATCACACCTTTAGTTAAGCCAGTGCAACTTTGTTTAGCAGCGGTAGCCACTCAGGTTGGAAGAGATGGTGAAGGGACACATTGCTTAAACAGACCCTACTATTCAACAGTTCCAAGTTCACAAAATCAGAGCTCTCAGGACACTTACAACAGAGATTCATGAAACCTATGTTTGAAGAGAAACTTCAAGTTAATGTCTTTTCTCTGTGAAAACACTTCTTGGCCCCATACAACCGCTTGGGAGCCTCAATCACCGTATATGTAGCTTCCTGGACCAGGTTACATAGAAAGCCCTTTTTAATATGCTATATTTTGACAGAGGCTATTCCAGTGGTTCTCAACCTGCAGCCCAATTAGCTGTGTGCTAAATGCCGCCGGGCCATGCGACAGGGTCCAGGTTGCCCAGTGCAGCGGGGTCCAGGCTTGGGGCTGAGGCTGCCACCTGGCCCCAAGCGGCGGGGGTTCGGGGCTGCCACCTGACCCTGCATGGTCCATGGTCCGGAGCTGCCAGCCAGCCCCCACGGGGTCAGTGTCTGGGCTGCCACCCAGCTGCCCTGCCACCTGGCCCCCACAATTGGGGTCCAGCAGGTCGGGGCTGCACAGCATGGTCCAGGGTCCCTGCCACCCACCCCAGGCTCCGCTCCTGTCCCCACTCTGTGGAGGGGTCTCTGGGTTGGAAGCGCTGGCCATAGGGATCTGTGAGGAGGAGTCGGGGGGGGGGGGGCGGGCACACTGTGGTTCTCAACCTGTGGCCCAGGTTGTGGCCCACAATAATAAATAGATTGAGAATCACTGGGTGTATTCTCTGAGGTGTACATTGATCTTAGCTGTGATGTAATTCTGCCACATAGTTTCTATCCCAGGTGAGGCACTGGCGGAGTGCCCTAGCTGTTAACCAATAAACATGCAGTGTTCCCTCACCTGCCTGGTAGTTACTGGAGTGATATGCCATTTCAATGCAGTCCTGCTAACAGGGTGCCTACACCTTAGCAGGGAACTACCTACACAGCCAGTTGGGTAGGAATGCTTCTCTGTAGAGATGTTTGGCATAGATTCATGTGTGCGTCACGTCCCTGTCCAGATGTAAGACAGTTCATACTAAATCAGAGGTGCATGTGATATTTATCACCTACATACAGTACCAAGGTACTTAAGCTTCAAAATCCCTCAAAATGTAGATGTATTTATCCTTGTTTTACAGATGGGAAAACTGCAGCACAGTGGGTAAGGGACCTGCTCAAGGTTGCACAACACAGGGACAGAGCAGAGAATGGAAAACGAGTCCTGAGTTTTACATCCCCTGCTCAGTCAAGCAGGCAATGCTGTCTTATGTCTGTACGTACACATTGGCTTTCCAATTTCAAAAGCGTCCCAAGGAATGGTGTTCCCAGGCCCACAGCCTCTTACAGAATAGAGTGAGGACTCTAAACACTAATTTTCATTACCTTGATCTCATTCCTTTCAGTTACACCCCCATTTATGATAGAAAATAATTTCTTTGCTTACTAGCGGTTTAGGCCCTTCAGCTATTTGTAAGCTTATTATACCAAACTCCACTCAGAGCATCACTTGTAGCACCCTCCAGTTTGTCACTATCTTTCCAGGACCGAAGGTCCAGATCAAAGCAATGTCTCTGGTGGGATTGTCTCAGAACCACACAAGGAAGGACTCTTTCTTATCGCTCTATCCCAGCATAAAACACCAGTGGGATTTGCTACCACCTTCCTAGGGGGTTTCTCTCTGACACTGAACATGCACGTGGCATTTCTGCCCAGCCTATGATGTGTCCTTCGGTGAACGTGTCTCCTTAGCCACCCCCTGAGGATGTGCACATGCCCTTAACTGTCTGTGCATCCAGGGCATAGGGCAGCGGGCACGCACACGCGGCCACACGAGACACGCTGGATTCTGGCCGGCAGCTCAGGCTGGGGTCCCACGCTGCAGCCTAGGCGCACACAAGGGATGCGCAGTACAGCCGCCTCCACGTCCACGCGCAGGGCGCGAGCGAGACCTTTCACCCCCCTCAGTCAGTTACCGGCTGCCCTTCGCCCTCGGCCCGCCCTGCGCCCGACCCCCGCCCTTACCCAGGAAGATGGAGACGATGAGGCGCAGCGCTTGCTCGGAGGAGCCCAGCGCCTCCGCTGCCCGGGCCAGGCCCAGACCGGACCCCGCCACCGCCATGTTCTCCCCGGGCCGCCCGGCCAGACCCACCGCCGCTCCCCAAACCCGGCAGCTGCAACAGCCGCCGGCGCGGCCCCCTCACCTAGGACACACCCACTTGATAGCTATTGGCTGCGCTGCTCCTGCTACGCTCCCCACACCGCCTCCAATTGGCCAGTGTGCGGCAGCGGGGCAGGACCGAGAGCTAACTGAGGCAAAGGTTACTCCACGTGAGGGTGGAGCGACGAACGGCCTTGTCAACCAACGATTGGATGAGCCTCTTCCGGGAATCAGACTCTGATTGGGCAAGATAGGGCGGGGCCCTGAGTACGGGGTGGGGTCCGGCTCCCCATTGGTCATGCCGGGGACAGGAGAGAGCAAGTCAGGGGAGGGGGAGTAGGAGGAGGAGGCGAGGCGGGGCGGGGTGAGGGTTACTGTCGGGCACTAGGCGAACGGCGGAAGAGGGTGGTGTAGCTAGCGCGGTCCCAACGGCCCACCAGCAAAAAGTTAGAATACCGTTAGCGTGGGCGAACCTTATGCATATTTATCATATGTTAATAAGCCTAGCGCACAATCGGCCTCATTTAGCCTTTCACCTGCATTTTTGGAGCGTGTCCTATTGTCACCACCCCATGAGTTAGATGCAAAGTTAATGAGTTATGTGAAAATTAATTTAAATATCCAATGTACGGCTCTTCTGTTTTTATACCCTCAATTAATAATTCTTATGCTAATATTACTCTTGAATATGCAAATATTATGTGCAGCGATGACTTGCCTCTGCTGTGCTCTCAGCCAGTGCTTTGCAGTTGCTGTTGTTGTGTTTCTCTTATGCATATGTTGTCCCTTACTAAAACTCAGTGGGGGTGTTTTGGTTGGCTAGCTCCCAGTACCAAAAGAAAGGGGAAGGGTCGATGGGAAATCAGAACCCTGACACTGACAGACCCCAGGAACAAGGGGGAGAGGCCATTGCTCCCGGTCAGCCTGATTGACAGGGTGGGCAGGCTAATCAGGCAGTCAGGAAGCCAGAGGGGTCTAGTTCTCTGTGTAAGGGTCAATCCATCCTCATCATCATATCCACTCATTATACTCCATACCTGAACATAGCCACTATATGAACTTCATATCCTCATATCTCAATACTTGTACTTTCACCCATCAACCTTTTATCCCCAATTGGGGATATTGCTGATTATGTATTCCTTATGCCACCTGATCTTAAATCAAATTTTGCACCCTCGATAATCTGTATGTTATTGCCTGATAACCAGAAACTTCTATGCTCAAACTCTGTTCACTTTTTTTTTTGACATCATCTTAATAAAAATTTTAAACATGGAATTGCCTGGGTCAGACAGAGTGGGGCTGAGCTAAGGAGAGAGCAGCAGCCCAAGCTGAGCTGGGGAGCAGAGCTGTGCCAGCCAGAGGGGTCAGAAAAGCAGCCCAGGAAGCAGGTCAGTGCTGGGAGAAGAGTCACAGAAGCAGCCCACAGAGCAGACCTGTCCTCACACCTTCTTGTCAAACTGTCTCAAATGGGCTATCTTGATTATCACTACAAAAGTTTTTTTTCTCTTGTTGACAATATCATCTTAATCATCTTAATTGTTGACAATTGTGTATTCTCTGAGGTGTACATTGATCTTAGCTGTGATGTAATTCTGCCACATAGTTTCTATCCCAGGAGAGACACTGGCGGAGTGCCCTAGCTGTTAACCAATAAACATGCAGTGTTCCCTCACCCGCCTGGTAGTTACTGGAGTGATATCCCATTTCAATGCAGTCCTGCTAACGGGGTGCCTACACCTTAGCAGGGAACTACCTACATAGCCAGTTGGGTAGGAATGCTTCTCTGTAGAGATGTTGACAATATCATCTTAATTAATTAGCCTCTTAGAGTTGGTAGGGGAACTCCCACCTTTTCATGTTCTTTGTATGTATGTATATCTCCTCACTATATGTTCCATTCTATGCATCCGATGAAGTGGGCTGTAGCCCACGAAAGCTTATGCTCAAATAAATTTGTTAGTCTCTAAGCTGCCACAAGTACTCCTGTTCTTTTTGCGGATACAGACTAACACGGCTGCTACTCTGAAAAAAAATCAGATGAGTTTCAAACTCGAGTGAGTTAACCTGCACTTCACCAGGGTAGTGTGTAAGCCAGGAAAGTTCCCCACAATAGCAGGACTATTCCCCCGTTTACACATAATTAACTGTATGAAAGAAACCTTGCACATAATTAATATCATGTAAATATTCTCATGCATAATTCATTGTATGGAAATTGTAAATCTGCACATTTGTAACATGATTTCCTCATGCATAGCTAAACGTGCATTTTTTCCCATATATGTAACTCGTATGGCGCACCTTCATCACTGTCATCATCATTGTTCATATATATTTTCTGTGCACGGTGGCTCCCAGAGCAGATAGGAGACAGATGATCCCTGCCCCCAAGGGATGGCAGACAAAATTAGACATACAGTGGTAATGAGAGTTTGTGGAAAAAGAGAGGAGTCCCAGCACTGTACTTACACAGTTCCCTATGTGGGATGGGCCCAGCCGGGGGGAGGGTATGAGTCTCCCAGGGCTGTGATGCTTCCTGGGGATACCCAGGGGTGTGAGGCACCTTGCTACTACCGGCTTTTAGCCTGAGGAAGCCTCATCCATGTCTGTTAGGGGTCATCTCTCTGACTCCACCAGCCATGGGCAACACAAGCACTTCCCTCTTAGCCTGCACAGGCTCTGCTGTCCCTCTGCAGGTAACCAATTGGCACACTCCAACCCTTGAACTCTCTGAGTGTCCCCCTGGAGTGCCCAGCCCTTGATCCACTGGACACTCACAGAATTCAGAGATTGGCTGCTCCCAAAGGAACTGTACACCCCAGCTTACCAGTTTCACCTCAGGATAACTGCTCCGCTCAACTCACAGCACTTAGATTTGTTTATAATGAAATCAAAGTAAAAGTTTATTTAATGAAGAACAGAGATTGAAATAACAGCAAATATGTAGAAATATCAGAAACAATTGGGTACATCCAAAACAAAATCATTATACGCCTTCTAGAGTCTAGACTTAACTAACAAGAAACTTTCCTGGTCTAATGAAGTTTAGAGTTCACCCTAAGACTTTCTCCCAGTGTTTAACAGCCAGATCAGCTGTGATCCTCCATTCACAAGACAAGCATACAGGCAGCTTGACTCCTAGGTGAAGGCTACCGGGTACACCCCTGTACCCCTAGCTATATTTCAACAATCCATTGTCTTTACTCTTAAACAGGATTCCTTCTCCCCACACTAGTGTTTTTTTCCTGTAGGCTTCTTTTTTGTAGATTTTGCAAATTTTGTTTAGCTGATGGCTCTGTATGCAAATAGACTCTCACTGTAAGACACAATACAAAATGGTCAGCCAGGGAGATCAGGGTCACAGCAAGTTTCTTGGAGCCGAGTTTCCTGTTCAAATATTTTTTCTTTTGTTATTTTGTGTCTCAGTCAGCCGGTTTGTGCCGTGTCAAAGCCGAGGTGAGTCTGAAGAAGGAAGGAACAATGACCTTGCAGATCAGTTCACAGAGGATGTTCCACATACCCAGGGGCGGCAGGTTTATGAAATTTTTGGTGGTGCCCAGAACAGGTCCAAGTCCCCCCCACCACACACACACCTGCCTTTTAAGCCAATATACTTAAAGTCATCCCGGTTAACATTGTTTTGTTGTTACGTTGCTGAGTAGTGGCTCTCAAACTTTTTTTCCACGGACCACTTGAAAATTGCTGAGGATCTTGGCGGACCACTTAATGATCTTTCCAAATGTTGTATGTACCGTTAGCTAACTATTGTAAAGCGCTTTGGATAAAAGTGCTATATTAAAAAAAAACCTAAAAACTAATTAACTTTTTTTGTTCTACACATAAAAGCACACAACTCATATTTTAATATCAGTAGTCTTAACCTTTCTAATGCAATGGATGTGCCCTCTCTCCCCTGCCGCAACAGCCCCCAAGCTGGGACTGGGAAGAAGGGGGGTTCTCTCCCTCTCTCCCCCACTGCAGCAGCCCCTGAGCTCTGGCTGGAAAGGAGGGGGGTCTCTCCCCTCCTACAGCAGCCACAGAGCTGAAGCTGGGAAGGAAGGGGGTCTCTCCCCAGCAGCCGCAGTCCTGAGCCTCTTTCTCTGGCCGCCGTAGCCCTGCACGTCCCAAATTCCCCCCACCGCCCCTTCTCACACCACTGACCACTCCTACCTACTCCCTATTCCTCCCAAGGCCACCACCTCACCTTACATGTGCATCTTCCCCAGGGTCCAGGCACCTAATTAGAGGAGCCACGCCTGCACGGCTCCACTAATTAGGTGGATGGTCCTTCATTCTGTTGTGTGCAGCCACCCAGGACTGCACCTTAGAGGGAACTATCTGCAGACCACCTGAATGGAGCTTGCGGACCAGTGGTGGTCCGTGGACCACAGTTTGAGAACCTCTGAAATAGAGAACATGCTCGTTTAAAGTTGCCCATTGCTCCCTTATAGTATTTGGCAGCCGCCTGCTTTGTCCACTGCTTGCAGATAGAGCAGCCCATTGGAGCTAGCTGGTGGGGCTTGGAACCAGGGTGGGCCGACAGCCCCCCATCAGCTCCCCTAAGTTCCCTGTGTGGCTGCCGCCCAGCAGGCTATCAATTGCTGGGCAGTTCAGGTGTCCCTCCCACCCACTGCCCTGTGCTGTTCCTGCCCTCTGCCTTGGAGCTGCTCCGGGAGCCTCCTGCTTGCTGTGCAGGTAGGGTGACGAGATGTCCTGATTTTATAGGGACAGTCCTGATTTTTGGGTCTTTTTACCTCCCACCCCCTGTCCTGATTTTTCACACTTGCTGTCTGCTCACCCTATGTGCAGGGGGGGGAGGGGGAAGAGGAGTGCTGTTGTCAGGGTGTCCCTCTCCCCCGTTCCTGCTCCCCCATCTCCACAGAGTGGGGAGGGCATGACAGGGCTCAGAATGGAGGGATCATGCTGGCAGCAGCTGCTGTCTCAAAGTCTCTCTCTCACACATAGGGTGTGTATCTCTGTCTTTCTCTCTGCCATGCTGTCTTCCTCCCTCTCCCCTCCATTCCTGCTGCCTTATAGAGTGTGAGGCTGCATTAACAACAATGTGTTAACCCTTGAGGGCTCAGCCGAGTGCTAGTTCATCATTTAGCAGTAAAATATCCCACCCTCTGACTTCACCACCTCAACCAAGCTTCACAATCATCATTGCTGTGTACAGTATTAAATTGTTTGTTTAAAACTTATACTGTGTATATATATAAAATATAGTCTTTTGTCTGGCAAAAAAAAAAAAATTCCCTGGAACCTAACCCCCCATTTACATTAATTCTTATGCGGAAATTGGATTCGCTTAACATCATTTCACTTAAAGTAGCATTTTTCAGGAACATAACTACAACATTAAGTGAGGAGTTACTGTATATTTTTTAAAATAATGTAAAAATGTGAGGGCTCTCGGGTGGGGTTGGTGATGAGGGGTTTGGGGTGTGGGAGGGGGCTCAGGGCTAGGGCAGAGGGTTGGGATACAGGGGGTGATGGCTCTAGGTGGGGCTGGGGATGAGGGGTTTGGGGTGTGGGGGGGGCTCAGGGCTGGGGCAGAGGGTTGAGGTGCAAGGGGTGAGGGCTCTGGGGTGGGACAGGGCTAGGGATGAGGAGTTTGGGGTGCAGACAGGCTGCTCTGGGGCAAGGGCCAGAGAGGAGGATTCCCCCCAGCCCTCTCCCCACAGGCAGCAGTGAGCTCCGGGGGGGGGGGGGGGGGGGCACCAGCCCTCCCCACCTGCCTCCCTGCACCACACTCACCTCGCACCACTGTCACTGCACGTGCTCCTAGGGCCCCTCTCAAGTACATGAAGCCCCCTTGTCTCTCCTGTGGTAGGTGCTGGGGGGGGGGGGCGGGCTGCCATCACATGTGCACCTCTTCCCCTGCTGCTGCTCCTCACTGTAGCCTCACTGAGGGTGGGGGATGGGGCTGCCCCTTGTCCAGCGTGGGACAGGAGTGGTGACTGCAGGCGGGGGGCCCCCCTGTGCTGGCAGAGGGTCCCATTGGAAAAAGAAAGGGTCTGAGGGGGAAGGGCAGGCTCAGGGTCGGCCTGCCCTGGCAGTAGTGGGTGGGGGGCACTAGGACCATGCGGCAGCAGCTGAGGGAGGGAGGCAGCATGGCACTGCAAGGGAGAGACAGGGATGCTCTGCTCGGGGACCCGGAAGGCGAGCCGGGGCAACAAGTGGGGGCTGGGGGACACTCTGGGGAGGCGCGTGGGGGCTGCAGGCGGGGCCGGGGGAGAGACCCGGTCCCGAACATTGGTGGAGCTGGGCTCCCAGGCCCTGAATATTGCTGGAGCACCATGAGCCCATATAACTCACCGCCTATGCACATACCTGGGGCAGCGTGGCAGAAGGAAGGGACCTTCTGCAGGAAATGGATAAACAGGCAGACAATGGCATCACTGGGGAGTGGAGGGCAAGGGGCCATGCAATAAGAGACAATAGTGGGTAAATTGGGAGGGTCAGAGGTGTGCGGGCCCTTGAAGGCGAGGACAAGAATCTTGGTCTTGAAACAGTGTAAGAGGCAAGGTAATGTGGTGAGCATGATGAGTCAGGGAAATGATTGTAGCATCTGGGTTTTGTGTGGACTAGAGAATAGTGATCTGGGTTTCAGGGAATCTAGCAGGAGAAGGTTGCAATAAGTGAGACAGGGTAGGCCCAGAAGTTTTCGATATATGAGAAGGCAGATAGACTTTTGCAAATTTGTGATTCTTTTCCCCTACCCTCTCACCATTTTGCAGATGTAGTGGTTTTAAAACACCTCATGGGTAGCTGGGTCTATGTAGACTTAACTCACAAATAGCTGAGGTCAAAATTAGCCACGTTTTTTGCAAAGTTGATAAGGTTATTGCAGGGGTAGGCAACCTATGGCACGCGTGCCAAAGGCGGCACAACATTTTAAAAACCTTATTTACTTTACATACAACAATAGTTTAGTTATATATTATAGACTTATAGAAAGAGATCTTCTAAAAATGTTAAAATATATTACTGGCACGCGAAACCTTAAATTAGAGTGAATAAATGAAGTCTTAGCACACCACTTCTGAAAGGTTGCCAACCCCTGGGTTATTGTATACATATTTATGTCATCCCTCATGTTTAATTAATATTATGTTGATTTTTCAGATGTGTGGTATTTGTATCTCTCTTTAGAAAACACCCCAGTGTTTAAAATTTCTCATGGGCAATAAGCCATATCTAGATTTACCTCATGAATAATAAAGATGATGGAAATTGATGTGCACATCAGTATTACAGTGGTGCAGGAGCACCCCTATAGATAAGGTTATGTCATGACATTTGTTTAAAGGTGGATCTTTCTAAGTCCTCTAAAATTGACATGTTCAGTTTGTTTTCTTTTAAATTTGGTGTGCCTCGGGAGGGTGAAGAGTAGGATTAGTAATCGAAATTTGGAGTCATTTTGGCCAGGGGTTCCAGAGATATAAGGGTCTAGAAAGATAGCCATTTAAAAAAAAAAGGTTCTAGGGTTTTTGTTTTTTCGGGGGGCAGAGCCGGAGATCAAATTATTGACGTGATGCTGGTCACAATCGTCTCAATCTGTTGAGTTTTATAACAGATAGTTCATGGCATCTGCTTAATCTTTGAGGGACCCTGTGACCGGGATCCAGTGGAGGCCAGCTGAGGTCACTCAATTAGGGTGAACTGCAAAGAATGGGGCAGACAATCCCCAAAGCTGGTGGATATTCCAATACACCTCTACCCCGATATAACATGACCCGATATAACACGAATTTGGATATAACGCGGTAAAGCAGTGTTCGGGGGGGGGAGGGCTGCGCACTTCGGCGGATCAAAGCAAGTTCGATATAACACGGTTTCACCTATAACACAGTAAGATTTTTTGGCTCCCAAGGACAGCGTTATATCGAGGTAGAGGTATACTTAGATTTACCAAGCCAGCACAAATCAGCTTCTTTATCAATAGGTACCGTAATTAGGGTAACTTTGAAGTAGGTCCATCACTGGTACTTAGCTATATGAATTATCATAAGGCAATTGCCTGTTCCTTGCTATACATTTCAAAGAGAGACAAATACAACGATATCCCATGTTTACAATTCATTTAAATGCTAGGATGTTATTTTGACCTCTGAATTATCAGAATACAGCATAGATAGGGACTGTTGATTACATTGTTGACCACTACCCATATATATGTAAATACACAAAAACATTATCTCCCCATATGTCTTTAAGGGTTGAATTTGAGTAATTCATCCTGCAGGATGTTTAACCCTTTCTGGTCATGCATCACAGACCCAAACTGAGAACAATAAGAAAATGTATCTTTTTTTTTTTTAAACTGTGGATGCGCCTATTCCAAAAAACAGCTAGATCAGTGGTTTTCAACCTTTTTCATTTGTGGCCCCCTAAAAAATTTCGAATGGAGGTGCAGACCCCTTTGGAAATCTTAGATCACAGGTTGAAAACCACTGAACTAGAGGGTTTCCATTCCCAACTGTGACACTGCACCCCATATTCTTCGCAGTGATATTCTTATATGATTCTGACATAATTATAATATATTTAATGCAAGATAAGTCATGTGAGGTGTCATTGGAAAAGCTATGATTTGCTGAATATGATTATCCCATTTGTATGTGTGACAGAATCCCTGAGGTGCAGCATGGGATTGTGGACTGCCATGCCCCCTTTACTCTCCAGCCTGGGCTGTCTCTCACAATGCGTTGCTAGTGACAAGCAGCAAACCCCTCTATCATTCAGCACAACAGCATGTGGAGCCCCACACCCAGCTAGATTGCATGAGTGCTCCCAGAGCCAGGGCAGGCTCTAAGTTTTTTGCTGCCCCAAACAGCAAAAAAAAGCGCCGCCCCGCCGAGCCCCCCCCCCCCCCCGCCGAGCGCCGTGCCGCCGGAGCCCGCCCTCCCCGCCGAGCGCTGCGCCACCGGAGCGCTCCCCCCCCCGCGGAATGCTGCGCCGCGCCGTGCTGCCCCCCGCCACCCCAAGATTGGCCGCCCCTTACCAGGTGCCACCCCAAGCATGTGCTTGGTTGCCTGGGGCCTGGAGCCGGCCCTGCCCAGAGCCACTCATGAATCACACAGAGATAGGCATCAGCCAAGTCCTCCCAGGTCCCAACCTTGTACCTCAGGAATATACCGGCTTGCACTGCCCAGAGCAGTGCAAATTTATTAATTGGTACACCACTTCATCAATGGAAAGTGGATATACACCAGCCTTTGTAAACCTGAGCAAGCACACCCTTACCAAACACTTCAGGCAAACTCACTGGTAAAGATAAACAGTAAAAGAAGTTTATTGACTACAAAAGATAGATTTTAAGTGATTATACATGATAGGCAAAAAATGAGAATTAGTTACCGAAAGAAAATAAAATATAAGCACGCAGTCTAATCTCTCAACCCTATTAGACTGGTCAACATTTAGATTAAGCAGTTTTTCTCACTCCACTGGATACTGCAGTTTTTAATATACAGGTTTGTTCCTTAAATCTGGGCCAGTCTCCTCTGTTGGAGTCTTCAGTCTTCTGAGTGTCTTTGTTGTTTGCAGCATAGGGGAAGGGGGCAGGAGAAAGGCCAAGCATAGGCCCCTGTGTTCTGTTTTATACCCTCAGTCCCATGTGCTTGGAGAACACAAGTTCAGGCATGTCTGGTGGGCATTGCTGATTCCCCAGGCAAGGTTGAGCAATTCCCCTGGTGTGGCCTTATGCAGGTTGTAGCTCCCTTGCTGGACAATGGCTGGTGACTTCTGTTCAGCAGCATCCACCCACGTGTTGGTTACCTCCCTTGTCACAGGCGTCCACTTTCCAAAGCGCCGGGGGTGCTCTGTCCCAGGCCCTACTCCCACTCCACCCCTTCCCCACCTCTACCTTAGTCCTGACCTAAAAGGGAGTTGCAGTGGGGTCACAAGGTTATTTTAGGGGGGTCGTGATATTGTCACCCTTACTTCTGCGCTGCCTTCATAGCTGGGTGGCTGGAGAGTGGCAGCTGTTGGCCAGGCGCCTCACTATGAAGGCTGCTGGCGGGGTGCTGCAGCACAGAAGTAAGGGTGGCAATACCATACCATGCCACTTTACTTCTGTGCTGCTGTCTTCAGAGCTGGGTGGTTGGAGAATGACAGCTGCTGACTGACGGCCCAGCTCTGCAGACAGCAGCACAGAAGTAAGGGTGGCAATACACCATAACATGCCATCCTTACTTCTGCGCTACTGCTGGCAGCAGCTCTGCCTTTGGAGCTGGAGTCCCGGCCAGCAGCCGCCGCCCTCCAGCTGCCTAGTGCCACCGCCAGCAGCAGCACAGTAGTAATGGTAGCAGTACCGCACCCCCACACACACACTCCTTTTTGGGTCAGGACTGTTAGAGGATGTGATAAATGAAAGGGGGGGGGTAGCTCCCTTTTATGGATACCCAGCCAGCCAGTTAGCTATAAATCCCTTTTGGTAGTTGTTCTCTACTTGTTTTACCTGTAAAGGGTTAAAAAGTCTCCGTGCATAGGTAAAAGGAAGGGAGTAGGCACCTGACAAAAGGGCCAATGGTAAGGCTAGAACTTTTTAAAATTGGGAATAAAAGTTCCCCTTTGTCTGTCTATGTTGTTCTCCCAGAGAGCAGAGACAGGGCTGGAACTATGCTGTAAAAAGCTTTGGGTCAGGTATGAAAAATCACCAGATCATATCTAGAAACTACTCATTTGAAACCCCAGATATGTAAGTAGATCAGGAAATGTCTAGGAACCCGCGATTAGGTTTATCTCTTTTATTTCTTTATGGCTTGTGGACTCCTCTGTGCTAACCCCAGGTGCTTTTGTTTTGCTTGTAACCTTTAAGCTGGACCTCAAGAAGCTATCTTGATGCTTAATCCTTGTAATGGTTGTTTTTTTTTAAAAACCTAGCAAAAAGCCTAAGTTCCAGATGTATTTTCTTTCTTTTTGTTTTTAATAAAATTTACCTTTTTTAAGAACAGGATTGAATTTGTGTCCCTAAGAGGTTTGTGCATATGTTGTTTAATTAGCTGATTTCCATTGTTTTCTTTCTCAGCTCTTCTCTGGAGAAGGGGGTGAGAGGGCTTCAGGGTACCCCACAGGAAGGAATTCCCAGGTGTGCCTTCCTGGGTTCTCAAAGGGGTTTTTGCACTTGGGTGGTGGCAGAATCTACCCATCCAAGGTCAGAGAAAAGCTGTAATCTTGGGAGTTTAATACAAGCCTGGAGTGGCCAGTATTAAGTTTTAGAATCCTTACTGGCCCCCACCTTCTGCACTCAAAGTGCCAGAGTGGGGAATCAGCCTTGACAGAGGGCTTTCCCTTTACCCTCTCCCCTGGTTCTTGTCATGCAGACAGAAAGCAAACGACCAGAAGTCCAAAGTGCAGGCAATGCAATGTTTATTGGGGTTAGTTTCCAGCAACCATGTATACCATAACTGTGATGCTGCAGAGCCTTGTTTCCCAGTGTTCCGCCCCACTCTCTTCAGCAGGCATAATTATACCTGAAATGCACACCCACAGTCCCAACTCTTACAACTTATGAATATGTTCCGTTTTGGGGGGTTGTGGGTCTGGGGTCTTTGTCCCATCTCTTTTGTACCCCATGGGAGGGGTAAGGAGTGAGGTTGTGCTACAGTCAGGTGCAGGCATTTCTCCAGCCTTTTAGTGTTTTACCTTCCTCCCAATCTCCTCTTGGTCCTCCCGACTGGTTGCTTGACCTTGCCTTGAGATAGGAGTTGAGGCAGTCTTCAAGTGTGCGCTCATATTTTATACCCCAACCATGCCCAGAAACACTTTAGCTGCTCTTATTTGTTCCCACTATACTAACAAACCCCTCTGGCTAGGCAGAGGCAACATACACAGTATTTTTGTCCTTTGTTTACACATATTAGTAAGAATGTATGTGTATCAAAAAAATCAAACTCAAAATACTATCTCAGGCAAAAGTACAGGCCTGAATCCTACACTGGCACTAGCACTCCTAACAAGGACCCCTACAATTACAACACCATGAAATTTCAGATTTAATAGCTGAAATCATTAAATTTATTATTTTAAAATCCAATGACTGTGAAATTGACCAAAATGGACTGTGAATTTGCTAGGGCTCTACACACATGATGCTGAACTCCATCTTGGGATGTCAGTATTTTTCCACAGACTGGTCTGGGAACCAAGCTTTGAAACAAAGGGTTCCTGCCATATGCAAAAGCTATATAAGGCAGGGAGTGACATCATCTGGGGTTCTTCACTCCCCACACAAGAACGATCCTGCAAAGACCTGAGAAACAAAGACTGAAGTGGGGGAAGTGCTGGACCCAGGCTAAAAGGATTTCTAGCCTGTGAATGAAACGCCTTGGGATTCCAAGCTGTAAAGCAAGTGCAGCTTGCCCCTTAAGAAACTGCAGCCTGCTTGTATCATCTCTTTGGGTATGAATAGCAGATTCTCACCCTATCTATTTAGTATATTAAGCTTAGTTTGCATTTTTTATTTGCTAGGGAATCTGCTTTGATCTATTTGCTATCCCTTATAATCACTTAAAAATCTATCTTTTGTAGTTAATAGACTTGTTTTTGCTTTATCTAAACCAGTGAATTGGAGTGAAGTGTATGGGAATCATAACTCCGGGGTAAAGGCTGTTGTATATTCCTCTCCACATTGAGGGAGAGGGCGAATTTTATGAGCTTATGCAGAACAGTTCCCTGTGCAGTGCAAGATGGTATAATTTTGGGTGTATACTCCAGTGGGGGATGAGAGTCTGGAAACCTGGGAAATTGGTTGCTGTCTGCTGCATGTATTTGAGTGGCTTGGGTGAAGCGGCTCTGTTTGGGTGTGTTGGCGCCACCTATTGTCGTGGTGGGTGATAACAGGGCCTGGGTTAGGCTGGTTGTGTCCCCAAACAGTGTGAGCAGGGCCAACCCAGCTGAGTGGTTAGAGGGGCCCAGGGGTTCCTACAGCTCCCAGACTGCACCCCAGGAATGACAACTTGTGACAGAGGTGCAAACCCCTTTGGCAATCTTAGGGTTTGTCTACACTACGAAATTAGGTCGAATTTATAGAAGCCGGTTTTATAGAAATCGGTTGTATACAGTCGATTGTGTGTGTCCCCACATAAAATGCTCTAAGTGCTCTAGTCGGTGGACCGCGTCCACAGTACCGAGGCTAGTGTCGACTTCCGGAGCATTGCACTATGGTAGCTATCCCACAGTTCCCGCAGTCTCCGCCGCCCATTGGAATTCTGGGTTGAGATCCCAATGCCTGAATGATGCAAAACAGTGTCGCGGGGGGTTCTGGGTACATGTCGTCAGGCCCCTCCCCCTCCATCAGAGCACCGACAGACAATAGATTCGCGCCTTTTTACCTGGGTTACCTGTGCAGACAACATATCACGGCAAGCATGGAGCCCGCTCAGATCAGCTCACTGTCACCATATGTCATCTGGGAGCCGGCAGACGTGGTACTGCATTGCTACACAGCAGTAGCAGCTAACTGCCTTTTGACGGTAGACAGTGTAACATGAATGGTAGCCGTAAGGCTGCATTGCACCAGCCCCTTGCCTTTTGGTAGAAGATGGTATATTACGACTGGTATCTGTCGTCGTTGTACTGCAGTGGCTGTCAATCATGGGCACCTGGGCAGACATGCAACTGTCTCGATGATGATGGCTATCAGTCGTAGTATGCTATTTTCTGCCAATCGCCCAGTATTTTCTGCTAAGCACCCAGAAGAGGCCGAGGGCGATCTGGGTGCTGGCAGACATGGGTCTGGCAGACGTGGGGCTGCATTGCTACACAGCAGCAGCCCCTTGCCTTTTGGTAGAAGATGGCATATTACGATTGATATCCATTGTCGTCGTACTGCAGTGGCTATCAGTCATGCTACACCGTCGGCTGACAGCTTAAGATGTAAAAAATAGATTTGTTCTGTATTCATTTGCTTCCCCTCCCTCTGTGAAATCAACGGCCTGCTAAACCCAGGGTTTTGAGTTTAATCTTTGGGGGGGCCATTCTGTGTGACAGTTGTTTGTGTTTCTCCCTGATGCACAGCCACCTTTCTTGATTTTAATTCCCTGTACCTGTACGCCATGTCGTCACTCGGCCCTCCCTTCCTCCCTCCCTCCTTCCCTTGGTCCATCAGATACTAGTTTCGCGCCTTTTTTCAGACCAGGCGCCATAGCTAGCACTGGGATCATGGAGCCTGCTCAGATCACCGCAGCAATTATGAGCACTATGAACACCACGCGCATTGTCCTGGAGTATATGCAGAGCCAGGACATGCCAAAGCGAAACCCGGACCAGCCGAGGAGGCGATTGCAGCACGGCGACGAGAGTGATGAGGAAATTGACATGGACATAGCCCTCACACAAGGTACGGGCCCCAGCAATGTGGAAATCATGGTGTTACTGGGGCAGGTTCATGCCGTGGAACGCCGATTCTGGGCACGGGAAACAAGCACAGACTGGTGGGACCGCATCGTGCTGCAGGTGTGGGACGATTCCCAGTGGCTGCGAAACTTTCGCATGCGTAAGGGCACTTTCATGGAACTTTGTGACTTGCTTTCTCCTGCCCTGAAGCGCCAGAATACCAGGATGAGAGCAGCCCTCACAGTTAAGAAGCGAGTGGCGATAGCCCTGTGGAAGCTTGCAACGCCAGACAGCTACCGGTCAGTCGGGAATCAATTTGGAGTGGGCAAATCTACTGTGGGGGCTGCTGTGATCCAAGTTGCCAGAGCAATGAAAGACCTGGTGATATCAAGGGTAGTGACTCTGGGCAACGTGCAGGCCATAGTGGATGGTTTTGCTGAAATGGGATTCCCAAACTGTGGTGGGGCGATAGACGGAACCCGTATCCCTATCTTGGCACCGGAGCACCAAGCCACCGAGTACATAAACCGCAAGGGGCACTTTTTAATGCTGCTGCAAGCCCTGGTGGATCACAAGGGACGTTTCACCAACATCAACGTGGGATGGCCGGGAAAGGTACATGATGCTCGCGTCTTCAGGCACTCTGCTCTGTTTCGAAAGCTGGAGGAAGGGACTTTCTTCCCGGACCAGAAAGTAACCGTTGGGGATGTTGACATGCCTATCGTGATCCTTGGGGACCCAGCCTACCCCTTAATGCCATGGCTCATGAAGCCGTACACAGGCAGCCTGGACAGGAGTCAGGATCTGTTCAACTACAGGCTGAGCAAGTGCCGAATGGTGGTGGAATGTGCATTTGAACGTTTAAAAGTGCGCTGGCGCAGCTTACTGACTCGCTCAGACCTCAGCGAAAAGAATATCCCCATTGTTATTGCTGCTTGCTGTGCGCTCCACAATATCTGTGAGAGTAAGGGGGAGACATTTATGGCGGGGTGGGAGGTTGAGGCAAATCGTCTGGCCGCTGATTATGCGCAGCCAGACACCAGGGCGGTTAGAGGAGCACAGCAGGGTGCGGTGCACATCAGAGAAGCTTTGAAAACGAGTTTTGTGACTGGCCAGGCTACTGTGAAACTTCTGTTTGTTTCTCCTTGATGAACCCTCCGCCCCCCCCACCCGGTTCACTCTACTTCCCTGTAAACCAACCACCCCACCCTCCCCTCCCCACTTTGAGCACCGCTTGCAGAGGCAATAAAGTCATTGTTACTTCACATTCATGCATTCTTTATTAATTCATCACACAACTAGGGGGATAATTGCCAAGGTAGCCCGGGATGGGTGGGGGAGGAGGGAAGGAAAAGGACACACTGCATTTTAAAACTTTAACTCTTATTGAAGGCCAGCCTTCTGATGCTCAGGCAATCATGTGCGGTGGAGTGACTGGGTGGCCAGAGGCCCCCCCACCGTGTTCTTGGGCGTCTGGGTGAGGAGGCTATGGAACTTGGGGAGGAGGGCTGTTGGTTACACAGGGGCTGTAGCGGCGGTCTCTGCTCCTGCTGCATTTCCTGCAGCTCAACCATACGCTGGAGCATATCAGTTTGATGCTCCAGCAGCCAGAGCATCGACTCTTGCCTTCTGTCTGCAAGCTGACGCCACCTATCATCTTCAGCCCGCAACTTGCTCTGTTCATCCCGTGATTCAGCCTGCCACCTCTCCTCTCGTTCATACTGTGCTTTTCTGTAGTCTGACATTGACTGCCTCCACGCATTCTGCTGTGCTCTATCAGTGTGGGAGGACATCTGCAGCTCCGTGAACATATCGTCCCACGTCCTCCGTTTTCTCTTTCTAATGTTCACTAGCCTCTGTGAAGGAGAAACATTTGCAGCTGGTGGAGGAGAAGGGAGAGGTGGTTAAAAAAAGACACATTTTAGAGAACAATGGGTACACTCTTTCACGTTACATTTTGCTGTTCACATTACACAGCACATGTGCTTTCGTTACAAGGTCGCATTTTTCCTCTTATAGTGAGGGCCTGCCGGTTTCATGTGAGAGATCACTCATGCAGTGCCAGGCAACAGATTTCAGCTTGCAGGCAGCCATGGTAAGCCACAGTCTTTTGGCTTTTTTAACCTTCTTAACATGTGGGAATGGTTTCAAACAGCAGCGCCCTCATTTCCTATATCAAGCATGAATTGGGTTGGCCATTTAAAATGGGTTTGCAATGTAAAAGGAGGGGCTGCGGTTTCCGGGTTAACATGCAGCACAAACCCAACTAACCCCCCCCACACACACCCAATTCTCTGGGATGATCACTTCACCCCTCCCCCCACCGCGTGGCTAACAGCGGGGAACATTTCTGTTCAGCAGAGCAGGAACGGGCACCTCTGAATGTCCCCTTTATAAAATCACCCCATTTCAACCAGGTGACCGTGAATGATATCACTCTCCTGAGGATAACAAAGAGCGATAAGGAATGGATGTTGTCTGCATGCCAGCAAACACCGGAACCATACGCTACAATGCTTTGTTATGCAATGATTCCAGACTACGTGCTACTGGCCTGGCGTGGTAAAGTGTCCTACCATGGCGGACGGGATAAGGCAGCCCTCCCCAGAAACCTTTTGCAAAGGCTTTGGGAGTACATGAAGGAGAGCTTTCTGGAGATGTCCCTGGAGAATTTCCGCTCCATCCCCATACACGTTAACAGACTTTTCCAGTAGCTGTACTGGCCGCGATTGCCAGGGCAAATTAATCATTAATCATTAAACACGCTTGCTTTTAAACCATGTGTAATATTTACAAAGGTACACTCACCAGAGGTCCCCTGTGTGCCCTCAGGGTCTTGGGTGAGTTCAGGGGTTACTGGTTCCAGGTCCAGGGTGACAAACATATCCTGGCTGTTGGGGAAACCGGTTTCTCCGCTTCCTTGCTGCTGTGAGCTATCTACATTACCTCCATCCTCATTTTCCTCGTTCCCCGAACCCTCTTCCCTGTGTGTTTCTCCAGTGAGAGAGTGATAGCACACAGTTGGGGTAGTGGTGGCTGCACCCCCTAGAATGGCATGCAGCTCCGCGTAGAAGCGGCAAGTTTGCGGCTCTGCCCCGGACCTTCCGTTTGCTTCTCTGGCTTTGTGGTAGGCTTGCCGTAGCTCCTTAATTTTCATGCAGCACTGCTGTGCGTCCCTGTTATGGCCTCTGTCCTTCGTGGCCTTGGAGACCTTTTCTAATACTTTGCCATTTCTTTTACTGCTACGGAGTTCAGCTAGCACTGATTCATCTCCCCATATGGCGAGCAGATCCCGTACCTCCCGTTCGGTCCATGCTGGAGCTCTTTTGCGATCCTGGGACTCCATCACGGTTACCTGTGCTGATGAGCTCTGCGTGGTCACCTGTGCTCTCCACGCTGGGCAAACAGGAAATGAAATTCAAACGTTCGCGGGGCTTTTCCTGTCTACCTGGTCAGTGCATCTGAGTTGAGAGTGCTGTCCAGAGCGGTCACAATGAAGCACTGTGGGATAGCTCCCGGAGGCCAATAATGTCGAATTCCGTCCACACTACCCCAATTCAGACCCGCAAAGGCCGATTTTATCGCTAATCCCCTCGTCGGAGGTGGTGTAAAGAAACCGGTTTAAAGGGCCCTTTAAGTCGAAAGAAAGGGCTTCGTCATGTGAACGTGTCCAGGCTTAATTCGATTTAACACAGCTAAAGTCGACCTAAACTCGTAGTGTAGACCAGGCCTTAGACCATAGGTTGAAAACCACTGAACTAGAAGGTTTCCATTCCTACCATTTTATATGCTTTACACTCACTCGATAATCATAAGTGCACTAAAATCCAGTTAGTCGGGTTGCTTTGAAATATGGTGTGCCTCATAGGGGTGCAGAGTAGTGTTAGGGATAAAATTTTGGGGTCATTTAAGCAAGGGGTTCCTTAGTTATTACAGGCCTCCCAGAAAAACAGTTTCTTTCTGTTGCCTTCTGCTGAGAGGTACTAATGACTGGATGAATCACAGATCTTTTGATGGCTGTGAACTCACCCTTCAATTAACATAACTAAGGATAAGTTAATCACAACCCCGACCTAAGACAAAAGGAGTTTTGAACTGAGTGGCTGGAGTTCCTGCAATTTGTGAGTCATGGGTGGCAATTTTGGAGGGAATGTAATCAAAGAATTTTGAGGGAAACAGACATGTGAACGGCTCCTGGGGGGAGGAGGGGCATTAGGGGGCAGAAGAGTCAGGGCATAGGGAGACAGAGGTTTGGAGCAGGGGGAGGGGGATAAATGTGGATGGATGGTAGGAGAGGTGAAGAATTGTACCCACCCAGCTCTCCCAATGCACCCCAATCATGTACCCCTCCCCTCTGTAGCCTGAGATCTGCCAATGCTCCCAACTCCCCCTGCACCCCAACCACCCTCTAGCCCCAGCTCTGCTAGTGCATCCTATAGCAGAGTTGCCATTCACCAGGTGCCCCTTTGTAGCCAGAGGTGTTTCTGTATGGCCCTGCCTCTGGTCCCTGTCTTCAGGGAGGGCCCTGTGAAAACACCCCTGAAACTGGGTCAGTAGCCCAAGGTAATTAAAACTAGTCCTCAGTGTCCCGAACACAAAGTCCATCATAACAACCGCAGTTCATACCCATCTCCATGCTCCTGTCCTCCACAGAGACTTTGCTCAGCAGAAGCCTAGCCTTCTGGCTTCCTTCCTCTCTCCACGCGCACCCTGTTCTGAGACAGATGGCAGCGGATATACTACCCTCCTTCTGAGAGCTTCTCCCACTTGGGCAGGGGAGAGGGGAGCTCTGCTCCACCCTACATTATAGAGCTCCTGATTGTGGGCCCTTAAACTGACGGTGTCCTGGGATCTTCCCATCCCTCTGCTAACACCCAGGACCACCTCTTCTCTTCCAGTTGTGTTTGGTTTCTGATACTGTGCTCACAGTAACTTCCCTGGAATGGGGTCTTCTGACTCCCCCCACCCCCTTAGTGTAAGTGGGAGAATGGTCCCGCTATTGTGGGGAACTTTCCTGCTTATACACTACCCAGGTGGAATTGGCTAGCGAAAGGATCTGAGTCCTCGCTCCCACTCCCTTTACTCAGAGGCCTCCCTGATCTCAAGGGCGCCCCTTCCACTCTCCTGTGTGGTGGAGTTCTCGTAACCCCAACAAGGCTGGGCCCAGGATTCCTGGGGGGCTCAACCCTCAACCTTGTCATGGTCACTTAGGACAGGGGCTAGGGCAAGGGTGGCCAACCTGAGCCTGAGAAGGAGCCAGAATTTACCAATGTACATTGCCAAAGCGCCACAGTAATACATCAGCAGCCCCCCAGCAGCTCCCACCACTCGCTCGCAGCATCTTCCACCCACCAGCAGCCCTGCCAATCAGCGCCTCCCCGCACCTCCCAATCAGGTGTTTCATGAGGTGCAGGAGGCTCTGGGGGGGAAGTGGGAGAAGCGAGGGCACAGCAGACTCAGGGGAGGGGGCAGGAAGGGGTGGAGTGGGGGCAGAGCCTGTGGCAGAGCCAGGGGTTGAGCAGTGACCATTGGAAAGTTGGTACGTGTAGCTCCAGCCCCGGAGTCGGTGCCTATACAAGGAGCCGCATATTAACTTCTGAAGAGCCGCATGTGGCTCCAGAGCCACAGGTTAGCCACCCCTGGGCTAGGGTGTCCTTGCTCCGGGGTGCTCTCTCTGCACTGGATGCTTGCCTGACCCACTGATCATTACATACAGTTCAAAGCAATACAATTTATTAAATACAAATACAATTTATTAAACAGCAATCAATTAAAAAAAAAAGGGAAAAAATGGGAAAGGTTAAAAGAAAACACGTCACCCTGCTCTGTGGCACTGGGACATCACAACCAACATCTCTGGAATGTAAGGGAAGTTCAGTCTGTTTCTCACATGTCCCAGGCCTACTTCTCGGGCCCTGGCTGTGCTGCAGGGATGCCCAGGTTGGACACTTGCTCTGGCGGAGGCCACATGCCCTCAGGCTTTAGGTGGCAGGACCCTTCTTCCCAGCATCGCCCCCGCCCTGTAAGGGTTATGATCCCCCTCCAAGTCTGGCCTGCAAGGCCTCTTGGCTAGGGGCATCTCCCTATGCTGAGCCCTCGGCCCAGGGTCCAACTGGCTCTCCCGAACTACTCACTGCACCCAGTTCCAGACAGCTACAGCTCCACTCTGCCTCAGCACTTCTGCTGCCCTGCCTCCAGCTCCCTGGGCTGCTTCTCTGGCCCCTCTGGCTCTGGTTGCTGCAGCTCTGCTCCCAGGACAGCTCTGCTCTGTGGGCTGCTTCTGTCACTCTGCTCCCAGCACTGACCTGCTTCCTGGGCTGTTTTTCTGGCCCCTCTGGATCTGACACAGCTCTGCTCGGGCCCCTGATTTCTACTTAGCTCAGCCACACTCTGTCTGACCCAGGCAATTCCAGCTCACATGGAGGATGGGACCCCCTGGCCTCCTGACTCCCTGATTAGCCTGTCTGCCCTGTCAATCAGGCTGACCTGGAGCATTGGCCTCTCCCCATTGTTCCTGGGGACTGTCAGTCTCAGGGTCCTGATTTCCCATTTACCCTTCCCCTTCCTTTTGATACTGGGAGCTAGCCAACCAAAAAACCCCACTGAGTTTTAGTAAGAGAACAACAGTCCCCTTACATTAGGTTTAACTGGCTAGGACACCCCATTACAGATCCCAACACCTGGCACGCCTATATGTCTCCATCCTCCAGTGCTGCCACTGCATCCCCACCTTCCTGTACTCCAACCCCCTTGGACTCCGCAGCTCTACCAGTGCACCTCAACCCCTTGCACTCCAACTTCCCAGCTCTGCCAGGGCACCCTAACCATCCGGCACCCCAACATCCCTGTACTCCAAACTGCCTGCACACCACAGCTTTGTCAATGCACCCCAATGCCCCTGCTCTCCCAGTTGTCAGTTCATCAAAAGCACTCTGCACCCCAACCTTCCTGCATCCCAACTCCCCTGCACCCCCCAGCTCTGCCAGTGCATTCCAGCCACCTTTCATCCTCTATCAGTGCACCTCAACCCCCCTACACCCCAACCTTCCTGCACACCACAGCTCTGCCAATGCACCCCAACACTTCACAAAAGTTATTAACAAGTGTTGGAAGGACATTAATCAGAAAATTGAAGGGTTCATTTCTCAGAGATGAGGTACATGTATTTGATGCGTGTGTGTGTGTCCCTCAAACAAAAAACTATCAGTGTCCTGTAACAGAAATTCTGTCTGTAATTTCTCACTGGCCCTGCCACAAACTGCACACCCTCCCAACCAGTCTGAAACACATCCAGGAAAACCATTCCACTGTAACACAGTTGTCCTTTGCTCCAGGCACTGCATGTGAGTAATGGGAAGTAACAGCTTCTCTGAAACCAGCAATAAAAATGTTTGTATACTAGAGAATGAAGACTTCAGGGAGATGAGTTCCTTGCTTGCAGGAACAGGGTACAGTAGTGTGGAAGGCAGCAAATGAGTCGGGGGCATAAATGAGGTGGTGTGTTGACACAGGGCTGATGAAATCCAGCTGATGTGAGTGTAGTGAGCTGGGTCAGTGTGTGTCATGATCACGGATTCTAGTTTTCCGTGAAAAAAAAAACCCAAAATTCTTTGATAATAATAATTAAAAAAAAAATCTGCACTTTTGCACGATTAAAAGGAAATGCTGAACTTTAGTTTCCCTTGCCACAATATATATAGGTATCAGTTGAACAAAATGATTTATTGATATAATTTACAATTTTTAAGCAAATTCAAAGCCAACCAGTGCCATCAATCATTATAATAAAATAGAATAAATAGAGTTGCAATTTGTATTTCTTACAAATACCAAATACTTCTATGTCTGTATTCTATATTTCAGAAAATTGTTTTTTAAATGCACAAAAACACTGGATGATCCAGTCACAGTGCATTGTTTCTTTAGTGTTTTCAATGGCCCTGCTGTTTCAGTCTCTTGTTTTCATTTCTTTTAATTCAGTTTATGTTTAGTGCTTTTCATGTGTTTTACAATTGTTTGCCTTGGAAAGTAATCTGCAGTCTTGCGGCATACATTACAGAATAGCACATTACCATCAGTGTGACATTTGTCCAAACTCAGTGACATGATCTTTAGGATGATTTTAAAGTCTTCGGCATCTTTTCCTAACTTTAATTACTGACATCTGGGGGCTGAAGTGAAATTTGAGATTCATTAAAACACAAACCCCTATACGCCATTGAATAACCTTTATATGCCGGAAGCAGTTTATTGGAATATGTTTAGCTATGTAAATTAAAAGCACATTCAAAAATCAATCACAAGAGGGGGAGTTTGCACACATTGAATAAGTGACACTGGTACTGTCAGTAAAATGTAATTAATAGTTAATATGTTTTTATTTTTTCACAAAATGTAAAATCTAAAAATTCTCTGTAAAAATGCAAATTGCACATTTTTCTGTGGCAAATGGATTTTTAAGACCACTGGTCATGACCCACAGGTCTCAAACCTGGACCCACAAGGGTCAGTGGCACAACCATGTGCCAACTCTCCACCTAGCAGCCTACTAACAATAGCTTACCTGAGACCAATGAAGCCCAGCCTCAGTGTGAGGCCCACCACTGAGGTCTGATTGGCAAAGTCCCAGAGTGGCTGATTGGCCCATGGGCCCTACTTAAACCAGCAGCAGGACCAGGAAGCTATCTGAACAACTGGGCTCCACCCTGCTCTGAACTATGTGGCCCTTGCCTCCCTCAGCTTGATCTCCTGGCATCTGACTTGTAGTTCCTGACCTCCAGTTTGTCTCCTGCCTCTGACCCCCTAGTATCCTGACCTGGCCTGACTCTGGTTACCGACTTGTGGTTCTGATAGTTTGTCTCCTGCTTCTGATCTCCCTGTATCCCGACCCAGCTTACTCTTGACTCCTGTGTCAAGACATTGGACTCTGTGCCAGGTCTGGCCACCCACAACCTGGCTGTGACAACTTGTTTGGACCACAAAAAGCCTGCAGGATCAAGCCCAGTGCGAGAAGGATGGACCTAGCAGCACCAACACAGCCACCAGAAGCACTGGACTGACACAATGGGCCCTCCATCTCCAGGAAGATAATCAAGCACTGCAGGCCAAATTGAACAGCTGTAAAGCAAGGCAGCTCAGCACTGAGAATACTGTGCTATGAACACAGTGTGTGGCACCTTGCCCCAAACAGGGGCCTGCAATACCCTTGCCCCAATGGGATTTGCTGGTGATTACAAGGTTTCGTGAACCAATGCTGCCTTCTGTTTCTGATGCATCCCCAAATCTATGCCTCTAACTTGGCCAAGGTGGCCTCAGTGATCAGCCTGCTGAAAGGAGAAGTGTTAGACTGGGCCTGACTGCTGGAAGGCCATAATCTGGTGCTGTCAAACTGGGATGCCTTTCTTCAATCCATGTCACCATCTTCGATGTCCCTCACTGAGCTCAAACAGATGAGGCCATGCCCAGAGGACTCTGGCAGGAGCAAAGCATAGTGGCCTCCTATGCAGCACATTTTTGCCACCTCAGTGGGTACAAAGTGGAATGAAGCAGCGCAGGTGTATGAGTTCTGGTGGGGCTTGCGGGAAGAAATCAATGATGAACTGGCCGATGTAGAGACACCTATGAGCCTAGATACCATTGAGGACTTTACCATCTGCATTGATAATCGGCTGCAAGAACAAAGGGAGGAGAAAAGACTTTTTTGCAGCCTCCCTACTTGCATACTCTGACCTCAGCTTCTTTATCGCCTGATGAATCTATGCAAGATTTGCCTCATCATCAGCTGACACCCAAAGAACAGGAATGGTGCTGTCAGCATCACCTGTGCCTCTTCTGTGATGAACCTGGCCACGCTATCTTGGCCTGCCACAAATGCCACGGAGCTCGGGGAAACAAGCCAGCCCAGGCCCTTGAGAGAAGAGAATATTCCCATTCCCTAGTCCTCACTGAGATGCACCCTGAGACCCATTTAGAGGCTTCTCATTTGCAGGTGCCTATCCAGCTATCCAATGGATGCTCCTCCAACAGATTCTCATCAATTCAGGAGCAGTGTACAATTTCATGAATGCAGCTACTGCTCAGGCCCTACAGATATCCCTGCTATGCAAAGCCGCACCTGACATGACTGAAGGTACTGATAGTTCCAGCCGTCTCCAGGCCCAGTTGTGGAGGAGACTGTACCTCTGGAGTTGATTATTCAGGGACACAACAGAGAAAGAATGCAATTTGGCATGATCCATTCCCTGCATTTTCCTCTAATCCTGGCTGATATTTCATGACCCCTCATGCATTGGCAAGAGCAAACAGTTACTTTCTCCTCAGAATTCTGCCAACAGCATGGTCAGGGACTAAGAAATGTTGCACCTAGATCCAAGAAGGCTCAGGTAGGTGTAGTTGCCTGCACTGAAACACTCACTGGGGGAACTATGGAAAACCCCCCCCCACACACACACACACACACACCATGACTACACTGATGTCTGAGAAGAAGAATGCAGAAAACCTCCCCCCACATCGGGACTACAACTGCCCTGTAGAACTTCAGCCAGGGCACAGGCGTGGGGTGGGCAAATGGCTCCACTCCCCGGCGTGGCAAGCTGTGGGGTCCGCACTCCTGGGCTGGAGCGGCCGGCCGAGCGCAGCAAGCCTCCGGCCCCTCCTCTGTCTTCCTCCCTCCCCTGGAGCCATGCTGCCACACGCACAGTGCTCTGGGGGCCAGGGCTGCGCACTCCCGCGGGGCAGCATTTGGCTCCGCGGTGAGGCAGACGTGCTCCCCCTCCCCTGGAGCCATGCTGCCGCGCGCAGTGCTCTGGGGGCCGGGGCTGCGTGCTCCCACGGGGCAGTGTTTGGCTCCGCGGTGAGGCTAGCAGCCTCATCTCATGGTAAGGGGTCCGGGGCCAGGGTGGGTTGGATAGGGGGTGGGATCCCGGGGGGTGGTGGTGGTTAGGGGCGGGGGGGTCTCTGGAGGGGGCAGTCAGGGAGCAGGGAGGATTGGATGGGGCATGGGAGTCCTGGGGTCTCTCAGGGGGCGGGGGGTGGATAGGGGTCAGGGCAGTCAGGGGACAGGGAGCAAGGAGGGTCCTGGGGGGGGGGGTCTCTGGAGGGGGTGGTCAGGGGACAAGGAGCTGGGAGGGGTTGGATGAGTCAGGAGTTCTGGGGGGGGCAGTTAGGAGGCAGGGGTGTGGAGAGGGGTTGGGGGAGGCAGGGAGTGGGGGGGGTTGTATGGGTTGGGAGTACTGGGAGTCCTGTCAGGGGGTGGGGAGCAGTTGAATAGGCGTGGGAGTCCCGGGGGTCTGTCTAGGGGCAGGGGTGTGGATAAGGGTCGGGGCAGTCAGGAGACAGGTAGGGGGTAGGATCCTAGGGAGGCAAGTCAGGGGACAAGGAGCAGGGAGGCTTAGGTAGGAGGTGGAGTCCTGGGGGGCAGTTAGGGGCAGGAGTTCCAGGAGGGGGTAGTCAGGGGGGACAAGGAGCAGAGGGGGTTGGGGATTCTGAGGGGGGAAGTCAGGGGGCGGGAAGTAGGAGGGAGTGGATGGGGGCAGGACTAGGGCAGGGCAGGGGCGGGGCTAGGACGGGGCTCCCTGGGTGCACACCCTAATGAAATAGGCTGCACATGCCTATGAGCCAGGGGTGAAGATACCAGATGCAGCACCCCATTGTTTACTACTCAAGGAAGTTTACCCCTGCTGAACAAACTGAGATCTCAGACAAGGAGTTCCTGGCAATTAAGACCACCTTCAAAGCGTGGTGACACTACTTGGAAGGGGCTCGCCATCTGGTCTAAATATTTACTAACCATAAGAACCTGGAGTACCTGCGCAGGGCCAAGGCCCTAAACAAGTGATAGGTCCGGTGGGGCCATATTCTTCTCCCGATTCAACTTTACTTCATCAGACGCATTCACCCACGAAAACTTATGCTCCAATACGTCTGTTAGTCTATAAGGTGCCATAGGACTCTTTGTCGCTTTTTACAGATCCAGACTAACATGGCTACCCCTCTGATACTATCCCAAAGATGTGGCTCTGACCCATTAGGCCCCAGTCTGGAACCAGCCCACATTCTCAAGTCCCTTAATTTTTTTAATGCGATTCACTGCCAGAATCTGCTCACACTCATCTCCTCTGCCTCTGGAATTCTGCCCAATGAGATGGCCATTCTCAAATGAGAACAACATAACATTCATAAAGGGCAGCATCTATGTTCCCCCAGGACCTGGGAGAGTGGCAGTTCTTCAACTGTGCCACAACTCCATCTGTTTCTTCTGGTGGCCCCGAATGTGCCCCATGATAGCGACCTTTGTAGCTTCCTGCCAGGTGTATGCTTGCACCAACATCCCATGTCAGAAACCCTGTGATCTTCTCCAAATTCTGGACACCTGGGATGCCATTTCCTTGAATTTTGTGGTGGAACTACCAGAAACCAGCAGTTTCACAACCACCCTGACAATGGTAGATCACTTTTCTAAGATGGCTCACTTCATTCCCTGATGGGTTTACCCTCCGCTGACGAAAGTGCCTGCTCTAGATAAACAACATAGTCCATCTTCATGGCCTCCTGGATCACATCACTTTCAACCAGGGCCACAGTTTGCTGCCCACTGCTGGCATGAGGCCCTACATTATTAGGAGTTCATGAACACCTGACCTCTGCCTGTCATCCTCAGTTGAATGGCCAAATGGAAAGAATCAACCAGATTCTCCAACAGTAATGCTACATCAGCCATCATCAGGATGACTGGTCTTCACTGTTAACCTATGCAGAGGTCTTGTACAATAATGTGGATCACACATCCAGAGACCACAGCCTCCTCTTTATCAACTGTGGTTACCACCTGTGATTTCAGCCACTACTACCCACATCTTCCTCCAACCCATCTGCCTTCGACCTAGTAAGACCTAAATCCTTCAAACAACATCAAAGAGGATGTGAAGGGATACCTTGAAAAGGCAAAAGAGTACTACAAAAGGTACACAGATGAATGTAGACAACTCTATAGGACAGAAGTTATGGCTTTCAACAGAGCACCTCTATGCAGAGAGACCCTCTTGGAATCTAGATCGTCAGTTCCTTGGCTTGTACCGGATTCGGCAACAAATCAACCCGGTCATCTTCAAGCTCCAGCTCCCTTGATTCTTTAGAGTCCGCCCTGTATATGCTGTCTCCAGAGGGACGCACTTGGGAGCCAGCTGACAATGTCCATGCTCCCACCCTGGTTCGAGGCTTCTGTAGGAGCCACCCCAAGAATCCTGAAGTCTTGTCATCCAGAGGGCAGCCCTAGGGGAGGGGGTGATGTCATGACCCACAGGTCTTGAACCCTGGCTCACAATGTCTATAGGAGCAGCCAAACACTAATCCTCCACCTGGCAGGCTGCTGACAATAGTTTACGCGGGAACCACAAAGCCCAGCCCCAGTGTGAGGCCCACCCCCGAGGTCCAATTGGCAGAGTCCCAGAGCAGCTGACTGGCCCACTGGCCCTACTTCAGATAGCTTCCTGTTCCTGCTGCTGGCTTAACAGTGGGCTCCATTCTGCTCCTTGCTACCCATTCCCGCTACCTACTCCTGCTTCCCTGGCTTGAATTCCTGGCATCCTGACCTGGCTTGACTCCTGACATGTGACATGTAGTTCCCAACCTTAAATTTGTCTCCTCCTCTGACCCTCCGGTATCCTGACCTGGTCTGAATCTGGTTCTCAACTCATGGTTTTGATCTCCAATTTGTCTCCTGTTTCTGACCTCCCACTATCCTGTCCCAGTTAATTCTTGTCTCCTGTCTCATAGCTGCAGACTCTGGCTCTGACTGTTAGGTCTGGCCACCCACAACCCACGTGTCACTGTATGCTAATATCACAGGACATAATATGTACAACTGCCTAAATGACTACTAAATCCTTCAAACAACATATCTTTACCTGTTCAAAACACCAGCCCAGTTCAATGGCAAAAAAAACTATGTTAATGCAGAGTTATGATTACTTGGTGGTAAATCATCTACTTGCAGAAGATTGAGCTGAGCAAAACTGAAACTTTTGAAACCCAGGAAATGCAGAAATCCCTCTTTTAACAGTGCTTCAATATACCCTGTTAATACACATACCTTTATTCTGCCAATCCCACAGTTGCTGAAATGTACAAGCTCTTGGGGGGTAGAGCATGGACTGTGGGGGAGAGATAGCTCAGTGGTTTGAGCATTGGCCTGTTAAACCCAGGGTTGTGAGTTCAATCCTTGAGGGGGCCACTTAGGGATCTGGGGCAAAATCAGTACTTGGTCCTGCTAGTGAAGACAGGGGGCTTGACTCTGTGACCTTTTGGGGTCCCTTCCAGTTCTATGAGATAGGTATATCTCCATATATTAAAAAGGGGGGAAGGAGGCAGAGGAATGGAGCAGGGAAGGAGAGGGTGGGAGTCTGGAAAGCTCAAAGGAAGAGGAAAAGAAGCAGGGACATATAATACCACTGGAGACTGTAATCTCTGATACAGGGGGCTCAGCAACATACAGATTGCTGAGATTAATTCAGTAAATCAATCTCATAGGTAATAATAAATAAGATGAAGTAGTGCCTGAAGAGGCCTCAACTGAGATCAGGGCCCCAGTGTGCTAAGCACTGAACCAACATGTAGTAAGAAACAGTCCCTGCCCCCAAACAACTTACAACCTAAGAGAAGTATAATCTACTGGTGAGTGTTACAGGTCTTCCTCTGTGCCCAACCCAGAGAGGATATGAGTCTGTCACTGCCTCAACCACAGAGCTGTGGCTCTTCAGCTCTAGCTATAATGGCTCATGCTTTTAGTTTTGGAACTTCCTTGTTCAGTTCCAGTGTGCTGACTAAGCTGCTTGCCATCACACAAGACTCTGTCTTTCCTATTCAAAGGAGCAGGACAGGATGTAGTGGCATAGACAAGTGGCAGATTATTTCACCCCTGCAGCAAGAGGGGAGCCAGGGAGAGAATTATAACTGTGATAGTCACAATTTACTCTTTTGTTTGTTCTGCTCCTGCCTCTTGCTCAGGGCAGATTGTAAATTTACAATCTAGTCCCAAATAGACAAGACAAAAAGCAGGAGAAAGGACAAAATATTTATCCCCATTTTACAGTTAGGGAACTGAGGCATAGAATGATTAAGACCTGATCCTCCAAGTGATTCCATATGGATGGTTCCCTGAATCCACCTGGGCCCCATTCACTTCACTGGAGCTTTGTTCAGGTGCAGGTGTGATGGGTTCGATCACAGAAACCTCCTTGGGATTGTCACCTGATGTGCTGACACTACCTCTGAGCCCGTTTTCTCTGCCAGTTTGGGCCTCCAGAACCCTGCCTTGTTCAGCCACACACACCAGTCTGCTCTATCACAGACCCAGGGGCTGAACCACGTGCCTCAAAGCTGCAGACTTAACTTAAAACAGTTTAAGAAGTGCTCCTATCTCCAACACCCAGACACCCAGTTCCCAATGGGATCCAAACCCCAAATGAATCTGTTTTACTCTGTATAAAGCTTATACAGGGTAAACTCATAAATTGTCTGCCCTCTATAACACTGATAGAGAGATATGCACAGCTGTTTGCTCCCTCTGGTATTAATTGCTTACTCTAGGTTAATTAATAAGCAAACGTGAATTTATTAAGTATAAAAAGTAGGATTTAAGTGGTTCCAAGTAATAACAGACAGAACAAAGAAAGTTACCAAGCAAAATAAAACAAAACACGCAAGTCTAAGCCTAATACGTTAAGAAACTGATTACAGGTATATCTCACCCTCAGAGATGTTCCAATAAACTTATTTCACAGACTGGACTTCTTCCTAGTCTAGGCCCAATCCTTTCCCCAGGTACAGTTCTTGTTAGCTCCAGCTCAGGTGGTAACTAGGGGATTTCTCATGACTGGAACCTCCTTTGTTCTGTTCCACCCCCTTATATAGCTTTGGCCCAAGGCAGGAATCCTTTGTCTCTCTGGGTCCCCACCCCTCCTTCTAAACCTGGTGCTTTTCAGTTTAAGATGGATTCCAGTACCAAGTGACATGGTCACATGTCCTGTGAAACCCCAAGCCTCCATTCTTCCTGGCCTGACTCACAGGAAGGTCTGCAAGTAAACAGGGCCATTTACAACCAGTTGTCCTAGTTGATGGGAGCCATCAAGATTCCAAACCACCATTAATGGCCCACACTTTGCATAATTACAATAGGACCTCGGAGGTATATGTCATATTTCTAGTTTCAGTCCAGAGGCTGGCGAGCTAATTCCCTGGACGACCAGCAGGAGCCACTGCGTGAGTTATCACCCCATTACAGAGTGGTGGAGAATGCGGGCATAGACAGTCCATCCCGATACAAGGGGTGAGGGCAAGGACTGTGGCACTATTGCCCGAATCCCAGTGGAGGAACGGAAGGTGGAGACGCAGGACCCAGAATGGTGGACTATTATTGGAGAGCCTGTGTGGCCCGTCTTGCCAAGCAGCAAGCAAGGCTGCTACAGCTGTTGCAGGGGAGGGCACATAGATCTCATCAGGGGCCAGGCACCTGGGGCAGGAGGCCGGTGCTGGGGCCTAAAGACTGTTTCGCCTGTGGGCGAATGGGGCACTATAAGAGGGAGTGCCCCTATTGGGATGGAGCAAAGAGGCTCCACCCGGGACATTGTGAAGCCAACAGGGGGGCTCCAAACTTGTTGGGCCTGTGGGGAGCCAGGGCACAAGAAGATGGAGTGCCCCCACGGGACTCTCAGGGCCTGGCCTAGCCCGGAGGTGGCCAAAGGAAGGCACTGGCTGTGCTTCCTGTGCCACAAGGGTGACCAAGTAAGATGGCCTTGCCCCCAGAGAAGGAGGGGGAAGTTAGAGGATCGAGCTCGGTCTGGGACTACCCCAAAGGAGGGGGAGGTAAAGACCAGGGCCCCAGAAGAGGGGGTCTGGGGCAGAGGGGCCCCAGCTCAAGAGGAGAATCCACGCAGGGGCAAGACAGGCCATGGTGGAGACCCAACCAGAAAGGGATAACCACCTGGGAGCTAAGCAGGCTACAGTGGGCACCAAAAACCCTTCCGGAGGGTGGCCGGTTGCTCTTCATGCTGGAGCACCTGTGGCAGGAATGGGATGTCCTGCGGCCCCAGCTGAGGGGAAAACTGGGCAGGTAGAACAACCCCCCTAGCTCCCCCGGTGGAGGGGATCTTGAAGTGTGTGTGTGGGGGTGTAGTGAAGTGGTCACCCCACTCCAGCCCTGAAGGGGTTAAAAGCAGTCCTGGAGAGGGCTGCAGCAGGGAAGGAGTGAGAACAGCTGTGAGAAGCTGAGTGAGTCGCTGACCACAGCTATGGCCAGCTTCATCAGGGCCCAGCTGGCCCTTATATAAGAGGGCTGGGGCCAGAAGCTAAAGAGAGACACTCTCTCTCTAGCTGTTGAGAGGGATGGGGCCTGGCTGCTGAGCAGGGTACCTAAAGTGGAGCAGGGCTGGGGAAAGGCCTTGAGGCACTGGGGAGCTCCGGCCTGGAAAATCCCTAGGCTACAGGCCTTGTTAAAGGCTGAGAAGGAACTGGGGTTGTAGAGGGGCAGCCTAAGGGTAGGCAGAGGCAGCAGGTCCAAACCCTCCTTGCCAATGATGAGTGGCAATTATACTGCAGTCCGCCCCAGTGAGCAGGGGCTAGATGGTGACTGGCAGTAGCCAAAGACTGAGGCGAGGTGGGGATAGGGGGTTCCCTGGGAAGGGGAGACCCAGAGAGACTGCAAAGTACTGCAGGGGGCAGAACCCTGGCAGAAGGGGCACTGAGGTCTGGGAGGGACACTGGGGCCAGCAGCAAGGCAAGACACTGGCTTGCAGAGGGCGCTCTGGAGGCTGGTGAGCTAATTCCCTGGATGACCAGCAGGAGGCACCGCAGCGGTGAGTCGTCGCCCTGCCACATTCAGATACAAGAATGATACATTTATACAAATCACCACACCAGTAGATTAAGCTTTGTAATGATACCTTACAAGAGACTTTTGCATGAAGCATATTCCAATTACATTATATTCACATTCATTAGCATAGTTTCATAAAATCATATGGAGTGCAACGTCACTGTCATAACTATAAAGGGAAGGGTAACAGCTGTCCTGTGTACAGTACTATAAAATCCCTCCTGGCCAGAGACTCCAAAATCCTTTTCCCTGTAAAGGGTTAAGAAGCTCAGGTAACCTGGCTGGCATCTGACCTAAAGGACCAATAAGGGGACAAGATACTTTCAAATCTTTGGGGGGGGGAAGGTTTTTGTTTGTGTTCTTTGTTTGGGAGTGTGTTCGTTCTCAGGACTGAGAGGGACCAGACATCAATCCAGGTTCTCCACATCTTTCTAAACAAGTCTCTCCTATTTCAAACTTGTAAGTAAATAGCCAGGCAAGGCGTGTTAGTTTTCCTTTGTTTTCTCAACTTGTAAATGTACCTTTTACTAGAGTGTTTATCTTTGTTTGCTGTACTTTGAACCTGAGACTAGAGGGGAGTCCTCTGAGCTCTTTAAGTTTGATTACCCTGTAAGGTTAATTTCCATACTGATTTTACAGAGATGATTTTTACCTTTTTTTCTTTAATTAAAAGCTTTCTTTTTAGAACCTGATTGATTTTTCCTTGTTTTAAGATCCAAGGGGTTTGGATCTTGATTCACCAGGGAATTGGTGAATGTTTTTCAAGGCTTCCCAGAGAGGGAAAAATTGAAATGGTGGCAGCGGAACCAGAGCTAAGCTGGTAGTTAAGCTTAGAAGTTTTCATGCAGGCCCCTACATTTGTACCCTAAAGTTCAAAGTGGGGATCCAGCCTTGACAGTCACACAGGGGTAGTGTCATGGATGATTATCTAGTGCTGCTAACTCACAATTTTATCAGGAATAACATTATATTTCATGTTTTTCTTAAAGTCCCTGCTCCTGGAGTCACATTGAGTGAGAACATAAGAATGGCCATACTGTGTCAGACCAAGGTCCATCTAGCCCAGTATCCTGTCTTCCAACAATGGCCAATGCTAGGTGCCCCAGAGGGAATGAACAGAACAGGTAATCATCAAGTGATTCATCCCGTCGCCCATTCCCAGCTTCTGGAAAATGGAGGCTAGGCCATCGATGGATCTATCTCCAAGAACTTATCTAGTTCTTTTTGAACCCTGTTATAGTCTTGGCCTTCACAACATCCTCTGACAAGGCGTTCCACAAACTGACTGTGCGTTGTGTGGAAAAAAATACTTCCTTTTGTTTGTTTTAAACCTGCTACTTATTAATTTCATTTGGTGACCCCTAGTTCTTGTGATATGAAAAGGAGTAAATAACACTTCCTTATTTATTTTCTCCACAACAATCATGATTTTATAGACCTCTATCATATTCCCCCTTAGTCGTCTCTTTTCCAGGCTGAAAAGTCCCAGTCTTATCTCTCCTCATACGGAAGCCGTTCCATGCCCCTAATCATTTTTGTTGCCCTTTTCTGAACCTTTTTCAATTCCACTATATTATGAGATGGGGCAACCACATTTGCACACAGTATTCAAGATGTGGGCATACCATAGATTTATATAGACACAATATGATATTTTATGTCTTATCTATCCTTTCTTAATGATTCCCAACATTCTGTTTGCTTTTTTTGACTGCTGCTGCACATTGAGTGGATGTTTTCAGAGAACTAACCAAAATGATTCCAAGAGCTCTTTCTTGAGTGGTTACAGCTAATTTAGACCACATAATTTTAAATCTCAAGTATCATTTAAAGAAAGCCCATTTCTACTCTTCAAGCTTGAAAATATGACCCGAGTGTACCCTAAAGGTTCAAAAATCAGAAGGGTAGGATCTGATGAGAAACAATCAAATCAAAAAGAGTCCCATTCAATTACATCACGTAATGGCAGACAGCTAAAAAGTGACAATTTTTTTAAGTGCTAACCAATGCTAGAAGTCTAAATAATATGATTGGTGAACTTGGATGCCTTATATTAAATGAGGAGATTGATATAATAGGCATCACAAACTTGGTGGAATGAGGATAATAAATGGGACACAGTAATACCAGGATACAAAATATATCGGAAGGACAGAACAGGTCATGCTGGTGGGGGAGTGGCACTATAAGTGAAAAAACGTAGACTCAAATGAAGTAAAAATCTTAAATGAACCAAACTGTTCCATAGAATCTCTATAGATAGCAATTCCATGCTCTAATAATAAGACTATAGTGTTACCTGATTTTCCTGTTACTTTGGGGTACGCTCATTTATTAGGGTTACTCTACTGTGTGTGTGTGTGCGGGGGGGGGGGGGGGGGGGGGGAGTGTTCTGTAATTCTATCAGTGTACTGTTCTTCATCCCAATCCCTCCCTGAGCTTTTTACTTGTTTTTTCAAAGCTTCCTTTAGCATGTGATTGGTTCGTTCAACTTGTCCAGAGGATTCAGGTTGCCCAGCTACGTGGAAACGTTGCTTAATGCCTGAAGCCTTACATAGCTCTTGCATAACATCTCCCACAAAATGGGATCCCAAATCTGAATCAATTACTCTGGAAATTTCCATTCTTGAGAAAACTATGTGTAAGCAAGGGAATGGTCTCACTATTGTGGGAAACTTTCCTGGCTCATACACTACCCTGGTGAAGTGGGTTAGCAAAAGGATCTGAGTCCTCGCTCCCACTTCCTTTACCCAGAGGCCTGCCTGATCTCAAGGGCTCCCCTTCCACTCTCCTGTGTGGCAGAGTCTTCGTAACCCACACGAGGCTGGGCCCAGAATTCCTGGGGGGGTTCGACCCCCAACCTTGTTGTAGTCACTTAGGGCAGGGGCTGGGGTGTCCCTACTCCAGCGTGCTCTTGCTGAACTGGACACTTCCCTGACCCACTGATCATTACATACAGTTCAAAGCAAATACAATTTATTAAACAATCAATTTAAAAAAAAAAAAAAAAGGAAAAATGGGAAAGGTTAAGGAAAACACATAACCCCACTCTGTGGTACAGGGACATCACAACCAGCGTCTCTGGAATGTAAGGGAAGTTCAGTCTGTTCCTCACAAGTCCCGGACCTCCTTCTCAGGCCCTGGCTGTGCTGCAGGGATGCTGCGGGGTTGGACACTTGCTCTGGCAGTGGCCACATGCCCTCAGGTTCTAGGTGGCAGGACCCTTCTTCCCAGCATCAGGGTTATGATCCCCCTCCAAGTCTGGCCTTCAGGGCCTCTTGGGTGGGGGCGTCTCCCTGTGCTGGGCCCGCTGGCCAGGGTCCCCCCTTACTCTCCCCAGCTGCTCACCACACTATGTTCCACCACTCTGTCTCAGCTCCACTCTGCCTCAGCACGGCTGCTGCTGATTGCTCTGCCTCAAGCTCCCTGAGCTGCTTCTCTGGCCCCTCTGGCTCTGGTTGCTACAGCTCTGCTCCCAGCACAGGTCTGCTCTCTGGGCTGCTTCTGTCACTCTGATCCCAGTACTGACCTGCTTCCTGGGCTGCCTTTCTGGCTCTGGCACAGCTCTGCTCCCCAGCTCAGCTTGGGCCCCTGCTTTCTTCCTAGCTCAGCCCCACTCTGTCTGACCCAGGCAATTCCAGCTCACACAGAGGATGGGACCCCCCTGGCCTACTGACTCCCTGATTAGCCTGCCCACCCTGTCAATCAGACATTGGCCTCTCCCCATTGTTCCTGGGGACTGTCAGTCTCAGGGTCCTGATTTCCCATCGATCCTTCCCTTTCTTTTGGTGCTGGGAGCTAGCCAACCAAAACATCCCCACTGAGTTTTAGTAAGGGGACAACAGTCCCCTTACATATGTTAAAGGGCTGCTTAGCAGTGACAGAGGCAGTGTTGGTTTTAGTAGAGATGGCTTCCACCCATTTGGAGAAGGGATCTACTATTACCAGGCAGTATTTATTCCCTCTACTAGTGGTGGGTAAAGGGCCTATGTAATCTATCTGAATCTGAGACCAGGGTCCCTCAATTTTTTGGTGCCCCAATGTATTATTTTGAATCTGGTGATCAGCATTAACCATGGTGCACTGCAGACAATTATCACACCACTGATCTATATCTGCTTTCATGCCTAGCCACCACCCTGTATCATGTTTTCCTTTATGCCCTTGCTCATGCACAAACTAAATCAAGTACCCCCGTACCCGGCTGGGGACTCTCCAGTGCCTTTGTTACCCACACAAAATTCTGTTACTCACACACTCTAGGGGGCACCCACATTTCCACAGTTCCTAGGGCTCAAGGCGTATCCCTCTTAATTTAGGCACCCCCACCTTTTCCCAGTTTGTAGGACTCCAGGCGAAAGGCATCTAACTTTACTCCTCCGTGGGCTCTGGGCAAACACCCTTTCCCTGTGAACTGAGGGCTTAATCTTTTGCAGGTTTACGGGGTCTCCCACCAGCAAAAGAGCCCCACACAGCAATACCCCACTCAACCTCCACCTATCAACAATCACCAAAACAGAATGCACTCACCATACACACAACACTCACTACTCCCAACAAGACAGATGAACCCTTCCTGATGGCCAGCCAGGATCAGGTCCATCTGGGGGACTCCAGCCTCCACACGGTGCCACCGGCAGAGTGGCATGGTCTGGCAGTTTGATCCCAGGACTGTTTCCTGGAGTTAGTTTCCTTAGAGCACCCCCTTTCCCAGGGGTATTTCCCCTTTTTCATTATCCATCTGTGACAGGGTTGAGACTCACCCCTGCAGTGCCTCCCACTGGTTGCTCCCAGGAATTAGCTCAGTCCATGGGGAGCGCCCTCTCCTGGTGGTGTCCCATCCATCCCTCGCCTTCTGTGGGTGCCTGAACCCGCATTGCTCCCTTCTGCTTACGGCGTCCCCTTCAGGACACTGCCCTCTGGCAGTGCCCCCTAGTCCATTCTCACCCCCTTCCGGGGTGAGCTAACAGCAGTCTTTCACCTGCCACAGTGGCCAGCCGCTTCCAAAGTCTAACCCCTTCCTTCAGGGGTATGGTGCAGTCCAATATGGCCATTTCCCACAGCCAGTTGCAATATAAGGGGGGGAACCAGGCCCGCCCACTACTCTGGGTCCCAACCCAGGGACCCTCTAGCAGCAGCCTCCCTACCTTCCTTCTCTCCCGTCGCTTGCTGTCCGCTCTCCCTGGGTCACTTCCCCTCTGATCCTTTGCATCCTTTAAGCCCTTCCCTCAGGGCCTGCAGCCTGGCAGGTAGCAGGCTGGAGTTCCCTTCGGCTCCCCCGAGCCTGCCCAGCACTGCACTGTCCCAGGTGCTGGTCTCCTAGCTCAGCAGACAGACCTTCCCTGTTGGAGGTCTGGGAGAGACTGCCTGCTCCTCTCCTAGGCAGCCTTTATATAGTGCTGAGCCTGGCCCTGATTATCCACCACTTGCTCAGCCCTCATTGGCTCTCCCTCAGGCCTTCCCTGATTGGCTGCCTCTCGGCGCAGCACTCTGGCCTGCCCTAGCCCAATCTCTCATGGGGTGGGGCAGCCGCCCCACCACACCATCTCTCTATCCTGTTGGTTTTCTCCTTTCTCAAGCAAGCAGCCAAGTGGGGTTTTTTCCCCCCATCTCTACTTCCCTTATCTCACTAATGACCCCTATCAAAAGCCCTTTCACACAGTCACAGTATTGCGCTAAAATTTTTACTTTACTTTTAAGGCACAATTCTTAACTCCTGGTTGCACGGTCCTACAATTATTCTAAGCATGAGTCTCAACTTAAACGTTACAGGACGTTATCTAATATTCTATGAGAGGGACCTCGCTAAAGGGGCTTAGTCTGAAAAAGGAAGAGACAATTTGCTCAGGTCTGAGCCTGTTTCCCCACTCTGCAGCAACTACTCAACAAGTACCATGTGATTAGGGTCATGTGCTGCCCATGTTCCTCCACCAATTTGTTACCAATTTTTCCTGTTACTTTGGAGTACACTCGTTTATTAGGGTTACTCTTTGGGGGGGGGGGGGTCTATAATTCTATCAATGTACTGGTTGTGTCACTTGTGTTCTCATACGCAGCTCTACTTCTCCAAGTTTCCTCCCAATAGAGCTATCCTGTAGGACCTAGGTTCCCTAGGGCTGGGTTCTTCCAGCCCCAGAATCAGGCAAACACCCCCCCCCCCAAATCGACAGAGAACATCTGAGAGGACTGGGTAAATCAGCACTCCCGAGCTGACCTCTTATATGCCCTTGGACTCAGCAGGCTGGGTTGAACAGCACCTCCGAGCTGTCACCCTCATATGCCATGGGCACCGCACTGGAATAGAGTACCCCTGCGCAGGCTGGGTTGAACAGCACTTCCAAGCTGCCACCCTCATATGTCCCAGGTTCAGCACATCCCTGTTCCCACTTTCACATTACAATTGTTCTGGTAGTAACCCACTTGATGAGCAAACCCCACAGGATTTTTGGGCACTGCAGGGATCTTTAGCTTAGGTACGAGGAGCATTGCTGCAGAGAGAATGGGGAAGCCAAAAAAACACCCACGAGGAGGAGAGAGAGAGGGAGAAGCAACCAGCTTAACTATGAAAGTTATTTATTGCCAGGTAATAACCATACAAGGGAAGCCAAACAAACAAAACAGTTATAATATAGAAGGCTATACAGAGAGAGAGAGAAAGCTGGGTTCTCACCACTCCGTGAAACTTGAATCGATTGGGGTTCCCAGGTGGTGGTGGTAGCTGAGGGTCCTGAGTGCTGGAAACAGGCAGAGCCCCCAGCATGATCAGTCAGGAGAAGATGAAGTCCCAATGGAATTGATGCAGATTTTGGATCTAGGCATCAGAACACTTACTTGAGCATGGGTAGATGTTTTTGTAGGGAAAGAACAATGGTTCAAGGGAGAACACTAGATTTGTATATGGGTAAACTGATGGCTCAAGGGAATATACCAAAGTTGTTTAGTTCAGGCTAGACTATAGGAACTACTCATTCCTGGCTATAGGTGGTATTCCTCTGAGGGAGCTCACAATGCAATTAGGCAGCTTCAGTATTGTGGATACCAATAAAAGATTTATTACTAGAATTGGTCTGATAACTACTGAGCTGGGTGTGTGCTGGCGTGGGTTCATTAACATCTGGAGCAGAGATTCCCCCATCATGCAGTGCTTCCCTGCTTTTCTGGTCCCAGAGTTCAGTGTGGTTCTTGACTTGGTATTGCTGTTCTCCATTCTGTATGCTAATTGGGATGCCTCCCTGTCCCATCTTCGATGCAAATGAGGCTAGGGGAGTTTCCTTAATCCTGTCACCCTTGTCCGGAGGGGTTTAGGTGCGTCTTCCACTGCCTCTTCATTGCTTTTTGTACGGCTTTGGTTCAAGAAGAGGTTGGGGGGGCCCGCAGGAAAGGTCTTTCGTGAGTCAGACAGGCTGGACACTGCACCCTGGCTCCCCAAGAACACAGAGCTGATAGGTAACAATAGCAGTAGGGATATATTACTGACCACCTGACCAGGATGGTGTTAGTGACTTTGAAATGCTCAGGGAGATTAGAGAGGCTATTAAAATAAAAAACTCAATAATTATGGGGGATTTCAACTATCCCCATATTGACTGGGTACATGTCACCTCAGGATGGGATGCCGAGATAAAGTTTGACACCTTAAATGACTGCTTCTTGGAGCAGCTAGTCCTGGAACCCACAAAAGGAGAAGCAATTCTTGATTTAGTCCTAAGTGGAGCACAGGATCTGGTCCAAGAGGTGAATATAGCTGGACCGCTTGGTAATAGTGACCATAATATAATTAAATTTAACATTCCTGTGGCAGGGAAAACACCACAGCAGCCCAACACTGTAGCATTTAATTTCAGATAGGGGAACTAAACAAATACAGGGAGGTTAATTAAACATAAAAAGGCACAGTGCCAAAAGTGAAATCCCTGCAAGATGCATGGAAACTTTTTAAAGACACCATAAAGAGGCTCAACTTAAATGTATATCCCAAATTAAAAATCATAGTAAGAGGATCAAAGTAGTGTCATCATGGCTAAATGACAATGTAAAAGAATCAGTGAGAGGTAAAAAGGCATCCTTTAAAGAGTGGAAGTTAAATCCTGTTGAGTAAAATAGAAAGGAGCATAAACTCTGGCCAGTGAAACGTGAAAATATAATTAGGAAGGCCAAAAGAATTTGAAGAACAGCTAGCTAAAGACTCAAAAAGTAATAGCAATTTTTAAAAAAGTACATCAGAAGCAGGAAGCCTGCTAAACAACCAGTGGGTCCACTGGATGATCAAAATGCTAAAGGCGCACTCAAGGATGATAAGGCTATTGCAGAGAAACTAAATTAATTCTTTGCATTGGTCTTCATAGCTGAGGATGTGAGGAAGATTCCCAAACTTGAGCCAGTCTTTTTACGTGACAAATGCATTGAGGAACTGTCCCAGATTGAGGAGTCAGTACAATAGATTTTGGAATAAATTGATAAATTAAACAGTAATACGTCACCAGGACCAAATGACATTCACCCAAGAGTTCTGCAGTTTCACCTTTGAGTACCTTCAGAACTACTAACTGTGGTATGTAATTTATCAGTTAAATCAGCTTCTGTACCAGATGACTGGAGAACAGCTAATGTGACACCAATTTTTTAAAAAGGCTCCAGAGATGATCCTGGCAATTACAGGCCGGTAACCTTAATTTCAGTACCGGGCAAACTTGTTGAAACTATAGTAAAGAACGGAATTATCAGACACAGATGAACATGATTTGTTGGGGGAAGAGTCAACATGATTTTTGTAAAGGGAAATCATGCCTCACCCATCTACTAGATGTCTTTAAGGTGGTCAACAAGCATATGGACAAGGGTAATCCAGTGGATACCATGTACTTAGATTTTCAGAAAGTCTTTGACAAGGTCCCTCACCAAAGGCTATTAAGCAAAGTAAGCTGTCATAGGATAAGAGGGAAGGTCCTCTCCAGGATCAATAACTGGTTAAAAGATAGGAAACAAAGGGTAGGAATAAATGGTCAGTTTTCAGAATGGATAGAGGTGAATAGTGGTGTCCCCCAGGGGTCTTTACTGGGACCAGTTCTGTTCAACATATTCATAAATGACCTGGAAAAAGGGGTAAACAGACGATACAAAACTACTCAAGATAGTTAAGTTCAAAGCAGACTGCAAAGATGAAATTCAGTGTTGATAAACGCAAAGTAATGCACATTGGAAAACATAATCCCCACTACACATATAAAATGATGAGGTCTAAATTATCTATTACCACTCAAGAAAGAAATCTTGGAGTCATTGTTGATAGTTCTCTGAGAACATCCACTCAATGTACAGTGGCAATCAAAAAAGCAAACAGAATATTGGGAATCATTAAGAAGGTGAAGACTATAACAGGGTTAAAAAAGCAACTAGATAAGTTCATGGAGGATAAGTCCATCAATGGCTATTAGCTAGGATGGGCAGGGCTGACATCCTTAGCAAGGGCGCCATTTGAGGGGGGCAGGGAGGGAGCCCCGCCCTGAGTTTTGTACAAGAGGTGTGGGAGTTCGCCGGTGGAGCTCTTAACTACAGCACAGCATTAGTGTGAAATGTATAAGTTCTGCAGAGGACAGGTGCCCCTGGGACAGGGAATCAGTATTTTGTTTAGAAACAGAGGCAGAGTGATTAAGATAAGAAAGGGCTGGTGATTAAATTAAGTATCTGGATGTCTAGCTTGTAAAACAGGAATCCCTGCGGGGGGGGGGGGGGGGGGGTTGTTTTAGAGAGAACACAGGGGACTCAGAAAAAAATACAGCCAAGACCTCTGAGCCATCATTAAATTCAGAAAAAGGAGGAGATTTGGGGTGTGACAAAGTTCTTCCTCTATCTTGGTAGGTCCTGCGCTTATTGGCAGTTTTTCTTGCCTCAGAGATTCACCATGTGGGTTGGGGAACAGCCCAGAGACCTTCCCCTCTGGAAGAACCCACAGTCCAGGTCAATTGGGAGGTTTGGGGGGAACCTGGGCCCACCCTCTACTCTGGGTTCAAGCCCAGGGCCCTGTAGACTGTAGGGTTACCATTTGTCCGGATTCCCCCGGACATGTCCGGCTTTTTCGGGTTAAAAATAGCGTCCGGGGGGAATTTGTCAATGTCCGGACTTCCCCTCCTCCCCCCTCCCATGCAGAGCGTGCGCGCGGCTTACAGAGCAGCCGGTGCTCCAACAGCCAGAGCCAGAGCCCTGCTTGCACTTCCCCCTCCTCTCTCCTGAAACTTGACACCCCCCCTCCTCTCCCTCCCTGCACTCACAGATCGCAGTCCGTTCGCCTGGAGCTCCGAGCCTGCTGCCCTCCCCCGCTGTGGAGCGCGCTGCTCTGCAGCACAGTAAGGGGGCAGGGGGCCAGAGAAGCGGCAGGGAGGTTCGGGGGCGGGGGGTAATCAAGAGACAGGGAGCAGGGGGGAGGGTTGGATGGGTCAGGGAGTTCGGGGGGGGCTGTCTGGGGGTTGGGGGTGTAAGGTTTTGGGCAGAGTACAGGTGGGGGGTCTCAGGAGGAGGCAGTTAGGGGACAAGGAGCGGGGGGTGTTTGGGAGTTCTGGGGGGGCTGTCTGGGGGTTGGGGTGTAAGGTTTTGGGCAGTCAGGGTACAGGTAGGGGGTAGGGTCCTGGGGGGCAGTTAGGGAGAGGGGTCTTAGGAAGGGGCAGTTAGGGGATAAGGAACAGGGAGGCTTAGGTAGGGGGTGGGGTTCTGGAGGGCAGTTAGGAGCAGGGGTCCCAGGAGGGGGCAGTCAGGGGACAGGGAGCAGAGGGGTTTAGATGGGTCAGGAGTTCTGGGGGGGGCTGTCAGGGGGTGGGGGTGTGGATAAGGGTTGGGGCAGTCAGGGGACAGGTAGGGGGTAGGGTCCTAGGGGGCCCGTTAGGATGTGGGGAAGGTCTCAGAAGAAGGCAGTCAGGGGACAAGAGGCAGGGAGGCTTAGGGAGGGGGTGGAGTCCTGGGGGGCAATCAGGGGACAAGGAGTGGGGGGGAGGGTTGGGGGTTCTGAGGGGGCAGGAAGTGGGAGGGAGTGGAAGGGGCAGGGGCGGGGCTAGGACAGGACAGGGGCGGGGCTAGGGCAGGGGCAGGGCTAGGGTGGGGCTCCTCCCGTCCTCTTTTTTGATTGTTGAAATATGGTAACCCTAGTAGACTGCAGCTGTCTATAGTACCTCCTGTAACAGCTGCATGACAGCTATAACTCCCTGGGCTACTTCCCCATGGCCTCCTCCAAACATCTTCCTTATTCTCACCACAGGACCTTCCTCCTGGTGTCTAATAACGCTTGTGCACCTCAGTCCTCCAGCAGCTCACTCTCAGCTCCTTGCGCCTCTTGCTCCCAGCTCCTCACACCACAAACTGAAGTGAGCTCCTTTTTAAAACCCAGGTGCCCTGATTAGCCTGCCTTAATTGATTCTAGCAGCTTCTTCTTAATTGGCTCCAGGTGTCCTAATTAGCCTGCCTGCCTTAACTGGTTCTAGCAGGTTCCTGATTACTCTAGTGCAGCCCCTGCTCTGGTCACTCAGGGAACAGAAACCCTGTCTGACCTGGGAATCATAGATCACTCTCCTGTAGCCCTCTGCCCTGGAGGGAGGGAGAAGGCTACTCCTCCTCCTCCGCTACCTGCTTGCTGGCTGGCTGCTAGACCCACCCACACCCTTGGGTGCTACTGCTCCAGCCCCTTGGGGGGGGGGCCTGCTGGCCCACTCCCCAGAGGAGGGGAGGGAGAGACCCCAACCATTGCTCCTGCTGCTGAGGATACCACCACCATCTCTACCTAAGAAGGGTCCTTCCTGCTGGCCACCAGACTGCCGCCTGGAGCTGCTGCATTTGCTGCTGGGGAGCTGTTGGAGCCCTGAGGAGAGGAAGAGGACCATCTGCCAGTGGGGGAGCGCGTAGGAATTCTACAGACCACCGTGGAGGGGGCACTCCCGGACTGAGTAACTTTTGAACTGTGCTCTTGTGGTGGGGATCTAGACTGTGTTTGTGGAGACACAGGGGGTGTGACATGGAGCCTGCCCCCTGATCCATCTGTGTCCCGCCCCCCGTCCCCACCACCACCATCATCGTTGCCCCCTCCACCACCCCCACTGGCTATTCACCATCTGCCTTGGGCTCCTGCCTCTGGGACTCAGCTGCTCCCCAAGGCTTGCCACACCTTGTTGCCACCATTGGGCCTGACGCAGCAGCCAGCTTGCAAGGACTTTCTTTTTTGTTGCAAGCGCACGTGGGTGCACGTACCCCCCCTTTTGACTGACTCCCTCCCCCCTGCAACAAGCCTCCAGCTTTGCCCCTGCTGCCTACCCATTTGCCCCTTGCTGCTTTTTGCCCCTCCCCCTTGCCCCAGCCCCTCGCTAGCTCCAGTTTGTTTGCCTGCCCCGCCCTTTCCCTCTGCAGCCTTTGTTTGACCCGCCCCAGCCTCCGAAGCTAGCCCCGTGGTTCCTCTGCCCCTTTTCCCGCCTGGTTGTTCCCTTCCCCCTGCGGTCCCCTTGCCCTGATTAGCGCCTCCCCTCGTACGCCCATGTCCCCTCCTATGCGCTTGTGCCCCTCTGCGTTTTAGTTTGATCTATCTCACTGCACCCCCCCCCCCCCCAATGCTGTTATATCCTCTCTTCCTTGGTGCAACAAGAGGAGCCGGAAACCTTCCCTGAGTCGGTGACTGACCCCTAGCCCTTGATAGCCCCCCCCATCCACCCCCCACTTTTTTTGGAGCCCTCCTCCCCTGCCTACAGCCTAGCGGGGAGGAGTGGTCGACCTCCTTCCCCTTTCCCTACCCCCCCTCCAGTGTTTGCTCTCCCCCCCGTCCTCATTATGGCAGGGGACGAGGAGAGTGAGACCCCTCGGGCAGACCCTACTGCCCCTCCTCCACCCGCCCCACCATCACGCCCCCCTAGCCTCTACCTCAACCGCCGCTGCTGAGCCACCTACTACCACCCCTGCAGGAGCGCTGGCAGCGGTGGGTACCGAGGTGAACTCCGCTGCTGCCACGTCCCTCGCCCCCTCTGACTCTGGGGGAGTCCCCCCAGCCGGCAGGAAGGGCCAGGGCACGAAGAAGGGTAAAGGCCCCGCTAAAAAAGCCAGGCCCTCCATGGCAGGGGGTGCCCCCACTGCCGCGGCCCCGCAACAAGCCGCTGCGTCCCTCCCTGCTGTTCCCTCCACCAGCTCTATGGGTGTCCCACCCCCAGCTCCCAGGGCATACGCCCAGGTGGCGGCGGCCCCCCCGCCTGCCGCTACGTCATCTCCCCCATCCACCGCCTCTGCTACCATCTATAGCGGCCGGGGCCCCTTCCCCACCTTGACCAGGAAGCACGGCGTCCGTTGCCTCCTGGTACCTGCCTCGCCCCACGTGGAGACCTACGTGCGGGCGTTGGCGAGGGTGGTGGGGCCCATGGCCATTGTGGCGGCCTCCAAGATGTACGGAAAGGTCGTCTTCTTCCTAGCATCGGAGGCCGCTGCCCAGGAGGCAGTGGAGAAGGGCCTGGCGGTGGGGGGCGTGTATGTCCCCCTGGAACCGCTAGAAGACCTGGGCGCCCGACTGGTCCTGACTTCTGTCCCTCCCTTCCTTCCAAATGCCGCCTTGTTACCCGCCCTCTCTACCCTGGGGAGGCCGATCTCTGTGGTCAGCCCTCTCCCATTGGGCTGCAAAGACCCCGCCCTCCGTCACGTCCTCTCCTTCCGCCGGCAGGTACAGTTACAACTGCCGCCGGCGGCACGTGACGGTGAGGCGCTCGAGGGGTCCTTCTTGGTCCCCTACCAGGGGGCCCGCTACCGGGTACATTAGTCAACCAGGGAGGCCCGGTGCTACCTCTGCCGGGCGATGGGACATGTCCGGAGGGACTGCCCTTTGGCCCGGCACGGAGGGACATCCGGGACCCCCGTGCCCCAGCAGGGCGCCGGCCCTGTCATCGCCGGCGCCCCTAGCTGCCCGGCGCCCGAAGCCGCCCCTCCTCCTTTCCAGTCCACCAATGCTCCCGCTCGGGCCCAAGGGGTATCTCCCCCAGTGCGCCCAGACGAGCGAGAAGGCCCTGCCTCTGCCGCCTGCGATCTGGCGGGGCCTGTGGAGGAGGGTGAGGTAGGGATATCGCCGGGCATAGAAGAGGGCATGCCCCAGAGAGAATCCTCCCTCCTACATGCTGCCCCACCATTGCCTCCCCGAGTCCCTAAGCCTTCGCTCTTGCTCCCTGACCCAACTCCTGTTAGCCAGCCCCCAGATGATGCCATGGAGGGCTGGTCCTTAGTGCAGGGGAAGCGGGGCAAGCAGAAGGCTCGAGCTCCGCTCCTTCCATCTGATGCGGTAGCCCCCCGGAAGACCAGGAAGGGGGGAACCGATGCTGAGCCTTCCGCTTTGCCCCCGGGTGGGTTTTGTCCACCATTGCCGGCTAGGGAAGACGTGGCAGCATCGGAGGAAATCACTACCCCTCCTCCAGTGTCCCTTCCTATGGAAACCCCTGATGGAGCCCCTCTCGCCCCCTTACAATCTGAAGCCCCTGCACGCACCAAGGCGAGCGTCGCTTCGGGTGCAGGAGGGGAGAGCCCTGGGGTGGTGGAAGGTGATCTCCCTTCCATTTATGAGGAGATCGAGGCCCTGGGTCTGACCCCAGTTACCCAGGGGGAGGACGACCCTCTGCCAGCGGGCCTCGATCTGAGCGACCTCGCCTCGGCCCCCCTTTCCCTGTATTCCATCCCCTTACCAATGCTTCCACTCCCGCCCCCGAGGAGCCCCTGGACTCTTCCACCATCCCAGCTGCAGATGGCACCCCGCTAGCGGCCGCCGAGCCTCTTGAGGCGACGGCCAGTGCCACGCAACCGGTACCCGAGTCACCAGGGGACTCCCTCATGGCTGAGGGACAGCCGACCTCCTTTCCGTCGTTGATTCTCCACCTACGGATGCCGTGGCCTTACCATCTGCCTTGGAGCACGAGTCCGGCATCGCCGAGGGCCCACCTCCCGCCCTGCAAATCCCTGAGCGCCTTTGTGGGGTGCCACCCTCCCCACCCAGTGGCTTGGCTGCTGAGGCCCCCGATCCCACTATCGCCCCTTCCCCTGTCCCTATTCCTGACTCCGACCCTGCCCTTGTCACCGACCCCGTCCCTGTCCCCTCCACTTCCCATGATGCTATTGCCGCCTCTGGGGTTGTCTCTTTCCATATCCCAGAGGATGACCCCCAAGGAGCGGCCTTTGTTTTTCCCTGTCCCGACCTACCAGGGGCTGCTATTTTCCCTCCGCCGCCCCCCATTGAGCCAGGGTCTGAGGCGGGCCACGTGGCGCCAGCCCATCGGAAGCCACGTCGAGGGTCTGCCCCCTGCTTGCCCGTCTCGGTGGGCCACGGGGCTATGACAGGGGCCCCGCTGGGGGATAGCCATAGATCAATAACCCCACCCCCCCATACGCTGAGAGAGGAGCTACGGGACTTCCTTGAGGACGTCCGTGGCTCCCGCAACAAGGTACAGCTTGCACTCCAGCGATGGGGGGATTTCCATCAGATCCTCCGGGCCGCGAGGGCCCTCATGGGGGAGGGTAAGAGGACCGGGAGGCAGGCCGCCGCGGCCTACCAACGGGTCCACCTCTTCCGTGACTCCTTAATCGCTTATGGGGTAGGTCATGGATTGTTGCGCGGCCCGACGGAGGCCGTGGGTGTCTCTGCTAGCGAGGATCCCCCCCCAGCCCTCCTCATGTCACCGATCATCTTCGCAACATTAAACACCCGGGGCTGTAGGATGGGTCTCTGCAGGAGCCAGGTGCTCTCCTTCCTTCGGGAGGGGGCGTACTCTGTGATTTTCCTGCAGGAGACCCATAAGGATCTGGCCGCTGAAGCTAGCTGGCGGCTGGAGTGGGGGGACAGGGTCTATTTTAGCCACCTCACAGTTCGTACGGCTGGAGTGGCGACCCTGTTCTCCCCCGACCTACGGCCCGAGGTGCTGGGGGTCACCGAGGCTGTGCCGGGCCGCCTGCTGCACCTCCGGGTCCGCATGGAGGGGCTTGTGGTTAATCTCGTCAACGTTTACACCCCGACATTGGGCCCGGAGCGGTTGTGTTTTTATCAGCAGGCGTCTGCCTTCCTCGGCACCTTGGATCCTCGCGAGTGCCTGGTCCTGGGCGGGGACTTTAACGCCACCCTTGAGGAACGGGACCGCTCGGGGACCGAGCAGCACCAGGCCGCCGCGGACGTCCTCCGGGAGATCGTCGAACATCACTCCCTGGTGGATGTCTGGCGCGACCACCACCCGGATGACGTTTCGACATTCACTTTTGTCCGGGTGGAGGTCCATCGGTCGTACCACTCCCGGTTGGACCGCATCTATATGTCACGCTTCCATCTTTCCCGGGCCCACTCCTCCAGCGTCCGGCCGGCCCCTTTTTCAGATTACCATCTAGCCACCGTGACAGCCTCTCTCTGCGCGGAGAGGCCGGGGCCGGCCTATTGGCACTTTAATAATAGCTTGTTGGAGGATGTGGGCTTCGTGGCGTCCTTCCGGGAGTTCTGGCTAGCCTGGCGAGGGCAGCGGCATGCCTTTCCCTCGGCGTGACGGTGGTGGGACCTGGGGAAGGTGCACGCCCGGCTCTTCTGCCGTGACTACACCTGGGGCGCCAGCCGACGGAGGGATGCGGCGATAGGGCAGTTGGAACGGGAGGTCTTAGAGCTGGAGAGGCATCTGGCCGCCAGCCCCGGTGATCTATCCCTCTGCGGAGCGTGCCGGGAGAAGCGGGAAGAGCTGCGGACCCTCGAGGACCATCGGGCCCGAGGTGCCTTTGTTCGATCCTGCATCCGCCTCCTTCGGGAGATGGATCGCGGTTCCCGCTTCTTCTACGCCTTGGAGAAAAAGAGGGGGCTAAAAAGCACGTCACCTGCCTTCTAGCAGAGGACGGCACCCCCCTCACGGATCCGGCGGAAATGTGCAGGAGGGCCAGGGCCTTCTACGCAGGCCTTTTCTCCCCGGATCCGACTGATCCTAACGCTTGCAGAATGCTCTGGGATGAACTCCCGATGGTCAGCGCGGGCGACCGAGACCGGCTGGAGCTGCCTCTCACTCTGGCCGAGTTCTCGGAAGCCCTCCGCCGCATGCCCACGAGTAAATCTCCGGTCATGGACGGGCTGACTGTGGAGTTCTACCGCGTGTTTTGGGACGTCCTCAGTCCGGACCTTGTCACCGTCTGGGCCGAGTCCTTGCAGGGCGGGGTCCTCCCTCTTTCGTGCAGGCGAGCCGTGCTGACCTTATTGCCGAAGAAGGGGGACCTCCGCGATTTACGGAATTGGCGTCCCATCTCGCTCCTCAGCACGGACTATAAAATCGTAGCAAAGGCCATCTCACTGCGGTTAGGGTCCGTGTTGGTGGACGTGATCCACCCAGACCAGACCTACACCGTCCCGGGCCGCACCATCTTCGACATCTTGTATCTGGTCCGGGACCTCTTGGAACTCGGGTGTAGGGATGGTCTGTCGTTCGCCCTCCTGTCCCCGGATCAGGAGAAGGCGTTCGACAGGGTGGACCACGGGTATCTCCTGGGCACTCTGCGAGCGTTTGGTTTCGGGCCCCAGTTTGTGGGTTTTCTCCAGGTGCTGTACGCCTCCGCAGAGTGTTTGGTCAGGTTCAACTGGACCCTGACCGAACCGGTCAGCTTCGGGCGAGGAGTACGTCAAGGGTGCCCCCTCTCGGGCCAGCTGTATGCTCTGGCGATCGAGCCCTTCCTCTGTCTCCTCCGTAGGAGGTTGGCAGGGTTGGTGCTGCGGGAGCCGGAGCTGCGGCTGGTCCTGTCGGCGTACGCCGACGACGTGCTCCTCGTGGTCCAGGACCCGGGGGACCTGGTGCGGGTGGAGGCTTGCCAGACCATCTATTCGGCAGCCTCCTCTGCCCGGGTTAACTGGGTCAAGAGCTCTGGCCTGGTGGTAGGGGACGGGTGGCAGGCGAGCTCCCTCCCACCCGCGCTTCAGGCCATCCGGTGGAGCGCGGGTCCGCTGCTCTATCTCGGCGTTTACCTTTCTGCCACGCATCCGTCTCCGCCGGAGAATTGGCTAGGTTTAGAGGGCAGAGTGTCGGAGCGGCTCCGGAAATAGACACCGGAGTAGTCCTGTCCCTCCCTTCGAGGGAGAGCACTGGTGCTCAATCAACTAGTCCTGTGCATGCTCTGGTACCGGCTCAACACCCTGGTCCCGGCCCCGGGCTTCCTGACCACCCTTCGGACGTTGATTCTGGAGTTCTTTTGGTCAGGACTGCACTGGGTCTCTGCGGGGGTTCTCCATCTACCCCTGGAGGAGGGAGGGCAGGGCCTGAAGTGTCTGCAGGCTCAGATCCACGTCTTCCGCCTCCAGGCCCTGCAGAGGCTCCTTTATGGTGCAGGTAGTCCTGCATGGAGCGTATTGGCGCACGCCTTCCTACGCCGCTTCCGAGGGCTCCGATATGACCGGCAGCTCTTTTATCTCGATCCGAGAGGTCTTCCGCGAGGCCTCTCTGAGCTGCCGGTCTTCTACCAGGACCTCCTCCGGACCTGGAAACTGTTTTCAGTGACCAGGTCCGTGGCGGCCACCGTGGGGGCAGATCTCCTTGCGGAGCCCCTGCTATACAACCCCCAGCTTCGTGTGCAGGTGGCGGAGTCCCCCATGGTGCGCCAGAGGTTGGTCCTAGCAGAAGTCACCAAAGTCGGAGACCTCCTGGACTACGACCGGGGAGACTGGCTGGATCCCCTGACGCTCGCTCAGCGCATGGGGCTCTCCAGACCTCGTACTCCCCTGCGCGTACTTCAGGAGGTGAGGGCCGCTTTGCCGCCCGCTGCTCGGGACTATCTCGACCGGGTCCTGCGAGAGGGCACGCCCCGCCCACCCTCCACTCCGAGCCCTCCGGACTTTTTCATCGGGCCCCCTCCCGGTCCATTCGCCATGAGCCGGCTGCACCATCTACAGCCGGTTCCGTTCCGGACCGTGCCAAGGAAACATCTATACATGCTCGTGCTCCATGTTCTTCATGTCCTCACCCTCGCGTCCCGCCCCGATACAAAGTGGCGGGACCTTCTGCCACCTCTGGAGGGTGAGGAGCCCTGGTGGGCCAGCCTTTATTCTGCTCTGATCCCGAAGCCCACCGGGGACATCAGTTGGCGGCTCCTTCACGGAGCCGTGAGCACGGGCATGTACTTGGCGCGGTTTAACCCTATCCCAGACACCTGCCCCTTTTGCGACGTGAGGGAGACCCTGGTGCATGTTTACCTGGAGTGCGCCAGGCTGCAGCCCCTATTCTGGCTCCTCATGGATATTTTGTTAAGATTTTGGTTGCACTTTTCTCCTCACCTTTTTATTTATGCACTCCCTATCCATCGCCCCACAAAGTCGTGGGACCTCCTGGTCAACCTCCTTCTGGCCCTAGCGAAACTGGCCATCTATAAAACCAGAGTGAGGAGGCTGGCCGATGGAGTTTCCTGTGACTGTGGGCCGTATTTCAGGTCCTCCGTTCTTTCACGTATCCGGGCAGAGTTCCTCTGGGCAGCGTCCACTGGCTCTCTTGACACCTTCGAGGAGCAGTGGGCGCTGTCCGGGGTTCTCTGCTCGGTGTCCCCGTCTAGTTCGCTTCATTTGACCCTTTGACCTCACTCCTGTCCCTGTTCTTTTATTAGTTGTCCCCCGTAATTTTTTGGTCTCCAGGTCCTGTGGACCCCCCCTTAGCCTGGGGGGGGATCCTTTAGCAGTGGGCGGGCTTTGCCTGCCCACTTCCTGAATCCCAATAGGTCTGGTCACTCAGGGAACAGAAAACTACTCATCCAGTGACCAGTATATTTGCCCTCTACCAGACTCCTGTACCCCACTGGTCTGGGTCTGTCACATATCCCTCCCCCCTGCTCAACGCCAAGGGGTTGGGCAGCTTGGGACACTAGACAGTGCACACGTGACAAGCCATCGGCGTTGCCATGATGGCTCCCTGCTCTGTGTTGCACATGGAACTGGAAAGGTTGGAGGGATAAGAACCATCTGGTCACCCTTGTGTTCTTCTCCTTGTTCCGCTGCATCCATTGAAGAGGGGTATGGTGGGTCACGAGGACAAATCTGCACCCGAGCAGGTAGTAGCGCAATGTTTCCATGGCCCATTTTACAGCAAGGCATTCTCTCTCCACCACTGCATATTTTTGTTCCCTTGGAAGGAGTTTCCGACTGAGGTATAGAATTGGGTGTTCCTCCTCCCCGACCATCTGTGATAGAACGGCCCCCAACCCTACTTCTGATGCATCCGTCTGCAGGATAAACTCCTTGGTGAAATCAGGGGCTATCAGTACAGGTTTATTGCAGAGGGCAGTCCGTAGGTCTGTGAATGCTTCCTCTGCTGCATCAGACCATCTAACCAGATCGGGTCCAAGGGCTTTCACTAGGTCTGTCAGGGGCTTGCCCTTGTGGCAAAGTGGGGGATAAATCGTCGGTAATACCCCACCACACCTAGGAACGCCCGGACTTGTTTTCAGCTGCACAGGTCCGCCTACCTACAAGAGCGACCCTCTGGCTTTGGGTCAGTATTCGGGTTCCCAAGGCCTTAACTGCCCTTCTTTCCCTTTTTGTCTTCCTACCCTGTCTGGGAGTGGAGAACAAATCTGGGGATATTTCAGAGAAGATTGGGGGTTAACAGTTATCAATTTTAGGGTCCCCATCTTTCTCCAATCCCCCTACTGGGAGTAAGTTTCCAAACCCTGGGGAGTCCCTCCCTATGAGCACCGGGTATGTGAGTTTAGGGACTACACCTGCTGCTACCTCAATAGTGTTCCCTTGGATCTCGATTTTTACTGGGATGGTGGGGTAATAACTAACTGTCCCATGGACACATGTTATCCCCATACGTTTAGCCTGCAGCAGCTGACTACGCTTCATGAGCTTCCCTGAGATAAGAGTGATAGCACTCCCTGAATCAACCAGTGCTGTGGTCCCTACCCCATTTAGTTTCACTGGTCTGGTATACATATATGGGGTTAGTGAGACCCCCACAAAGTGGATTAGGGAGCATGGATCTGCCCAGTTCCCCAGGTTACACTGCATAGGCTCCTCAGCATTGGGACACTGTGCAGCTATGTGTCCCCACTCCCTGCTGGCATAACATCTGTATGGAGCCCTAGGCATTACCCGGTCTTTTGGTTTGGGCAGTCTAACATCACAATCCTCTTTTCCCTCAGTGCTCCGACTCTTTGTGGCCTCTGATGGGCCTTCAGCCTCTCTCTTTTTCCACCTGGGCCCTCCCGGTGGCCCAGTCACCCGAACTTTAGGGCTTGGTGCTGCCAGTTTAACCCGGGGTGCCTCTTCCTTAACTGGTCGGGTCAGCTCCCTCGCTGTCCTTCACCTCTCTACCAGGGCGACAACCTTGTCATAGGTGGAGGGTTCATTCTGGCTTACCCAGGCACGAAGGTCTGGTGGTAGTCCCCTCATGTATCGGTTGATGACCAGAACCGCTAGTGTCTCTTCTGGACTCCGGGACTCTGTTTGCAACCACTTTCATGCGAGATGGATGAGGTCATACAATTGGGACCGCGGGGTTTTGTCTTCCTGGTACCTCCAACCGTGATACTGCTGGGCCCGCACTGCTGTCATTACCCCAGATCTGGCCAGGATCTCTGTTTTCAGCTGGGGGTAGTCTGCCGCAGCCTCTTCAGGTAGATCATGGTAGGCCTTCTGGGCCTCCCCACACAGGAATGGGGCAAGGATGCCAGACCACTGATCTCGAGGCCAGGCCTCCCGTAGGGCTGTCCTCTCAAAGGCCAGAAGGTATGCCTCTACATCATCCTCCCATGTCATTTTCTGCAGCCAATGGGTGGCCAGCATGAGCTGCGTCCCATCATGGCCACGATTCAGCTCTGTAAGGGACTTTACATGGTTTACCAGTTCCCGCAATATAGCTCGGTCTTGAGCAGCCTGGTCCATCAGCAGGCAATTAGTCTCTTGCTGCAGCTGCACTGCTTCCTGTTGGGCGGCTGCCTGGACACGGGTAGCCTCCTGCTGGGCCGCCGTAGCTTGTATCAGTGCCCGCACTACGTCATCCATTGTGGTGAAAAAAAATGAACGCTCTCCCTGGGGTTCTGGGTCTGTTACAGGGGGCATAAGTGAAAAGAAGGGACCAAAACCAAGGGAAGGGATAGCAGTGGTATAGAGAAGTTCCTACTCTACCTGTGTTACTTGTGAGGCCCCATCACTGTGGATCTCACTTGAATGGGAAGAAGGATAGCTGAAATGGCTGGAGTCTCAGGCAATTTAGAGAAAGGCCTGAGGATTTAAGATGTAAGCAGTACTTTAAAATGTCCTGAATCTTAGCCTCTGCTGGCTGTATTCCCTGACTAGTGGACCAGATCAAAAAATGTTTCCACTTAACTAAATAAGTGGACCTAGTGGAGTACTGGAGGACTCTGAACCAGACTGCAAAGAGTCAGCTGAATAATCAGTGGGCCCACTAGGCAACCTGACTTGTCTGTAGTCCATTGTGAAGAGGCCAGTATTGGTACTGATGCAGGCATGGTAGACGGTACCACAAATGTGTTCCAAGATGTAAAGATTATCATGTCAAGTACCGGGAAGGATTCTGTAGCAGTGCCGTAGTGTAAGCCATGGTCAGTGCCCACTCTGAGAATTGGCCTGCTACTAAGGCTGTAGGCGCAAAGACAGGTCATGGAACTGGTGTCAAGGCTGAAGATTGCACCAGTCCTCAACATGGTGCGCACTGATACTGAAGGCGGTGCCAGGGTTGTCAGGAATCAGGGCCTGCAGCAGATCCAGTCTCCAGGCAACCTAGTGAACACAGCTGGCTTGTAGTAGGCTGCCTGATTGGCTACACCACCAGACTGGTGGGAAGAGTGAGCAGACCAGCTTTTAAGCCCAACAGCAGCAGCAGTTTGGCAACTGCTCAAAGTACTTGCCCACTGCTGTGCTAGCTCCTATGTGTGGGGTCTTTATTTGGGATAGGTGTGACGCTCTGTACCTCGGGGGAACACCCAGCACCCCATGATCATCCTTGTAAAATGATTGTGTGCTATCCAATGCAAAGTTGGTCATGTTGGGTGTCTTCGGAAGGCTCATGATGTTATAGTGATGTTATAGGTTATAATTTAATGTATATAGTTATAAGGCTGAAAATGTATTCTCATAGCTTAAAGGAAGCCCAGGCAAAAACTCTCCAAGAATAGAGAGGGAGTTCACCCCTCATCATGGCAGGTACGGGACAAACGCAGCCCAGCCTCACAGAAACAAAGGCGCTGGCCTAGGCAGCAACAAAAAACTCTGTTGGACTCTCGAGGGAGTCACTCCCCTTCCTTTGGTCAGTTTGGAACTGTGATGTGGTAATGCTCACCTGACTCTGAAGTGGTAAGGGCAAAGCCAAGAGGGAAGAAAGGACATGATAAAAGGGAGAGACATTTGCCATGCTCTTCCTTTCTCTTCCATTTACATCTACAGCCACCACACCAAGTGACTGAAGCGCTGATCAAAGGGGAGAGCCTGGCTGAAGAGCAACTAGCCAGCCTGTGGTGAGAAGCATCTAAGTTTTAAGGACATTGAAAGTGTTAAGACGGAGGTTCCTAGGGTTGTGTCTGGGACCAGAGATATTGGCTAGTGTCATTTGGTTGCAAGTAGCTGGGAGCAGCTTACATGCCAGAGGCTGTGCATGAACAGCCCAGGAGTGAGGGTTCTCACAGCAGAGCAGGGTAAGGCTGGCTCCCAGAGTCAAAGACTGGAGTGACCTAGCAGATCACCAGTCCAGATAACATCAGTGGGGAACGTCCGAATAGGCACCCCACATGATGGAGAGCCTTACAGTTCGGTGACTGAGCACTGCATGCCACCAGGGCCTAGCACCGAAAACTATTAAATAATAAAAACAAAATAAAACAATAAAGGAAGCATAACTAGTGGTACTCACTGCTAACTAACTATTTACATAAAAAGTAAAGAGATAAAGTCACTGACAAGGCAGAGACAAAACGGTGAGGCAAGTCACATGGGGAGATCCAGCTCAGGTCATGGGTAGTGAGAAGGAATTGAAGGGGATTGGGGAGGTACTGCCCTTATATAGCCTCCACAGGGGCCATAAGGATGCACAGGATACATGTGCCGTCCTGACAGCTACACTGTGGCAGAAAACTCACCAGCTCTCCAGCACACTGGGCATGCACAAGGCTGAGTGGAATGCATATGTGCAACCAGGAAGAGAACACTTTTATCTTGCGTAGGCTACACCTCAGTCAACTAAAATCAAGCTACAGGCATTACCCTGCATCCACCCTAGAAAAAAGATGGAGTTTATGTGGGGTTTAGCTAGCACATTAGCCATGTCTACCTGAAACTCACTCGCTTTGAGTAACAGAGGGTCCTATGCATCCGAAGAAGTGGGCTGTAGTCCACGAAAGCTTATGCTCTAATAAATTTGTTAGTCTCTAAGGTGCCACAAGTCCTCCTGTTCTTCTTTTTTTAGAGGGTCCTGTGGCACCTTTGAGACTAACAGAAGTACTGGGAGCATAAGCTTTCGTGGGTAAGAACCTCACTTCTTCATGAGTCTTGCATCTTCATGTCTTGCATCTGAAGAAGTGAGGTTCTTACCCACGAAAGCTTATGCTCCCAGTACTTCTGTTAGTCTCAAAGGTGCCACAGGACCCTCTGTTGCTTTTTACAGATTTAGACTAACACGGCTACCCCTCTGATACTCGCTTTGAGTGAAGCCCTCAGATGTATAACTTCACTGCTAAGAGTAGGAATGGGAGTTGGAACCTGTAAGGGCATCCTTTCCAATCCAGCACCAGGATTGGAGGTTTGGCTGGCTCGGGGGTGGGAGGTTGAGGAAAGAGATAAGTGTCCTTTCATCCCTAGGCCACAGGCTCCAATCCAGCCTCAATCTGTCTGGTTTAGGGGGAATGTCTGGGAATAGGATATGAAACTTCTCTAGGGTCCCAGTTCTAACATGACCCAGGCTGACTGTGATGATGGCCCCACGTTGAATCTCATTGTCAATTGGTGGGTTGCTGCATGTGAAACAAGTTTGTGGGCTCTCAGCCCACTTCCTAACATGGCAAGGGGTCACACTGCAAAAACCAGCAGAACAACTGACACTAACTGGCCCTCAAGCAGAGAGACCCAGGAGAGAATGGGCCGCAGAGACTGAATCTCCTTTCTCCTTCGAAGGGGTCATGGTGAGGCACTTTAACAGGGGGCAGTGTGGTTGTGGTGGCTGCTCTATTACTGTCTGGAGCTGAGGGGCCAGCATCTTTCCTTAACACTTAAGGCCTTTATTGACGACTTCTCATCAGGGCTCCTCCTTCTCCAAATCCTCTGACCTTCACTGCCAGCCTCCCGCGAGTGGGATGTGTGTGTGTGTGTGTGTGTGTGTGTCAGAGATTAATTCCTTCCAGCTGGAATTTCCCTTGCCCTCCCTCTTCCCAAAAGTCACCTGATTTCCCCGAAAACCAGCATGTGCTAACCCAGCCTAGATCCACATGCTCCCACCCCACGGACTCAGCCAAGGGGATTGTGAAACAGGCTCTGGAAATTCCCCTGGATGGGAGCTTAGGACGTGAAAAAGCTTTATCTGAGAAGGAGATGCAGGGAGCCACATTCTACAGGCAGGGGGTGCTACAGCACTGTGAGAAAAGGCTCAGACCCTTCCCTGTCAATCCCCCACATCACTGACTGGGATGTGGTCTGGAGACAGAAAAAAAGAGAGACGGGACAGGGAGAGAGAAACAGAGGCAAAGACGGAGAGAGAAGGTAAAATCTCCAAAACTAACATTAGAAATGGGCATGGACAACATTCCCAATTGCTATTGTTTGGGTTGCTTGGATTAGAAAGGGGTTAATCTGTGTGGTACAGCGGAAAGCAGTTGGGGGCACGGTCCCCAGACTCCAGTATAGTATAGGGGATTCTGTGCTGTAGGGTGGGTGACTCAGCAGGGAGCACTTTCTGGCTTGAGTCAGTACTGATCCAAATACCCTAGCCTGGTGCTTGAGGATGCTGTGTGATTGGGTGTGTGTGACTCATAGGGGTGCTCTCCACTCTGAGTCAGTACTGACCCCTACACCCCACTATGGTGCTGAGGTGCTATAGTGCAGGAGGTGCTGTTGTTTGGATGAGAGGTACAGCTTCCTCTCCAGGCATAGGAACTAAAGTTGCTTTGGCATGTTCCCCATGAGTTGGGACATTGAAGCTGTTGTCCTGCCCACCAAGCACGCACACACAGAGAAAACACTAATCAGCGCTGTTGTTTTTGTCCCAGTCCTGTAACTCCAAAGTCCAGAAGCTGAGGCTTTTCAGGAAGGACACAGGATGGAACTTTTGCAGAAGTGGTGAGTTGCTGGGTATAGAAGGGGAGCTTTGGCTTATTAATAATTTAATGAACAATGCAGCTCTCCCAGCTCCCAGGGAGCAAGGGATGGAAACAGGGAATGGGACCTAGCTCCCCTGCAGGGACTAACCACCAGGCGGTGCTGGACCCAGCCCCTGTAGCACTCCCAGCAGCCAGGAAGTGGGAGATTAGGTCTGGGAATGGAATCAGTGCCCATGTCTCACCTGGCAAGAGCTCCATGTAAAGAGATGCAAGAGGGAGCTATTCTCAGTGTACAACAGCAAGTCTGATTGCTACTGCAAAACTCTGGAACTATGCTACATATTAATATTCAGAGCCACCCACTGGCACTTTTCTATTAACTATTTATATATAATCAGACATAGAACACTCCTGTAACATTGCCTTCCTCTTCCCTCTCTCAGGTGGCTCATCCTCTGTTGCCTCCTGGCCTGGGCTGATGCAGCCCCCATGTACGGCGAGATCCTGTCCCCTAACTACCCTCAGGGGTACCCCAATGATGTGAAGGAGTCCTGGGAAATCAGTGTGCCCCCAGGGTATGGCATCCGCCTCTATTTCACCCACCTAGACATAGAGCCATCCCAGGACTGCGAGTATGACTCTGTGAAGGTACAGTACCCCATCCACCCCCACTCAGGGGAACAGAGGGGATTGTGGGGCAGGACTAAGGAGCAGCAGCAGAGCTCAGTGGGGCCTGTGGGGAAGAACTGAAGGTCATCGGCAGAGCTTTGTATGGGAGCCCAGGACTGGAATAGGGGACCTACCGGCCCCTCCTGGTGTTGAACTCATTGAAGCACAAATGATTCAGTGCATTCACACTAGCCATCGCTGAATCAATTGAGTTTTGCCTGGCATCTGCACTAGCACTGTTTAAACCAATTCAGTTTCAATGCCCTCTCATCACCTGTTCTCACTAGAGGGTTATATGCAGAGCTACCAGCTCCGTTCCACAGCTGTCTCAGCCACTGAGCCTCCGGTAGTTTGCCAGCCGAGTGTCCACTCTCACCCGTCCCCAATTTCCCTTCCACATTGTCTCCATTAGAAATGCCCTCCCAACTGCTTTTAATGTCCCCCTTCCAGTCACATCCTCAGTCAATGAACCCTAGTTGTGCAAAGGCTATTTTAGCTATGAGTGCCATTGACCTTCACACTGGCACCCAAACACGTAAGCCTGAAATGACTCAAAGTTAACCTCTGAACAACCATAAATTATGCAGTGTAACTGGTTGCACAATAACAAGCTGCTCGGGGAGCTTGGGTGTAGACATGGGGCATGTTGCTATTGTGCCAAGGGGCTCAAACGTTGATAACAACAAATTTCTTTAGTGAGACAAGACTTCTCTGTCTGTCCTCTGCAGATCCTGTCCGGTGACCATGTCGAGGGCCTGCTCTGTGGGCGAAAGCGCAGCAGAGACCGTGGTTCCCCAATCCTGGAGGAATTCTATGTCCCTTATAACACCCTGACTGTGACTTTCCAGTCAGACTTTTCCAATGAGGAGCGTTTCACTGGTTTCAGTGCCTATTATGTTGCAGTGGGTAAGGCTGGGCCTGCCTCCAAGTCTCTGGAGTGTCCTGTGGACATGAGCTTCTGCACAGCAGTGTCCAGGGACTGGCAGGAGGGAGGGGCTTTTGCACCAAGGTCTTCCTCACAGTGCTGTACCATCACTGTCCAACTGGGAGAGACCCCATCAGAGTGAGCTTCTCCACAGCAGAGCCAGTCAGCACTCTGCTTCAGTGCTTCTACTCTAGAGACCTCCCCTGCTTGGCATCAGTGCCCTGTCTACCCCACTCCCTAATCGTAACCTGATATCTTCCCCCAGTTTCCTCTCTCATGCTTGGCTCACTCTGGTCTCCCTTTACTCCTTGCAGATGTGAATGAGTGCATGGATTTCATGGAGGATGCCTGCAGCCACTATTGCAATAACTACATTGGTGGTTACTTTTGTTCCTGTCCCCCAGAGTACTTCCTGCATGAGGATCAGAAGACGTGTGGAGGTAAGAGCCTCACACCTGCTGCTCCCAAAAGCAGGAGGTGATGTAGGCACCACAGATACTGAACTGGGAGGAACTTCTCCATCGGTGGTCTGGCTGTTAAGGAAATGCACAGGGGATGGTAAACGGGAAGGAGGTGCAATAAACAGGGAATACAGGACAATAAACCAACGGGATATAGAATGGGAATAGCAAAATGATTCACCGTCTGAATGGGGGGAATGGTACTAAACAATAGGAGGCAATAAAGAACTACAGAGACAAGTAAATCAGAAGTTTGCAAAGTGTTTTGGCTTCCAGCGAGGCCAGTGCAATTTTTGGGGTTGCATAAATGGAGGTATCCTGGAGCAGGAAAGTATCAATATAGTATCCCACCGGGATACTGTGCTCAGCTGCAGGGGACTCAGTCTCAGAGGCCTCACCTCCCAGAACGGAGAGGGACAGTCCTTCTCCATAGAGCTCTGGGGAGATCCCACCTGGGGTACTGTAGGCAGCAATGGGATCCTTAATTGTAGGAAAAGAGTGACAAACTGAGGGAGCTCAGAGAGGAGCCCAAAATGCACAGGGAATCAGAGGAGTACATTCAAAGAGCTAAATCCCGCCAGCTAGGCAAAGCCCTTGTTGGTTGTGTAACACAAACACTGTCTGCAGGTGTGCAAGGGGCACTAATCAGAGATGAAGGGGGATTGTTTCTGGAAGGCTGAAAGGGGAGAACTAGGAGAAATGGGGGTGATATTGAACCAAAGGACAGGTGCTCAGGAGCCATCCCCCATTCCGGGGGGATCTGTGCAGTTGTCTCCCCAGAAGGACCCAGAGCGCCACTGCTAAGGACACTAGGAAATGGGGTCCCCAGAAAGTGGATGGGAGAACAATCCTCTCCTGGTCCACCAAGGGGAGATTCTCATTTCTGGCTGATGCAATATCTCAACATGATTAATGCAGGTTACAGGACACTGAAGGAGGATTGGACGGTGGAGGCTCTCCCCTCATTTCCCTTTCTGACCTCCCTGTCCATGTTCCTTCCTCAACCATAGTGAACTGCAGTGGGAGTGTATTCACTGAACTGTCAGGGGAAATCTCCAGCCCCAACTACCCCAACCTGTACCCTGAGAGCTTGAGCTGTGAATACCGTGTGGTCCTGGAGCCAGGCTACCGTGTGGTGCTGAACATCAAGAGTGGGGACTTTGATATAGAACCAGCCGACTCAGAAGGGAACTGCCCCGACAGCTTAACAGTAGGTGGTGGGGTACAGACAGGAGATCTCTCTGACTGGGGTCCCTTTACCCTGCTCACCCCTGATCTCAGCTATGTCCCCCTAGAGATTCCCTTCCCCTCACACTCAGGGTTCCCCTCTCCCTGCTCATCCCTAATCCCAGATGTGTCCCCCCCCAGAGATTTCCTTCCCCTCACATTCAGTGCCCCCTCTCCTTGCTCAACCTTAATCCCATCTGTATATCCCTGTTAAGATCCCCCATCCCTTGACTCTGTCTCTGTCATTTTTTCTCTCTCGTACTCTTCTCTTCCAATTTGTCATTGCTTCTTGTTTATTATTTTCCCAGTTCACAGATGGAAAACAACATTTTGGTCCCTATTGTGGCAACAAATTCCCAGGGCCTCCAGAAATTAAAACCAGGAGCAATATTCTTGATATTATCTTCCAAACAGACAAAACAGCACAAAAGAGAGGCTGGAAAATGCACTACTTCGGGGACCGTGAGTAAATACCCTTGGAAAATGCTCACTTTGCTGCTCTGAGACAGAGAGGATGGATAGATGGTTTGGCTAAGTTGATGCCTGTTGCTTGGGTGAAAGGGGGATTGCTGGCTGGGAGTCAAAGAGAGAAAGGTGGGAAAAGAGAGAGTGAGTCTCAAACTGATCAGTCACTGATATCCTCTTTCCTCCCCAAAGCAATACCCTGTCCCCAGCGTGTCACCCCAAACTCTATTCTTGACCCCCTAAAGGACAACTACATCTTCAAGGACTACGTGAAGGTGACCTGCATGAAAGGTTATGAGGTTGTGACGGTAAGCTGCCCATCCAGCCCTGCAATGGGGTTCTACAATCCCTTCCCCTCAGATGTCCTGAGAACCCTGTTGACCTCTAAGTATCTCTCCCAGGCACTCTGAAGCACCTTCTCCTTCCTCCCTACCCACCATGGAAGCAGAAGGTCAGTTTCTAAAAGCCTGACAGGGAGAGAATATGTTGTGTGCAGATTTTAGCACAGAACCACTTGAACAAATGGGGACCCCTTCCCCAACAGCTCTGCAGTGGTTCTGGATGCCCTCACTGATCTTGAAACAGAAAATTGCTATGGCTGACTCAGACCATTGGGCCTGGATATCCCCATGACGTCACACCTTCCGCCCCACTCCAGACCAGGTCAGACCAATCGCCTTGTCTAACCTAGTACTCTGCCTCCCTCTATACCTGACTGCTCCGCAGATATCCCTACATCTCAGTGAAATCCCTCCATGGGGGAGCTTAATTCGGTTACATTTCACTCTCAGTAACTGACACACATTCTTCTTTCACTCAGCAACAAGGCAGCCTAGCAGCCTTTCACTCCAGCTGCCAGAGTAATGGAGAATGGAGCAACTTGCACCACAAATGTGTCCGTAAGTGTCCCTTTCCTCTATGGCTGTAGGAGATCTGGAAATGGGATATGGGCCTTTCAGCATTAGGGCATTAGTTTCAATCTGTCCTTAGATGTGGGGGAATGGGTGACCCACAGGGGGATGAGGAATGGGCTCTGAGCCTGCCTAGTGCAGTGATGACCAGTGACGAATGAGGAGTTGCAGTGGTTCTTAGTCAGACAGTGTAAATGGATTGTTGGGTGGGGATGCCCCTTTGATAACCGTCCTTTCTGTTTTTCTCTGCAGCTGTGGACTGTGGTGTGCCTGACACTATTGACAATGGCAGAGCCACCTACCAGTCAGGATTTGAGGAGACTCAGTACGGAGCCAGTATCTGCTATGGCTGCGAAAAACCATATTATACCCTGCAAACCAGAGGGGACGGTAGGCATTCCATAGCCACGGTGGCCTCTGCCCGTAATTAAAGGCCCAAGAAAGAGCATCATCCAATTGCTGTATTCTGACTGCCCCCAGTAAGATACCCTCATGGGGCTGAGGCTGGGACTATATTCCTAGGGAAGACTGTACTTGTTGGTGTAGCCCAGTCTCGCCCAGATAAAATCCCCTAATTGGGTGGGCTTGTAGCCGATGGTCCTGTTCAATGGCCACTGCCATGGTGTCTGAGTTTGGTGGTTTGTTTGCATTGTGTTAGTGAGCTCTCAGTCTAGCTCCTAGGTACCCAAACCACCAAAAATCCCATCACACAACTGACACTGATGACCTCTCTTCTGAAGCTGCCAGTGACAGAGACTAAGGATTTAATGGGACAGAGACCATACTCCCTGCCAGGGTAGGGGCTGAGGCACATTGGCAGGGGTTCTGTGTCTGTGTGAGGGGGAGCTCGCTCTGCTGCTTACCAGGCTGTACTCACTGTCAGTCTGTCACCTTTGCACAGTAATCTCTCCCTTCCCACACATTAACTATTTTAAAAACTGGCTAACTGATAGGTCTCAAAATGTAATTGTAAATGGGGAAGTGTCATGGAGCAGGTGTGTTTCCAGTGGAGTCCCACAGGCATTGGTTCTTGGCCCTAGGCTTTTTAGGTTTTTATCAATGAGCTGGAAGAAAACATTAAATTGTCACTGATAAAGTTTGCAGATGACACAAAAATTGGGGCAGTGGTAAATAATGAAAAGGACAGGTCACCGATACAGAGAGATCTGGCTTGGTTGGTAAACTGGGCACAAGCAAACAGTTTGTTTTAACATTTTAGTACAGCCAAATATAAATGTACGCATCTAGAAATAAAGAATGTAGGCCATATTTGTAGGATGGGGGATTCTAGCCTAGAAAGCCATGATCCTGAAAGAGACTTGGGGGTCGTGGTGGATAATTGTGAACTCCCAGTGTGACGCTGTGGCCAAAAGAGCTAATGCGATCCTTGGATGTATAAATGGGAATATTGAATAGCTGTAGGAAGATTATATTACCTCTGTATTTGGCACTGATATGGCCACTGCTGGAATACTGGGTCCAGTTCTGTGTCCCTAATTCATTAAAGATGCTGATAAATTGGAGAAGGTTCAGAGAAGAGCTATGAGAATGATTAAAAGTTTGGAAAACACACCTTATAGTGTTAGACTCAAGGAGTTCAATCTATTTAACTTAACAAAGAGAAGGTTAACGGGTGACTTGATCTCAGTGTATAAGTACCTACATGGGGAACAGAAATTTGATAATAGACTCTTTAGTCTCGCATACAAAGGTAAAGCAAAATCCGATGGCTGGAAATTGAAACTAGACAAATTCATATTGGAAATAAGGCAAATTTTTAACAGGGTGAGTAACTAATCCATTGGAAAAACTGACCAAGGGCCATTGTAAATTCTCCATCACTGGCCATTTTGAAATCAAGATTGGATGTTTTTCTAAAAGACCTGCTCTAGCTCACACAGGAATTAATAAATTAAGGGAAGTCCTGTGCCCTGTATTTTGCAGGAGATCAGACTAGGTGATCACAGTCATCCCTTCTGGCCACAGAATCTAAGAAAACCAGTTCCCCGGAGTTGTTAGTCACATTCTCATGATGTTTGGTACTGAAATCCTTTCCATGCTTCTGTGTTTTCCAAGGGGTTTATCGGTGTTCAGCCAGTGGGAAATGGGTGAGCAAAGAGATGGGAACAGAGCTTCCAGCATGTGTCCCAGGTATCACAAAGAACTTTGTGTGTGTGTGTGTGTGTGTGTGTTTGTTTTGTGGAGACCCAATCGCCATTAAAAGTCAGTTCTCTCTCCACCACTTCTCTCTAATTTAAAGAAAGCTGAACCAATCTGCCTGAAAAATGGTTGGTTCCTTTTCCAGGGTAGAATTTGACTGGGTAATTTGAGTAACATTAGATTGGGTGTTTCTGAGATCGATGGGTTCCTGAGAAAGATCAGAGGGGGCAGCAGAAGGAAGCTGGGAAGTACATAAGCTCTACCGGTCTTCTAGTGAACCAGAACAGGGTCTCACCGCAGCCAGTATTGGACCCTGCTGCCGCCTCAGTTTCCCTACTATTGGCTATGCTGGGTCTCATGTTTTAGCCCTTCAGACAAATTAAAATTCATCCCTTTCCAGCAGGTAAACAAAAAAAGTCTAAAAAACAAAACAGATGTCCAGCAACCTCATGCTGGGTCTTCCCCAATTTAGTCAGGTGCATCCTTACCAGGCCACATAAACTTTTCACCCTCTCTTGGATGTAGCTTCTTTTGTAGCCCCCTCCTGGGCTCAGCAGTCCATTATGTGCTGTTGGAGCAAGGCAATAGACAGGGGACTTCACCCACCTTCGCTGGAAAGCCCAGCCTAGACCCCTAGGAAAGCATAAATGTTAACTCTCTTCAATACTCATCCATGCTCTCCTGGCCAGACTACCTTGAATATCCATTCTCAGGGCCTCTATCTGCCCCTTAAGGGGGAGTTGCTCCTGCCCCTTGCTACAGTTAGCTCCAGCCAGGCCTTTCCCTCTAGCTAGTATGGAGAGCTTCTTCCCTAGTGCTCTCTGGGTCTTCTGTAGGTCTCTCACCTGTGACTCATTCAGCAGGCTCCCTCTGATAGGAAGCACCACCTCGTGGCTACAGGTATATGACCCCTGTTCACCTGAACCAACCACCAGGTCCAGCTCAAACTCACCATCTGGGAGGTGGATAACTAGGCACTGGTGGGGCTAAGCTAGCCCCCCTGAAAGGGCCAGCCCACTCTGTGACATGAACTTTGCAATGTCTGCATAGACTCCTGTGAAAGGGAAACTCCTGAAACATGTTTTAAAAAATAAAACTAAGGAAATTCCATGACAGAACAATGAATTAAGTTTCAGTGAAGTTTGAAACTGTAGCCTGGCAATTGTACAACCTAACATTCTAAACTAGGGACATTAACTGTAATTGAATAAAATCCACAAAAGATGGAAAGTCACAGACTTCACAGATTACGATAATGTGACAGAGTCCTGTGGCACCTATAGACTAACAGACGTATTGGAGCATAAGCTTTCGTGGGTGAACACTCACTTCGTCAGATGCATGTCACAGATGCATTACTATGATAATGTGAGAAGCCTTATGTGTGGGCCCTTGTATTATCACTGAATAAGCTGAATCTCACAGACAACTTTATCCTCAAAGAACTAACAGCTTCACTGCATCCATGAGACTCGTTGTCTGTGACCCTCCTAACCAATGCCCCTACACTATAGGATTTACACACCACGAGCAGAGAAGAGTGTGATGGCAAAAAATCAAAAACAACTATGTGTAAAACCAGTGCATTATGCTTCAGACTATTCAGAGTCCATGTATAAACTCTCCAGAAGAGTGGGTTTGTCTGATTTAATTCTTTCTACGGCCTTTACCGAAATCCTTCGTCTTAAGGGAATATATTGCAAAACAAGAATGATTGGTACAGTGGATGGACGATATGAGTTTGGCAGTAATAAAAGGGCAGAACTGAGCCTGTTTGGGTGACTTTAACAATGAATTTCTTGATTTCTTACATTAGAATTTGATGCATAGGAGACAAGGTGGGTGAGGACCCACTTTTGTTGGTGGAAGATACAAGCTTTTGAGCTACGCTGAGTTCTTCTTCAACCAATATGACTTCAACAGCAATGGGAACAATTTAAGGATGGGCATTTTTATACTTCACTGAAGTTAAACTTTTTATTTCCAAATTTGCTTAGTATGGGCTGTCAATTAATCGCATTTAACTCAAGCAATTAACGCAAAACAAATTAATGAGATTTAAAAAAATTGTTGCATTAAATTGCACTTTTAATCACACTGTTAAACAATAATAGAATACCAATTTAAATTTATAATAAATATTTTTGGATGTTTTCTACATTTTCAAATATATTCAAAGTGTACAGTGCTCACTTTATATTACAACAACGTCATGCAAACGCCTGTTCTCACTTTCAGGTGATATTGTAAATAAGAAGCAGGCAGCATTATCTCCTGTAAATGTAAATAAACTTGTTTGTCTTAGCGATTGGCTGAACAAGAAGTAGGACTGAGTGGACTTCTGGCTCTAAAGTTTTACATTGTTTTGGTTTTGAGTGCAGTTATGTAAAAAAATTCTACATTTGTAAGCTGCCTTTTCATGATAAAGAGATTGCATTACAGTACTTGTATGAGATGAATTGACAAATACTATTTCTTTTTTTTACAGTGCAAAATATTTGTAATAAAAAATAATATAAAGTGAGCAGTGTACACTTTGTATTCTGAGGTGTAATTGAAATCAATATATTGAAAATGTAGAAAAACATCCAAAATATTTATAATATATTTAAATTGGTATTCTATTATTGTTTAACAGTGTGATTAAACTCACAAGTAATTGTGATTATTTTTTTAATCGTTTGACAACCCCGTTCCTTAGTTTTTCTTTTCTGTAAACTTTGGATGCAGATTATTTGACATACAAATGCCATGGAAAGAGGTTACTCTGAACCAGGGTGATGTCAAGGAGTCAGGAGAGAGGGGACTATGGGGTTTTTAGTGATGCACAGACAACCACCCTACTAGCAAGTGGTAATTCTCCCATTTTTATTTCCCTTCTAGTCTGTGGGATCCCCAGTACACCCATCCAGGAGCAGCAGAGGATTTTTGGGGGCACCCGTGCTAAGCCAGGCAACTTCCCCTGGCAGGTCTTATTCCAAAACCCACGGGGAGGGGGGGTACTTATTTCGGACCTCTGGGTGCTGACTGCAGCTCATGTGCTGGATGATTCAAATAGCAAGCCCACAATGTATGCTGGGGTGACCAACATCAACCAACAACTCCAGAGGGAGGAGCCCATACAGCTGTTTGAAGAAGAAGTGTTCATTCACCCTAACTGGACAAAGGTGGTAAACCCAGAAGCTCGGACAAATTTTGATAATGACATTGCACTGCTGAGGCTGACGGCGCCTGTGAAGATGGGCCCCAAGATCTCACCACTCTGCCTCCCTGGTGGTTCTCCTGAATATGAGCTGGAGAAAGGCAGACTGGGCTACATATCTGGCTGGGGCCGGACAGAGGACCGAAACAGAGTTTACCATCTCATGAAGGCGCAGATCCCCGTGGTGGACATGGCACAATGCCGTAGTGTTAAGCCGAAGCCACCTGCTGATCCCACCACTTTCCAATTCACTGACAACATGGTCTGTGCTGGAGATGGCACAAAGGACAGCTGTTCCGGGGACAGTGGCGGAGCCTATGCCATCAAAGACCCCCACAATGACACACAGTACTATGTGGGTGGCCTGGTCTCCTGGGGACCACGGTGTGGCACATATGGCCTTTACACCAGAGTGCAGCGCTACCGGGACTGGATCTTGGGGACCATGAGCCGATACAAGGCGGCAGAGGGATCACACAAATAGATCCTTCTCACCCTAAGGCACTGCCATCTCACCAGGTGTTGAGGTCACATGTCCCAGCAGATTGGCTGCCCTTTGATCCCATCTACTCTTTGTGCAACAGACCAACTGCATTGTGGCTGTGCCAGAGTAGGGAGTCAGAAACAATGGGTTATCTATTCCATTGTAACTACATCAGGGAGGGGCATCTCTCTTCCTTCCTCCACTGGAATTGCCAGGGCAGGAACAGAGAGCATGCTGGGTAAAGAGGCCCCCTTTTACGTTTACCCATCACATTCTTTGCTCAAATTCCTTGGTTTTCAGAGAGAAGCTAGCCATGCCCCATCTGCATGATAGCTCTGAGGCTGAAACCCATCAGTGGGGACAATAGAGGGCAATTGCTGGTCCACAAGGACTAGGTTCAGAGCTTGGCCAACCAATAGACAAGGGGCTGCTCCTTCTCCTCACTGGGACAATAGAGGCTCACTGACTTCCGACTCACGTATTCTCTGTATCACTTACAATATCTAACTGTATTAAAGGATCACCAAATCACCTCCCTGTGTGTGCAGTCTCCTTTCTTCTCAGACTAGACCTAGGTTCCCAACTAAAGTGATCCATCTCCCCCCTCACTCCCATGCTAATAGCTGTAGGCCATTTAAAAGCTGTGGTTCATGCTACCTCACTGCAGCATCTGGGACCTTTATATGAGCCACAGCTGTACTGGCTGGATCCTCACTGGCAGCTGCTGTCAAGGAGAAGTGGTTGTTTCACAGATCCAGGTCTAGGAATCAAGCTGAGGGGAGTGACTCGTCTCGCATTCACCTGCCTCAGGGCCAGATTTTCAAACTTAGTCATATTGTGCAACATACACAAAGTCCAGGGAGGTCAGTGGACTTACATCAGAGATGTACTTATCAATCATCAGTGTCTCACAGACACCTTCCTTTCCAGCATGCTACTCCCAGTCCTGAATTTTCCATACATGTTCTGGAGTAGTGAGGGAATAGTTCCTCTCTATGTGGCTCTGAGGAGACATCACCAGAGTTACTGTGCTCTGCTCTGGGGTCCTCAATCTCTGAGGCTTCATGTCCTGGAGCAACGAGGGGATAACACCTCTCTGTATGGCTCTTGGGGAGACACCACCTGGATACTCTGCTCAGGTCTGGGCCCTTGAGTCCCAACACTACCTTTGCATTCAGGCTTGGACAGGCCCCACCTGAGGGCCTGCTTTCAGAACTGGGCCTTGTCAGGGTTCCTTCCCCACTCTGAACTCTGGGGTACAGATGTGGGGACCCGCATGAAAGACCCCCTACGTTTATTTTTACCAGCTTAGGTTAAAAATTTTCCCAAGGCACAAATTCCACCTTGCCTTGAACAGTATGCTGCCACCACCAAGTGATTTAGACAAAGAATCAGGGAAAGGACCACTTGGAGTCCTATTCCCCCAAAATATTCCCCCATGTCCTGCACCCCCTTTCCTGGGGAAGGTTTGAGAATAATATCCTCACGAATAGGTAACAGGTGAACACAGACCCAAACCCTGGGATCTTAAGAACAATGAAAAAATCAATCAGGTTCTTAAAAGAAGAATGTTAATTAAAGAAAAGGTAAAAGAATCACCTGTAAAATCAGGATGGTAAGTACTTTACAGAATAACAAAAGTTTCAAAAACACAAAGATTTCCCCTCTAGGCAAAACTTTAAAGTTACAAAAACAGGGATAAACCTCCCTCTTAGCACAGGGAAAATTCACAAGCTAAAACAAAAGATAACCTAACACATTTCTTTGCTATTACTTACTATTTCTGCAATATTAGATGCTTAGCTTAGATATGGCTTAGGGAGATGTATTTTCCCTGCCTTGGTTCCTTGTTGACTCCAGCAGATACAGACAAAAAAACCTTCCCCCAGAGATTTGAAAGTATCTTCTCCCCTTATTGGTCCTTTTGGTCAGGTGCCACCCAGTTTATCTGAGCTTCTTAACCCTTTTCAGGTAAAAGAGGAATTAACCCTTTACAGGGCAAAGAGGGATTTTATGCTACCCTTATCTGTATGTTTATGACAGGCCTCTTTATCAGAAAGGGCTTTGGAGGGCAGTTGAAAAAACCACTGGAAGTCCTCAAAATAGGCAGATCTAGGTTAGCAGAAAGCCTGAGTGTCTGATGTTTGATGGCTACTTCAGCAGAAGCAGCTCTGCAGAGTTCAATTTGGGAAACACTGATCCTTTGGAAGCTATGGAAATGGGGATACCCACATTAAACAAAGATATTTCTTTATTCCCCAGGAAACTCTAGTCTCTTCTCTCCACTTCAGCCAAGCAGCATCCCTCTGTTCTTCATTGGGCCCTTGTTGGAGAGATTGTTTCCTATGGGTACTGGGAAGTATTATGTACTGGGGGGAGGGATAGCTCAGTGGTTTGAGTATTGGCCTGCTAAATCTAGGGTTGTGAGTTCAATCCTTGAGGGGGCCACTTAGAGATCTGGGGAAAAAAATCAGTACTTGGTCTTGCTAGTGAAGGCAAGAGGCTGGACTTGATAACCTTTCAGGGTCCCTTCCAGTACTATGAGATTAGTATATCTCCATATATATTATGTTAATTTTCATGGAATAAAATGGACCAGAGAGTCAAATGTGTTATCATGGCTTGGTTATTGTACTACACTAAACAGTTAAACATTGTTTGGGGTTTTGAATATAGAGCCCTTGGACTGCTTAATTCCATGGCAACAACCACCATTAAAAATCTGTATAACCTTTTATTAAAGATACAGAAAAAGAAGGAAAAACAGTTAAAGCATTTCAAATGTAAAATACTAAATGAAGCTTTCATTTTAACAATATCTCTTCCTCCCTTTCTCTTTTGCTGTAGGAAGGTTTCATAGGAACCCCCCATGTCAGACTGTCCTTAGATGGTATTAACTGGAATACTGTGTCCAGTTTTGGGCCCCACACTACAAGAAGGATGTGGAAAAATTGGAAAGAGTCCAGCGGAGGGCAACAAAAATGATTAGGGGTCTGGAGCACATGACTTATGAGGAGAGGCTGAGGGAACTGGGATTGTTTAGTCTCCAGAAGAGAAGAATGAGGGGGGATTTGATAGCAGCCTTCAACTACCTGAAGGGGGGTTCCAAAGAGGATGGAGCTCGGCTGTTCTCAGTGGTGGCAGATGACAGAACAAGGAGCAATGGTCTCAAGTTGCAGTGGGGGAGGTCCAGGTTGGATATCAGGAAAAACTATTTCACTAGGAGGGTGGTGAAACACTGGAATGCGTTACCTAGGGAGGTGGTGGAGTCTCCTTCCTTGGAGGTTTTTAAGGCCCGGCTTGACAAAGCCCTGGCTGGGATGATTTAGCTGGGAATTGGTCCCGCTTTGAGCAGGGGGTTGGACTAGATGACCTCTTGAGGTCCCTTCCAACTCTGATATTCTATGATTCTAACTGTCCTTTGTGGGGAAAAGAGAAACTGTCATTTGTGGGGAGAAAAGGGTTGCCAACAGTCCCTTTTTTCAAGGGACATCCCTTTTTTTTTTAATCTCTGTACAATAAGATCATGAGTTGCTGAGTGCTGCAAAAAGCAGCAAGAAATACCCTTGGCGAATGTAGATCAGTACTGCTTATTAATTATTATTACCCTAGCTGCAGCTGACATTATTGCTGTTGTTGAAGTCTGATCCTGTTTCCTTTAAGCCAAAACAAGACAAACACACCCAAAAGAGGACAGAAAAGAACACCAAAGATAGAAAATGCAGTTTCTGTTTCTGGTGTTGACACTCACTTGCAACCTCACTACTGGAGAAAACAGGCATGGTATATGGTTTTATTAGCCGGGACAAGACTTGACAAACTTATACCAGCATCAAGCTGTTTAAGACATTGCTTTTAGCTGCCTCTCTGGTCACGCATTCACAGCAGTGTTGCGAAAGAGACAGTCTTGGCCAGCTAAGCCAGTCTGTTAGTAAACAGAAGGCAAAACGAGAGTGATAGGAAAGGGAAAAAAAATCAGATGGCCAAGGAAAAGGACATCTGAGGGAGGGAGGGACAGGAGGCAACCAAGAGTCACATTCCAGGTGTTGTTCAGGACTTAGCTGAAGCTGGTGAGGTGGCGAAGTGATCAATTCCCTTTCTGTGGCCTGGTGTGGTTAGGACACCTTTCAGGACCAGGACGATGACAGCTTAACAATGGCATGGTGGATTCCGGGGTCCCAGGAGAAGGTGGAGAGCGAGGGTGGCAGCCAGAATGGTGAAGCTCATACCTTTCAATCCACCCATCCCCCTGTTTTGATTGCCCCCCCCCAAATATCTTTTTAAAGAACCCAAAAAGAGGGTGATAAGTGGATAGCCCATCCCCTCATTATTTTGTCCACCAATTAGGCCTGATTTCCAACACATCAATATCGTTTCATGAAGTTCTGATGCCATTCTCCCATTGTTTACCCCTCATAATCTCTAAAGAGCCCTTGGGTAGTATCAGCAGACCTTTTGGTTTGGACTAATTCATTCTCTGTCTCCCTTTTGTGTGGAAAAAAATGTTTCTGTCACAGGCTGAGTTGGACTTTTGCTGTCCTGAATACAGTACAGGCCGCTACACAAACAGGAAGGCCAGGAGGACAAAATGTTGCAGCAATTCAGAAGAAAGAAGGGGAAACAGAAAAACAGAAATAGGTGGAGTTGAATGGGCCAGGACAGCGGGTGAGAATATGAGGAGGTACTGGGGGGGCTAGGGATTCTATTTCCAGCTTGGACCCACATTTCCTATGTGACTTTTGGGCAAGTCACTTCATCTTTCTGTGCCTCAGTTTCTCCACATGTAACTTGAGGGACACTTATAGGAGGCTTCTCTCATTAGCATTTGTCAAGTGCTTTAAGATTGTAAGAAGTTGCATGGTTTGTAGTTTCTTTAGGCTGAGTGCATTGCACACACTCCATGCTTCCCTCCATTCCCCCATTCTCCTCCCCCCGTGGGATCTCTACGTGCTCCCCATTCTCTCTTGACCCATACCCCCTAAACCTCCATACCAGTGTCCTCCACTCTTCCCCTCTCCATGCCAGAGGCCCTGTGTGTGCCCCATTTCCCCCATATCAAGGTTCCCCACTTCCCCCATGCAGAGGGCTCTGTGTGCCCTCATTCCCCTCTACCATCCTTCAAAACAAATAGGGGACTCAGCTCCTAGAGCAGGGGCGGGCAAACTTTTTGGCCTGAGGGCCACATCAGGTTTCAGAAACAGCCAGGAGTGGCCCGGCCCCGCCCCCTATCCGACTCCCACTGCTTCTTGCCCCCTGATAGCCCCCCCGGACTCCTGCCCCATCCAACCCCCCCTGTTCCCTGATGGTCCCCCCGGGACCCCTGCCTCATCCTGCCCCCACTCCCTGTCCCCAGAACCTCCACCCCTGACTGCCCCCCACTGCCCCATCCAACCCCTCCTCTCATTCCTGACTGCCCGCCCAGGATCCCTGCCCCATCCAACCACCCCTTCTCCCTGTCCTCTGACCGCCCCTGGAACCCGTGCCTCTGACTGCCCCATCCAACCCCCCGCCCTTCCTGACTTCCCCGTTCCCCGCCCTCTGACTGCCCCGCCCCCTATATACCCCTCCCCCCCACCCCCTGACCACCACCCCAAACTCCCCTGCTCTCTATCCAACCCCCCCTGCTCCCTTACTGTGCTGCCTGGAGCACCGGTGGCTGGCGGCACTACAGCCACGCCGCCCGGCTGGAGCCAGCCATGCCACTGTGCAGCAGAGAGCACCGGGTCAGGCCAGGCTCTGCAGCTGCGCTGCCCCAGGAGCTCGCAGCCCCACTGCCCAGAGCACTGCGCCAGCGGCACAGTGAGTTGAGGCTGCGGGGGAGGAGGAATAGCGGGGGAGGGGCCTGGGCTAGCCGGATGTGGCCCGAGGGCCGTAGTTTGCCCACCTCTGTCCTAGAGAGAGGGCAAATATTATAATTAGCATCAATATGTTTATCAGCCCTGCCCTGTTCATGTCTCAGACCCTTTCCCATGGCAGAGGATCTTCAGAAGATGAACGGGACAGAGACCTGAAGGGCTCTCAGAAGGGGAAGGAAAGGCGCTGCATCCCGCAGCCAAGGGACTGGCCATCATTAGCCTGAGGGGCCTGTTTCTCTACAACTCCCTGCCCTGACAGGCTTATGATCTAAAGGCAGAAGCCGACGAAGGGTGGGCGATGGGGCTACAACAGACAAACAGTGAGCCTGGGGAAGAACTGGCTCAGTTTGCTAGCTCCAAGGAGCTTTCTCAGTGGGGTTAGAAGGTTGTGGGGGGAGGGGGAGGACAGGAGAAGGGAAGGATGGGAAAAGAGACTGCCACAGCTTGTCACCTGCCTGGCTGTGATCAGCAGGCTGGGTTTGGGAGGCCTCATGGCATGGGTGAGGGGACTGGAGGAGAATGAGGCAGTGGCTGTTTGGATTTTACCTGGGTATTTTCCCCATGCACAGGGGGCTGTGTGGGAGGGAGCATGCAGGGATAAAGGGAGAAACTGACTAGTGGTGGTGGGAATACTGGCAAAGTGACCGTGGGGATCAGTCTCACTAGATCAGCCAGGCAGGGCAGAGTTAACTCACAAAGGGCCTTACTGGGAAAGCCAAGGGGTTTGTGTCTGACGGGGAGGTTTTAACAGCAACAATCTTAACAGACTTGAAAGGAGGCTGGAGAAGAAGAGGCCACCATAGTCAAGGTGTAAATGGGGAGGGGGGGCGAGAGTTTTGGCCATTGGGACAGAGAGGACAGCCCGGATTTTAGAGATGTTGTTTGAGAAAAAGGGGCCGGATTAAAAATGACCTGAACATGTGGGTCCAGTGAAAGGGGTAATTCAAAGATGGATCCTGGCTTACAGGTAGGGTGACCAGATAGCAAGGGTGAAAAATTGGGACAGGGTGTGGGGGGGTAATAGGAACCTATATAAGAAAAAGCCCCAAATATCGGGACTGTCCCTATAAAACCAGGATATCCGGTCACCCTACTTACAGGCCTCAATGACTGGGAGGATGGTGAGGCTGTCCGTGGTGATGGAGAAAGGGGACAGAAAGGGAGAGTGGGGGGAGAAAGAGTGAGTTTTGGTCAAGTTGAGATTAAGATGACAACTGGACAGGAAGAAATGTCAGAAAGACAGGCCAGGATGTTGGGAGATGGCATGTGTCCAGAGCAGGAAGGATGGCACTTCCAGCAACACAGCACCCTTCACTGCCTCCAACACTACCTGGGATGGCTTCATAAAGGGCAGGTTGCATCTCCTCCTCTATGCTGTCCTCCTGGGGCCCCTCGCACAGAGCTTGACAATCCTCCACTCTTTGGAGAGAAGCAGAGACCGCTGACAGTAGACTGAAGCCCAGTCTCCAGAGGCTAGGGTATCTGGGAAAAGTGAGACCTACCTTATGTAAGCAGGGGAATGGTCCCGCTATTGTGGGGAACTTTCCTGGCTTCTGCACTACCCCGGTGAAGTGGGCTAGCGAAAGGATCTGAGTCCTCGCTCCCACTTCCTTTACCCAGAGGCCTCCCTGCCCTTGAGGACTCCCCTTCCACTCTCCTGTCTGGCAGAGTCCTCGTAAACCCCGACAAGGCTGGTCTCAGGATTCCTGGGGGGCTCGACCCCCAACCCTGCTGTGGTCACCCAGGACAGGGGCTAGGGTGTCCCCACACCGGGGTACTCTCTCTGCACTGGGCACCTCCCTGACCCACTGATCATTTCATACAATTTAAAGCAAATACAAGTTGTTTAATTAACAATTTTAAAAAAGAATGAGGAAAAATGGGAAAGGTTAAAGGAAAACACATCACCCTGCTCTGTGGCAGGGAACATCACAAACAGTGTCTCTGGAACGTCAGGGCAGTTCACAGTCTGTTTCTTGTAGGTCCCAGGCTCCTTCTCAGGCCCTGGCTGTGCTGCAGGGATGTTGCGGGTTGGACACTTGCTCTGGTGGTGGCCACACGCTCTCAGGCTCTAGGTGGCAGGACCCTTTTTCCCAGCGTCGCCCATGCCCGGTTGGGGTTATGATCCCCTTCCAAGCCTGGCCTGCAGAGCCTCTTGGCTGAGGCGTCTCCCTGTGCTGGGCCCATTGCCCAGGGTCCCTCTCCTCTCCCCAGCTGCTCACCGCACCCAGCTCCAGACCGCTCCAGCTCCAGCTCCACACTGCCTCAGCACGGCTGCAGCTGCTGCTCTGCCTTCAGTTCCCTGGGCTGCTTCTCTGGTTCTGGTTGCTACAGCTCTGCCCCCAGGACAGGTCTGCTCTGCAGGCTGCTTCTGTGACTCTGCTCCCACCTCTGACCTGCTTCCCGGCTGGTTGTCTGGCCCCTCTGGCTCTGGTTGCTGCAGCTCTCCTCCCAAGGCAGGTCTGCTCTCTCTGAGCTGTGCTCTGGCTTTTGGGGCTGCAGCTCTGCTTCCAGTAACTTAGCTCGGGCCCCTGCTCTCTCCTTAGCTCGGCCCCACTCTGTCTGACCCAGACAATTCCAGTTCACATGGAGGACGGGACCCCCTGGCCTCCTGACTCTCTGATTAGCCTGCCTGCCCTGTCAATCAGGCTGATCTGGAGCATTGGCATCTCCCCATTGTTCCTGGGGACTGTCAGTCTCAGGCTCCTGATTTGCCATTGACCCTTCCCCTTTTAGTGCTGGGAGCTAGTCAACCAAAACACCCCCACTGAATGTTAGTAAGGGGGCAACAGTCCCCTTACATAAGGTTTAGGTAAGATAGAGATGTATGTGGGCTTTTTGTTGTTTTAATCCTTTTCTCCTGTTATGCTGTGGTCCTACACTTCCGATTAAACCATACTCTAAGAAGGCTGTCTGGGGTCACTGTATTCATGGCTGGTCACAAGCTCCTGGAGGAAAGAACTGCAGATACCAAGTCAAGTAGCACTTGTTGGAGAGAAGCACAGCTGATACCCAAAGCCTGGGACACTGATCTAAGAGTGGGAGAAACGCAGGATTCCACCCTAGAGAGGTGAAGACTCGAGACCTAAGACCTGGAGGGGGAGCACTCAGAAGAGACCACATGAGGGGACAGAGGCGCAGCTAGCCTGGAGCTACAACATTGTGGGTTTTTATAAGATAGGGAGATCAAAGCATATTTGTACTCGGAGGGAAAGGCACATGCTGAGAGAGATTGAGAAGGAGGGTGAGGGAGGGTGAGGGAGTTAGGAGGGTCACTTGGGCAGGAATGGAAGAGGGGCTAGAGGAGGACAGCAGGAAGTATGTCTCAGTGTGTGACAGAGGAGGAGGAAAGTGTACTGGGAAGTAGGGAGTTCATCCTAGATCTTATTGATTAGGCTCTTGTTCAAAACAAGTTCTATGGTCCATGTTCTACAGGAGGTCAGACTAGATTATCACAATTGTCCCTTCTGGCCTTGGAATCTATGATTTTTTTCTTTGAGGACATCAGCAAGAAAAGGGAGGAGGGAACAGGATAGGGAGGATCTGAGGAAGGAGACCAAGGTGGTGAAGAGGCAGCAAGGATTTGATAAAGGAGGAGAAGTAGGGACGTTTGGCTAAGAAGATGGCAGAATTAGAGGAGGAAAGAGGGAACTGGGACTGGAGAACATCAACATGGTTATGAGACTGTCACCAGAGACACTCAGCAGCACAAGAACAAGGGTGCAGAAAATAGCTGTTGGGGGGCAGGAAGGAAATTTTGTCAGGAAGGATTTTTCCCTGATGTATTCTGTTTTGTTTTTGTCTCCTTATTCTGAAGCATCAGAGAGGATCATGGCAAGATATGCGACACCAGACAGGGTGGGCCAATGCTCTGAGTTGGTACAAGGTCTTTCAGGTGCTTGGCTGGCAGGTTCTGACTCACATGCTCAGTGTCTCTAACTGATCATCATATGTGGGGCCGGGAAGGAATTTTCTCCTGGGGGGGAACGGGGTCTGCAGTATGGGACGTGGGTCACTTGCTGGAATCAGCTGTGTATATGTCACCTAGTCAGTTCCCTGACAGTGTAGGCCTCAGGCATTGGTAGCACCTTGGTCTCTCCTATTCTCTGCTTGTTGCTTACCATAGTTTAGTCTCTTGACGTCTGAAATATTTTAATCTAATCTGGGTTATTGGACTGAAAGAGGGGGTAACTGGGTGGGGTTTTGGCCGGTGATGTGCAGGAGATCACACCAGAAGATCTGGTGGTCCCTTCAGGGCTTAAACTCTATGACTATGGGTAAGCCAGGCCATTAGATTTTTCAATGTAAGCAGGTGTAGGCTGGATCAGTACTTAGATGGGAGATCTCCAGGGAATACACACAATGCTTTAGGGGTGCTCTCCCCATCTGAGTCAGTACTAATACCCCAATGCCTCAGTATAATGGGAGGGTGTGACGTTATTGATATAATCTGGGACCATATAGATCATTGTTGCAACCAAGGTCCTGTAGTGGCATGCAAATCTTGTATAAAGGGGGTCAAATGGGGTGTCGAAGACAAGGTTATGGTTTACTGGTTATGATTATGCTGTCTATATGTGTGTATCAATTTTGTAGTTGAAGTTATAAATATTGGCTCATACTGTCTGTATTTCAAACTTATGCTATGCTGCTGGGTGACATCCCAGACAAACTGGTGTTAGCTCTGCCTAGCCTGCTTGATGGCCCATTAAGGACCATCAGCTATATAATGGACCCATTGAGAGAAGGCAAATATGCCTTGAGACTCAGCAAAGTATGCAGGAACTTGCCCATGTGACTCCAGACTCCATTTTGCTGTAATTTTCCACAGTAAGAACAAAGGTGTTCTTACACCTGGAAAAGACTATATAAGGCTGATGCCTCATCTCCATCTTGTCTTCAATCCTGCTTCATACCTCTGGAGGAACTTTGCTACAAGCTGAAGCTTTGAACAAAGGACTGAGGACCCATCCCAGCGGGGGATGTATTCCAGAGACTTGATTTGAACCTGCAGTTTATTCCATTGCTGCTGCAAGCCTGAACCAAGAACTTTGCCATTACTGTATGTAATTGATTCCATTTAACCAATTCTAACTCTCATCTCTATCTTTTTCCTTTGATGAATAAACCTTTAGATTTTAGATTCTAAAGGATTGGCAACAGCGTGATTTGTGGGTAAGATCTGATTTGTATATTGACCTGGGTCTGGGGCTTGGTCCTTTGGGATCAGGAGAACCTTTTTCTTTTACTGGGGTATTGGTTTTCATAACCATTTGTCCCCATAACGAGTGGCACTGGTGGTAATACTGGGAAACTGGAGTGTCTAAGGAGATTGCTTGTGAGACTTGCGGTTAGCCAGTGGGGTGAGACCGAAGTCCTCTTAGTCTGGCTGGTTTGGTTTGCCTTAGAGGTGGAAAAAAACCCAGCCTTGGGCTGTAACTGCCCTATTTGAGCAATTTGTCCTGAGTTGGCACTCTCAGTTGGGTTCCACCAGAACCGCATTGTCACAGAGGGCCCCTTGTGGTCACTACAGATTCCTTGGCTCTTTCCTCCATGAGCTGTGCTGTTAATCCCTGGATCCTGAACATGCCATGATTCAGGCAATTCCTTTCTGCTTCCTTACAGTTTCGGACTGGTCACTGAATTCCTTCTAATCTGTCCTAAATGCTGTTCAGTATTGCTGTTTGACTATTCAACATATGCTATACGTTACTCCAGAGCAGGGTTGCCAACCCCTCCAGGATTGTCCTGGAGTCTCCAGGAATTAAAAATTAATCTTTCATTAAAGATTTAGGTCATGTGATGAAACCTCACATATCTAACCGAAATTGCAGCTTTCTAATTGCAGAAAACTGAACACCCTTGCCCCGCCCCTTTCCTCAAGGCCCCACCCCTGCCCAGGAGCGCCGCCAGCTTTTCCGCCGCCCTAGGCAGTGGAAGGTCCCACCCCGAAATGCTGCCCCCCTCAGAGGCGGCGGAAGGTCCCGCCACCAAAATACCACCGTGGTCACCAGCCCCCAAATTGTAGTGCCCTAGGTGACCGCCTAGGTCGCCTAATGGGTTGCGCCGGCCCTGCCCCTGCCCCACCGCTTCTCTGAGGCCCCAGCCCCTACTCACTCCATCCCCCTCCCTCTGTCACTCGCTCTCCTCCACCCTTGTTCACTCGCTCATTTTCACTGGGCTGAGAGTGGATTTTTACAAGCTTGTGCTGTGCAGATTTTTCTGTACTGTGGGAACCGCGGCCAATGGTAGCTGCAGAGGCAGCAACTGTGGGTGGGGGCAGTGCGTGGAGCCCCCTGGCTGACCCTCTGCCTAGGAGCCAGAGAGACATGTCGCCGCTTCCTGGGAGCTGCACGAAGCCAGGCACGGACCCTGCCCACCCCGCTGGCGCTGCAGGCATTCCAGTCAAAAATTGGATGCCTAGCAACCTACTCCAGAGGTGGCTGCATTTCAGTCTGGATGAAGCAATCTCTGTATAGGCACAGCCTGTAAGTTTCTTTAAGAACCTGGTGGGAGGAAGGTCCTTTTTAATTATTAAAAAATCCAGGCGGGAGTGGAAGACAGTGAAATAAAAACAGTTGGTTCCTATAGCAGTGATTTTAATATTGACAGAACCTCATTGGTGCCAAGGCATGAGTACAGTCTGCACTCAGCACCTTCCAGGAAGCTCTGCCACATTGTAAGCATCTCAAACAATAGTGCGACAGATTTCAGAAATCTTTAGGATATCACCAAGACTTCAGCCAATAGCATGTTGGATGTCACAAGACTGCCTGACATTGTCAAGGCTTCACCCAATAGTGAAGATGCATTTGGAAACCTTAGAACATCAACAAAGCTTCAGTCAATGGCACAGAGGCTTTGGGAAGCTTTGATGATGTCACCAAGAATTCAACCATTGCTATGGCAGTTTTGACATCACAATCCTTTATGATATCACGATGCTTCAGCCAATGATATGTGGGTGTTTGGATACCTATATGACATCACTGAGCCTTCAGCCAATATGATAGTGGCATTCAGAGCCTCTACATCCCTGTTATATCTTTGATCCAGTCCAGGTAGTTGATGACCTTGGTGTAGAAGCCATAGCTCTTGTGACAGCCGATGCCCCAGGAGACAATGCCGGTGGCTATCCAGCGCTCGCTCTCTGAATCCTGCACAGTGAAGACACTCCCACTGTCCCCCTGGCAGGTATCTTTCCCCACACCGGGCGAGCCAGCACAGAACATGTTCTCAGAGAACACCATGGGCTTCCCATTGACCTCCTTTCCCTGCAGCCATTTCTTGCAAGATCTCTGGTCACCCATTGGCAGTGATACATACTTCAGACGATCTGCGAGAATGTTTTTCTCCACCCCAAAGCCGCTCACGTAGCCCATGTAGCCATTGGCATAGAAAGTGCTGTTACTAGCATCTGGGAGGCAGATGGGCAGCAGGTTGGGGCCCAGTGGCACTGGGTCCTGCAGCTCGATCAGTGCAATGTCCCCATTGAAGTTGTTCTCATCATCAGGGTCATAGTTGGGATGCACGGACACGTTGCGGACAGGGTGGTTACCCAGCTCATGGATCTTATTCACCTCCGTGTGGCCAAGGAACACGACGATCTTCTTAGCCACCTCAGCAAGGCTCATCCTCCCACCTGTCTCTGTCTCTGTCACTGAGCTGTCTTTCTTGGGGTAGATGGTGTGAGCAGCTGTCAGGATCCAGCGGTCACCCAGCAGCGCCCCACCCCCGAGCCCAAAGATGTGTGTCTTCGCCTGCCATGGGAAGCTTCCCGGCGGTGCTGTGCTGCCACCGATGATCCGCTGGATTCCAGTGATGGGTTTGTCTGGCTTCCCACACACTGTGGGGAGGGAGAGGAACCAAAGAGGCTGTTACATGCTCTCTTCTCCTGCTCTCTCTCTCGTCTCCCCATAGCTTTCAGTTCCCTGCTTCCCTGCTCTCCTGCTGCCTTTCCATCTGGATTTCTCCGTCTCCTGCACTGCCAACTCCCTCCCTCATTACTGTCAGCTCCACTTCTCCATCTCTCTCCCTCTCTCTGCTTGTCTCCCTTGGTTTGTGCTGACTCTGAAGGCATATTGCTGAATGCTGAACACAGTGAGACTTTCCCTACTTACCTGGTAAACACACTGGGATGTCCTCATGGCCGTCTTGGTCTGCCCAGGAGCCATGAGCGGAGCAGTTGTATGTATCTGAGGGAAAAGAAAAGAAGATAATGAAACCGAGGACTGCAGGGAGCGAGCATCAGGCACAGGGGGAATGGGGAGGTAGTTCCTCTTTCTAGGGCACTGGAACAACCCCACCTGGCATGCTGTGCTCAGCTGTGGGCACCTCGATCCCAGAGGCACCACACATCAGACAGGAAGGGGGCAGTCCCTCTCTGCCCCATCTGGAAAGCCTCCAGCAGGGATGCTCTGCTCAGCTCTAGGCCCCTCAGTTCCAGAGAGATAGTGACAAGTTTGAGGGAGCTCAGAGAAGAACCACAGAAACGCTCAGGGGGCTGGAGGGGATTGAGGGGTAATGAGATGCTCATTGGAAGTTATATTATTCAGTCACTGAGTTCAAAGAGATAAATCTACCTGGCATGGAACAGTCATGACTAGAGAGGGGGTGGGGGAAATGTGAGGATCTTTGCAAGTGTCTGAGGGGTTCAAGCTTCTGAAGAAGTTATTTTTTTGCGGGGGTGGTGGTGGTGGAGGTGAGAATAGGTTGAGACTGAGCCAAGACAAAGGAGCACAAGAGTCTTCCCCCTGTACTGTGAGCCTGGGGAGTCATCTCCCAAAGGGGGGGCAGAGACCCATTCCAGAGCACAGGGAACTAGGAGCCATGGGGAATGGATAGGGGGATGCTTCTAGCCTAGGCCCAAGGGGTTGCGTGGGGAGATGGGATCTGAGGGAGTGTAGCAGGCATTGTCCCCAAGCACACTCCCATGTGGCACAGCATGGCCCTGCAGTTCCCCTGCCCGCGCCGCCCTCCCTACCCCCCTTGGGTCTTGCAATGGTTTACTCCCAGATCACAGTACTTAGACCAGTGGTTCCCAAACTTTAACAACCTGTGAACCCCTTTCACTAAAATGTCAAGTCTCGCGAACCCCCTCCTAAAAATGAATATTTCCAGGGATTTTCTCCTTTGCCTGAGCATAAATTATAAAAGCAGTGATCTTGGAAATATAAAATTTGTTTTTATGACATGCTTATTACACACAATTTATTATTAATTATTATTTATCATTACAGTATTTTTATTACATTATGAAAATGGCAACACTCTTCCAAGATCTCACTTTTGTAGCTTGTATCTCTTTGAATAAGCCTGTTATAACACAAGGCTCCTATGTTTCATCCAGGAGTATCGGATGTGAAACAGCATGAAGGTATTTAAGAAGCCAACTCAAAGAGTTCCTCCTACACAAGCGTTCAGGTCTCGGGGAGTCCAGGCAAACAACGGATGTTACAAGAAAGCTTAAACTTGTTCTTCATAATAATTTTAAAAACAATACTAGCTGCCTATTTAATTTTAAAAACAGCAAAAAATATCCACCTCCCTTTCCATTTCTTATAAGTAGTCTTGAAGTTTAAATCTCCTCAGTGTGATAGATATGCTTGCTTTGATCTGCTTAGCTAGCTCTTGGAAGTCCAGGGGCTCCGGGCTACTGGCCCCGTGCTGCCCGGAGTCCCTAGGGACAGTTCTGTCCGCCATTAGGGAATTTTTTTCCCCCAGAACCTCCTGTAACATTTTGCAAAACCCCCGGGTTCATGAACCCCAGTTTGGGAACCACTGACTTAGACCAAGATTACCTCTTTACTGGCTTATTTATTAACTTTTGGACAGAGCACAGAAGTCTTTAGCTTCTCACCCCCACCCCTCTCCTGGGAGCCTGTGTGCTAATTCAGAGACAGGCCCCCTCTCTTAAAAGGTCAGGAGTCCCACAGCCCAGTTCCTGGGCCTGTGTAATAATTCAGGCAGGCTTACTCTCCTTGCATTCAAGAGTTCCATCGCCTTCCTACCGGGACTGTGCTAATTCAGGCCAGCTGCAGCCTTAAACCAGCTTCTCCCAGCTGGCCCTTTTTCAATTCACTTCTTCCAGCCCCAAATGAGGAAAGCTCAGCAGCCCCCCTGTTAGGAGAAACGAGGCAGCAAATATGCTACCCTCCTTCCCAAGGCTCTCTAATCGGCTGGGAGAGAAGGGAGCCCTGCCTCCACCCTACATTAGAAGGGTCCTGATCCCAGGCCCTTAAAGAGATAGTAGTCTTGGTTTTCCCCAAACACTAATTCCCCGGGACTGCTTCCTTTCTCCCATATCTGCCTCTGCCATTCCCCAGGTCCTCGTGTTCCCCCAAACTCCTGGATCCTGAAAGAGCCAAGCCATGGAACAGAGGTTGACTGATGCCTAGACCCTCTACTCTGCCCTTAAAGGGGACAGACCACCCTTGTTACCGAGGCTTTCCCAGCTCAGATTGCTATGGCTCTTCCTGGGTCAGGACTCACCGCTCCCGCTGTTGGTGACTATGCGGTAATAAGGCTCCTTGCACCGGTAGGTGATCACTGACTGGTAGTAGTTGTTCCCGTGTTCGCTAACATAATTGAAGGCCCCGTTGGTGAGATTTTTGGGGTCACCACAGCTCACAACTACAAAAGAGAACAAGGAGAGAAGTTAAGGGGGAGCCACAGTGCTCACTGCAGCAGTGAGGTTCGGAGACTCATGCTGGATTCAGCTGGAGCCCATGATGTGAGGGAGGGATGGGGACTGTCCAAGAGCACGCTGGAGGGGATGCAGGTCCAGTACCCACTTGGAAGAGACTAGAGTTGCTTGGAAAATGGAGAAAAAGGCACACAAAAATTCAAAGTTGTTCAAAGCTGACCTATTTTTTTAATAAAAAAACTTTATCAACATTTTTATCAAAAGGGGTTACATATTTCAATAATAATTCTGATTAAAGTCCTAAAAACATTGCAAAAAACAAAAACAAAAAATGAGAACATCAATAGTTTGGGTTTTTTTGCAATAGTTTTTTTTGGGGGGAAAAGGCTATTTTTGTACTAAACAAGTTTTTATTTTAAACATGTTGTCCAGCCCCAATGGAAAGCATGGTGGCCATTTGACACCCCCTGAGTGCAATGATTTTGGGGAGGGGTGGACTCAGTCTTGGTCCCAGTAGGACCTATGCCTAAGGACCTCAATGCCTAAGATACTGTCAGAACTGGCATTTATGAGTCCCCTTGCTGACAATAGAAAGGCTATGTGGGTTATGGAGGATGTACTCCCCACTCACCCCTTGGGGTCCGGGATCGGTTTGGGGGGATAATCCATCTGTGGGGGTGGGATTATTGACTCACTTTTACACCGGGGCATGGGTCGGTGCCAAGTCCCATCATCCTGGCAGACAGCGGTGAAGGATGCCAACTTCTGGTCACCCTTCAGGAAAAAGAAGAGAAGAGCTGAGGACCACATGTAACCTCAGGTCCCTGCCCTCAACCCCAAATCATGGTGAGGGAGCCTCGTGTCTGCCTTCTCACCGCTGCGCAACTCTGCTCCTGATGTCCACTTCAGTGCCCTTCTGTGACCTCTGAACCTTTCCTCCTTACTCAACCTCCTACCCCTCCGTCATGCATTGGCCTTGGCTATCCCTATTTCAGCAGGCTCATGCTGCAGCCTCTTTATCCCAGCCAGAAAAACCTGCAGTCACCAAAACAGTAAACTCTGATTCTACCCCAGAGACACCCCTCCTGGGGATGGGGCAGGAGAGAAGGGCAGGGAAGTCCTTCTGCCTTTCATCAGATCCCTGAGCAGAGTGCTGGAGCCCCTAAGGTGCCCCTCCAGGGAGTGAGTCCTGCTTCCCAAACATTCTGGAGAGTAATGGCAATGTTCTTTCTTAATCTCCTGACACCACCCGTTCCTGTGAAAAGGCAGGGAGCGAGGAGGGGGGAGGAGATTGGAAGGAAGAAAAGAGGGAGAAGAGACTGGAAAGGAGGAGACTTCGGCAGAAGTGAAGAAAGGAAGAGTGAAGAAGAGAGCAGAAGGGTGGGGAGCAGGAGGGCCTCACCTCCATCAGTTCATACCCAGTCTGGCAGCTGACGATGAAGTAGTCACGAAATCGGTATAGGGGCTGCAGGTCTTTGATGAGGGTGAACTGGTCCCTTGGCACAGGCTGTGGGCACCGGATTCCTGTTGGGGAACACACAAGGCTTTAGCAAGCAGCATGCTCAGGCCTGGAGTAGCTCTAGGAAGGGAGCCACTTACTCTCTGAGCTGTAGTGGATCCTCCACCCGTGACTGAACCCTGACTCATCTGTGAAGAACAGCACATCCACCGCATTGCTGTTGGTTTCAATGCTGCCAGGCGACACCTTGCCACAGAACTCACCAATCTCTCTCCCGCGTGCTTGGATCTGGAGAGGAAGAGATGATTCACCAGAGCCAGAATCACACCAACAGGCCTCTCCACACCAGTACCCCCTCCTCCCCTGCATCAGGCCAGACCAAGGGGCCTATTTGCCCCAATTCCCCTCAATGGGCCTGTGACCCATCTACTTTGGGGTCACCACTGCCAGATCAGACTAATGGGCCAGTCCCTGCTTCTCCCAGCCTGGGGTCAGATCTATGGGTCCATCTAATCCTGAATATAGGGAAGTGGAGAAGGATGAGGATGTAACACGGAGCAAAGGAAGACATTTTCTGGTTAGAATCCAGGAACCACCCCCAGCTCTGAGGGGTCTTGGAGGGGCCCAGAGCCCCATTGTTCAGGATGCTGGGGACTAGGCACCCTGGAGGATTGACTGGGGAAAACAACTTTGCTCTGGTCCCTGGGCATTCCTCCTTTTCTAATCTCTGCTCTCTCCTGCCAGCAGTGCTGGCCCTGCGAGCTTCCCTGAGAGAAGCAAGTTTGACGGCAGGTGGAACGCAGGTTTGGGCTGGTTTCCAGTACCTTGAGCTGGTCATAGGGACAGTGGACCTGCTGGTGATCATCGATATCGAAGGGCTCCAGGAACTTGAGGGTGATGGCCAGCCCCCTGTCCAGGCGGATGCTATAGTTGCACCGCAGCTCCGCAGGGTAGGGCAGGGGGTACTCTGGGCTCAACAGGTACCCAGAGGTCTCTGTGAACAGCTCACTGCTGCACTCCACTGGGGGAGGGAAGAGAGCAGCAGTTACATACTGCCGCCTCTCATCCCACCAATTGCTTCATAGGTAATTCCTCCCTCCCTTTCCCCTCTGGGGGGCTCCCACACTTGGGCCCTATTCCCCTGCATCAATCTGTGCACCTTTCACTCACCTCGGCAGGAATGGTGGTCGCTCTGCAGCTGGTAACCGGGGCGGCAGGAGCAGATGTAGCCACCCACATAGTTGTGGCAGAGGTGCTGGCACAAAGGCCCCTCGTATTCCTCCAGGGCGTTGCCATGGGCACACTCATCCAGATCTGAGGGGAGAGGGAGTGCCGGGCAAAGAGAAGAAAGAGTTAAACCTGACTGAAAGCTCTGTACTGGCGGTGCGGCGGTGCTGGGGGTCTGGCTACTGTCCTGGGGTCTCTGCCTGTTGGGGGTGGGGCCCAGGGCTCCTCTGCATTCTCCTGGTGAGGAGCAGCCCTGTGCCCCCCTCCTGCATGGTGTGGAGCTCTCATACTCACCCACAGCTTGGTAATAGGCCAGGAAGCCCTTGTAGGGGATAAGGGTGCTGTTCTCTTCATTGGAGAAATCAGAGTGGAACATCATCCTCATCCGGTTCCCTTTGGACACAAACTCCCTGACTCCTGGGTGGTTGCCTGTGGCTGAGCCTAGCTGGCCACAGTACCGGCCCAGGTCTTTCTTATCTGCTGTGATCTGTCAAGGAGAAAGGGGTAGGGGAAATCATGAGAATTTGTGAAGTTCAACCTGCTCCATGTATCACCATTACCTGGTCTATGCATCTCCAACTCCCTCTCTCTCCTCTGTGCCTGTTGGATAGCAAGGAGAGCCTGCTTGCTGTTGAAAAATGATTGTGCCCTAAGGTCACCAGCTTCCCCTCCCCAGCTCTACCCCAGGTCTCTGCTGCACGCACCTTGACGTAGTCATAGAGGCAGGACTCAGATGGCTCCAGGTCGAACTGCCAGAAGTTCAACTTCACCACAAAACCCTTTGGGACTGTAATGTCCCAGGTGCTGATGTTGTTGTTGGGGTATGGCTTGGGGTAATTGGGGGATGTGATCTCCCCAAAAAGCTTCCTTGGGGTTGGGCTGGAACTGACCACTCCAAAGAGAAGAGACCCCCACAGGAGGAGCAGGGGGAGCCTGTGAACACAAAGTACATGGAGCATGAGTTACGGACCAGCCATAGATCTGGGCCATATGCAACCAGTGGAAACTTCATGGGAGGCTCATGCACAGCCCAACGGACCCCTGGGTACACTGGGTACCAACCAGGTGTTATAGAGCCAATGGAGACATTGAAGAGACCCAAGATTCAATCAGGTACCAGCTGGGCATCAGGTATTAGCCAAGGATATGGTTCCCAGGAAGCCATTTCAAGGGAGACTAGGCACGAACCCAGGGGTACTGGCTCTTTGTTACACGCCAGCCATGGACCCAGGTCTCTTGGAACCAGGGGAAGGAACAGTAAGAGATCCAGCCCTATAGGCTCTGAAGGTTTCCCTCCGCCTGGCTTTGGGCCACCTGGTTCAGCTTGTGTTTATTGTCAGCTTGGGAGCTTGCCCAGCTCAGCAGTTCAGGGTCCAAAGGTCCTCAGCATGGCGGGGAGTGATCCCCCTCTTGAGGGAAGGGGGGCCTGTGCAAGGTCTAGCCATTAACCTCTCCCTCTCCGCAGGGTGTGGTATGGAAATCTGAACAGGTTAGTTGCCCCCTCACATCCTGGTCCCAATCTGGGGGTTACTTGGGAAGTGGGGTCATTACGCTCCTCCAAAATACACTCATTCCCCTTCCCTGGAAGGAGATCAGCCGGGGGATTCAAACACTGCACCACTTCTAACAGGAGGATTAACGGGATAATAGTGTGACATGGATTTAACCCCGTCCACCTCTCATCCTTCCCCAAGGAGTTGGACCCTTCAGTCCTCTCCCCCATAAAGATGCCATCACCTCCCTCCCCAGGCCAGATTGGCAGCACTCACATGTTCTTAGTCTTGTCTGATGTGTGTATGTCTCTCTCTCTCTCCCTCCAAGCGCTCTAACCAGGGCTTGCGAGTTGTAACCAAATGCAAACTCTTAACCCTGCCAGATCTAATTCAGCGAGGTGGGGGAAGACCGAGAGGAGAGGGAGGGAAGAGAGACAGTTAGGTTACAAAGCGATTGACATCATGAATGAGTTTCATTAGCCCACATTCTGCTGCCCTCTGCTGGCTCTTTGCTGGAACTGTGGCCATGAACTTTTTTTTTTTTAAGCAAGATCCATCCAACAGAGTTGTACACATTTGTGTGTGTGTGTGTGTGTGAGTGTGTATAGCTAAGGTTGCTCAAGAGACACTTAACTGGAAATTTCCCTATATTAAAGTGAAATTTTGGGGGGAGTTTTGTTTTTAACAGTGTAATAAAAGGAAAAAGAAATAGGATTTGTGTTCTCCCCGCCCTTTGTTTTGGGGGCATTTTTCTGATGTGGGAAGAAGGCTTGAAATTTTATTCTTAAAAAGTTTAAAAAACTGCTTCTTTTTACCTTAGAAATATCAAAAATGCCAGGTCTTTGCCTTACTGTTTTGCTGAAGAACTCCTTAGCGGTGTGAATCAGCAGCTTCCTTGATGAGGAAACAGGAGTGTTAAATCTTTAACAAAGAGAAGTTTTCTTTCAGCTGTTTCTTCGACATTTGTGTTAAATAGGTGTTAATAATAACAAACAAAGCCCAGAGAGTTTAAAACACTATGAATACCAATACTTTCCTCTCTCCCAGTTAGGCAGGCCTCTCTGGTTGTTCTGCAGTTGTCTATAGAGTCTTCCAAGGGAAACAGGATGTACGAGAACTGAATTATGAATGTGAAAACAAACAGCAAAAACAAACAACTTTTCAGGCTTTCTTCATACAGTAGGGAAGAAGGCTCAAGCCCAATATTATTGTTCCTCTGCACATGAGTTTAGATTCTCCTGGCTTTCTGATGCTGGGGGTCTCTAAAATGACAATGATGTCTTACAGGTTTTTCTTTAAAGACACCGATACTTCTCAAGCATAGCACTATTTTTCTGGGAATCAGAGTAAAGAGTTCAAGTCTATGAAAAGAGTCACAACAATGAAATAATGTAACAATAATAAATGTTGGAAGCATTTCAAGATGTTTATACATGTGTATTTAAGGCTGTAGAGAAACTTACATTATATATATTGTTATATTGTCTGAAAAAGAACATGTGACTGTGTAATTAATTACTCTCATAATAATGTACACACATGGGACCAGAGTTAAGGTTAAATGGGCAATCTTCACTCCGGGATTTCCTGACTTTTGAGTGCTTCGCTGTGCATGATGCACATTCTCAGGCAGCCCCAATCAAGGCCCTGGAGGGAAGCTCGCTGGCACAGGATACCATCAGGAACGAAGCTCACAACCAATGGGCACAATCTGTATGGAAGTTTTAAGCCATAGGACACTGCTAAGAGAGAAACTTATAGCAACAGGACACCAGTAGGAGGAAAGCTCACAGCGACAGGGCACCAATGGAACACAGTTTAGGGTCATAGGGCATTATTTGCAAGGAAGCTTGTAGCTATAGAGCATCAAAGATAGCAGCTGTTTGCAGGGAAGTTTGTTGCCACCAGACACGACTGACAAGGAACCTTGTTCCCCCAGGGCACCGCTGGGAGGGAGAGTGATAATACCCATGGGAATGGCACCCATAGGACACTGTGTGACAGCCGCTTGTAACATAACATCTGGGTCTACCACACTCTTACAAAGGAACGTCATTATGTGAAATTCAACGGTGTGGGAAACTGCTGCCAACTGTGTGTGTGGAAGAAGTCTAAGACTAGAATGGGGGCGGGGGAGGAAAGTGTGTGTGCTACAAGTCGGGACTGGGGTTTACACGTGTATAAAGAAGGCAGAAATGTTTCAGTACTCTCTTTTGTGGCCTCAGCATGCCATGGGTATGAGAATCTATTTGCATGTGGCTGTCATGCCATATCACTTCCATGGGCATAACTGTCTTTACAGTTACGGTTACAGCTCCTAACCCTCTCTGTTCACATGTGTGCTTAGCATTGACATTCTTCTCATAGGCTGATGGTTTCCCTGCAAAGCAGCTGTCTGGGAAATGCTGGTTTTGAGGTCAGCTGTTGGAGAGAACATGCACTTTCCAGCTTAAAGAATCACTTATTTTTTGTTGAGGGCACAAGTTACCCTGAAAATTCTCCAGAAGCTTAATTTTCCAGACATTGCTGGGCTCCCCCCAGGGACCTCCTCCCTCTGAGGCACTGCTATCAAATGAATCTTTTCCCCTATAGGAAACTTTCCCTTCCACCCCTGTACTCCTCACCCTTGGATTGCAGGGAGTGGCTATGAGCAGGGAGTGATGGGACAGCCAAGGTGAGGCAGATAAAGTGAGGAAGAAGAGTCCATCGCGGGGGGCATGGGGACCAGTTCCAGTTTTCCTCCTTCAGTGGGAAGAACGGTACTTCCAGGGTTGCCAACTTTTGGAATGCTGTAATAGAATGAGTCCCATGAATTTAACATTTATTTTAAAGCCCCAGCTCCTGGGGTCATGTGTCTATGTGAGACTCTCACCTTTTGTTTTAAATAAGTGAATTCTAATTTCTAACCCTTGGTGTTGCAGGGAAAAGCTTGGAAATGTGACCCCTAAAGGTACAGAATCCAAAAAGCAAATACAGAGAAAACATTTATTATTGTATAAAATCCCATGACTTAGAATCCCTGTGATTTTGGGGGGTCTAACTCATGATTTTTGACTGCTTGGGCTGGTAATGTTGCTTCCAAGATGGTCTTTGGTTCCAGTCCAGTTCCAATCCAGAGAGGGACTCACAGGTTAAGAGAGGAGGGAGGTGCTGGATATCAGCAGTGGCTACTAGGGATCAGCATGTGTCCTGAGAATGCTGGGAGTTCAGGTTTGCAGGGCAGGATTACTCTCCTTCTGGTGAATGGGGCAGAGATGTGCTGACCATGGAACCCTAACTTCCTTCTGACCATGAGAGGTCTGGCCCCTGCCCTATCTCCCCCCCCCCCAATCTGAAGGGAGTCCAGAGGGGCCCCACAAGGTGAAGGTAGACACGGAATCGCTCAGGCAAGGCAAGCCCTAGACCCCTCTCTGCATCAGCTGCTGCACAGCCCTGCCCCTGGGGGTGAGGGAGATTCACTTCCCATTTGGGCCCAGGTTCCCCCTTCCATCTGGAAGTTCAGCCAAGCAGTCACTCCACCTTTCTTCACCCCTCCCCTCTGGCTGGGATACCAGAGCTCTTATTCTGAAATGATCTCACTGAAACCTGAAGCCACATTACCCTCCCACGCCACAGACAGACCTCTCTCACTTCCCCACCCCCATGATCTCCCTCCTTCTTTCCCTTCTCACACTGATTGGGACCCCCCTCATCCCCACAGACTGCCCCAGCCATCAGAAATTCCCCCTCGCTTTTATTGTCCCCTCCCCTCACTGCAGACAGATCTAGGGCTCCCTCCGCTGTGGAATTCTCCTGTGGATGGGTCTCAGCTTGTCCGCACAGCACACCACCATGGAGCACTAACCCTTGGGGTGTACCTGGCCTCAGCTTTTCTCCCAGTGCTAAGGAGTAGGGACCAGAACGGAGAACCAAATCTGGGTCTCCCACATTGCAGCACAGGGCCAAGGCACTAACCTTTAAGAGACACCAAAACCAATTCTGCAGGGCTCCCAGTCAGGGCCAGCTCCAGCTTTTTTGCCGCCCCAAGCGGCGAAGCAAAAAAAAAAAAAAAGATAAAGCCGATCGGCAGCACTTCGGTGGCAGCTCAATCGCGCCGCTTCATGAGGGACCCGCCGCCGAAGACCCGGACGTGCTGCCCCTTTCCATTGGCCGTCCCAAGCACCTGCCACCAAATTGCTGCCGAAGACCTGGATGTGCCTCCCCTTTCCATTGGCCGCCCCAAACACCTGCTTCCTTCGCTGGTGCCTGGAGCCAGCCCTGCTCCGAGTCCCCAGAGAGTGAGAGAGTGGGCTGGGGAATGTAAGCTGGGTGTCACATGCTTTGGCACCTAGATGCACGATGAATGTAGATGGCAATAAGGAAACACAATGCAACAGAGGTTTTGGCCACTTGTATTTTTTATCCCAAAGTGTGTGTGTGTGTGGGGGGGGCAGATTTGATAGCTTTGGTCTTGACTCTGCAATGAAACTAGTTCTGTCCAAATGGGTTAGTGCTCAGTACTGGGAAGGTGTTGTGGTTACTTCACTTTCTGGAAGATCTGTACACAAACTTCATCTTCTGCTGTCATGTGCTGGGAAGAAGAAAGGGAGGGAGGGAGGGAGGGAGATAAAAGAAGAGACTTTGGTCAGATCTGCCAGGGCTTCTCAGTTCCAACCCACAGTTCCCATGCTTTCTAGTCCTGGCTCCCCCCCCCCCCCCCCCCCCCACAGCACTGCCAATCCCTCTCAAACCTGACCCACACCAACCTCCCTGCTATTCCAGTCCTGGCTGCCACCTGCACGCAGCTCTGCCATAATTCTGCCAGTGCCTCAGAGTCCTTACCCACAGCCTCCCTGCTAATGTACTCCTGCCCCCCATGCTGCTCTGCCAGTGCCCCATAGTCATTACCCACAGCCTCTCTGGTATTGTATTCCTGCCCCTCACCCCACGCAGCTCTGCCAATGCTCAATAGCCCTTACCCGCAGCCTCTCTATATTTCCCTTTTCTCTTTGGGCCTTAAGAGGTTTTGCTGAGGTTTTAGTGTCACACATAGGAAACCTTGTGTCTGATTCATCTCTTCCCTTTTCCTCTCACAAAGCCCCAGGAGCTATGGTGGAATTTCAGGGCAGGGCAGGGACATTGGCCGATTCACACTGAGCTCAGCCTAGTCAACTTTTGAACCCTACAGGAGGATGTTTGTGTGAAGTGGCCGTTGCCCCTGAGAAACCATGCATAACTATGGGGCCTAGCTTGGGATCCAAGGCGGGGAGGAATGATCATCCCATTCTGAGCCGCTGACATTCCCCTAGTGCAGTGGTTCCCAAATTTTAACAACCTGTGAACCCCTTTCACTAAAATGTCAAGTCTCGTGAACCCCCTCCTAAAAATGAATATTTCCAGGGATTTTCTCTTTTACCTGAACATAAATTATAAAAGCATTGATCTTGGAAATATAAAATTTGTTTTTATGACATGCTCATTACATGCTATTTATTATTAATTATTATTTATCATTACAGTATTTTTATTACATTATGAAAACGGTAACACTCTTCCAAGATCTCACTTTCGTAGCTTGTATCACTTTGAATAAGCCTGTTATAACACAAGGCTCCTATGTTTCATCCAGGAGTATCAGATGTGAAACAGCATGAAGATATTTAAGAAGCCAACTCAAAGAGTTCCTCCTACACAAGCATTCAGGTCTCAAGCAGTCCAGGCAAACAACGATGTCACAACAAAGCTTAAACTTGTTCTCCATAATAATTTTGAAAACAATACTAGCTGCCTATTTAATTTTAAAAACAGCAAAAAATATCCACCTCCCTTTCCATTTCTTATAAGTAGTCTTGAAGTTTAAATCTCCTCAGATATGCTTGTCTTGATCTGCTTAGTTCTTGGAAGTCCAGGGGCTCCGGGCTGCTGGCCCAGTGCTGCCAGGGTTCCCTAGGGACAGTTCTGTCCGCCATTAGGGAATTTTTTTCCCTCGAGAACTCCCTGTAACATTTTGCGAACCCCAGTTTGGGAACCACTGCCCTAATGAATCCCCTCTAGAGACTTCACTTTCTGGGGTGTTAGTGTGCCACACCCTGCTCAGAGCTCCTTCTCACCAGATGCAGATGGTCCCCCTCCAGCCAGTGCCTCCAGCCCCGGTTCCTCTTCTCTCCTTGCTGCTCACACACCAGCTGATCCCCTTCCCAGGAGATGACTGTCTGAAAGGGGAGAGACAGGCAACACTGTCAGGCATGGGAAAAGGCCTTGTCTTCTTCTTTGTACTGTCACCTTTCTACACTGACCCACTACCTGCCCCTTTCTCTAAGACATTTTCAAATGCAGCTCCTGTTTTGAAGTTTTTTTTGGTTATGTTCCTAACTTTAGACCCCTTGGGGCTGTTTGTCATGTATGCTGAGCAACCTCAGTATCTTATAAGGTCAGACATTTCATGACATGCGATGAACTTGTTTGTTCCAGTGGATAAATCTTCTGACTTTCTGATTTTTTTCAGGGCATTGCTGCAGGGGGACAGATTTAAGGGTATCTGAATACTGAAATTTTAGACTTCTGGGCTCCATTGTATATTTAACCTTAATTCTCAATTCCCTGCTCATCACACGTATTCATCATTAGACCTGAATACATTAGCTATTAGCCCGTCAGACTCAGCATAGCTCTGAGCTGGATTCTACTCTGGCTCCTGCATCAGAAACAGGATTGTTCTAATTATTAGGTAAAGCCCTAGCCACTGGCCACAGTCAAGCTACCCTTTAAGTCACTGGCCTATCCTCTTAGCCCTCTCACCTGGCACTTGCGTCCATCCACTGGCCCCAGGTCCTCTTCAAACTCCTTTCCCAGGTCAAAGTCCATGATGTAATTGCGCAGTGAGGTGATTGTGCGGATGGTCATGTGATCTCCAGCATGGATTATCTCCTTGTCTGGCTTCAGGAGGCAAACCAGTTTTCTCAGGGCCACATTAATGTCTAGATGGGATGAGGTGGAGGGAACAGATAATGGGTTGTTGGCAGCAGTGAGCTTCCCATAGCAGTGCCGTTCACTGCTCCTTCTTGGTTCTCTTGCTACATTCTCCTCAATGACCCTCACTGCCCCATCAATACATTTCATTCCCTTCTCCAAGCATGCTCCACCTCCCCCATTCAGACTGCCTACCCCTCCTGCACAGACTGGTGGGTGTGCAAGGCTACAGACTGTGTTCAGAGAGTTTAGGGCCAGAAAGTCCCACCAGATCATCTAGTCTGACCTCCCATGTATCACAGGCCACCAACACCACTCAGCACCCACATACTAAACTGGACAACCAAAATTAGATCAAAGTATTACAACTGTCAGGAGACTAGACTGTTGTGTGCCACAGGCAGAGAATAGGAGGGACCGAGGTGCACCACCTGTGTCTGAGGCCCAACAATGGCAGGGAAGTGATTATGTGAGAAATATCAGGATAATCCTGGCTAGTGACCCACAGCCACATGCTGTAGAAGAAAGCAGCCCCCTCCCCTCCAAGGTCACTGCCAAGCTGACCTGGGTGAAGATTCCTTCCTGACCCCACATAAGGCAATCAATTGGACCCTGAGCATGTGAGAAAGAACCAACCAGCCAAGCATGTGAGAGAGAATAATCAATGCTACCTCAGAGCCCTCACCCACCCCATGTGCAACCTCCCTTCTCCAGCTGGGGCCATCTCTGATGCTTAGGAGGAAGGAGACAAAAAAGCCTCAAATCCCAGAATACGTGTGTGGGGAGTGGGGGGGAGGTTTCTCTTCCTGACCCCTGTAGGTGACTGGCTGAAACCCGGAAGCATGAGATTTTAGGAAGATCAGACATAAACCAGAAGGGAACCCAGGGCTGCCGAGCCCTGCTCTCCACCATCACAAACAACCCATCATACAATCCCTTTTAAATTTCTCCAGCTCTTTCTAAAAACTAATTGTTTGTTTCCCCCACCTCCAACTCCAACTCCTGCTGGGAAGCTGTTCCAGAATCTCACTCCTCTGATGCTTAAAGTCAAAGATAGAGGGACAGGCGGCGCGGGGGTCGAAAAATCCCAACGCCCCCCCCCCTTGGGGTGCCCTGGGAGGTGACATCTTTGGAGAGGGAGGGGTGGAAAAGATAGGAGGGGGGAAGCAACCAGGGAAGGGTGTGGTTACCTAAAGCCCGAAGGTAACCGTCCATGTTGTCTTGGGAGACGAATCGGTAATAGCCGGTCAGATTGGGAGGCATCACAGGGCAGATGGGCAGAATTGATCGTTGGAATGAGACACGGGAAGGAGAACAGGAGAGATGAGACCGAGACAAAGCTGGGGACCTTGGACTCCCTCCTCCTCGTTGGTCCCTTTCCTGCTTTCTCTCCCTTAGTCTGGTGTGTGGGGAGGGGGTTATATAGCAGCCCCATGGACAGGCGTCTTGCTGCCGTAAGAGTCCTATGGTTCCTTACCGGGGAACACAGAAAGGGCTGGGGCTGGCTGTGTTCCTGGCACCTCCACTTCCGTGTGGGAAGGACCAAGGGGAGCAGCAATCAATCGGACACCAGGCTGAGCTTCCCCGGCCTTTCCACACTGGAATTTTTAACTCATTGGTGCCAATCAGGAAGTGTCTGGCGAGCGTCCTCTCTCCATAATTCGGACAGAGTGAGCTTCCTCACAGCAGTGCCCAGTCACTGCCCATCCCGGGAGACACCCCGGCAGCTGTGAACTTCCTCACAGCAGTGCCCAGTTACTGCCCATCCCAGGAGACACTCCCTAGCAGGTTGAGCTTCATGACTGCTGTGGCCTGGACTGCTGACTGAGTCTGGGGGACCATGGAAAAGTGGATGGCAAGGCACCCATACTCGCTGCCGCCCCACTATTGCGGCCCCTCCCAGCGCAGGTGCCCCCCACCCTTCACACACAGCTCACTGAAGCTCTACCACTGCCTCTCAGCACTACCCGGCAGCACCCCTGTTATTTCAATCCAGCCCCCGCACCGCACTACCAGGGGCTCTGGAACAATTTGTGTAGTGGGGGTGCTGAGAGCCATTGAACCAAACTGTAACTCTGTATAGGATGGAAACCGCTTCAAGCCAGGGGGTGTGCGACAGCACCCCTAATTCCAGCACCTCTGCCCCTCACTCCCAGGCACTGCTCCCCCAGCCTCCTCGAGCTTGCAGCGAGGAGGAAAAGATTGGCTCCCACCCCTGTGCCTCGCCTCCCCATCATTGGTCCCTTCCCCCCCTGCAGCACCTGGCTCCCGCGCCCATCGCATTGGCTGCTGGCGCCCATCAATCAGTTCTGGGCTCTGCTGACATCATGCTGCAGTAGAGGGGCTGGGCTGGGGCAGGGAGCTGAGAAGTGCGAGCTCGCTCCATCCCTCCGCGCTCCGAGGAGCTGCGAATCTAGCCAGCCATCTGTTCCGAGCTCTGCGGTTCGGCGTCCGGCCCTCCGCCCCACGGAAGCTTGAGAGGAGTGAGAGCGCGGAGGGGCGGCTGCACATCACCCCGGAGCAGGTGGGAGCCGACTTCCAGGATGGGCTGCCCGCGGCCCCTCGCCTCCCTCTTCTTCCTATGTGCCTTGCTCCTCGGCAGTTTCTGCAACAAAGGTGAGTGGGAGCCCCCCCAGGGCCAGGTGGGAGCCCCCCAGGGAGGTGGGGTCCCTCCGGATTGTGGGCTGGAACGCAGCGGTCGGGAGCCATCTGCTTTCCAGTCATGTCAAGAGATGACACGCAGCTGCGATCAGCTCATCTGATCCATCTCCTGGCGTGGCAGTGTCTCCAGCTCTCAGCTTGGTGCTGGGCGCTCTGCAGGATCCCTGGTTCTCTCTGTTCATTCCTCCGGTTCCTGCTCACATTGTCACTCTAGTTCTGTTACCTACTTTCCCTCTCTGTCTCCCTAGCTCTTTCCAGCTCTTTCTCACGCTCTCAGGTCGCCTAGTTCTTCCTTCCTCCGAGTTTAGTTCTTCAATTCTTTCTCTCCCCACATATCCTTCCTTTATTTCAGCTCTCTGGTTGAATGTACCTTGCCTTTTGTTTCTGTCTGTTGAAATATAACATGTAAAATAATTGAGCTATCCAGCACCACACAACATATCTCTATCTCCATCCTTTGATCCTAGATTTGTTTCTCCAGCATCTGTCTATATGATTAACTTACATGGAAATATGTAACCTATGGGCGTTGCATATAAGAGTGAGAGTATTTTTTGTGCTAAATATGGGGAAACCAACCCTATAACTCATACATTCTGAGCACAGATGTTGTCCAAAAAGACATACAGAGAGAGAGGGTACGAGACCTATGGCTGTAGGCACAGATGAGGAGAGAGAAAAAATAAGAATAACTTAATAGGGCAGAGTGGCATACAAGGGGGCAGAAGGGATGCCTAGGAATGGGGAGTTCTAGACCCCATCGCTCCCCATTGGAAGATGCAGAGCTGGTTCTGGTTACTGGGTGCAGAGCTGTGTGTGTATCGGTTTTGGAGGGGGTAACCCCCTTATTATTATTATTTGTACTGCAGTAGCACCTAGGGGCGCAATCATGAATCAGAGCCCCCTTGGGCTATGTGTCCTCCATTTTCCCTGTGAACTGTACCGTCCAAAGCATGCATCCACCTCTAACAAGTGTCTTTACCTCCCATGGGATCTTCTTGAAGGTGGCAAGAGCCTTCCTCTGCCCCCAAACCTTCCTATGATTCCTGGAGACTTCCCTCCCAAGAAATCATCCTGGTGCCTTCCAATTGACGGAAGGATGCAGTCAAGATTTATCCCTCTACCATCAGCTTGTTGCCCCAGCAACAGGGTGTACCTGTTTATAAACCAGAACCTGGCTCAGAGTGGAACGGGATGGGGGCTTTTCTGTGGGAGGGTATGGGGAGGTGTGGAATTGCACACAGAAGGGGGTCCCAGTTGCATACTGATGAGAATAAAGGGACAATGATTGTTTCTCTGGATTTCAGCATAATGCTGCATTAATCAGTATGGTGAGATATAAATCCTAACTCACAGCCTTTCCTGCTACGCAGACTGGATGTCCCCTTTTGATGCATCTTAGTGCTGATCTGGAGCCCCGCTTGCTGCCTGAGTCCTGGACTCTCTACTCACAGTTCTGCCAAGGCACCTCAATTCTGATCTGTGGAAATTAGTGGCTGACTCTTATAGGGGTCACTCTGAGTCAGTACTGATCCCAATGCCCCAACATGGTGCAAGGCAGAGCTCTGCTGCAGGAAAGGACCCCTATATTAGAAATGGTGCCCTTAAGGTGATAGGGCAGAGTGGCATATCCTTTTCCCCAACCTCTCTGAGACCATGCTGTGTGGTCAGAGCATTGTTTGGGTGTGACTGTATCCTTGTCTCCCTGGATGGGGTAGGATTAGCTGGGAGATGGGGGTTGAAACTAGGCCATTGCACTATAATCCCCAAGACCCATTCAGCAGGGATTGGATAGTGGAGAGGCGGTGTTCATTTGTAATGATTTTCCTTCTCCCTCTCACTCCCTTCCTCCTCCTTTCTCTCTTTCCCTGCCCCGGAGCTTGTGTGATAAAGATTAATTTGCTATTTCTGGGCCTCTGACATTTTTCAGAGCCTCCTGCCGGCTGCTGTCTCGGAGCTGAGTCTGGCCAGGCTCCAGCCAACGAGATTAGCACTCTGGGCAACAAGGAGGGGCCAAGGGAATATGGGACATGCCATGGAGCCAGGGATGAAGGAGAAAGGGACTCAGGAAATGGGACATATGTATGGAGAGAGCAGCACAGAATAGCTATTCTGGAGCCCTTCAAACCCTGGCCCCATAAAGGGGTGGGGCAGAAGTGGTCAGGTTGCTCCTTGGGAATATTCCCTATGGAGACCCTAAGGGTGGCTCTGTCCTCTAATAGTGACTTTATTAAGCCGGGGGCAGGGTGGGATTTAGTTAATTGAATCTCTCCTCAGAACTTGACTCCTCCAGCCTCTGGAGAGTTGCTGTGGTTCTTGTCTGAGATCCCTCCTAGGAATGAGGGCCCCAGGACAGAGCACAGTATTCTCAGTGGAAGTTCTCCAGAGCCACATAGAGAGGGACTATCCTTCCCTGCCCCTTATCAGTCTACTTGGGGCCTCCTTTATTTCAGGGTTGAGCGTGGTGCCCCCAGCCTGCATCTGGGGGGCCATTAGCTCTATAATTGTGTCTAACTCATTCATGTCCTCCCATTCCTGTACCCCCAAACCCCCTCAGCAAACAAGCACAAACCCTGGATTGAGGCTGAATACCAGGGCATCGTCATGGAGAATGATAACACAGTCCTGCTCAACCCACCGCTATTTGCTCTGGACAAGGATGCACCACTGCGCTATGCAGGTACCTGGGTAACAGGGTTGGAGGAGAGATGGGGAGGACAGAACCAGAAAGAGAGAGAGGATTGGATTGTCGCTCAGCACAGAGACTGATTGCTTTACAACACCTCTGGCTGCCCTAACATGCACCAGTTGCCAGTGGTCCTGGGAGCCTTTCTTAAAGCCAGGAACACCCTGGTCAAAGCTCCTGCTTCCTCTAGGAATGCCCTGCACTGGGGGCTTCTGCAGAGGATGATCTACCCTGGTAATGGGTGCCAGAGCTGGCATAAAGAAGCCAGGAGATAAGCATGAATCCACACCCAGGGAGATAAAGATGGGAGCGTGAGAAGGGAATGGGTGAGGAAGAAAGGAAAGAGGGTGTTCACACGTTGAAATGGTGGGAGGGGAAGTGGGGGGGGGACAGGGAACATAAGAACGGCCATACTGGGTCAGCCGAAAGGGCCATCTAGCCTAGTATTCTGTCTTCCGATAATGGACAATGCCAGATGTCCCAGAGGGAATGAACAGAACAGGTAATCATCAAGTGATCCATCGCCTGTCGCCATTCCCAGCTTCTGGCAAACAGAGGCTAGGGACACCATCCCAGCACATCTTGGCTTATAGCCATTGATGGACCTATGCTCCATGAACTTCTCATTCTTTTTTGAATCCTGTTATAGTCTTGGCCTTCACAACATCCTCTAGCAAAGAGTTCCACAGACTGTGCGTTGTATGAAAAAAACCTTCCTTTTGTTTGTTTTAAACTTGCTGCTGTTAATTTCATTTGGTGACCCCTAGTTCTTGTGTTATGAGAAGGAGTAAATAACACTTCCTTATTTACTTTCTCCACACCAGTCAAGATTTTATAGACCTCTATCATACTCCCCCTTAGTCATCTCTTTTCCAAGCTGACAAGTTTGGAAGAGGGACAAGTTGCAGAGAGATGGTGAGGAGTGGTGTGGATGGGCAAGGACTGGGTGGCAGGGGAAGGCAACTCCCTGCTGTCCTCATTGGCCTGTTCCTCTTTCCCTTTCTGTCTCTCCCCCTCTCCTCCCCTGCTCTGGGGGGCACCAGGTGAGATCTGCGGCTTTCGGATCCATGGGGCAGGGGTGCCCTTTGAAGCTGTGATCCTGGACAAGGCCACGGGTGAGGGGCTGATCCGAGCCAAGGAGCCGATGGACTGCGAAGCGCACAAGGAGCACACCTTCACCATCCAAGCATACGACTGTGGAGAGGGACCTGATGGGACCAACACCAAGAAATCCCACAAGTGAGGCAGGAGTGGGTGGCTGTGGTGGCTGGAGCCTACCTCTTAACCTGCCAAAGCCCAAATGGGGCATTCAGTGTGTCACAGAGATCCAATATGAGCGGGGCGGGGACACAAATTGCTGTGGGATTCTTTCCTCCAGTGCGAAGAACTCTTTCTAGAGCCTCCAGTTCACCAGTCTGCATTTTTTATGTCAATCATTTCCAATATTAAAAATGAGGGGAAACCAAGTGTGTGTGGACTGTCAGTAACTATGGGGCTAAAATGAGTGACACCTTTGAAATGAGAGATGTCTGAGAGCTGTGTCCTAGGGGTCAGTGCTTTGTGCTGCTGTATAGGCAGGAACCCCAGGGTCCATTACTAAGAACATAAGAATGGCCATACAGGGTCAGATGAATGGTCCATCTAGGCCCAGGACCTGTCTTCCGACAGTGGCCGGTGCTAGATGCTGCAGAGGGAATGAACAAAACAGGGCAAATTTATCAAGTGATCCATCCCTTGTCATCCAGTCCCAGCTTCTGGCAGTCAGAGCTTTAGGGATACCCAGAGCATGGGGTTGCATCCATGACCATCTTGGCTAATAGCCATTGATGGACCTATCCTCTATGAACTTATCTAATTCTTTTTTGAACTCCATTATAGTTTTAGCCTTAACAACATCCCCTGGCAACGAGATCCACAGATTGACTGCACATTGTATGAAGAAGTACTCTCTTGTGTTAGTTTTAAACCTGCTGCCTATTAATTTCATTGAGTGACCCCTGATTCTTGCATTATGTGAAGGAGCAAATAATACTTCCTTAATCACTTTATCAACACCATTCAGGATTTTATAGATCTTTATCATATCCCCCTTTATTCATCTCTTTTCCAAGCTGAATAGTTCCAGTTACTTTAATCTCTCCTCGTATGGAAACTGTTCCATACCCCTAATAATTTTTGGTGCCCTTTTCTGCACTTTTCCCAATTCTAATATATCTTTTGAGATGGGGTGACCAGAACTGCACACATTACTCAAGATGTGGGCGTACCATGGATTTATATAGAGGCATTATGATATTTTCTGTCTTATTATCTACCCCTTTCCTAATGGTTCCTAACATTTTGTTAGCTTTTTTGACTGCTGCTGCACATTGAGCGAATGTTTTCAGAGAACTATCCACAATGCATCCAAGATCTCTTTCTTGAGTGTTAATTTAGACCCCATCATTTTGCCAGCTCACTCTTCACCCCTTTTCCAGATAATTTATGAATATGTTGAATAGCACTGGTCCCATTACAAATCCTTGGGGGATGCTGCTACTTACCTCTCTCCACTGTGAAAACTGACCCTTTATTCCTACCCTTTGTTTCCTGTCTTTTAACCAGTTATTGATCCATGAAAGGACCTTCCCTCTTATCCCATGACAACTTACTTTGCTTAAGAGCCTTTGGTGAGGGACCTAGTTAAAGACTTTCTGAAAGTCCAAGTGCATTGTATCCACTGAATCACCCTTGTCCACATGTTTGTTGACCTCCTCAAAGAATTCTAATAGATTGGTGAGGCATGATTTCCCTTTACAAAAGCTGTGTTGACTCTTCCCCAACAAATTGTGTTAATCTATGTGTCTGACAATTCTGTTCTTATCTATAGTTTCAGCCAATTTCCATCCCAGTCTGTCTCTCATGAGAGAGGCTGGCCCAGAGCCCCCTAGAGGTCAGTGCTGCTGTGTGGGGACCCAAATCTCATTCTCTGTCCTGGACTTTAATTCTTTGAGGGCTGGGATGAGGCTGGTATCCACTAGGGATCAGTGCCTTGGTCTGTCTTGCAGAAGACCTAGGTTTCATTCCCTAACCTGGTCTCTTGCTTCCTCTATCACTGCCTCGTCAACCAGCTGCTTATTCATCTCTGTCTCCATCAGGGCCACCGTGCACGTGCGGGTGAATGACGTGAATGAGTTTGCTCCGGTCTTTGTGGAGAAGTTATACCGTGTGGCAGTGACCGAGGGGAAACTCTATGACCGCATCCTGCGGGTGGAGGCCATTGATGGAGACTGCTCCCCCCAGTACAGCCAGATTTGCTACTATGAGATTCTCACCCCCAACATCCCCTTCCTGATTGACAATGATGGTGAGAACCTGCCTCCGTATACCTCTGAGACCACAGTTCACTCCATGTGCCCCCTGCCATCTCTGCCTGGTCCATTCCTCCATGTATGTGTGCTGTGTGATCCTTTTAGCTTTCCTTGCATTCCTCAGCCATCTGCCTTGGAGAAGAGACAGCAGCCCTTTTGTGTTCAGAAGTGTTTCAGCATATTACAGAGCAACACAAAATGACATTGCATGAGGACTTAACTTTTTGATTCTGCCTCGTTTGTTATTGTGATGAATCAACAATAAACCTTATTTTAGAATGAGACTCTCCTTATGCATTGTGAGTGGGAAAACAGAGCAATGCTCTGCTAAATGTACATTTCTCTTTCCTTCTCACTCTGTCTTCCTCTCCCTTTTTCTCTTTTCCTGTCTCTTGACTCTTGTCTTTCTTTCATTCTCTCTCTGTCTGTCTCAGTCTTTCTGCTCCCCTAATCCCTGTGTCTCTCTCTACCAGGGAACATTGAGAACACAGAGAAGCTGCAATACAGTGGAGAGCACCTATACAAGTTCACAGTCACAGCCTACGATTGTGGCAAGAAGCGGGCATCTGATGATGCTGAAGTGGAGATCCAAGTGAAGCCCACTTGCAAACCCAGCTGGCAGGGTATGAAGCCTCCTCTCCCACTCAGCTCTTACCATGACCTCCTTCTCACTGCTAGCCCCTCCCATCATGGCCCAGCTACCCCACCCATCCCACCATAATCCTACTCGGTCACCCTATCCCCTTCCTTCTCATACCCTAATACTTCCTTTATACCTTCCCCTTTCACCCTTCCCTCGTCTCCCCAAACCCTCTCCTCCAGAGCCTGGAACGGAATCCAAGATCTCAGAGTCTCACCATTCCTCAGCTGTCAGCAAATATCTGTGAAACCCACTGGCAGAGTGTCCCACCCTCCTCTACCGCTGGTCCACACAGAGGATAACAACCTACTATTGCTCTCAGTTACTTCGTTAGCCCAAGTGGCAAGGGTCCTTGTGTTGGATCTAAAGTTTCCAATCCTGCTGAGGAATCATGAGGGTGTCAATATAATTCCACAAGATGGAATTTTTGTCTATTCAGTTTTCTTTTTTTTTAAATCTCGGAAATTACATAAAAACGATGTTAAAAGAACATTGTCTGCAAAGTCTCATTCAAAAGTTAGGAATTGACAGTGTTAAGGTTGCTTTTGCAACTTTAATTCAGTTGCCTTGTATATATGCATTAGAATAGTCTGTAATTGTGTGATCACGTACTTTTTTTCCCCTACAGAACCGCTGCCTCATTCAGAACACAGAATGGACCATGCTCTGAGATAAATCAGGGTTGTATAGGGAAGGGGGCTGTTGTCTGTAGGATCCTTGCCTCATTTGTTGCAGAAATTGGAAGGCATGTACTGAAGGAAGCAGGGAGTTGCAGGAAGAGAAAGGATGGTTAAGGCTGCCCTGAAGAATTAGATTCTATCCCTGCCTCTGCCACAAAATGCCTATGTGATACTGGGCAAATGACTTAATAGAATCATAGAAGATTAGGGTTGGAAGAGACCTCAGACGTCATCCAGTCCAACCCCCTGCTCAAAGCAGGACCAACACCAACTAAATCATCCCAGCCAGGGCTTTGTCAAGTCAGGCCTTAAAAACCTCTAAGGATGGAGATTCCACCACCTCCCTAGGTAACCCATTCCAGTGTGCTTCACCATCCTCCTAGTGAAATAATTGTTCCTAATATCCAACCTAGACCTCCCCCACTGCAACTTGAAACCATTGCTTCTTGTTCTGTCATCTGCCACCATTGAGAACAGCCAAGCTCCATCCCCTTTGGAACCCCCCATTCAGGTAGTTGAAGGCTGCTATCAAATCTCTCTCTTCTCTTCTGCAGATTAATAAGCCCAGTTCCCTCAGCCTCTCCTCATAAGTCATGTGCCCCAGCCCCCTAATCATTTTTGTTGCCTTCCGCTGGACTCTCTCCAATGTGTCTACATCCTTTCTGTAGTGGGGGGCTCAAAACTGGACGCAGTACTCCAGATGTGGCCTCACCAGTACTAAACAGAGGGGAATAATTACGTCCCTCGATCTGCTGGCAACGCTCCTACTAATGCAGCCCAATATGCCGTTAGCCTTCTTGGCAACAAGGGCACATTACTGACTCATATCCAGTTTCTCGTCCATAGTAATCCCCAGATCCTTTTCTGCAGAATTGCCGCTTAGCCAATCAGTCCCCAGCCTGTAGCAGTGCACAGGATTCTTACGACCTAAGTGCAGGTCTCTGCACTTGTCCTCATTGAACCTCATCAGATTTCTTTTGGCCCAATCCTCCGATTTGTCTAGGTCACTGAGGACCCTATCCCTACCCTCCAGCATATGTACCTCTCCCCTCAGCTTAGTGTCATCTGCGAACTTGTTGAGGGTGCAATCCATCTCATCATCCAGATCATTAATGAAGCTGTCGAACAAAACTGGGGCACTACGCTTGATACTGGCTGCCAACTAGACATTGAGCTGTTGATCACTACCTGTTGAGCCCAATGATCTAGCCAGCTTTCTATCCATCTTATCCAATCCATACTTTTTTAACTTGCTGGCAATAATACTGTGGGAGACCGTTTCAAAAGCTTTGCTAAACAGTCTTTTCACAGGTGGTCACTAATTGTGTGTTCCTTGTTTTTTGGGGGGTCTGACTTGAGACCCTGGGTCTGATTTGCAGAAGTGCTGAGTACTCACAGCTGCAACTAAAGTTAATGGGAACTGTGCTCTGAACATATAAATTTCTATATAATGCTAAGTTCTCTGAAAAATAAGATCCTGGGTGTTTCAAATTGGGCACCCAAAATGAGTGCTCACTTTTGCCCTTAATCTCTCTCTGCCTCAGTCACCCAGCTGTAAAATGGGGATAATACCATCCCCTTGTTTCACAGGGGTGTTGTGAAAATAAATTCATTGATGCTTGTGAAGTGTTCAGATACTGTAGTGATGAATGTCATAGTAAAGTCCATGCGAAAATTAATTCTGCCTTCAGAGCAGGGTTTGAATAGTGTGCAGTAAATTACAGATATTTGGGGGCAGATATTAAATTACAGGGAGCAAAGAAAGTATTGAATAGCTGCTTATTTAAAGAGCCCCCTCTGTACTGTGCACTGAATGAAATGGGTCCTGTGGAGCAGTATGTGATCATGTCACTTAAGATTGTGCCATAATGCATGTGCACAAGGAGGCAGAATTTCTGGCATATCCTAACTTGTGAGCGCTTGGCTTTGCAACCTTAATGTAGTTTTTATGTGTGTTTATTATGAATACTGTATTTAAGTGACCACTGATTTTGGGTGCCTCAATTTGAGACAATTTGGGCCTTTCAGAAGTGCTGAGCACACACAGGTCCAGCTGAAGTCAGTAGGAGCTGGGGGGGATTCAGCACCTCTGAAAATCGTGCTGAGAGATGTCAAAAATCCAAGGGTCTCTGTCAGTACCAGGGCTATAAACACACAAAACCCACACTCTAGTCTCCTATGAAATCTCCCCCTGTGCTGACCCCACTGGATGGGTTAATTTTTCAATGTGGAAAGGGCCAAAAATCTGTCATTTCAGGGAAAATCAGTAGAAGTGGAGGGTCTGTGTCAGCTGCCCTGACCTGGGAAAGCCTCAGGGCAGGGCCCTAACTCCCCTCTCTCTCTCTCTCTCTCCTCCGATAGGCTGGAATAAGCGGATTGAGTACACGCCAGGTGCAGGTAGTCTGGCACTGTTTCCCAGCATCCACCTGGAGACATGCGATGAGCCGCTGTGGAACATCCAAGCTACAGTGGAGCTGCAGACAAACCACGTGGCCAAGGGATGTGACCGTGACAACTACTCGGAGAAGTCGCTGCGCAAACTGTGCGGTGTGCATTCCTCCTTCCCCAAGCGGAGCCAGGGAGTGGTGGGCAGGGGGAGGAGGATTACCCTCCTTCACCCCTCTGCATGGGGAGCCACAGTGACATCCCCCACACCAAGGGGAGCCAAAGGGATGCAGCCCTTCCAACTCCTGCACCAAGTAGAGCCCGGGGAATACCTGGCCCACCCCCAGCACTGAGAGGGGTCATGAGACACTACCCACACACCGAGGGGAGGGGACCCCTTACACCTTCCTGCAGCCCCTGCCTTGCGTGGAGTCATGGACCCATCCCTCAGCACTGAGGGGAGCCACTGGAAAAATTCCTGCATTCTTTCCACCAAAGGAGCCATAGGCAGCTCTCCCTGTCCTTCTCCTGATATCTCCCACTGTCCTGAGGGGAACTGCCAGGAACCTCTCTGCATCCTCAGAGACCCACTGCACCTTCCCATCCCCATGTCATACTCCACCCAGCCCCTTCTGCTCCCCATCCCTGTGAGTCGGTCTCTGTCTTGACGTCTGTCTCTATCTCCGTCCTTCCTTCGGTAGGTGCTGCCTCAGGTGAGGTTGACCTGCTGCCTGTGCCCAGCCCCCTTGCCAACTGGACGGCACGGCTCTCAGTGCATTACAGCCAGGACAGCAGCCTCATCTACTGGTTCAATGGCAGCCAGGTGGCCCAGGTGCCTGTGGGCAGTGGGATGGGTGCTCATGAGGGGCTCAGTGACCACTTCACCCTGTCACTGTGGATGAAACATGCTGTGGTGCCTGGGAAGGGCAAGAAGGAGGAGGAGACCGTGATCTGCAGTACGGTGCAGAGTGGTGAGACACCCTGGAGATAGACCCTCTTTCTGTGAGACTGATACTCCCCACCATGAACCCATCAGAATAGACTCTCCTTCCAAATAGGAATCTCTTCCTAGCTCCAGACTAGAATGGACCATTCCATCATGGTGGGATTCTCTCCCTGCCCCCTTCCCCAGCCAGGCGGGGCTCCATTGTAAGTTCTGGGAGCAGCCATCCCCAGGAGAGATACCCTGACCATGTTGCAAGGGAGAGGGGAGTGGAATGGTTTCTTCTGCACTACTCTGAGTGCAAGGCTCATGTCCTGTGTGATGAGTGGGTGGGATCTCAGCCCAGTTGCTCAGGCTAACCCAGCTCTCTAAGGGTCCCAGGATAGTGCTTTGTGGAACTTTCTTCGATCTTTCATCTCCCTCTATGCCCCCTCTCCCTCTCTGCAGAGGATGGCTACTCTCACTACTCCCTGGCTGTGCATGGCTGCCGAATTGCTTTCCTATATTGGCCTTTGCTGGAGAGTGCGAGACCTGTCAAATTTCTGTGGAAGCTGGAGCAGGTGAGGAAGGATCTGGCTTTCTCTGTCTCTCTCTTTCTCCCTTCCTCCGCTTGCTGATCTCTCCTTCTGCCTGTTACAGGTCTGTGATGATGAATGGCACCATTATGCCCTCAACCTGGAGTTCCCCACCGTCACGCTCTATGTGGATGGTGTGTCCTACGACCCCGCGCTCATCCATGACAATGGCCTCATCCATCCCCCAAGGCGGGAACTTTCCCTCATGATCGGAGCCTGCTGGGTTGGTGAGTGCCGCCCCCAACACTGCCCTGATGAAGGGATGGACTGGAGAGGAGGCAGAAGGGTCCAGAAGATGTTCTACCTAATGCCAAGCAGTGGCCAATGGAATGAGAGCACTATGGCCAGCTCAAGAGGCATTCTCAGCACCAAAACCAGTGTGGTGCCCCCCAATGGACCAACCCAACAGTATCTTGGTGCAACTCAGTGGGCAATGGCAGTACAGGTAGCATCCCTGTGCATAGGCGCTGACTCTGTGGGTGCTCCAGGGCTGGAGCACCCACGGGGAAAAATTGGTGGGTGCTCTGCACCCACTGGCAGCTCCCCTCCCCCCCTGCCCCAGCTCACCTCCGCCTCCACTCTGCCTCCGCTTCGTCCCCTGAGCACGCCAGGGCAAGTTCTGGGAGGGAGGAGGGGGAACGCAGCACGCTCAGGGAAGAGGTGGGGCTGGGGCGGGGATTTGGGGAAGGGGTCCAATAGGGGCAGGGAGGGGGCAGAGTTGGGGCAGGGACTTTGGGGAAGGGTTGGAATGGGGGCGGGATGGGGCAGGGGCGGGGTGGAGTTGGAGCGGGAGATGGGGGGCGCAAGCACCCACCGGCGCCGGAGAAAGTTGGTGCCTATGTCCCTGTGGATAACTGCACCTGCAAATGGATCCCCTCTAGGGTCAGAGAGGAGTTCAGTCTCTGTAGTCATTCAGTTCTTGGCCTCTGCTAAGGCTTCCAACAAAGAGGCCACTCAGTGCCAAGAGTGATGCTGGTTTCACTGATGAGGGTTCCTATATCATTAGGAATTGAACTGAGATACCGCAGCTCATTCCAAATGGGAGGCAGGGTGAGAGGGCTGTGAATGGTGTCAGACAGGAAAAGATTCTGTAGGCCACTACAGACTTGGGGTCAGATTGGAGCCAAACGCCCTGGAGATGAAAGGCTCCTTTCCCCAGTTCCCTGTTTCCCTGCAAGGTATATTCCAGTCCCTCTGCTCAGAACCCTCAGGACTACAAACAACTAAATGTAGCTGCTGTCTATCTTCTCCACAGCAGAAGCTCCCAGTAGGACTGAGCCCCTCTTGCGGTCATACCTCCTCTTGGTCAGAGATCCTATTATAGCACAGCACCCTCTTGCCATGTGTAAGCCACAAAAATTGTTCAGCTGTCCTGTGAGTTCCCCCTGGAATTATCTAGCTTTCAAATGGAAAAGCTAAGTGGCCTGTGAGAACTGGCTAAGATCAATAAGAAACATCAATTTATTAAGTTCATAAAGTCAATATTGTTTGGAGGCAGAAAAAATTCCATACATTCACCTCCACATCTGTCAGCCATCCGACTGTCCCCTCCCTGCTCTGCAACGTGAGGCCTTTGCGATTGAAGGGCCTAGTTCTGAGCAGTGTGTGCCAGCCAGGTGTCTCCCTCCTCCCTGGCTGACACAGCTTTCTCGTCTTTTCCTGACCTTGTAACCCACCTGCTCCCAAAGGCTGATGCTTAGTCAATGATCTGAATGTTTTCCTCTTGCAGAGGAAAAAAACAAAGAGAAAATCAGAGGGAACGAGAACTTCACAGATCCTACGCAAGGTATGGACTGGAGTGAGGAGGATTGCCCCCTTCTTCACCACGCATGACTTTCATCCGCTTCTCGCATGGCGTTTGTTCCATACAGCTCCCTCCCCCACCCCATCTTTTCTGGGAGGAAAACTCTTGTTATTTGGCAGCATATTGATTTCTGTGGAGCGTGAGAGGACTGGTGCAGGGATCAGTGGAGCCTATTTGGGGGAGACTCAATATGTCTATCCTGTGGGAGACAAGTAAAATAATCCCCACTCCTGATCATTGAAGCTGGTCACTGAGGACAGTGGGGGAAATGAAGAGCAGGGGACACAGAAAATGCAACCTCACCCTAAATTATCTAGTGGGAATTTGACCTTCTTTATGCTCTCATGGAACCACAGTGAGCAAAACAAGACTGGGTGGGGGAAACCATCTCTATCAAGGGCTGTGTCTTGGCAGACACTTCTCTCACTCTCTCCACCCTTATCTGCCTTAGTGTCTTTCCTTCTATCTGGGTTTCCCAGACACTTTCTCCCCCTTCCCTTAACCCCTCCTTCTTGTTGTCTTTGTCTTTCCCCATGCCACGCTCATCTTTGTCTCTCTCTACCTCCCCCATTCCTGTCTCCCTCACACTCTCACTTTCCTTCTCTTCATCTCTGTTGCCTCTCTCTCTCTTGCTTCCCCCCACCCCCCACACTGTCTCTGTCTCTCACATCCTCCTCCTCCTCCTGTGTTCCCCTTAGGAGACCCTCTGCTGATTCACCACTACTTCCATGGTTACCTGGCTGGCTTCACCATGCGCCCCGGCAGCCTGGAGAGCCGGGAGGTGATTGAGTGCCTCTACGCCTGCCGTGAGGGGCTTGACTACAGTGACTTTGACAGCCTTGGCAAAGGGATGAAGGTATGCCCCCTCCCCAGCTTGCATGAACCTCCACCACTCTCCCCTTCATCCCTGTCTCCTGCCACACCCCAGGAATCTCCCTGTACTCCTCTTCTACATCTCTTAGTCTAAAATCAAAGCATCCACCCGGGATTCTTCAGTCCATTCTTTCCTTTTCCCCCACAGGTTCATGTTAATCCCTCACAGTCCCTGCTCACACTGGAGGGTGATGATGTGGAAACCTTCAACCACGCAATCCAGCATGTGGTTTACATGAACTCACTGCGCTTTGCCACGCCTGGAGTCCGGCCGCTCAAGCTCACCACCACTGTCAAGTGAGTGCAGGAACTCCAGGTGGAACCTCTCCCCCAGGCAAATTGGAGGGAATCTGCTGGAGTGATATCCTACAATGTATCCCTTCGTAGCTCATGACAAGTAGCACCTCACGCTAAGCTCACCAGTCAGCCAGGACTCTATTGTTAAAATTCACTGCCCTTTGTTGGCTTTTAATTTGGGGTTGATAATCTCAAAATGTACAAGAATAAACCTGAAAAAAAGTAGCAACGTTTGTGAACACTTGCCCCAGTATATTTTGGGAGTATAAATATAGTATGGATATAGAGCCATCACCAATGGCACTTGTGCACTGGCATCTGGTCGGATACCCACCTCATGTTGGGTTGGAGCTTGTGGTGATGACGACATCACAGTGCCATCTCTAAATACAATGATGCAATTCCCAGAATACCACTCTGCAGAGCACAGGAGGTTGTGGGGAAGCACTTAGAAGCTGGCAGTCACAAAATGATCCACCCCTCGCCAACAGTACTGGAAAGGCAAGTTACCCCCTCCAGGATGAGGCTGGCAGAAGTCTGTGTGTAGGTACTAACACTCTGTCCCCTTCCTCTGTCAGATGCTTCAGTGAAGAATCATGCGTCTCCATCCCTGATGTGGAAGGCTACGTGGTGGTGCTGCAACCTGATGCCCCCCAGATCCTGCTGAGTGGTAATGCTCACTTTGCTCGTCCTGCATCAGACTTTGAGAACCCTGATGGGGTCCCCCTGTTCCCTGACCTCCAGGTCACCTGCTCAATCTCTCACCAGGTGAAGGCCAAGAAGGATGAGAGCTGGCATGGCACGGGTAAGTGGGGCACATGGAAAAGGGGCTTACTCACAAACAGGAAATGAGAACACAAAATAGGAAGTGTTGTTACGTAGAAATTGGAAATGATGCCACTAGAACAGAAAATGACGTCTCTTAGTTACAGGAAGTGGTGTCACTACCAACACAGAAACAGAAAAGAATTTTGCTTAGAAATGGGAAACAGTGTCATTGGAAAGACTTAAAATGGGAAGTGACATGCTTAGAAATAGGATGTGGTGTCACTCGAAACAGTTCTCTGTATTCCCATAACCCTGTCTCTTTCTTTTCTTTCCCTGTGTTCCCCTCTACCCCACCCAGTTTTCTGCTTACATACTCACTCTGTGCTCCTCTCCCCATCTGCTCCCACACTTTACATCCCTTTCCCTTTCCAGAATCTATCACCTTACATTTTAACTCTGCCACCCCCTATTTCCCTGAGCTCTCCTCAGTTTTCTCCTTCTCTTTAGTCTCCCTCCTGCTCCTCACATGTCCCTATCAACCTTAATCTCCTCTAACACCACACATTCCCCTGAATCCCCCCCATCTCCTTCACCACACAATGCTATCTTGCTTCTCAGCCTCCTCCTGCATCCCCTTCAGGTTCCCTTCCTGCACCCCCCAGTCTCCTGCCACTCTCCTTCAGCCTCCCTCCTGCTGCCCACATTTCCTACATTGCTCTTAGCTTCCTGTCCAACCTACCTAGAGCTACAGCCATCTTCCCTGAGGACAGCCTGGCTTCAGTTCCAGTTAAAAGAATGGGGATTAGGGGCCACTTTACTAGGGCACCCTCACTTCCCCATGCAATTATGGCTGACTTGACTGAGGATAGGTTGGCTTTAGCCCCATTGAAAGTAATGAGAGATGGTGGCCATTTTGAATAAGGGAATATTTAAAAGAGTTATGCCAGCATTTGTAAGATCATTATGTGGAATCTTTTTTTTTTTTTTTTTAAAGTCTCATGTGTCTGAGCTGGTAACACTGCAGTATCAACAGAACCATTCCAGGCAAGATGTACTGTCACTAAAAATCCCCAAAGTGGCTCATTGTTAGAACATGAAGTGATTGTTTTAACAAGCAGAAGCAATGTCATTAGAAGCAGGAAGTGGCAACCCCAACAGCAAATAACATGACAGACACGAAGATATCACTCACAGTGAGAACTGCCAACAGAAAGTGACATCATTGGCATGATGGCATAGTGCAGCACAGATGTGTTGTGGACAAGGTCTCTTATTAACTGGGTATCATAAACGCTGTCCATTTTGAGCACTGGTTTTGCTTTTTTTGATCTCTTGACCCATCTCTACGCCTCTTAGTGACAGACACACGAATGTCAGATGAGATTGTCCACAACCTGGATGGCTGCGAGATCTCCCTGGTGGGAGATGACCTGGACCCGGAGAGGGAATACCTGATCCTGGATGGAGCATCCCTGCAGCAGCGGGGCCTGGAGCTCATCAACACCTCTGCCTACTTCACCATCACAGGTAGATTCTCCCCGGACAGGACTTTCTGGTTCCTGTCTCCTCCACTTCCTGCCAGTCACAGCCAGGAGAATTGCTTACCAGACGTTAGAGATGGAGAAGCCTCATCACACTGATTGAGACCAGGGGAGGATTGGTCCTGTCCATCCATTCCCTGGACTCTTGGTTCTTAGCGTCCTGAGTGATGGGGTCTAGCTCTGGAAAGGGAGGCATTACCCCAGGCTCACAGTGCTGGAGTATGGGATCTGAGTTCCTTTCCTTTGATTCAGTTGCACTCTGTTTCCCTCCACCTGTGGTATGCACTTCTCCATTCCAGAAATGTTTTCCATGCTGCCTGTGGGTGGCAGTGGATCCCACTGGTTGTGTGCAGGTGCAATTCCTAAGGCAGGGTTGGAACCTGACACGTGACTAGCTGCTGGACCCTTCCTTACCTTCCCTGGGCATTAATGACAGCCACTAGGGATTTCCTGGGCCCTTTGAGGTTGCAGACACCTCAAGGGAGCCACACCTAGCTCTGCTCCCTTTTAGGTATGAGCCTGGTTTGTCCTTCCCGCACAGCTTTTCTTTAGACTCAACAGTGTTATGTAGGTGGACCGTGATCATTTCGAAATGGGAGCTCTCTTACCCCACACCTGAATCTCTCTCTCTCTCTCTCTCTCTCTCTCTGCCCCTGGCCCCAGGCGTGGAGAGCATTGCAGTATATGAGGAGATCCTCCGCCAGGTCTCATACCGCATCCGCCATGGCGCTGCCCTCTATGAGAGGAAATTCCGCCTTTCCTGCACCGAGATGAATGGACGCTACTCCAGCAACGAGTTTACTGTTGAGGTACAAGGCCATCAATGACTGTGTATGTGTGAAGGCCAGGTCTCATTAAATCCAGAGACTAACTCTCTTCCTCTTCCACAGGTGAACGTCCTCCACAATATGAACCGGGCTGCTCATCCTAACCACATCCTCAGCTCCCAGCAATTCATGCACCAAGGTCATCACCTACCACCAGAACTATCTGGGCACAGCCTGGCCAACGTCCATCGCAACTCCAGTATGCAATCCTGATGATTTGGTGACAACCTACACGCAGAATTACCCCCGGGGGCATATTTGTGTAGAAACCTACAGTGACTCCCTGTTGGCATTTCAGGACTGACCCCAGTAGTAGGCAGCACTATGCTGCAAGGAGTGGTGTGATTGACTGAAAAGCAGGGGGTGCTCTCCCCCAGAGTAGGGGTGGCTCTGGTGTGGTGCTAGGGAAGAGGTGTGATTCAGATGAAATGTAAATCTGAAGCAACAGCTCCTCATGGTCACTCCTCTCACAATAACCTGACTCAGGGAAATAAACCCTGGGCTCCTCCAGTACTGGGTTTTGCCATCTCCCTCTATTCCTCCCTTCTTAGTTTTAATCACCTAAAAGATTCTTCTTGGCTTTCTGTCATTCATCAACTACCAGAACTCAGCCCAGAGGTGGCTGCATTTTAATGCTTGGTGCAGTGGTTCCCTCTGTCAGTATGAGGTTGGTTGATGTACGTAATAGTGCTTTGTGATCCTCCTCCAGAAAGGGGGAGTCATGGGCTGGCCCTGCTTCATTTTACATTTCTCATAGAAACTCTGCACAGGACTGATTAATGCAATTCCAGAGATGCCTCAGCAGCAGGAGATAAATTTAAAGAGCAAGGCCAGGCTGAAGCTGATCTAAGAGGAGAACTGGGATTAGAAGGCAGTGAACCAGGTAGAAATATACAGGGAAGCAGCTCCAGACAGAGAGGGGGCTGCTGCAAAGGAAGTGGTGGCTCTTGCTGCCAGAGGTGATGGAGAAGAGCAGGGAAGGGAGCAGAGCAGTGGCCGGATTCATTGGTTTGCTCTGCTGCTTTGTGCCACTTTGCCAACACAAAGCAGCCATAGAGCCAACTTAACTGGCCCCTGGAGGAGAGTGAGTGTGTGTGGTTCCTGGCTTCTAGAAGTCTGCTGCTTGCAGGATAGGGGGCGGCTCATCAGGGCCGGCTCCAGGCACCAGCCCACCAAGCACGTGCTTGGGGTGGCACCTGGAGGGGGGCGGCGCGGTGCGGCGCTCCAGCCCGAGAGCAGGGCCGCGACTGGGCTCACCGCCCTCCCTGCGGTGCTCCAGCCGCCGGGAAGAGCGGAGCCACAGCTGACTCGCCGCCGGGGAGAGCGGAGCCCTGGCCGGGCTCGCCACCCTCCCCCCAGCGCTCTGGCCGCCGGGGAGAACGGAGCCCCGGCCGGGCTCTCTGGCCGCTGGGGAGAGCGGAGCCCCGGCCGGGCTCTCTGGCCGCTGGGGAGAGCGGAGCCCCAGTCAGGCTCTCCGCCTCCTCCCGGCGCTCTGGCCGCTGGGGAGAGAGCGGAGCCCCGGCCGGGCTCTCTGCCCTCCCCCCGGCGCTCTGGCAGTGGGGACAGTGGGCCTGCGGCCAGGCTCGGCACCCTTCCCTGCCGCGCTCCCCGCCGGGGGGAGGGGAGGGCAGCAGGAGGCTTTTTTGCCTGGGGCAGCAAAAAAGCCAGAGCCGGCCCTGCGGCTGATGCAAGGCTGCTCCAATTTGCACCAGGAAGCAGACCACTACAGGCATGACCTGAGGCAGCTTAGTGCCACCTTTGCCCCTCCCTTCCTCCACTAAACTCACAGCAGTGCAGCCAGCCTAGAGAAGCTGCCCCTAAGTGTGCGATACTGACTGGAGCTACTCCATGGCGGTTGGGGGGGCAGAGTACTGAGAGCTTATAAAGGCAGTGAGGATGGGACATGCTTGGCATGCGGCCAGGTGAGGAACAGAGGCAGATTCCTGCAGCTGGGGCTGCCATAGAGCAATACCCAAGTATCCCTGGCCCCTCACAGGTTAAAGGCAAGACTGTCCAGGTCAGATGTTTGTAACTTCCTTATCCCTCCCCCTCCAGTGGTCCCCAGCGCAGCCACCACCATCATCATAGTGTGTGTGGGCTTCTTGGCACTCATGGTCATCCTGGGCATCCTGCGCATCCACTCTCTGCACCGCCGGGGGGCTGGGCACAAGGCCCCAGGGGCTGCCGGGGGAGGCCATGCAGGAACCAGCAGCAAGGAGAGCGACATGTTCTGGGATGACTCAGCCCTCACCATTATCGTCAACCCCATGGAGGTGAGATGGGAGGAGGAAGGTGGGGTTGGTTTCCAGGTGGCAATTGATGCTCTAAGTCAGGGGTGGGCAAACTTTTTGGCCCAAGGGCCACATCTGGATATTGAAATTGTATGGTGGGCCATGAATGCAGACAAAATTGGGGGTTGGGGTGCAGGAGCGGGTGAGGGCTCTGGCTGGGGGTGCAGGCTCTGGGGTGGAGCTGAGGGGTTGGGGGTGCAGGAGGGTGGGACTGAGAGGTTCTGATGGCAGGAGACGTATCAGGGCTGAGGCAGGGTGTTGGGGCATGGGAGGGGGCGGGGTGCAGGCTCCAGGCAACACTAACCTCAAGAAGTTCCCAGAACCAGCAGCATGTCCCCTCCTCCAGCTGCTACACGGAGGCGCCGCCAGGCAGCTCTGCCCCATCTGCAGGTGCTGCCCCTGCAGCTCCTATTGGCTGTGGTTCCCGAAGGCACTTGGGGCAGGGGCAGCATGTGGAGACCCTGGCTGCCCTTACATGTCGGAGCCAGAGGACATGCCGCTGCTTCCAGGAGCTGTGTGGAGCAGGGCAAGCCCCAGACCCTGATCCCTGGCAGGAGCGCAGGACCAGATTAAAATGTCTGGAGGGCCGGATGCAGCCCCTGGGCCGTAGTTTGCCCACTCCCGCTCTAAGCCCTCCTCTTACCCCCATAGACAGCTGCAGCGGCACAGGAGCCAGCAAACAGAGCTGTAAACAGGGGAGTTTCAGTGGGAGTTCTGTTGGAGGAGAAGGTTTTTGTATTTTGTGTACTGTATTTTGTAGTTTTATATGTGTGGAGGCTGGTAGGGGCAGAGTGCTGGGAGAGAAGCTAAGCCCTGATTGGGGGTGGGGCTTCTCTGCTTAGGGGTCCTATAAAGGTAGCCAGCCAGTCAGGCAATGGCATAGACAGCTGCAGCGGCACAGGAGCTAGCAAACAGAGCTGTAAACAGGGGAGTTTTAGTGGGAGTTTGTGGGGGAGACTAAGAGAGGCAGGCAGAGGAATAGACAGGCTAGTGAAGGGAGGGGGTGGTGTTGTGTTTTGGTGCCTGTTGTGGTTTTTTTTTCTTTCCTGGGGGTGGTGGTGGTTTTGGTTTGTGTTTCCTGGACTAACAGGTTTTAGGTGGCAAGACTATGACTGATACAGAGGCAGCAGTGGAAGACACAATGAGGATGACTGGATGTGGAAGCTGCGGCATGTACATGATCCTGGAGGTGGTATCTGAAAAGAGTTTCGTTTGCATGAAGTGCCACCTGACAGAGCTGATGGAAGAAAAGATCCGAGGATTGGAGATGCAGGTGGAAACTTTGGTCGAGTTTAGAAGGGGATTTGAGCAGATGATGGAGCAAAGACATGAGGAGGCTGAAGGAAAAAGCTCAGACTTGCAGATGGAAACAGGACCAAAGAATTCTGAGGGGAGACTGCTGGGTGAGGAAAGTGGACAATGAAAGCATGTGACTAAGAGAACCAGACAGAGGAAGAGACGGGCTAGTGAAGGAGAAACAGAGCTCAGGAACAGGTTTGTGGAGTTGGAAAATGAAGAAGGGGCACAGCAGGTGGTCGCTGAAGGTGAGAGGGCAAGGAAGAAGAGAAGGGCAGCTAGTCCTATAGGAAGAGAGGAAGAGTCAATGGAAATAACTCCAAATATGAGCCCCAGGAGGAGAAGGGATGGATTGCGGAGGATTGCAAGGGACAATAGAAATCAAGAGGACTTGCAGCCAGAGGGAGCAGGGGATAGACCGGAGAATCACATCGTTACCAGGAAAAGGCAGGTCTACGTGATTGGGGACTCCTTACTGAGAAGAATAGACAGGCCTGTAACTAGAGCTGATCTGGAGAACAGAAGGGTGTGCTGTCTGCCAGGTGCTAAGATACGGGATGTGGACCTGAGGCTTAAAAGGATCCTAATGGGAGCGGGAAAGAATCGGCTGATTGTCCTTCATGTAGGAACAAATGATACGGCTAGATTCTCGCTGGAACATATCAAGGGAGACTATGCCAAGCTGGGGAAGATGCTTAAGGAAATCGAGGCTCAGGTGATCTTCAGTGGGATTTTGCCTGTTCCTAGAGAAGGGCAACAAAGGTGTGACAAGATTATGGCAATCAACAGATGGCTCAGGCAGTGGTGCTATAAGGAGGGCTTTGGGATGTATGGCCACTGGGAAGTATTCATGGACAGAGGACTGTTCTCTCGGGATGGACTTCACCTGAGTAAGGAGGGAAATAGACTTCTAGGATGGAGGCTGGCACAACTGATTAAGAGAGCTTTAAACTAGGAATTTGGGGGAGATGTCCAGGTAATCTCCACACCGGAATTTAACATTGAGAAGGAAGAAAACAAAGTAAGAAAGGATACAGCCGTGGGTATGAGAATGGACGTAAGGAGGAAGGGTTGTGTAGATACCAGTCTAATAGGTGATACTGGCGGTAGAATGTCTGTGCCTAATCGGGTAAAGAATGTCAGTGAAGCCAAAATGGCAAAAATTAAGATGTTTGTACACTAATGCAAGGAGCCTAGGTAACAAAATGGAGGAACTAGAGCTACCGGTGCAGGAAGTGAAACCAGATATTATAGGGATAACAGAAACAGGGTGGAATAGTAGTCATGACTGGAGTACGGGTATTGAAGGCTATGTGCTGTTTAGGAAAGACAGAAATAAAGGCAAAGGTGGTGGAGTAGCATTGTATATCAATGACGAGGTAGACTGTAAAGAAATAAGTGATGGAATGGATAAGACGGAGTCTGTCTGGGCAAAAATCACATTGGGAAAGAAAGCTACTATAGCCTCCCCTGAGATACTGCTTGGGGTGTGCTACTGACTGCCAGGATCCCATTTGGATATGGATGGAGACCTCTTTAATCTTTTTAATGAAGTAAACGCTAATGGGAATTGTGTGATCATGGGAGACTAACTTCCCAGATATAGACTGGAGGACAAGTGCTAGTAATAATAATAGGGCTCAGATTTTCCTGGATGCGATAGCTGATGAATTCCTTCACCAAGTAGTTGAAGAACCAACAAGAGGGGATGCTATTTTAGATTTGGTTTTGGTGAGTAGTGAGGACCTCAGAAGAAATGGTTGTAGGGGACAACCTTGGTTCGAGTGATCATGAGCTAATTCAGTTCAAACTAGATGGAAGGATAAACAAAAATAGATCTGGGACTAGAGTTTTTTATTTTAAAAGGGCTAACTTTAAAGAATTAAGGAAATTAGTTAGGGAAGTGGATTGGATTGAAGAACTTGTGGATCTAAAGGCAGAGGAGGCCTGGAATTACTTCAAGTCAAAGTTGCAGAAACTAACAGAAGCCTGCATCCCAAGAAAAGGGAAAAAATTCATAGGCAGGAGTTGTAGACCAAGCTGGATGAGCAAGCATCTCAGAGAGGTGATTAAGAAAAAGCAGAAAGCCTACAGGGAGTGGAAGATGGGAGGGATTAGCAAGGAAAGCTACCTTATTGAGGTTAGAACATGTAGGGATAAAGGGAGAAATGGTCTGAGTTAAACAGGATGAAGTTTAACAAAGACAAATGCAAAGTGCTCCACTTAGGAAGGAAAAATCAATTTCACACATACAGAATGGGAAAAGACTGTCTAGGAAGGAGTACGGCAGAAAGGGATCTAGGGGTTATAGTGGACCACAAGCTAAATATGAGTCAACAGTGTGATGCTGTTGCAAAAAAAGCAAACATGATTCTGGGATGCATTAACAGGTGTGTTGTGAGCAAGACACGAGAAGTCATTCTTCCGCTCTACTCTGCTCTGGTTAGGCCTCAGCTGGAGTATTGTGTCCAGTTCTGGGCGCCGCATTTTTAAAAAAGATGTGGAGAAATTGGAAAGGGTCCAAAGAAGAGCAACAAGAATGATTAAAGGTCTTGAGAACATGACCTATGAAGGAAGGCTGAAAAAACTGGGTTTGTTTAGTTTGGAGAAGAGAAGACTGAGAGGGGACATGATAGCAGTTTACAGGTATCTAAAAGGGTGTCATGAGGAGGAGGGAGAGAACTTGTTCACCTTAGCCTCTAAGGATAGAACCAGAAACAATGGGTTTAAACTGCAGCAAGGGAGGTCTAGGTTGGACATTAGGAAAAAGTTCCTAACTGTCAGGGTGGTTAAACACTGGAACAAATTGCCTAGGGAGGTTGTGGAATCTCCGTCTCTGGAGATATTTAAGAGTAGGTTAGATAAATGTCTATCAGGGATGGTCTAGACAATATTTGGTCCTGCCATGCGGGCAGGGGACTGGACTCGATGACCTCTCGAGGTCCCTTCCAGTCCTATAATCTATGATTCTATGAAAGTGAGAGAGGCCAAAAGCCATGTAGAGTTGGACCTTGCAAAGGGAATTAAAACCAATAGTAAAAGTTTCTATAGCCATATAAATAAGAAGAAAACAAATAATAATTAATCTTCATCCAAGAATATTAAAGGAACTGGCACATGAAATTGCAAGCCCGTTAGCAAGAATTTTTAATGAATCAGTAAACTCAGGGGTTGTACCGTACGACTGGAGAATTGCTAACTATTTTTAAGAAAGGGAAAAAAAGTGATCCGAGTAACTATAGGCCTGTTAGTTTGACATCTGTAGTATGCAAGGTCTTGGAAAAATGTTTGAAGGAGAAAATAGTTAAGGACATTGAGGTCAATGGTAATTGGCTCAAAATACAACATGGTTTTACAAAAGATAGATCGTGCCAAACCAACCTGATCTCCTTCTTTGAGAAGGTAACAGATTTTTTTAAGACAAAGGAAATGCAGTGGATCTAATTTACCTTGATTTCAGAAAGGCATTTGATATGGTTCCACATAGGGAATTATTAGCTAAATTGGAAAAGATGGGGATCAATATGAAAACTGAAAGGTGGATAAGGAACTGGTTAAAGGGGAGACTACAACTGGTCATACTGAAAGGTGAACTGTCAGGCTGGAAGGAGTTCCTCAGGGATCAGTTTTGGGACTAATCTTATTTAATCTTTTTATTACTGATCTTGGCACAAAAAGTGGGAATGTGCTAATAAAGTTTGCAGATGACACAAAGCTAGGAGGTATTGCTAATACAGAGAAGGACCGGGATATCATACAGGAAGATCTGGATGACCTTGTAAACTGGAGTAATAATAATAGGATGAAATTTAATAGTGAAAAGTGCAAGGTCATGCATTTAGGGATTAATAACAAGAATTTTGGTTATAAATTGGGGACACATCAGTTGGAAGTAACAGAGGAGGAGAAGGACCTCTGAGTATTGGTTGATCACAGGATGACTATGAGCCGTCAATGTGATATGGCCATTAAAAAAGCAAATGCGGTCTTGGGATTTATTTCCAGTAAAAATAAGGAGGTGTTAGTACCGTTATACAAGGCACTGGTGAGACCTCATCTGGAATATTGTGTGCAGTTCTGGTCTCCCATGTTTAAGAAGGATGAATTCAAACTGGAACAGCTACAGAGAAGGGCTACTAGGATGATCCAAGGAATGGAAAACCTGTCTTATGAAAGGAGACTCAAAGAGCTTGGCTTGTTTAGCCTAACCAAAAGAAGGCTGAGGGGAGATATGATTGCTCTTTATAAATATATCAGAGGGATAAATATCAGGGAGGGAGAGGAATTATTTAAGCTTAGTACCAATGTGGACACAAGAACAAATGGATATAAAATGGTCATTAGATAGTTTAGACTTGAAATTAGACGGTTTCTAACCATTATAGGCGTGAAGTTCTGGAACAGCCTTCCAAGGGGCGTAGTGGAGGCAAAAGACATATCTGGCTTCAAGACTAAGCTTGATAAGTTTATGGAGGGGATGGTATGATGGGATATCAATTAATTGCCAAAATTAGGCTCTTTGATTATTAACAGGTAAATATGCCCCATGGTCTGTAATGGGATGTTAGATGGGGTGGGATCTGAGTTACTACAGAGAATTCTTTCCTGGGTGCTGGCTGGTGAGTCTTGCCCACTTGCTCAGGGTTTAACTGATCGCCATATTTGGGGTCGGGAAGGAATTTTCCTCCAGGGCAGATTGGCAGAGGCCCTGGAGGTTTTTCGCCTTCCTCTGCAGTGTGGGGCACGGGTCACTTGTTGGAGGATTCTCTGCACCTTGAGGTCTTTAAACCACGATTTGAGGACTTCAATAACACAGGCACAGGTTAGGGGTTTGTTATAGGAGTGGGTGGGTGTGATTCTGTGGCCTGCGTTGTGCAGGAGGTCAGACTAGATGATCATAATGGTCCCTTCTGACCTTAAAGTCTATGAATCTGTCTTCTCCCCAGTCATACCAAAGCTGCCAGGAGAGGGCAGCAGAGAGTGGGGAGATCAGAGCTGTAGAGGAAGTGGAGGAGGAGGAGGAGGAGAATGATGACAGCAGTGACTCAGACACACCGGACACCCCAGGCAGCGATGATGGAGATGACCAGCGCATCGTGGGCAAAAGAGATGGCCACTGCTGCTACTAGGAGCCCTGTGCTGTGGGAGGAGGGAAGCGAGGATGCTAACCAGATAGATTCCCCAGCCTGAGCAGTTCACTGCCCTCTTCCCCTTTTTCTCTCTCCTCTGGTGTATACAAATACACACTTTTCCCACCCACCCCCTAATTTCTCTTGCCTGTTTCCTCTTTCTCTGCTATTTTCATTAGGGGAGTAGTGCCTAGGGGGAGGGCACTTTCTACTCTTAACCCCTCTCTTCTTCCCCATAGTGCTCCAGGAACACAACATGGGCCATGGGCTCTTTGCCCATACTCCCTAACATTAGGTCCCCCTCCTGAGGATGGGATAGTATAGGGACCTATCTGAAGGGAGTGGCACGCTTAGGAGGAGCAGGGAAGAAGGAAACACTCATCAGCAAGGGTTGGGAAAACGGAGTCAGCTGCAGGCCCCCACATATTATATACATATTGTATATTTTTTCAATGTTGTCATTTGAGGTTTATTCTTGTCTGATGCAAAACAAAACAAAAAAACACCCCTGCAGCTTGTGTTGCTTTGTAAAATTGTCAATAACCCTAAATGAGTGAAGGAAGGAGGGAACGAGGTGGATTTTAAAATAAAAGGATTTAAAAGAAACAGACTCAAGGCCTCTGGGATTCTTCATTCTGAGAGGCAAGGGCTAGAGTGGGTGCTTGAAGGGCAGCAGTTAGCCCTATAAGCTCTCTTGACTGGCAAAATGGCATGATTTTCCAAACCTCCATTGAGGTAGCTGAAAACCAGAGGCATTTTGTCCAAGGCAGGGCCTTAGTTTTAGGCAGTCTGGTCCTCCTGCAGTGGGTTCAAGGAGGTTTGTGGGATTAGTCCCTCAGATACAGATCTGATGTTTTCAATTTATAGTCTTATTTTTTTCTATACACTTAGTGTGTTAACAAATCCCTCAACTTCAACACCTGCATCCACCCTCTAAATGACATTCACAGGCACAAAACAGTATGTTTCACACACCAGGCACCCAGCTTGTTTTTTATATCTACTGTTCCTCATGTCATAGTACCTCCAGCAGAGGAAGGCAGAGCTGGGCCCTGCCCCTGCAGAGAACAGACCTGAAAGAGGGATAGATGGGGCCTATAGTAACACAAGCTGCCCTGGCCAGAGCTCCCCCTGCCAGGATGCATCCTGCTTCTCTTGATACATGGGGCTGAGTTCTAACACCCTGCCCTGGCCTCTCTTCTAAGGAGGAGAGAAAGGCAGAGTTAATTACTCAGCTGTATGATTCTTTCCACAGGTGATTGCTCCCCTAAGGAGATGATGTAAGATGCCTGCTAAGTACTATGCATTAGGATGGCTATCAGTTATGTTTGGAGAATCCTTTGAAAGAAGACAGTGTAGGGGGTAGGACTCTATGTAGAGACCCTGACTATGTGCAGAATCCCAGAGAGTAGCTGAAGGCCTTATCGCAAGATCTCTGTTTGCTGCATGATTTCTGCAGATTTGTTTACTCTCCCTATCCACTGACTACATGTCCAGCTATGTCCATAGGCCAGGCTCAAGAAGAGTGGAGCTCCTGGGGCTGTTAACTATACATGTATTTTCTAGTGATGGGGATGGCCAGCTGGGGACACTGGAAGTGCTGAAATATGCACTTGCTTAATTGGCATCCTGCATCCCTTTATTTTATTTGTTTTATATAATTATTTATCCTCTTTTATCTCTTTCCCCACTGAACTCCATGCCCTTGTGCTTTGCACTGGGAGCCCCCACTGCACCTATTCTAGCTGGTTTACTGCCACCTCAGAGAATCTGACCACTTTCTGGAGGTTTATGCTAGAGGTCATGCCCCATCCAGAACCACTGCTCTGGCCTGAGAGCACTGCATCCTGTCAGCAGATGGTAGACTGCCACACACAAGGTCTTCACCACACTGGCCTCCTGCTACGGAGTGAACAGCACTACCTTGTGGAACAGGAAAAACATGTCAAGTCACAAGACTTTAGCTCTCCCGTGCACAGCCAGCAGCCTCAACAAGGGTCTGGTGCATTTGTTCAAGGTCACACTTTGGTAGCCAAGTGGATGATCAGTTCATAGGTAGCCATCATGATAGCTGTGTTGGGGATCTGGCGCATCATCTGGGCCAGGAGTCCTCGGTACAGAGCCAGGGGTCCCTCTTCTTGGACCACCAGCCGCAGGGTCTGCACAAAGGAGCGATAGCGGGACCCTTCTTCCCGCAGCCGTGTCCGGACAACCTCTGAGAAAACAAAGGGATGGGATGTTAGCAGAGTCACCCTCCAAGCCAGGCCTCTCCCAGCAGGAGGGTGGTGGAGGGGAGGATGGAGCTGCTCACCATGTGGGTACGCAATACATGAGGCACATGTCTTGGAGATGGCAGCAGCTGCCATGAGTCCAAAGAAATCACGGCTGTTCGGTGCAAGGGCAAAGGCTGTTGGGAGGAATGGCTGCTGCTCCCTCAGCTGTTGTTTCAGCGCCTCATAGATGACAAAATGAATGACGGTCTCGGAGACTCCAGCATAGGAGGCACTGATTCCACGGTAAAATCCCCGCAAGCCCTCAGTGCGGTACACTCGTATGGCACACTGGAGAGCATTACTGTGCTTCTCCCCACTTGCCCTGCAGAAACCAAGGGGGGATTAGAATCACCCACACACAACTCTGCCACTGCCCCTGAATACTGATCAATAGCACATCCCCCACCCCTGCCAAAACACACATACCCCTTGTTATTCCTGGCCTGGGTACCTCGCAGCTGCGTTTGGAAGATTACTAATAACTGCTACTTTTCCAGTGTCCTGAAAGCACACATTCTTGTCAGTGGGTCACCCCCAGCCCCATGCAGTCTGTGTGCATGCGCTACCTTCCTTACCTGGCTTCCAGCTGCATCCTGGTTTTCACCAGCCAAATGGGATTGGTAAGTGTGGCAGAGGTGACCCCTAGGAAGTAGAAGGTCAGAGGTCATGACAGGTACCAGAGTAGGGCTACACAGTTTGTGGGGAGTTACTGGTAGGTTAGCTCTTTTAATCATAGTTAATCTGCAGCGGTTTACCAATTTGGGCATAGTTTGGGGGTCCCTTGGAAGTGAAGAGTTCTAAGGTGAAGCCTGTTTAGCTCTGCTTCCCCTTACTGGGAGCCACCCCTCCTATGCACACCTTTGTATTTGACACTGGTGCAACCACAGCTGGAATACTGTGTCCTGCTCTGGTGTCCAATTAAATTGGAGCGTGCTCAGAGAAGAGCCAGGAGAACGATTAAAGGATTAGAAAACTTGTTTTACAGTGAGTAATCCAAGGAGCTCAATCTGATAAACTTAACGAAGAGTAGGTTGAGGGTGACTTGATCACAGTTTATAAGTATCTACATAGGGAACAAATATTTCATAATGGGCTCCTCAGTCTGGCAGAGAAAGGTCCAATGGCTATAAATTGAAGCTAGACAAATTCAGATGGCAAATAAGGTGTAATAACCATGAGGGTAATTAACCACTGGAACAATTTAGAGGTCCTGGTGAATTCTCCATCACTGACCATTTTTAAATCAAGATGGGACGTTTTTTCTAAAATATGTGTTCTAGGAATTATTTTGGGGACATTCTGGCCTGTGTTACGCAGGAGGTCAGATGAGATGATCACAATGGTCCCTTCTGGCCTTGGAATCTATGAATCTCATAAACCTTTCATTATAGCCTCATTTCCCCCCACCCCTGGTGCCTGGAACCAGAAAGAAGGAGGCTGAACCTGGAATGAGAGGCAGGAAACAATGAGACTTGCTGAGAATGGAGGGTCTCATTAGAGAAAGGGAAGACAACAGAAGCAGGAAAGGCAGTGAGACTGCTGAGGTTGTGTGTGGGGATTAAGTTACCTGGCTCCCCAGTAGGGAGCCCTGTTTCCCAAGGCAATCAAAGAGCTAATGTAGTGATACTCAGACTGAGGCTTGAGAGCCACAAGTGGCACTGTAGGGTCTCCTGCAGCTCTTTGCAGCGCATGATATTAAAACACTGATTTAATTATTAACCAATCAGGATGCTTTTACTAGGTTATTAACCAATTGTGGTCGATGAAATAATAATACTGGGTCACTCATTTTGCTGTGAGAATTATATCTATCTATCTTACAAAAACTAAATATTTCCCATCATACTGTTTAAATATGAATCTACAGCACTATAGTAAATGAAATGATGAAGTGGCTTTTTTGGGTAATGTTGATCGCTAATTTGGCTCCTGAACCTCACTGAGGTCTGAGTATCACTGGGGTAAGGCCTAGATCATTGACACTGAACAGCGACTTCAGGTGAATTAAGAGAGAGACTGTTTCTGTTGTATTTCACTGACCTGGGAAGCTGCTGCAGCAGGATGGGGTGGGAGAAAGAGCTTCAGAAGGGCTAACAAAGAAATGAGGTGATTATGTGAATGAGAATGGCCTGAACAGTGACACCAGATGGTCAAATCCCCTCATGTTTACAGGGATCCCAGGCTGAATGGGCCCTCTGGTCTAATATGGCATGGGAGAAGCTCACCTGCACAGACTGCTGAGAGCACATGAACTTTCTTGGACTCGGGTACGAAGACAACATTGAGCTTCTCCTTAGCCCCAGCATAGGCAGCAAAATAGATGGCCCTGGTTGGGGAAGAGACATACACGTGCAGTAGCAATCCACCTGAAAGGAGCAACTGAAGCATGAAGGGCCCTTGTTTCTACATAACTTACCCCAGACAGACCCTGCACTGAGGATATGTCATACAACAGCCACACGTGGACACCAGGTGTCACCCCGAGCCTCAGAAGGCATGGTGAGGGGCCTCCATTGAATCTCCCCATGGAGGTGCCAGAGACTGCACTGTATCCGGGGCCTGGACATTGTGGGGAGGTGGGGCAGTGACTGGTAGGACCCTAGGAGAGTGCACCCTAGCGAGACCCATGGGGGGGGGGGGAGGAGGAGGGAGAATATCCTCACTGAGTGATTCTTACCTGGAGGGGGCGACTCCAACAAGGTTGGGACCCAGGCCTCGGAAGAGGGAGCGGATTCCTTCCTTCTCCAGGATGGCCCTGTGGAAGGAATAAATAAAATCAGAGAAGGAGTGGGACCAAGCTGTCTGCTCTCCTAGTCCTCCTTCCCCTCCACATCTCCCTACCAGCCCTTCACCTTTCTCTACATCTCATTCTCTCTGCATCTCTCCCTGGCTTCCTTCCTCTCACTCCTTTCCTCCACATTTCTCTTGCTCCCCTCATTTTCTGTTCATCCTCTTCTTCACTCTCCCCTCAGTATTTCTTCATTTCCCCCAATTTACCTGCACAATCCAGAATCTGTTTATTCACCACCAGCTGTGACCTTTGTCCCAGCCCCAGCAGCTGCCCCTCAGGGCTTGCCTTCATTTCAGTGCTGCACTGGTGCAGCTGTGCCACTGTAGTGCTTTAGTGAAGCTGCTACTATGCCAACCGCAAGAGCTTCTCCCGTCAGCGTAGTTAATCCACTTTCGTGAGAGGCAATAGCTACGTTGATGGGAGAAGCTGTCCTACTGTCACAGTTCTGTCTACGCCTGGGGTTAGGTCGGTATAATGTTGTCACTCAGGGGTGTTCAATACAGGTCTGTAGTAAAGACCTGGCCTCAGACTCACAAGGTATGTCTACACGGCAGACACCCATAGCTGGCCCCTGACAGCTGACTCAGTCTTGTGGGGCTCTGGCTAGGGTGTAAACACTCCAGCTCAGGCTGCAGCCCAAGCTCTGGGACCTTTCCACCACACAGGGTCCTAGAGCTGAGACTCCAGCCCAAACCTGGACATCTCCACTGCACTTAAACAGCTCCATGAGCCCAAGTCAGCTAGTATGGACCAGCTGTGGGTGTCTGACTGCAGTGTAGACATACACACATAGCTGAGAGAGACAGGAAGCACACTAATACAAATTCTGTGCCCTGAAGCCCTTTCCTCCCATGGCTTTCATCTCTAAGTCCCACTTCCATCCCCCACCCTTCTCCAACTGCTGGCTGGCTCTCCCAGCCTGAACCCCTCATGCTGCTAAGTTGCACATGCAAGTAACCCCTGTGATATTATTGACATGAACTGTGACCATATAGATCATTGTTACAACCAGGGTCCTATGGTTGCACCAGGTTTTGTACAGAGGAGGTCAAGTTGGGTGTTCATGGAAAGGTTGTAGTTTTCTGGTTATGATTATGCTGTTTGTATGTGTGTATCATTTTTGTATTTGAAGTTATGAATATTGGCTATGTACTTGTATCTCAATGTGTTTGATTCTAAGTAGCCTCGGTGAAGCATTTGGTCAGCTTCTTGAGAAAGGACTATTCTCAGTAAGTGCCCAATCAAGGAACATTTAACTGACAATGGACTTTGGGAGCCATCAATCCACATCTGAGCTTTCCTGGGAACATTCAAACTAACATGTAAACAATGGCATCGGCCTGCAAAAAGCTGAATCATTCGTGGACATGTGACTTGCCCAGGTGGCTACAAACTCCATCTTGTTGCTGTGATTTTGCACAGGAGAACAAAGGGGTTTCTGCCCACAAGAGGAAGAATATAAAAGGCCCTGGAAACCCCTCCATTTTGTCTTCAGCTGGCTCAAGGGATGGCCTCTCTACCCCAAAGAGATGCCTGAAAGAAACTGGAACAAAGGACAGTAACTACGGGCATGAGAGTGATTGCTGTACCCAGACTAGGAAGGAGTCCAGTCTGTGAAAGAGGCTTATTGGAACATCTCTGGCGGTAAGATTTCATTTGTAATCAGTTTCTTAATGTATTAGGCTTACACTTGTGTGTTTTGTTTTATTTTGCTTGCTAACTTACTTTGTTCGGTCTGTTATTACTTGGAACCACTTAAACCCTACTTTTTATATTTAATAAAATCACATTTGCTTATTAATTAACCCAGAGTAAATAACAGATACCTGGGGGAGCAAATAGCTGTGCATCTCTCTCTATCAGTGTTACAGAGGGTGGACAATTTATGAGTTTACTCTGTATAAGCTTTATGCAGAGTAAAACGGATTTATTTGGGGGTTGGATCTCACTGGGAGTTGGGTGTCTGGGTGCTGGAAACAGGAGCACTTCTTAAGCTGTTTTCAGTTAAGTCTGCAGCTTTGGGGCATGTGGTTCAGACCCTGGGTCTGTGTTGCAGCAGATTGGCATATCTCAGAGGTAGTCTCAGCACATCAGGTGACAGTCCCAAGGGGGTCTCTGTGACCGAACCCGTCACAACCCCCTCCCCAGCTCACCTCATTAGCTGGAGCACGCCAGGGGAGGGTAAGGCTGGACGCACAAACCCTCCATTCAGCCCCTGCAGCTGCACCTCAGGGAGGCAAAGAGGGCGCAGGGTCAACGAGGATGACTGTAGACGTGTTTTCACCACTTCCAGGGGGCAGGTCAGGATGGCTCCAGCTGTACCGCCACATCTGGGGAAACAGTGAGGGCAGACTGGCATGAACAAGGGTTACTCCTCAGGAACTGGGAGCAGCAGCTCTGATATCCCCCGCATTGTTTGCCTGTTGTCCAGGCCCTCTGGCCTTCGTCACGTAGGGCCTCTGGCTCCAGCACTGATTAACACGTTGGTTCCAACAGCTCCTGGCCAGCCCTGTTCAGGTATCAGCATTTGAGACAAGCTGCGTCCTAAGTCCAGGAGGAGGACTCAAACTCACGACCTTTGCACTGGAGCTGCTCACAGCAAATAGCTCAGCTGCCCAGTCCCACCACAGGACTTTGCTGATGATGTCAGCAGCTGACTTAACAGCCCTGAAGAGGGTATGCTCTGCAGGTCCCCGAAGCGGATTCAGTCCCTGCATTAGCAGGGCAAGTGTCCCCCCCACCCCATTCTGCACTTTGTCCACATGCCTCAGCTTGCCATGGAGGAACCCTCTTTCAATCTGGAACCCATTCACTACTGGGCAATTGCTGAAGCTGCCACTGAAGGAGCCAGTTAGTAACAATTGCACTTGTCCCACCAGGGCCTGGGCTGACACCCACCAAACTCATTTATAACATAAAAGCCACTAATGGCCATCAAATGGGAAGACTTATCTCACTATTGACCCCCGGGGCCAGATTGGATCTGGTGCCCTAGAGGCCTTTCTCCAGTCCCTTTGAGGCAGACAGACCCTACAACATAAGGTCAGACTAGAGTCAGAAAAATCGGAAGGCCCCATAATCCGTGCCCATGTTATGTCCATTCAGGGCCTTTGGCCGAGGGCTCTGGTCTAACATAACCAGCCTGGCTGGTTTGCAGCCCAAAAAATTTGTTTACAGAGATGAATTCTAGCTGGTGACCCTGGCCCTTAGTAGTGGTGGGTGGGACAAGGGAGGTTGAGAAGCTGACAGATTTTTCTTGGGATTGGGAATTTAAGTCTCTTTCTCCAAGTACCTGAACATTTTGCCCTCCACTTTGTGTCCAAAGGGACATGGAGGGTAAAATTCTAAGCAGAGGTCCCAGGGAGAGAGGCAGCATGACGGGTATTTGAGGTAACAGCCTAAGAGATCTTCAAACTGATAATTATAGAGGAAAAAGTTACCCAGCATGGTCACAGCTGGTGTGGGGAGCCTCAGAGTGGGAAGCAGAGAACAGTCTGATAGAGCTGTGTGGGGGCAGAGGAATGCAATAGCAGGGCGTCTGATCTCTAACTGGAGTTCTGAATAATGGTCTGACACAGTCGGTGCAGCTCAGAGACACCCCCTCTCCAATCTTGTGTAGTTAAAACCACTTATATCCTTCATTTCTGGACTCTTATAGTTTGCTGTTATCACCGGGGCAGGAAGAGGCTCTCGAAATCTATTGCAGTGAACTCCTGCAGTTGAAATGGTTAAAAACTGTAATGACATTAAATGCAGATGGCAACTCCAGCAGTGAGCAGAGCTGCCCCATTGCATCAGTACTGCACTCTAGCCCTGTCTTCCTATATTATATTTGGCTTGATAAGAAAGGTCCCTCGTCAGAGGGTCTGGACACCTGATGTCTTTCAGTGTCATCAGTCAATATCTGCAATTGTCATCAGTAGCAGTTACAGCTGGCAGGAGCCCGGGGATTGGACACAATTTAGGTAGAGAGCCAGTATCAGGTTCAAAAGGCAACTCTGTGACAAATACTGAGGATCCCAGTTCATGGTGGTGTGGAGAACTCAGCTGAATAACCTGACAACATATGGGACCCAAAAGACAACCCCACCTGGGTCCAATGTCAGATCATTGAGCGCTGTACAGGCTGGAGGGCTCGGAAGTAAGTCTTAGTATCAGAACAAGGAGTTAAATAGCAAAAGGCACATGGGCAAAAATAAAACCTATCAATGAGTCTATACCAGGGGTTGGCAACCTTTCAGAAGTGGCATGCCAAGTCTTCAGTAATTTAAGGTTTCACGTGCCAGTAATAAATTTTACATTTACAGGGGCCCCCTGACAGAACCCCAGACTGGCAGCAGGCTGAGCGGGGCCGGCAGCAGGGGCCGGAACTCCAGACCGGCAGCAGGCTGAGCGGCTCAGTGTGCTGCCAGTCTGGGGTTCTGTCTGCCACCTGCACTGCTGGTCTCAGGTTCTCAGGTCTCAGGCAGCGGGCTGAAAAGGGCCGGAACCCCAGACAGGCAGCGGTCTGAGCAGCCCGCCGCCGGTCTGGGGTTCTGTCCACCGGCCCCGCTCAGCCGGGGTCCTGGCTGCCAGCCCTGCTCAGCCCACTGCCGGCCAGGGATTCCATCCATTCAGGCCGGCAGTGGGCTGAGAGGGGCCGGGACCCCGGCTGGCAAGGGGCCGGCGGCCAGAACTCTACACCGGCAGTTGGCTGAGCGGAGCCGGCGGACAGAACCCCAGACCAGCAGCGGGCTGAGTGGCTCAGCCAGCTGACGGTCTGGAGTTCCACCCGCTGGCTCCTGCGAACCGGAATCCTGGCCGTTGGCCCCACTCAGCCCACTGCCGGCCTAGGATTCCGTTCACCCAGGCAGACAGCGGGCTGAGCGGGGCCGGCGGCCGGGACCCTGGCTGGCCGCAGCGTGCGAGTAAAAATAGGCTCGCGTGCCGCCTTTGGCACATGTGCCATAGGTTGCCAACCCCTGGTCTATACCAAGTTAAGAAGCCTGAAAGCAAAAGTTAGGTGAACTAGAATGCATGGCCATGGAAGAGGAGCTTATTGTCAGAAGCATTACTAAAACACAGATGACTTACAAATCAATGAGATACCACAGTTAAGGCTAAGATTATGTCACAGAATCTGTGACTTCCAGAGATCTCTGTGCATTTTCTGCTACAGTCCTGCCGTGGGCAGACTCTGCAGCTCCCAGCCACTGTGGGTGGGACCCCAGAGCCGCAGCAGGGGTGAGTTCTGGATCCCCCACTCCCTCCCTCCCCATTTTGTCACAGTTATTTTTAGTAAGAGTCAGGGACAGGTCATGGGCTTCTGTTAATTTTTGTTTATTGCCCATGACCTTCACTAAAAATAACCGTGACAAAATTTTAGCCTTAACCGTAGTACCTGGCTACGAACTATATGCAGAGGACAGAAGAGGTGGTAGAGGGGAGGGAGCAGTGCTAGACCCAATAAATTCCACTATGATAAACTAATCTGTATGGATGCAAATCCCAAGACATAGGAATACAAATATATAAGCAGGGTTTCACTCCTGCAGATCAGTGAAAGGTTTTTGAGTGCAGTGGTGAGTGAGATCAAAGAGGCAACAAAGTCCACTAAAATGGGTGATTTCAACTGGGGAAATGTCACAAGGTTTAGAGAAGCAATTTCTTGGTACTTTAAAGGATTACTTCTTGGAATAGCTAGTGCTACAGCACACAGAAGGAGAGGCTATTCATAACTCAGATGTATGTAACACACAATTTATTCAAGTAATAACTGTAGTGGAGTCCCTTAATACTAATGACCGCAATATCATCCTAAGGGGAGCAAAGATACTAAGAACTTGCATAGTGATGCTGTACTTTAGAAAGGAGGATTTAAAAACAAAAGTGAGGAAGCTAGTCAAAAAGGCCACAAGGTCAAAAGCAAAGAAATTAAAATCCTTAGGTGAATTATAGAAGCTGCTTACGCAACCATAAGGGAACCCCAAATGAAATGCAGACCTGTATACTGGTATAGCTAAGTGGCAAGGCTCAAGAGGTCAGGGCGCTAAGGACTAGAATATCAGGAACAAAAGATATAACTTAGAGATAGCTCCAGTACTAAATGGAGATGGTAAAATTATTCATAATTATGCAGAAAAGACAGAAGTGTTCAATAAATATTTCTGTTCTGTGTTTGGAAAGAAGCAGGATTATGTTCTCCTATCATGAGGATGGCAAATACTTTCTAGTCCTTTAGTAATTAAAGAGGATGTTAAATACCATCCACTAGAGACAAAAATTTTAACATCAACAGGCCCAGATAGCCAATTCATTTAGGATACTTCGGTGCAGGTTGAGGACATCTCTCACTCTCAGAGGTTATCTTTTAATAAATTTTTGAACATCAGGGAAATTCCAAAGGACTGGAAGACTGCTAACGCTGTGCCAAAATTTAAGAAGGGCAAGGGAATAGCCTGGGATACTATAAGCTGGTTAGCCTGACATCAAACCTGGGAAAAATAAGGGAAAAGAGGATATGGGATTCAATCAATAAAGAATTAAAGGATGGGAATTTAATGTCAATCAACATGGTTTTATGAAAAACCGTTTGTCAAACTAACTTGCAATCTCATCAAAGGATGAAATCAAGTTTGGTTGATAAAGGTAACCAATAGTCAGACTTTTGTAAGGCATTTGACTTAGGGCCTGACATTCTGATTAAAAAATTAGCACTGTATAGTACCAAAGCACAGGTTAAATGGATTAAGAACTGACTAACCAACAGATCTCAAAAAGAAGTTATCTATGGGTAAATCATCAAATAGGGGTGTGTCTAGTGGGGTTCTGCAGGGATTGATACTATTGGCCTGATGCTGTTCAATATTTTCATCAATGATGTGGAAGTAAATATAAAATCACTGCTGATAACATTTGCAGATAACACTAAGACTGGCAGTGATGAATAATGAGGACAGGCCAGTCACAGAAAATGATCTGGATTTTTTGGTAAACTGGGCCCATTCAAACAAAATGAATTTTAATATGGCCAAAAGCTGTATCTAGAAAAAAGAATGCAGGCCATATCTACAGAATGGGGTACTGTATCCTGGGGATGCCATAACTATGAAAAGGATTTAGAGGTCACTATGAACCAACAACTTAACATGCACTCCCAGAGAGATGTTGTGGTAAAAAGGTCTAATACGATCCTAGAATGTGTAAACAAGGAAGTAGTCTGTAGGAACAGGGAGTGATTTTTCCTCTGTATATGGCATTGGTGAGACTAATACAGGAATAGTTCATCCAATTCTGGTGTCCACATTTTAAAAAGGATGTTGAAAAATCTGGAGAGGGTGCAGAGAAGAGCCATAAAAATGACTCAAGAGCTAGAGACTTAAAGAGCTCAATCAAAAAGAAGATTAAGATGCGATTTGATTACAGTGTCTGTACCTTCATGGGGAGAAAATACCAGGCACTAAAGGTCTATTTAATCTAGTGGAAAAATGCCTAAAAAAATACCAGGGGCTGGAATTTAAAGCTGGACAAAAATACAAATTAGAGCCGAGGCACAAACTGTTAGCAGCAGGGGTGATTAACCACTGGAACCAACAACCAACGGAAGTAATGGATTTCCCATCTCTTGATGTCTTCAAATCAAGACTGGATGCCTTTCTGGAAGATATACTTTAGTCTGTTTGGGCTCAATACAGGGACACGTACATGTAATGGTATGGCCTGTGTTCGCAGGAGGTCAAATTGGATTTTGGCCTTACAATCAACGAATCGGGTAAGGAGGTTAAGGATATTGTAAAGAAGCAATGCAGTTTCTTTGCATGAGTCTTTACCAGAGGATGTTGGGGCGATATCTACCACAGACCTGCTCTTTTGTGGTAACAAAGCTGAGGCACCGCAAGAAACTGACGTCTCAAAAGAGGAGATGCTGGAATAAACTGATAAATTAAAGAACAAGTCACCAGGAATAGATGGTGCATCCATGGATTCGGAGGAATTTAAGAATGAAGAGGCTGAGTTGTTAATGCAACCTAATTAAAATCAGTTACTGTACTGTTGTACCAATCCTCTGTACCAGGAAAACTGACTGAAATAATAATTATAAACGCTCTGTGTGAACATAAACACGGACAAACCATCACAGCTTCTGCAAAGGAAAATCTGTTATTCTTTGAACTTATCAATAAAATAGCAAATTAAGGAGAACTGGCTGATGTAGCTTTCAAAAAGCCTTTATCAAAGGCCCTCACAAGAGGCTGTAAAGGAAAGCAAGCAGCATGGGGTGAGAGGTGAACTTCTGTCATAGAATGGAAACTAAGAGAAAACAGCCAATTTCCATCACGGCAAAAGGTTAGAAATGGGCTTCCTTGTTCTATACTAGGATTGATATTGTTTAGGTAATGATTTAGAAAGCAGGGAGGGGTGAACAGTGAGGTGGTAAAATTTGTAAATGACAATTATTTAGATTAGTCAAGACTGGAGAAGACTGAGGAACTTCAGAAGGACCTAACCACGTGAGGTGAATAGGCAAAACAAAGGTAGATTAGATTCAGGCATGACAAACAAGGAATCATCTGGATTTCTCCTACACCTTATTGGGTTCTCAATTAACTGTAACCTGGGTGTCCTTGTGGTCAATAAAAACCTCTATTCCATGGGCTGTGGCAATCAAAAATTCCAACAAAATGTTACAATGCAGAGGAATGGGATGGAGAATAATACTGGAGCTATTCCAACACCTTTATAAAAGCAATGGAATGCTCTCACATAGAACAACACTGTGTTCATCTCTGGTTACCCTCTCTGGAAGATGACATAGATGGAACAGAGACAGGGTATGGATATGGGGAGCAAAAATGGTGTGAGGCCTGGAGAGGATTAGGAGGCATGACTGAAAAGACTAGTTTAGAGAGACTAAGAGGGGATATGATAAAGGTATACAAAATAACAATGGGAACTGAGAGGGTAGATGGGGTACTCTTTACTCTCACAATGACAGGCAGCAAATTGAAAACCAATAAAACACTTCATAGATGCATAATTAGCCTGAGGAATTCATGGTTACAAGATAATCAGAGTTCAAGAGCTTAATGGGATTTAAAAAAAGGAGTTGACATTTATATGGATAATGAGAACTCCAGTTACATTAGTAAGGATTAAAACTTCCAGACATTTGGAAAGGATATAACCTCTCCCGTTTAGGGGAACAAGCTGACCTCTAGCCATTGGGGGGTCAGGAGGAAACTTTCCTGGGGGGAGAGGAGGGAAAGATAGGTTATTCCATCACTGCCCCCTGCTGGGTTTCCTGCCCCTTCCTCTAAAACTGCTGGTATTAGCCACTATCAGACACAGGTCACTGGACTAAACAAACCATTGGTTGGACTCAATCTGGCAGTTCCCATGAGATACAGTTGCTGAGCTCAGTGAAATATTAGGGCAAACAGAAACAGGATATCTGAATATATAATAATAATTTGCTCTTTGCTGGCACCAGTAATTGGAGCATTACAAAACACTTTAAAACATTAATAATTTAGGTCTCACCCTCACCGTATCAGACAAATAGCTACTATTTTCCCCTCTTGTATAAAAGGGGAAAATGAGACAAAGAGGTGGAAAGGGACTTGTTTAAGGTCACACCGCCAGTCATTGACAGAACTGGGATTAGATCACCCTCCCTCCACCCCAACCCACCTATTCCTGTAACTGGGAACAAAACCTTGATTCTTGACTCCCAGGCCTCCTCTAGCCACCAGTGACCAGACCCCATTCTCTTCTAATATTAGCCAAGTGCAAAAGCTGCAACACAATTTAAAGCAGAAGCTATGTAGGAATTTGTTCTTTATTTTGCTAATCAGAGGGTTTATTCTTGGGGAGCAGCCAAGATGTCCCTGGACTGACTATGCTGAGATGAGATGATCCAGTTCTCAATCCCCAACTCCCCTTAACCTCTGCACCCACACATTTCCTGTTGAATTCAGGTGGGCGATCTAGGTGGAAAAACTGGCCCAGCAACCAAGCAGCCTCACTCTCTAAGGTTCTGTTCTACACAAGTACAGTCCTAGCAACTTGCGCAAGGTACTACATGCACGTCCAACATGATTAAGCCTGCACTTGAGACTGGAATAGGAGAATGTGGGTCAGGACTGAAGGGCATTGCCAGTAACCAGGGTGTGGGAAAGAATAGGATTCTCTGCACTGAACCCTTTAGCATAGGGGTTCTCAAACTGAGGGTCAGGACCCCTCAGGGGGTCACGAGGTTATTACATGGGGGGTTGCGAGCTGTCAGCCTCCACCCCAAATGTCGCTTTGCCGCCAGCATTTATAATGGTGTTAAATATATTTTAAAAAAAAGTGTTTTTAATGTATAAGGAGGGGTCGCACTCAGAGGCTTGCTGTGTGAAAGGGCTCACCAGTACAAAAGTCTGAGAACCCCTGCTTTAGCAGCTGCTCTTGGGAGCCAAAATTTATGGAACTGGAATGTGTAGAGGCCATGGCGCCTCTTTTCTCATGTTCCAGCCACCATGAGAGTGAGGGACAGAGGGAGATTCATGCAGAGAATCTGGGGCTCATATGTCCCTAATCCCACCCTGTGCTCCCCTCAGGAGAGGATGGAGAAAGGTGAGGGGATCACTGAAGGGGAAAAAACACAGGATGACGGTGTAATGTGGAAGTTGGGGAGACTGGAAACTCATGTCCCCATCTGGCCTTGAGAATGGGCAAGTCAGGGATTTGCAGGGATAACAAGGTTTTGCAGCCCAGAAGCGTGGGAGGAATCTGGCACTCAGGAGGGACAGCAGAGAAATACACAAGAATGTACCCCAGAAACAGAGGGCAAGGCATTTGGGAGAGGAATAGGTGAGACAAGTGTGTACCCCCAGAAGCAGGGTTGGGGTCAGGCATGTGGGGGACAACACAGATACAAGATTTCTGCCTTAGAGATGGGAAAGCACATGTGGGGGACACTCAGGAGAAGGCACAATAAGAGATACACAGTTGAACCAGCCCAGCAGAGAAAAGGAGATGATCCAGGCAATGGGGTAACAGATATAGGGATGGGTACCCCCCAAACTCCAGTTGATGGGACGACACAACCCAGAGAAGGGGGTATCCCCAACTCTATGCAGAATCATTTAGTCACTACCGTGTGGCTCCCGGGGCGGGGACGGGAATTTCACATCCCAAACCACAATGATGTCTGCAATCTGTGCCTGCCTGCAGCTGCCCCAGTAGGTTCCGCTGATTAGGGGAAGGGAGAGGAGAGAACTGTGACTAAGGACTCGGGGCAAAGAGTTCTTGAGCCCCATCCCCCTCTCTAGCCCCACCCCGTCCCTAGGAGGGGGGGCCCTGCTAGCTCCTCTATCGGTGGTGTTGGTGGGTTGGGCTCTCCAGTCCCCTCTGGGTCCCGCCTGGGCTTCCTCCGGGCTGGTTTGCTCAGGCTAGGAGACTGGGCCACGTGCGCAGAAACAAAACTCATGCGTTTCCCTCCGTGCCGTGCCGTGCCGCAGAGCAGAACCTGCGGGCTCCCCGCACTGCAAGGAGGGAACCGGCCCACGAGTCCCGCCCGCCTCAGGACCTCGCGCTCGCTCACCCTCCTGCGAGCAGATGAAGCAGCGTGCTCCGATAGGGCATCACCGCCGCGCTGTGCCTTTGGGGCGTCTGTCTCCGACCGGCAGGCACCTGCAGCTCACCCCGGGCTGCACACGCAGCGCTCCACTCCTTGCTTCCGCCCAGCGGCGCAGCCCCCGTCTCCTATTGGTCCCCGGCAGGCCCCCCTCCCGCTCCGCCGTGACGCAATGGCCGGCTGAGTAACGCGCCCCGCCCGAGCGGGAACAGTTTGTCCTGTGTCAGGTCAGGTGACTGACGTTGGAGATTTAGGATCCGCCTGTTCCGATTGCACCTACACTGCTCGCTGCCAGCCCGGCCCTGCCAGCGCCGAGCGCGGTTCGCTGGCCCAGGAGATCTCCAGCGTGGGAGGCGGAGGGTGGCACGCATGGGGCACACATCGCGTGTGTGGGTGGCGGTGAATTGTCGGGCGGGTGGTGTTTCCAGCCCTCGCATGAGCAGTACAGGTTGGGAACGGGAGGGTGCTGCAGTGGATTCTTGGGGGTGACGTGGGGCGCAGGGGCCGAGAAGAGTAGAAGCTGGGGGGAGGGTCTCCAGCCAGGGCCGGCTCCAGGCAACTGCAAGCTTCAGTACTCTCCCTTGCTTTCCCTGTATGTCTAAGGGTACCAGCAACAACTGATGATAAAATTCTCACTCTCTCTGTAGCACCTTCCATCCCAGGAACTCAGAGGTCTTTGCAAAAAGCAATTCAATATCACAACAAAAAAATCTCATTATCCTTAATGTCAAGATGGGGAAACGGAGCCACATAAAAGTAAAGTGCCTTGTCCAAGATCATATAGCAGGGAAGTGATAGAGCCAGAAACAGAACCCAGGTGTCCTATGTTCTATTCCCCATGCTCAATCAACCAAAGCCATAGTCTCTCTCTGCTAATATAGAATTTTATATGAAATCTGGCTAATACACACTAAAGGCAGAAAAGTTTCCTGAAAGGATTAAGTCCCTGGCTTTGTATGTAAAAGGTTGCCTAGACCTGATACTGCAGTTTGAACATCAATATACATAGGAGATGAGAGCTCTTTAGCCCAAGAAATTGTGTGTGCTTCCACAGACGACTCTTTGTTTTATGGGTTTGAATTGATTCAGAATCTGCACACAAATCATATTCACCATAACACTGCCTTCTTATACTGCAGGTTTCAGGTTATCTGTGGGATTTGGGATACTCTTAGTTATTCTAATGTCATGTTTCTCTTCATTGTGTTTTAATAGTGGCTGGTGCAGGTGCCAGCTTAACAGCCTCTGGAGGCTGAATCTTCTGTACAGTGAGTATAGCCTGGGCAGTGGCAGGGCAAGCTCCCCGTCCCTCAGTAACGTGCCTTAAGGGTGTCTACACAGCAATACGAGATGTAATTGCAGCATGGGTAGACATACATAACCTAGCACGGCTAAGAATAGCAGAGTCATACACTGGCTCAGGCTTCAGCGTGGGGTGTACAAGCATCTTGGAAATGCTGGGTATATATTCGCATTGCTAGGCTGTGCTGAAGCCTGTGGCACCACATCTACACTATTTTTAGCCGTGCTAGTGCTGGTAAAGCTAACGCATGTATGTCTACCAGTGCTGCTGTCACACTTTGGATTGCCATGTAGACATATGCACAGAGCTCTGGGGGACACCTGTACAGGAGAGATGGTAATTCAGTCCTGGGTCTCTCTGGTGAGACCACCAAAAAACAGCCAATTAGAGCTCTGTGGACAGGCCTCATTACTTTTATGTTCTCCCTCTTGGGTGGAATCACACAATATTCCAATTCTCAGATCAGGCAATGGGCTGTAGTCCCCTGTGTACCATCCATGATTTCTTAGCCAGGTCCAAGTCTATCTGGGTTTTGGCCCCTGCTGTAGATTTCTCTTTAGGAGCTCTAATTATTGATTGTTACAGTGACCAAGTAGGTTTCTTAAAGAAAAGTATTTTTTATTCAGAACAATGGCATTCAGTGAAACAGATTCTTAAGACAATAAGTCTATATGCATTTATGCCTTACCTATGGCTTAGGCAGGCTAGCTTATTCCAGACTCCCCACTTCCGGACTCTGAGATGCAACACATTTCCATTCAGATCCAGTGTCTCCCTGTCTCATTGGAGGCTGTGCTCTTAATAGTTCCAAAGCACTTTGTTTAGATTTCTCTCCTGGACCACTCCCCTCTTGTGTCACCAGCCAGGCAGTGTCCCAAGCAAGGTAGAAGTAAATCTTCAGAGGAGTAAAACTTTATTGTTTTTGAGTACCTGCAACAGGGCTTGTCTGAATCCATTGTTTGCTTTCTGCCCAGTGTAACTCTCCCAGGATTTAGCTCTGGTAGTCACATAGCAAACAATACAACAGCAATCCAACAATCAGATGGACAGGTGATATTCATAAAAATATTACAAGCAGCTCCCACATTCTCCATGGTATCTATGCAGGAATCCTTCAGTGAGTTTTGAAATTCAGCCACCTTTGGAGCAGGGCACAGCAGTTATTAATACAGGGATCTCATCTCACCTACCTCTGAAATGAGCCAAGAATACAAGGGATCTTCACCAAACTGAAATAAAGGCTCCTGAAGGGGTAGAGAATCCCAGTATGTCACTGTTTCCCCACTACATCCTCTAATAAGGGGGCAAAGAAAACCAGTATGTTCCTGTCCCCTCAGTGTAATAGCTGTTGGGAGAAGGGAAGGGATAGAGAATCCTGACTCCCTCTCCCCCCCCCTCCCCAGCCACTTCGACATCTGCTGAGGCGGGGTTACAGAATTAAAGTATGTCCCAGTCCTCCCAGTGTGGGAGCTATTGTTTGATATCAGAGCAGCAGGATTCACAGCTGTTAGATCTGTCATTCCCTGAAACTGTTCTGCCCTGTGCTGACCATAACACAGAAGTAAATGATAAGAACCAAATTGCAGGGACATAGCCTGGAGCATTCAGACCCTGGAGTCTACCCTGCAGGAGACTGATGCTTTCCCATCTGACTCAGTACTGACCTCACATTGCCAACTGGGTGCATAGGCTGCTGTGCTGCAAGGAGTAATGTGGGTGACACTGTGACAGATTGGATCACAGAAACCCCCTTGGGAACTGCCACCTAATGTACCAAGACTATCCTTACTCCTGTTTTCCCTGCCAGCTCAGGACTCCAGCACCTTGTCTTGCTGAGCCAGACATTCCCGTCTGCTCCAACAAAGACCCGGGGTCTGAATTACTTGCCCCAAAGCTGCAGGTTTACCTGAAAACAGCTCACAGAAGCGTGCTTGTCTTTAGCACTCAGATGCCCAACTTCCAATGGGGTCTAAACCCAAATAAATCCATTTTACTCATAAAAAACTCATAAATTGTTCGCCCTCTATAACACTGATAGAGAGATATGCACAGTTGTTTGCTCCCCCAGGTATTAATACATACTCTGAGTTAATTACTAAGTAAACAGTGATTTTATTAAATACAGAAAGTAGGATTTAAGTGGTTCCAAGTAGTAACAGACAGAACAAAGTAAGTCACCAAGCAAAATAAAATGTGCAAATCTATGTCTAATCAAACTAAATACAGACAAGATCCTCACCAGTTCCAGAATGCTCCCTTTTACAAACTAATCTCCTTTTAGCCTGGGTCCAGCAATCACTCACACCCTCTGTAGTTACTGTCCTTTGTTCCAGTTTCCTTCAAGTATCCTGGGGGGTGTGTGTGGAGAGGCTCCTTCTTTAGCCAGCTGAAGACAAAATGGAGGGGTCTCCCACGGGTTTAAATAGACTTTCTCTTGTGGGTGGAGACCCCCCCCCTCCTCTCTCCTATGCAAAGTCCAGCTCCAAGATGGAGTTCTGAAGTCACCTGGGCAAGTCACATGTCCATGCATGACTCAGTCTTTACAGACAGAAGCAACTGTCCACATGGTATCTTGTATGTCTCCAGGAAGACTTCTTATGTGGATTGGAGCATTCCAAGATGCATTGTTCCCCAAATGCTTCCTAATCGGGTACTTAACCCTGCGAATTCCTTCCTAAAGAAGCTGACCAAATGCCTCACAAAGCTTACTTAGAAATCAAGCAAGTATACATAACTTTGAACACACGAATGGTGCCCGCATACAACTAGGATGAACATAACCAGTAGATCATAATCTTTATGTAGATATGTTACATGGAATATGTAGCAAAACCCTATTCCAGTTATATCATACATACATTTATAAGCACACACACATTGGGGAGAGCTCTTCATTCTGAGTCAGTTCTGACCCCATGCTTTTAAAATGGATGATCTTCTGGCCAAGATGCTGGAGACTGAGCAGATGAGCTTTGTCAGCCTCCACAGTGAGATGAGGAGGCCTGGGGGGAGAAATGGCTGTCCTGTGCTCAGGGCATTAGGGCTTCTGTCAGCCCCTCCCCTACCCCCCCCCCAGCAAGGTGGTATGTCTTGAGGGGCACCAAGAGAGGGAAGGGAAGGGTGTGTCTGATGATCAGAAGGTTAGGGCTTATCTAATCCTCATGGAGAGTAGGGCTTGTTACTGAACTTCCTCAGTCCATGTCTCTTTCTCTCCTGCATCCCAGGTGTGGCAGCCCTGGCTCTGTCTGAGAACTCCACGGGCAGCTTTCTCACAATGGCTGGTGCTAAAGAGTTTCTTGGGTTGCTCTCTCAGGGTGCCTACTGTGACACCCCAATATTCACCACTGTCATATAATTAGGATATGTTTTGCACAAAGTATGCCTTGTGAGGTATCTTTCTAAAATTCTTGGTCTTCTACACATTAATATCTCGTTGGATTGTATGTGCTATCATTGTATGTGAAGTTCTGAAGTTTGGCTATGTATGTGTTACTGAAACATGTTGTGAGGTTGAAAACACCCACAAGCAGCCTTTCAGGTACAACAATAAAAAGGCCAAACAATGTCAAAGTCTTATTGAGGAAATGCACACAGGCAAAAGGATTACCCCAGGAACTGTGTACAATAGAAATCTCTCAGAGCTAGCACTACACCATGGGAACTGTTTGACCCAGATCACAGCAAAAGAGCTTTCCAGCAAGTGGGAAGAAGATATAAAAGGGGGAAATTACATCATGATGGTACCTCACTCTTCCTACAACTCACCTGGAAACACCTGAGGAACAAAGACTGAACTGAGGGAGTGATGAGCCCAGGCTAAAGGGATTTCTAGCCTGTGTATGAAAACCTGGGAAACCCAAGCTGCAAAGCAAATGCAGCTTGTGCCTCAAGAATCTGACAGTCTGTTTATCGCTCAGGATGAGAATTTGCTAATTGATATCCTACCTATCTAGTATTTTAAGTCCAGTTTGTGTTTTTGTTTATTTACTAAGTAATCTGCTTTGACCTGTTTGCTGTCACTTATAATCACTTAAAATCTATTTTTTGTAGCGAATAAACTTATTTTATGTTTTAATCCAAACCAGTGTGCAATTGAGCTCGGTTACCACAAGTGTGCATGATCCTCTTCACATTGAGGGAGGGGCATATACTGGTCAGATTTTATCAGGGCAGGACGGTACTGCTCTGGGGTTCTAGACTGGTGGTTAGAGAGCCTGCATGTAACTGCAGCTGGGTGTGTCCCTACCTGTGTGAATGCTGGTGGAAGTGCAAGCTTGGAGGGCTTTGCAGTGTGTTACAGCAGCACAGTGGGAGAGGGAGCCCAGGCTGGTGGATCAGAGGGCTCAGTGGTACCCCAGTTCCAGGTGGCACCCCAGGGGGAAACTGTCACACCTATCCCTTTAGGAACTCCCGTTGGTGGTCTTTCAGTGTGTCTGGCCCTTTAAGAGCTCTTTAGTCCTATCCTCTCAGGTGACCTGTGTCTTTAAAAACTCTTGGGATTACCCTCCAGATTAGAGCTCTGGGTTCCTGCCCTTTTGAGGGTTGGTCTGTCATGTTGCCATGATTAAATACATTTATAGTGCATAACAAGAACTTTATGGAATCTATAGACTTCGATGGCACTGTTTAAATTGACTGTCTACATATACACATCTACACAGATTACATGCAAATAAACTATACTAAAAGAACATTATTTAGGTCACAATACCAAGCATTCAAAAGTTAGGAATACCAGAATTAAGGTTCTCTGTGCAACCTTAATCTAGCACCCTTGTGCATATGATTTATGTTACAATCTTTAAAGACTGCTGTGTCAGTGGACAGGATGGAGGGTGCTCAAGGAATGAAGTGTTGCCAACTAATGTGATTACATCACAAGTTTCATGATATTTCATGATATTTGGTGTTTTTTCTAGCCCTCATGGTTGTGGAGACAATCTTGACAGCAATACCTTTTTGTTTGCTTTCTGGGTTTTGAGACAGCAAACAAAAAGAACCCAGCATTTATTATTTTTAGAATGTCATGATTTTGGGACCTGACTCATTATTTTTTAACACTTGGGGTTAGCAATAATGGGAATGAGGCAGCTGTTCAATATTTATTTTTTCCTCTCATCTTTTACTGTGTGGCCCTTTGCCTTATTTACTACCTACCATCCATGTCCTGCATTATTTCTTATTATTTATTTCTTCATGGGATTTTTTTGGTGCTCATCAGCATAGTATCTGAGCCTCCCAAATATTAATAAAAGGCTCTCCACATCTCTACTATGAAATAAGAGAGCACTATTATTCCCATTTTACAGATGGGGAAACTGAGACTTGCCTGAGGCCACACAGTGAATCAATCGCAAAACAAGACTTAGAACTCAGAAATTTCTTAATTACCCAGTCTGTGCACATGCTTCCAGACCACACAGTATTACTGCCAGAGGTGCTGAGCACCCACAGCTCCCATTGACCTCTGTTGCAGTTGTGAGCACTCAGCACTTTTGTGAATCAGGTCCCAAGCTGGTCTGTCTCAAGTTGGGCATTCAGAAAATAAGGAACGCAGTTAGTGGCCATCTGCTAATATTCTGATTTAAGTAATGTGTCCAACATCACATTGGAAACTTGTGGCAGAAGCAGGGATGGATCATGGGACTGAGTTCTCTTCTACAGTATTAACTTGCCTAAGCCACAAGACCTTTTCTCTTCTTGCAGCCCTTCCTTCCTCATAATCTTTACATGCCTTCCAACTTCTGCACAAATGATGCAGGGATCCTACAAACAGCCTCATTCACTGCACAACCCTGATTCATTCCTTGCATGCTGTGCATTCTGTGCACTGAATTAAGGGTATCACATAGTGCTTTCTCACGGTGCTGTTCTCATATGGTGCCTTCTTTGCTCTTTAGAGTTCTCTGGTCTTGCCCTCTCAAATCGCCTGTCACTTTAAGAGCTCCCTGTACTGCCTGCTCTGGTCATTTGATCAATGGAAAGCTTCTTGTGTAACTTTAGCATGTGTAATACGGGCTCATAGAAATCAGAAGATTTATCAGGACACTGAAAGTAACAACTCCAGCACACACAAGATAGACTTGATTTCCTCCTAAACCCATGAGCAGATTAGAAACAATAATATAATATGAAAACGAGACAAGAATTTAGCAGTAAGGTAAAAGATATAGCACCACCTCCTGATGGAGGGGCAGTCAACACTGATCATTACACATGGTAGCTGGCCCTTTAAGAACTTGTGGTGTGGCCTTTCAGGACACCTAGACCTAGCACTTCACTAACTTCCTGGTGCTGCCCTGATTTGGCCCCTGGCCCCCTTCTGGTGCTGCTGTTTTAAGCCTTGTATTCACTAGGAAAGAACGACTCCTCCATCCCGGTTACCTTGATCAGCTAATGTGTTAGAACTACAAAGGCCTTGGCTACAGTAGGGTGTCAGCATACATACATTGACACAATTTGGCTAACATATGCCTCAAACGCACCTTTCTTCCTAGTGGAGACACAGCCTAAGTGGGCTTGGCCCCTTAAGAGCTCCTAGGTTCCCTGTGGTGGTGCCTAGCCCTTTAAGAGCTTCCTTCACTGCTCTGTTGCATTGCCTGACCCGCTAAGTCCCTGGGTTTCTCTCTCAGGCCTGGTCTACACTAGGCGTTTATGTCGAAGTTAGCGCCGTTACATCGAATTAACCCTGCACCCGTCCACACTGCGATGCTATTTAGTTCGACATAGAGGTCTCTTTAATTCGACTTCTGTACTCCTCCCCGACGAGGGGAGTAGCGCCAAATTCGACATGGCCATGTCGAATTAGGCTAGGTGTGGATGGAAATCGACGCTAATAGCTCCGGGAGCTATCCCACAGTGCACCACTCTGTTGACGCTCTGGACAGCAGTGCGAGCTCGGATGCTCTGACCAGCCACACAGGAAAAGCCCCGGGAAAATTTGAATTGGAATTCCTTTTCCTGTCTGGCCAGTTTGAATCTCATTTCCTGTCTGGACATCGTGGCGAGCACAGCAGCACTGGCAACGATGCAGAGCTCTCCAGCAGTGATGGCCGTGCAGTCTGTGAATAGAAAGAGGGCCCCAGCATGGACTGATCGGGAAGTCTTGGATCTCATCGCTGTGTGGGGCGATGAGTCCGTGCTTTCCGAGCTGCGATCCAAAAGACGGAATGCAAAGATCTACGAGAAGATCTCTAAAGACATGGCAGAGAGAGGATACAGCCGGGATGCAACGCAGTGCCGCGTGAAAATCAAGGAGCTGAGACAAGGCTACCAGAAGACCAAAGAGGCAAACGGACGCTCCGGATCCCATCCCCAGACATCCCGTTTCTACGAGGCACTGCATTTCATCCTCGGTGCGGCCGCCACCACTACCCCACCAGTGACCGTGGACTCTGAGGATGGGATAGTGTCCACGGCCGGTTCCTCCGACATGTTAGGGGACGGGGAAGATGAGGAAGGAGATGAGGAGGGCGAGGCAGTCGGCAGCGCTCACAACGCTGATTTCCCCGACAGCCAGGATCTCTTCATCACCCTTACAGAGATCCCCTACGAAGCGTCCCCAGCCGTTACCCCGGACACAGAATCTGGTGAAGGATCAGGCAGTAAGTGTTGTAAACATCTAAACATTTATTTTTAACAAAACAGGAATATTAACAATTAAAAGAATGGGTTGTTCATGGTTAGTGTGCCCTAGGCGCTTAACGGTTTAGTCATGGGCAATGCAAGTTTTGAAAAAAAATCTAGCAATGTCCGGTTTTCAGTGATTGTCCTGCACAAGCCGCTCTACTGTTTATTCCCTGCTACTGCAGCTACAGTAAAATGCGGTCTATGGCCTGGTCTACACTACGACTTTAATTCGGATTTATCAGCTTTAATTCGAATTAACCCTGTAACCGTCCACACAACGACGCTATTTAATTCGATGTAAAGGGCCCTTTAAATTGATTTCTGTACTCCACCCCAACGAGCGGAGTAGCGCCAAAATCGATTTTGGCAATTCGAATTAGGGTTAGTGTGGCCGCAATTCGATGGTATTGGCCTCCGGGAGCTATCCCACAGTGCATCATTGTGACCGCTCTGGACAGCAATCTGAACTCGGATGCACTGGCCAGGTAGACAGGAAAAGCCCCGCGAACATTTGAACTTCATTTCCTGTTTGCCCAGCGTGGAGAGCACAGGTGACCACAGATACCTCATCAGCACAGGTAACCATGCAGGCTGATAATCGAAAAAGAGCACCAGCATGGACCGTGAGGGAGGTACTGGATCTGATCGCTGTATGGGGAGAGGATTCAGTGCTTGCAGAACTTCGTTCTAAAAGATGAAATGCAAAAACTTTTGAAAAAATTTCCAAGGGCATGATGGAGAGAGGCCACAATAGGGACTCTGAGCAGTGCCGCGTGAAGGTCAAGGAGCTCAGACAAGCCTATCAAAAAAGCAAAGGAGGCAAACGGTCGCTCCGGGTCAGAGCCGCGGACATGCCGCTACTACGCTGAGCTGCATGCAATTCTAGGGGGGGCTGCCACCACTACCCCACCTTTGTTCGTGGATTCTGGGTCGGGGATAGTCTCGACGCCTGAGGATTCTGCCGATGAGGTAGAGGAGGAGGAGGAGGAGGAGGATGAGCTTGCAGAGAGCACACAGCACTCCCTTCTCCCCAACAGCCAGGATCTTTTTATCACCCCGACTGAAGTACCCTCCCAAGCCTCCCAAGCCAGTACCCAAGACTCTGACCCCATGGAAGGGACCTCAGGTGAGTTTACCTTTTAAAATATAAAACTTGTTTTAAAAGCAAACGGTTTTTAATGATTACTTTGCCTGACTTTGCATTCGCGGTCAGTTCAGCTACTGGAAAAGTCTGTAGCTACTGGAAAAGTCTGTTAACGTGTCTGGGGATGGAGCGGAAATCCTCCAGGGACATCTCAATGAAGCTCTCCTGGAGGTACTCCGAAAGCCTTGCCAGAAGGTTTCTGGGCAGTGCATCTTTATTCCCTCCTCCATGGTAGGACACTTGACCACGCCATGCTTGCAGCAAGTAATCTGGTATCATTGCCTGACAAAGCCTGGCAGCGTATGGTCCCGGTGTTTGCTGGCATTCAAGCAACATCCATTCTTTATCTTGTTGTGTAATCCTCAGGAGAGTGATATCACTCCTGGTAACCTGGTTGAAATACGGGAACTTAATTAAGGGGACAGAGGTGGCCGTTCCTACTGGGCTGTTTGCCTGTGGCGGAAAATAAATCCTTCCCTGCAGTTAGCCAAGCGCAGATGGGAAATTGGCCCTGAGTTTTTCGCGTTTGGCTAGCAGGGATCTTCCCTGTTACCGGCCACGCGGTGGGGGGAGGGTACCGTGATCATCCCAGAGAATTCATGGCGGGGGGGGGCGGCGGCGGGGGGGCGGGTAGTTTGGTGCCTGCAGGGATCTTCCCTGATACCAGCCACGCGGTGGGGGGAGGGGTACCGTGATCATCCCAGAGAATTCATGGCGAGAGGTGGGGGGCGGCGGCGGGGGGGGGGTTAGTTTGGTGCCTGCAGGGATCTTCCCTGATACCAGCCACGCGGTGGGGGGGAGGGGTACAGCGATCATCCCAGAGAATTCATGGCGAGAGGGGGGGGGTTAGTTTGTTTTCTGGTGCTGCTGAATGTTAACAGAAAAACCGCAGCACTCTACTTGCCTGAAGGGGCCCAGACAAGCCCCACCACACTGCCCCCCCCCAACTGGCTGAGATTGGCCAGGCTTCTGCAGCACTCTACAAGCTATGCTTGGTATGTGGGAAAGGACGGCGCAGAAGCTTACCATGGCCGCATGCAAGCCGAATTCTGTTGCCCAGACCTGTGATCTCTAGCAGCAAAGCCACAGGCACTCAGCATTAAGAGGCAAAATGCGACCTTGCACAGAAATCACATGTGCTATGTAATGTGAACAGTGTTGGTCACCGTGAAAGAGTATAAGCATTGTTCTGCAAAATGTAGCTTTTAAAACAATTCTCTCTTTTTTCCCCTCCCTACAGCAGCTGCAAATTCCTCAAGCCTCCCTCCTCCATCCCGAAGGTTATCACAGATAAGGCATCGTAAGAAGAAGACGCGAGACGAGATGTTTTCGGAAATTATGCAATCCAGCAGGAGTGACAGAGCTCATCTGAATGAGTGGAAGGAAACAGTTTCAAAGTATAGGAAAGGAGTCAGTGAACGTGAGGAGAGGAGAGACGATCGAGATGAGAGATGGCGGCAGGAAGACCAGAGGATGAAGGATGCAACGCTGGGGCTGCTCCGGCGTCTGGTGGAGGTTCAGGAACGGCTGCTGGAAAACAGACTGCCGCTTCAGCCCCTGTTCCACCCTCCCCCCTCCCCATGTTCCGTATCCTCCTCACCCAGACGTGTAAGAACGCGGGGGGGAGGCTCCGTACACCTTCCCATTCCACCCCAGTAGACAGCCCAAGCAAAAGGCTGTCATTTTTTTAACCTTTTCTTTGTGGCTTTTTCCTTCCCAGCAATCCTCCTCCCAAATACCACCCGGGTTCCCTCCCTCTTTTTCTAATCTATTAATAAAGAATAAATGATTTTTAAATGATAGTGACTTTATTTGGTTTGAAAGAAAGCTGGGGGAAGGGGCAGGGTCATGAACCCTTCCCGCCCAGCCTGCGTTGATGTTGGTGAAATGTCCCTTGTGATCCACAAGTGCTTGCAGCACCATGGAAAAGTACCCCTTGCGGTTTATGTACTCGGTGGCTTGGTGCTCCGGTGCCAAGATAGGGATATGGGTTCCGTCTATTGCCCCACCACAGTTAGGGAATCCCATTGCAGCAAAACCATCCACTATAGCCTGCACATTTCCCAGAGTCACTAACTTTCGTAGCAGCACCTGAGTGATTGCTTTGGCTACTTGCATCACAGCAGCCCCCACAGTAGATTTGCCCACTCCAAATTGATTCCCGACTGACCGGTAGCTGTCTAGCGTTGCAAGCTTCCACAGGGCTATCGCCACGCGCTTCTCAACTGTGAGGGCTGCTCTCATCTTGGTATTCTGGCGTTTCAGGGCAGGGGACAGCAAGTCACAAAGTTCCATGAAAGTGCCCTTACGCATGCGAAAGTTCCGCAGCCACTGGGAATCGTCCCAGACCTGCAACACTATGCGGTCCCACCAGTCTGTGCTTGTTTCCCTTGCCCAGAATCGGCGTTCCATGGATAGAATCTGCCCCATTAACAACATGATCTCCAAAGCACCGGGGCCCGTGGTTTCACAGAATTCTGTGTCCGTGTCCGTGTCCATGTCCTCATCATGCTTGTCGCTGCGCTGCCGCCGCCGCTGCCTCCTCTCCTCGTTTTTCTGGTCCTGGCTGAGCATAAACTCCACGAGAACGCGCGAGGTGTTTACAATATTCATGAGTGCTGTCTTGACCTCAGCGGGCTCCATGCTTGCCGTGGTATGGAGTCTGCAGTGTTCACCCACCCAGGAAAAAAGGCGCGAAAATGGTTGTCTGCCGTCCGTTGCTTTCATGCAGGGAGGGAGGGAGGGAGGAAGTGAGGCTGTACCCAGAACCACCTGCGACGATGTTTTTTGTCCCATCAGGCACTGGGATCTTAACCCACAATCCCAATGGGCGCGGGAGACTGCGGGAACTATGGGATAGCTATGGAATTGCTACCCACAGTGCAACGGTGCAGAAATCGACGCTAGCCCCGGTACTTAGACGCACACCATCGAATTAATGTGCTAGTGTGGCCGCACTCATTTCGACTTTATACAACCTGTTTCTCAAATCCGAATTATCTAAATTCGGATTAATCCCGTAGTGTAGACATACCCTATATGTCCGGGGATAGAGCAGTAATCCTCCTGGGACATCTCGATGAAGCTCTCCTGGCGGTAATTTGAAAGCCGTTGCATGAGGTTCCTGGGGAGAGCGGCCTTATTGGGTCCTCCGAAGTACGACACGTTGCCGCGCCATGAGACTATCAAGTACTCGGGAATCATTGCTCTGCATAGCAGGGCGGCATACGGCCCTGGTCTTTGGAGGCTTTCCCGGAGCATTCTCTGTCTGTCGCTCTCAGAGATCCTCATCAGGGTGATGTCGCCCATGGTGACCTGCTTTTAATTAGGTAGGGGAATGTTAGTGTTGGGACTGCTTTCCCGTTCCTTTACAGAACTGTAACCGCTGGTTTGTAGCCACGCGGTGGAGGCGGGAGAGGGGCAGCCGAAAGGGATTGTTCCCGGGGACAGCCGCGAGGGGGTGGGACAGGGGCAGAGTTCCCGCTTGCCGGATTGCTGGCTGCAGGAACTGACATAGCTTTAAATGTGAAATGAGGCCAGTGGTAATATAAAAGTTTTAAACTGCCACAAGTGTACGGCTTACCATGTCTGCCTGCAACAGAAATTCCGTTGTGCTGCCCCGCTTCTCAAATGTGCTGTGCAAGACCCCAGGCACTGAATGCGAAGGCCGAGAATTCGACCTTGTGCTGAGTGCGCATGTGATAGGTGCTGTGCATGGTCTTGTTCACAGAGAAAGACTATGTTCTTTGTTCACAACTACATTTTTCTTTCTGAGGAATTCACTCCCTTTTTCCCATTTCCACAGCCCCATCTGTGACTGTCTCACAACCTAGCCTGGAATCACACTCCCAGAGGCTAGCGCGGATTAGGCGTAGGAAGAGGAGGACACGGGAGGACATGTTCTCTGAGCTTATGGCCTGTTCCCAAGCCCAGGCAGCACAGCAGACCCACTGGCGGGAGAACTTGACCCGAATGCACCAAGCCAACATGGATCGGGAGGAGAGGTGGCGGCAGGAAGACCAGCAGGCGACTCAAACGCTGCTTGGACTACTGAGGGAGCAAACGGACACGCTCCGGCGCCTTGTGGATGTTCTGCAGGAACGGAGGCAGGAGGACAGAGCCCCGCTGCAGTCCATCTCTAACCGCCCTCCCCTGCCACCAAGTCCCATACCCACCTCACCCAAAGTGCAAAGAAGGAGAGGCGGCAGAGTCCCTGCTAAGTCTCACTCCACCCCTGCAGAGAGCTCTAGTAGCAGAAGGCTCTCATTTCCCAAAATTTGAAAAGTTCTTTCCTTCCCGCCTGACACAAGCCCCCGTCCAAGTTTCACCTCCCAATGCCATGTGTAGTTGATAATAAAAAATACGTTTCTGTTAACTACTGTTTCAATCATGTTCTTTTGGAGGAGGATGGGAAAGGGGGTTGGTAATTGGACAGGACAGTCACCTTTGGCAGGGTACATAGTCGGGGGCAGGCACAGCAGCAGGGCACATACACAGTGCAGTGATGCAGTGACTAGTTACCCTGGTTAGTCTGGGAGGTTGTTTTCATGTTATGTGGTGGGGGGTGGGTTGCTCTGTGACTTTGTGGCAGGGGAGGGCAGTTACAGATCTTAAGCGGCGGTCCTTAGGCAGGATCACAGAGACACACAGCAGGGGATCTGTAACCGTCCTCCCCCTGCCACAAAGTCACATAGACCCCCCCATACACACAGTCCCGATCAGGAGGGGTGACAGGCTCCGTTGAAACAACCATCCCACCGCAGCGGAGCCTGTCAATCCTTGAGTTTAGAAGCTGCATTCGCGTCACTACACTACACCCGCTCCGCACCACAGTCTGCGTCCCAGTTTTAAAAAATTCCCGCGAAAACAGTATTAAAGAAAACGGTGTGCTTTAACAAAGTTGAACTATTTTTATTTCGAAACATGTGTTGGAAGGGGGGTGAAGGGGGTATGTAACTGGATAGGATAGTCAACATTAACTGGGTAAAGAAACGGGGGCAGGTTTAGCTTCTCAGTACACAAACTTTAAAGTCACAGGTTACCCTGCTCACTCAGGAACTTTGCTTTCAAAGCCTCCCGGATGCACAGCGCTTCCCGCTGGTCTCTTCTAATCGCCCGGCTGTCTGGCTGTGAGTAATCAGCAGCCAGGCTATTTTCCTCAACCTCCCACCCCGCCATAAAGGTCTCCCCCTTGCTCTCACAGAGATTGTGGAGCACACAGCAAGCTGCTATAACAATGGGGATATTGGTTTCGCTCAGATCACAGCGAGTCAGTAAGCTTCTCCATCTCCCCTTGAGACGGCCAAAAGCACACTCCACCACCATTCTGCACTTGCTCAGCCGGTAGTTGAAGAGTTCTTTTTCAGTGTCCAGGGCGCCAGTATAGGGCTTCATGAGCCAGGGCATTAGCGGGTAGGCTGGGTCCCCGAGGATGACTATAGGCATCTCCACATCCCCAACAGTTATTTTGTGGTCCGGGAAGTAAATACCTTCTTGCAGCCGTCTAAACAGACCAGAGTTCCTGAAAACACGAGCGTCATGAACCTTGCCCGGCCATCCCACGTAGATGTTGGTAAAACGTCCCCTGTGGTCCACCAGTGCTTGCAGCACCATGGAAAAGTATCCCTTTCGGTTAATGTACTGGGTGGCCTGGTGGTCCGGTGCCAGGATAGGGATGTGAGTTCCATCTATGGCCCCACCGCAGTTTGGGAATCCCATCGCTGCAAAGCCATCTATGATCGCCTCCACGTTTCCCAGGGTCACTACCTTTGGCAGCAGTACATCAACGATTGCCTTGGCTACTTGCATCACAACAACCCCCACGGTAGATTTGCCCACCCCAAACTGGTTCGCGACTGACCGGTAGCTGTCTGGCGTTGCAAGCTTCCAGAGGGCTATGGCCACTCGCTTCTGTACACTCAGTGCAGCTCGCAAGCGGGTGTCACTGCGCTTCAGGGCAGGGGACATTAACTCACAAAGTTCCAGGAAAGTTCCCTTCCGCATGCGAAAGTTTCGCAGCCACTGGGATTCATCCCAGACCTGCAGCACTATGCGGTCCCACCACTCAGTGCTTGTTTCCCGTGCCCAGAATCGCCGTTCCACGGCATCAACATGACCCATTGCCACCGTGATGTCCTCGGCGCTGGGTCCCCTGCTTTCTGAGAGGTCTGTGCTACTCTCAGACTTCAGGACATCACCGCGGTGCCGTAGCCTCCTCACCTGACTTTTCTGCATCTGCCTCAGGGAAACCTGTATGATAAGCTGCGAGGCGTTGAGAGCGGCCACAACTGCAGCAATGGTCGCAGCGTGCTCCATGCTCGCAGTGCTGTGGCGTCCGCGCTGTCAATGACTGGAAAAGTGCGTGAAATGATTTCCCGCCGGCGCTTTCAGGGAGGGAGGGCGGGAGTGATGGACGGATGACGACAGTTACCCAAAAGCACCCTCGACACATTTTGTTACCCAGAAGGCATTGCCGGCTACACCCAGAATTCCAATGGGCAGAGGGGACTGCGGGAACTGTGGGATAGCTGACCACAGTGCACCGCTTCGAATGTCGACGCTTTCACCGTTAGTGTGGACGCACAAAGTCGAATTACTGTCCTTAGTGTGGACACACACGTTCGACTTTGCAATATCGATTCCAAAAATTCGATGCAAGTAAAATCGAACTACTCTCGTAGTGTAGACAAGGCCTCAGGAAGAGAGTGAAAAGCTTCTTGTGCTGCTCTGCCATAGTCGCTGGCCTTCTAAGAGCTCACTGGGCTGCTCTTTTAGGTCCTTTAAGAGCATTCTGGTGGTACTGCTCTGTTAGGGTGCAGAGGGCGTGGGGGCGCTTAGGGTGTGTGGCCCTTTAAGAACTCCCACAGCTGTTCCTTGGTGCCTAGTCCTTGAAACTTCTCTTCTCTCCTGGGACTTGTCTACACACCGAAATTGCACTGGTTTAACTCAACTCAAGTTAAAACACTAGTTGAATTAAATCCTGTTTATTTAGAGCAGTTTAGTGCAACTCCTGAGTTTAGACGCGGTCGGGACCCCTGTGTGAATGACGCTGTAAGAGAGCGCTACCTCGCAGAGGGTGACTGCCACTTGCTCTTCAACACTTCCCTTTCCCGCCGCTGCCCTCGTAGGGCGCTTGTCCCTTTAAGAGCTAGCTCCGCCCCCTTCTGCCTGGTGAGTGTTGCAAAAGCTGCGGCAGAGTCAGAGCTAAGGTAGCGTATGGAAAGAGGGGAGCCCCTAGTCCCCCTCCCTGCCCTCACCTTAGCTCCGGCCCGGGTGAGATAGGGAGGTGCCTGGCTGGCGGGGGCGGCTGAGGCCTTGCAGCCCTGGGGAGTGGGTTGCATCTGCCCAAGTGCAAGGGGACGGACAATGATTGAGGCCCCCGGGGAAAGGGAGGCCCAGCAAGGGCAGCATATAGTATTCAGAATGTGTGTGTGTCAGGGGTAGGAAACGGGGAGGGACGGGGACGAGGTGGAGTGACAGAGTGAGACAGCGAGGCGGGGGGGGGGAGGAGAAGGGCTGGGGGAGGCGGGGTTCCCTCCCAAGGGCAGATAAAGGGGGGCTTAAGGCCCCCTCTTTGTCATGGCGTCCGCAGCGCTTTCCTTCTGCATCCCACCCAGCCACCCCCGTCAAGCCATTCTAGGGGTGGCCACACCACGACCTGTGAGGTTCCTTCTCCTGGGGGGAAGGCGTGTTCGGCCCCTGTGGTCATTCGGTCCTTGGTCTTTGCTCAGGCGGCTTGGGGGCGGGGGCAGTCTGTAACATGTGTACCCGCCGCCATAAAGCTCAGATGAAACCCCATCAGCTTGTTTATGGAGCAGATGAGTGCTGGGCAAGGCTCTGCATCCCCCGTGGTGCGCTGTCTGCCAGGGGTCCTAGAGCCCTACCATCACTCGTGCTTTCTGGGTTTTTTTCCCCCTCAGACAGGGTGAGGTGCAGTGCCCCCTGCCCTCACCATGGCCATGAGGGAGCTCGTGGAGCCTGAGTGCGGGGGCTCTAACCCCCTTATGAAGCTGGCTGGCCACTTTACCCAGGACAAGGCCCTGCGGCAGGAGGGGCTCCGAGGTCCCTCGGCCTGGCCCCCTGCAGGTCTTGGAGCAGAGGCAGTGAGTACTGGGGAATGGGTTGGGGAGTCCATCTGACTGCTGATGTGAGGAGTGTTGGTATGTCTCTTCTGTTGCGAGTGAGGGGCAGGGATGCACTGGGGCTTTGGGGAGCAGGAGTGGGGGGTCTGTCTGAGCACACGGGAGGCTGTCAGGGCAGGTGGAGGTTGTGAGGGGGCTGTCTTGTTAGTGGGAGAAGGGCTGTGAGGGATCATGGGGCCTACCCCATTGTAGGGGCTGGTTGTAGGATCACTAGATTGGGGGAGGGGGAGTCTGTCCAGTCACAGCAGGGGTATATCCAGAAAGGAGAGATGTGGTTGTCTCACCCATTGCAGGGGATCTGTCTGGGTGGGATGTTGGTCCTGCTGTGTGTGTGGTGTGGGTCTGTCATGGGTGGGGGTATGGTACAAGTTAGTCCCATGGTAGTGGGGAGGTGATGCTGGAGGCCAGGTGATTGTTTGGCATCTTTTCCCACAGGTGTCCAAACCTTTGGGAGTGGCCTCTGAAGATGAGGTAAGAACAATTGTATCACTCCCCTTATCTTTCTTGCTGCCACATTCTCTCTGCTCCGTCTTCACTCTTCCTGTCTCTCATTCCCTTTTTGCCCTCCCTTCTTTCTCTCATGTTTTTGGTTCCAGAGCTCCTGCTGGGTATTTCTCATCAAAAACTCTCTCTTTCTCTCCCTGGCAGCTGGCTGCAGAATTCCTACAAGAGCAGAATGCCCCCCTGCTCTCCCGTGCCCCACAGACCTTTAAAATGGATGATCTGCTGGCTGAGATGCAGGAGATTGAGCAGTCAAGCTTCCGCCAAGCCCCACAGCGAGGTGAGGGGGGGGGGAGAAAGGGCTAGGGGCATTGGGGTTTCTGCCATCCCCCCGTCCCCCCAGTGGTATGTGTTAAGGGGAACTGAAAGAGAAGGCCTGTTTAGCTAGGGCAGGGTGTGTCTGAAAATTAAGAGGCTAGGCTTTCTCTAATCCTCATGGGGGTGGGGCACTTGGGGTTTGTCACTGAACCATCCCCATCTCTTGCCCTCTCCCAGCTCCAGGTGTGGCAGCCCTGGCTCTATCTGAGAACTGGGCCCAGGAATTTCTGGGAGCTGCGGATACTACAACTGACGTCTTCCCAGATTACAATGAGGCTGACTGGTCGCAGGAGTTCATTGCGGAGGTGACAGGTGAAGGCTTCCTTTGTGAAGTTTGGGTGGGGTGTTGCCTGGTAGCATGCCCCCCTCTGTTCTCCCATGCAGGGGTTGTCGTGCGTGAGATTAGAGTGCATCTGGTAGACGCAGCAGATAGTATTCAGAATAGGGCAGTTCGCCCTAGCAGCTTGCCTCCGTGGGAATGTCACACTGGTACAACATGAGGGGTGAAATTAACCTGATTTAGAATCATAGAGTTTAGGGCCAGAAGGGACCACCAGATCATCTAGTCTGACCTCCTGTGAGTCACAGACCACCAGTACCCGCACTGTGGTCTCATTTCAGTTGTTGTGTTTAAAATTTAAAGTAGCCCCTAGGAGACTAGAGTATTGTGTGTATTAGTTAAACCGTGCAAGCAACCCGTGTGGGCCTTCCTATTGTGGTGCAGGAATGTCTTATTTTGGTTTAGCTAAAATTTTTTGGGAACAGGTTTAAGCTAAACTAAGATGCTCTTACACTGAAATAAGTGTCCAGTGCGAGGTTTGCATCAGTTTAACTAATTTGGTTTAAAAAACGTTAATTTAAACTAATGCAGCTTTTCCACATAGACAAGGCTAAAGCTGGTCTCTCCCCGGCTACATGAAGCTCTCTGATGCTCCCTCTTGGGGTGAAACTTGGGTCCTGGCCCAGAGGGGAATATTTTGTTGAATGTTTCAGCCAAATCTGTTAATCAATTTCTGCAATCTGGGGGGGGGGGGGGAGGGAATCTATGTTTCCCGCTTCAAAATAAATGTTGTGGGGTCCTTTCTGTGCCTGAAAACAAATGCAATTAATGTTTCCTGCTGGGAGGGGAATACTCTGCTTGTTGCACTAGCTGGGGAAGTGACTTGCTCAAGGTCACACAGCATGTGAAGATTTGGGATGGACTCTAGTCTCCTCCGCTCTAACCAACTGAATCCCTACCTTGAACTGTTGGGCAGCAGTTAAACAGCTGCTATGCCCCACCCCAGAGGTGGCTTCTTTTCATTGATCAGTGAAACTATCCATATTTATTCCTTTCATACACCCTTTGGAGACAGACGTCATACTTCACATTTATGATGATCTTTGAGAGGCTCTGATGAAAGAAGCTAGAAATATGTAATGTTATTCATTTTCCTGATGAATGAAATTTCCCACTTTGCTGCTGTCCAAGTTTTTTTGTTGTTTTTGTTTTTTAATAAAAAAGCAAGAACCCTCTGTTAATGTAACAATCTGGACTACAAATCTAACTGTAAATTGGAGAGATCTAAATTTGAAGTTTCTCTGAGCAGTGTTCTGTTTTATCTTCTTGTTCCTCCCTCTTCTCCCACCACCCAATCACCGGTACAGACCCTCTGTCTGTATCTCCTGCCAAGTGGGCAGAAGAATATCTGGAGCAGTCAGAGGAGAAGCTGTGGCTGGGGGAAACAGAAGACCAGTCACTGGCAGATAAGTGGTGAGTTTCTCTGTTCTTCCCACTAATGTCCAGGGTGGGTGAGGTGTGGGAGATGACAGAAATCCACTCTGATCTCAGAGCTTTTGGGTCTCAACCAAGTTCTCAGATCCTTGATTCAAGAAAGCGGAAGAGGCAGAGCCTCCTCCACCCAACACTGGCAGTTTCAACAACAACATAACTAAACACAGGGACCCTGGTTTCATAGGTCTACGCTGCAGCAATCGATGCATTGGTGGTCGATTTAGTGGGTCTAGTGAAAACCCGCTAAATTGACCGCCGATTGCTCTCCCGTGGACTCCTGTACTCTACCTGATCGAGAAGAGTAAGGGGAGTCGACAGGAGAGTGTCTCCCATCGACGTCGTGTAGTGTGGATGCTGCGGTAAGTAGATCTAAGCTATGTTGATTTGAGTTACACTATTCAAGTCATTCAAATTGTGTAGCTTAGATCGACTTTTCCCTTTAATGTAGACTAGGCCATAGAGTTTAAGGCCAGAAGGGACATTATGATCATTTAGTCTGATCTCCTGCAGAACAGAAGGTTAGATTCACAAAGGTACTTAAGTGCCTAAACCCCAGATTTAGATGCCCAAGTTCCAGATTTAGGCTCCGTTGCACCTCACACTCCTGCCAAACTCTGTAGTGCCTAAACTTATGCAGTGTCTACACTTGCAGGGTAAAAGTTCCCCAGTTCCTAAGTTTCTGGGCATGTGCATAGTTGCCTCACAGTAGGTGTCTGGGCACCTAAGCCCCAGAACGATTCACAGACTCGGGGAAGATAGATGTTCACCTGCCTAAGTCCTGTGGGTGCTCAATCCAATGGATGTGCTCAGAGGCTGCCTACTGCATCAGGTCCCATTCAAAATCCATCTGGAGATGGTGATGGTGGCAGCAGCCACCTTATAACTTTTAGCCCAGTGGTGCGTGCTCTAACCACTGGGCTATTGGATATTCTGGTGTGGGGCTCCCTCAGTCTCTCCTGCTGAAGCTGTTCTATTGTGGATAAATAATTTTAAAAATTCATGGGAGCCAGGGAACTGGACTCAGGGTCTCCCACCTCCCAGGTGAGTGCTCTAACCACCAGGCTACAGAGTCGTTCTCTCTCCCTCTGGCCAATGACTCTTTAAGTATTTATCCACAGTGGAACAGCTTCAACAGGAGAGTCTGCTGGAGGCCCACATCAGAATATCCCTGAGAAGACTTGAACAGGGGTCTCCCACCTTTCTCCCACTCAGGCAGAGAGGGGGAATTGAATCTGGTCTTCCACATCCCAGGTGAGTGCTCAAACTATTGGGCTATATATATAAAGTTGGGTATCACCACCACATCGTCCTCCTTCTCCTCTGGCTGTTTTATGTGGAGTTAGACACCTGCCTAACTTGTTTTCACAAGAAACACCTTATGTGCCTAAGTTGAAGAGTCTGACTCCAGGAGAGGGGCTCCTGGCTGTGGATCACTAGCAGACGCAGGTGCCTATCTCTGTGCCCTGCTTAGGTGGATCCTCACCTAGTCTACTGGCTTTTGCGAATCACATTATACAGTGCCAATCTCTCTTCAGTCGTTGTACAGGGAGCCTGGGCGCCTAACTCAGGCTTTATGGATCACAGTGTTGTTCCTGTGATTTTTCTGGGTGCCCAAAAGTTAGGCATTGCAGTGCTCTGCATCACATCACCTAAATTCCTTTGTGAATCTAGCCCAGGGATGTCATCACAAAGACCAGTAACTTCTGTTTGAGCTAGAGAATATCCATTAGAAAGATACTGAGCCTTGCTTTAAAGATTTCAAGTGATGGAGAATCCACCGCATTCCTAGGAAGTTATTCTAATGGCTAGTTATCCTTGCTGTTTAAAAAAGTTGCACTTCATCTTCAGTCTAAATGTATCTAGCTTCATTTTCTAGCCATTGGATCTTGTTTGTCTTCGTTGGCTAGATTAAAGAGCTCTCTCCCATCAGATATCTTCTTCCTTTGTAGCTATTTATAGACCATGACTTCACCTTCTCTTTAATAAGCTATATCACTGGAAGGCTGGTTTTCCAGACCTTGAATCTTTCTTGTTGTTCTTTTCTGAACCCTTTCCCAATTTTCAATATCCTCTTTCAAATATACACACCAGAACTAGACACTTCCAGGAATGGCTTCACCAATGTGTATACAGAAGTAAAGCCACTCCTCCTACACCTGTTTGCTATTCCCATGTTTATATGTCCAAGGATTGCATTTGCCGTCTTAGCCAAGCTTCCTACTAGTTCAGTTGATTATCCACTCTTTTCAGAGTCACTGTTCTCCAGGATACAGCCCCCATCCTGTATGTGTGACCTGTGTTCTTTATTCCTAGATATCTGACCTTGGTTTTGGCAGTATTAAAACACTTACCGAGCGATCCAGATTGCTCTATATAATTGATTTATCCTTATTTCACTCCACCAATCTGTGTGTCATCTGGCATAGTTATCCCAGCAATGACTTCCAGATTGTTAATAAAGATACTGAATAGTATTGGGTGAAGAACAGATCATGTGGGCTCTCCAGGCCCAAGGACTGTTGTGTGGCCTGATGCAGAGAGGGGGGTAGACTGTGAATAAACATGGAGCCCCCTACTGCTAAGGCCTTGGCTACACTGGCACGTTATACTGCAATAAAGCCTCTCAGAGGGCTCTACCTTACTCCCCGTCCACACTGGCAAGACACGTAGAGTGCTCTGACTCCCTGGCTCGAGCGCTCCTGGTACTCTGGGCCAGCTCCAGGCACCAGCGCAATAAGCAGGTGCTTGGGGCAGCCAAGGGGAAGGAACAGCACGTCCAGCTCTTCTGCGGCATTTCGGCGGCAGGTCCCTCGGTCCCTCTCAGAGGGAAGGGCCTGCCGCCGAAGAAGAAAGCGGTGTGGTGGAGCTGCCGCCGAAGTGACGCCCATCACGGCTTTTTTTTTTTTTTTCCCCCGCCGCTTGGGACGGCAAAAACCCTGGAGCTGGCCCTGCTGGTACTCCACCTCCCCGAGAGGATTAACAGCTGTTGCGTATTGGGTGAGATGCTTCAGTGCCAGTGTAAACGAGAAGTAACATTACAAACATCCCATAATCCCCTTAACTGAAGTGGCCTCTCTTGTCTTTTTGAACTTGGGACACCGAAGTGCCCTTTCAAAGCTCAGTTTCGGAGTGCAGGCTGCTTATCTGGTCTGAGGAAAAAAACCAAACAGCTAATGTTTGCTTTGAGTGAGTGAGAGAGAGGCGGGGGAGGAAGAGGGGTCTGAACTTACAAGACAGCGTGCTGACACGCTCTCAGCACCCAAAAACCCACTCTCTCTCCCCCCACACTCCCTGTCATACTCCACCCCACCCAATTTGAAAAGCACGTTGCAGCCACTTGAACGCTGGGATAGCTGCCCATAATGCACCACTCCCAATGCAGCTGCAAATGTGGTCACGCCAGTGCGCTTTCAGCTCTCAGTATGGACAGACTGGAGCGTTTTCCCTAGTGCGCTCTCCGAAGGCTGGTTTAACTTAAAGCACTCTACGAGTAGCCAAGCCCTTAGTGTCAGATCAGACTCTCTCTCTCTCTCTCTCATTATTACAGGTATGAGGAATATCAACCTGAGGATGATCTTAAGAAAACTGCCAACGATTTCCTTTCTAAAGTGGATGACCCAAAACTCAACAATTCTGAGGTGAGAAATGCTATGGAGCCCCACGAAGGTATGTGTGTGAGGGGGTGGGAGACCTCGTGCCATTCTGTGTCTCCCCTCCTTTCTCCCTCTAGTTCTGGGGGTTGAGCCCTACAACCCCCAGGATCATGCCTTCCACCATACAACTCTGGTGAAACTGGCATATTTTATCTCCTTTTCCTTCTGGTGCTATTGATTCTGGGGGCCCAGATCTGCCTAGCAAATATGGAGAGTTTGGTGGGGGTTGTTGGTGAAGGTTTCTTCCCACATTTCATTTCTTTGCCACAGTTCCTAAAGTTTGTCCGCCAGATCGGAGACGGGAGGGTGTCGATTGAGGCTAATCAGGTGACCCTGACCCCCAGAGACCAGGATCAGGCAGAGCAGTGGACAGCTGAGTTTATACAGCAGCAGGTAGGACCCCAGCCCCAGCTGCTCACAGTGTGCAAACTTCCTTGCAGCACTGCCCAGCCTTGGGGAGGGGAGAGACAATGGCAGGGTGAACTTTCTCTCAGCAGGGTCCCATTAATGTTCAGCCAACGGTGGCGTGGGGCTTCCGGAGCATGAGCTTCTCCAAAGCAGTGCCTAGCCAGGAGCAGAGATGGTCTCTGGCAGTGTGAACTTCTTCACAGCGATGCCTTGGCAATTAGTGTTCACTTGTAGGGGGGGTTCCTTACAGCACCCCCTGCTGGCAGGGGAGATGCATTGCATTGCTTTTTAATCTTGCAATCTCAAGGAGCTCCATCTTATTTCTTTCCCTCTAGGGGGTATCAGATGCCTGGGTGGATCAGTTCACCCGAACTGGGAATGCATCCACTCTGGATACAGAATTTGAGCAAGCCAAGACTGCTGTGGAGGTAAAACTGGATGGGAGAGTGTGACGTTCCCCTCTGGAGTTATCTGGACCGGTGATGTGCTAGGTCACTCCAATCCTTGACTCTGGGAGCCAGCCTTGCCCTGCTCTGCTGAGAGAACCCCCATTCCCGGGCTGTTCACGCACAGCCTCTGGCATGTGAGCTGCTTGGATTGTGCAACCAAATGACACTAGCCAATATCTCTGGTCCCAGACTCAACCCTAGGAACCTCCGTCTTGCAGTGTCCAGTTATGCCCGCTGGACGCTGCAAGCATATATGAGTTTGTCAATTTAACAAAGAAATTGATATGTACCAGGCTTGTTATCCCAAGGGGAGTCCCTGACATGCTCCAAACCAAACGCACTGCTTCAGGTAGAATAAACAAACAGATTTATTAGCTACAAAGATTTAAATGATTATAAGTCAAAGCATAACAAGTCGGATTTGGTCAAATGAAATAAAAGCAAAATGCATTCTAAGCTGATCTTAACACTTTCAATACCCTTACAAACTTCAGAGTCAGGTGAGCATTACCTCATCGTAGTCCCAAACTGACTAAGGGAAGGGGGGTGACTCACTCAAGAGTCCAACAGATCCTTTGTTGTTGCCTAGGCCAGTGTCCCTTGTTCCTGTGAGGCTGGGCTGGGTTTGTCCCATACATGTCCTGAGGGGGTGTGAACTGCCCCTCTGCTCTTGGAGTTTTTGCCTGGGCTTGCTTTAAGCCATGAGGACACATTTTCAGCCTTATAACCATATACACAAAATTATAACGTATAACATTACTGTAACAACAATGCTCAGTGCATCATGAGCTTTCTGAAGACACCCAACATAACAAACTTTGCATTGGATACCACACAATCATTTTATAAGGATGAAGATGGAGGGTGTAGGGTTTTCCCATGAGGTACAGAACGTCACAGAGAGGTTGGGGTATGAAGGGTGCCTTAGGGCCCCAGAACTGGCTGAGTCCCTTTTCTTGCCAGGGGAGAGATGAGGAGCGGGGCTCAGAGCCCTAGAGAGAGGAATCTCCAGGGAACATGTAGGGGGAGCTCAGCAGGGTGTTATCCTTTAACTTCCTTCTCCTCTCTTCAGTCAGATGTGGATTTCTGGGACAAGCTTCAGGCAGAGTGGGAGGAGATGGCCAAGCGAGATGCAGAGGCTCACCCCTGGCTCTCAGATTATGAGGATCTCAGTACCTCCTCCTATGACAAGGTAATGGGGGGCAGCGAATGCGGGGTGCTGTGCTGGGCAGTTCTGAGAGCTCCCAAAATCCCTTCTCCCAGGCTGGGTACTGAGAGGGCTGCTGCAAGGCAGCTCATGCTGCTGGGATCCCCTCTTAGTGTCAAAGGCCAGGCGCTGTTCCTGACAGCCAGTCTCTTGTCTGGGCATGGGTGGGCACTGCTGTGAGGAAGTTTGCTGCTGCCAGAGTCTCTGTCAATACCTTTGACCGGGGTCAGACTGGAAAAAATACATGGTGGTTCTTGCCGAAGCCCTGACCACTGCTGAAGATGCAAATCAATTGTAACACACCAGCAGTTAATTCTGGTGCTCCCCACAACACAAGCCATTTCTTTCTGTGTCCCCTGTATTGATGGAGACTCCCTAAATTTGGTAAACTTACACACACACACACACACAGCCCTGCACAACTGATGCATCTCTCCCCAGGCTGGGGCATGGGATCTTTCACTCCAGACTCAGTGGGAAGCAGAGGGGGCAGGAGCTGCTTTGCCCACGTCTGCTGTGAGCTGGCACACTCCAGCCCTCTCAGGAGGGAAATACCAGCTGCTCCATGTGCTCAGGGACCAACTGTTCATCACCCATTGCAGTGTCTCTGGCTATTGGAGCAGAAAGGGGTGGGAGAAGATAGTGGTGGGCTTGCAGAAGTGTTGATATGGCATGTGGGCGCACATCAGCTGTTTCTGAGTCGTGCCCTTGACCCACCTGTCTCCTGCCCATAGTGTTAACCCCTTGCTTGCTGTCTCTGGTAGGGTTATCTCTTTGAGAAAGACAATCCCATGAGGGATCATCCACAGGCATTTGATGAGGGTCTGAAGTGCCTGGAGAAGGGTGACCTCCCCAATGCTGTCCTGCTCTTTGAGGCTGCGGTGCAGCAGAAACCTGACCACGTGGAGGTGAGCGGAGCAAGGAGAGCAGGTCTGCTCCAGGTATCTTGCCATTTGGAGCCTGGCTCAGCTCCCTTAGCAAGGTCAGTCTAGGGATGGGAGATCCACTTGTCAGAGTTTCAAAGCAACTGCACTTGTATCCTCACCTTCATGGCCCACTCCAGGGGTGCTCAGCCTTGTCTCAGGTTTCTAGCCCTTACCTGTCTCTGGGCAGGGGGCCCATGTCCCACTCCTTTCTGGCTGGGAGTTTTACAGCTGCACAGCTCCCTGACATACACTATTGCCAGCAAGCAAGTCTGCCTAATGGCCAGAGCCTCTGTGTTGCTTTCTCTCCACAGACAACAGTGTTTTACCTGTCACCACACAGCTCTTCCAAAGAAAAGTACATTTATTCTAGGGCAAAAGCATCACAGAGAAACCATGTTAAAAACAATAAAAGTTCTTACCCGCTTGCTAAGTACACCAGCAATCACCCACCTTCCACATGTAGAATCTGGTAAGCCATCACCCTTCCAATCCTTCCACAAGGCTTGGGCCTCCCCTTGGACAGAAGGTCCTGCCCATTTGCTGAATCAAAATGAAGGTCCTGACTATCTTTAAACTCAGCCTTTTATACCAGAAGCCCTTTCTTTGTCACTTAGTCTCTGGAAGACCCAGCTTGTACCAGTATATGCAAACCTCCCTCGGGTATGGTGCTTCTCTGGGGATGTTTACAATCCCCAGGGTAATCCTTCCCACTGTTTTTAGCTCCTGGAGGAGCTGGGGTAACCTGCCCCCATGGAGTAGAACATGATCATACAGAGAACTTTCATGAATGTAATACAAGGATCCCCAGAGAGATAGCCTGGGGTTGCAATGTGGCCCACCACTCCCATGCTGGGGGAGCTGTGCTGCAGGGGGTGGTGTGGGTGACTCCAGTTCTCGGGTGTGTAACTCTGGCTGTGTACTTGTATGTGAACCCCAGGGGGCTTACTGAGAAGATGGTCAAGCTGTGTGCACCTGACCTATGGTGCAGAAGGTCTCCCAGACTAAAGCTGGTTAGAATCTTGGGGCTATAACTTGGGATTGGTAGGTTCTAGGGTATCTGTCTTCCTGAAGCACTAGACTCCCTGCATGAGATGCTGAAGGTCCTTACCATGGTGGCATTGGAGTCATGAGGTTGGTGACTGTCTTCAACAGCCATGCAAATGCTGAGTCTTTTGAGTCAGCTGAGGACTTGACAGCTAGGGTGGGTCAGTCCTAGGTGTCTGGCTCAACTTAGACAGCTGGTCTCACTTCTGATTTGGTGTCCTGATTAGGACTGGACGTTGGACAACTGGAGAGCTTACCCATGTCCTGGTCAGATCACTATCTCCTGTTGTCTGAGGTCAGGGCACGCTGCTCCATTTGGGTGAAGGGCCAGTTCTGACAATCTGCTGTCAGCGATGGGACTGAAACACTTGAGGGAGATGAACATGCCACTCCATCAGTGGTTCGATAGGACTATGGGCTCTTGTCCTTGCCATTGATCATGTGGCCTCTTAGGTACCCACTTCCTTGGCTTTGTCCTTACAAGTCACCATGGTAGACTCTAGAGGGCCAGTGACAGAGTGAGAGGGAATATTGCTGAAATGGCTGTGATGGAAGTCTTGGGGCCCATTCTGCATGGTGTGCAGGAGACAAAGAAGGGATGCTTTGCCTTCATCCTAGTATTCACAGAGCCCTGATCAGGAGGCTAGTCTGAGTCATTGCTGTGAGGATGAAATTGAGATTCGGACTAAACTCTGTTTTCTAGGGGACAGGGCAGTGTTCTGAGGGCATGCATGTTCAATCAGCTCTGCTTGAGTCTCAGGTAGTTTCACACTGAGGCTCTGGAAGGGTGGGGGCACTTAGTCATCACCTGTGTTGGCTCATGAAGGCCATTGACAAGTGGCTGGGTCCATTGCTGGTGGCAAGTAACACTTCTCTTAAAGAGAGCAGGGTACTGGCTTCCCTGCTTAAGGGAACTTTTGTATGGCTTATGCTTGTTACTTCATGCTGTCAGTCCAGCCAACTGTCAGCCTGGATCAAACCTTCCATTTCTGGGTGAGACGATGGAGCAAACTTGGGGTGTGGGGGTAAGACAACTCATAATATCTGACTAACGTTAAAGAGGTTTAAATCCGCTAATCAGGGGAGAGCTGTGGGTGCAGCAAGGAGGCTGTGCTGTCTACATGCTTAGATGATCTGGTGATGGATGAAGATCAAATCAGGTGTCAATGCTGCTATATTTAAATCTCTCAGCTGCCTCAGTATTGTCGATCATGACATAATGATTCACCTGTGGACCACAGCAAGCTGCTCCTGACTGAGTCTCTTAGCATTCCTGCTTCAATATCCTGTCTGCTGGGCTGTGCTATCTCTCTGAGGCCCTCAGTGGCCTGAGACCTGCCTCTCTTTCTTCCTCACCCTGCAGTCTAGTCCCAGTTGTGATGGGTGGAGGTGCTAAAGCTGGAGCCCCAGGGTTTAGCAGAGGGGGGACTGCTGGCAGCATGTTGTGTGTGTGTGTGGGGGGACTCACTCCCCCTCTACCTTTCCAAATAGCCCAAACCTGCTGACTTTCAGGATGCATTGCAGAGCCCACCTGTTTTCCTGGGGAGTGTGGGAGAGGTGAGGGTGCTTATGAGGGGTTGGTTAACAGGAGTGGGCTGAGGCTGCTGACTTGGGTACATCTATTCTTAATCTCCAAAAAAGGTGTCCAGGGCACAAGATGGTGCCTTTAATTGTACTTGCAATCTGAAGAAGTATAAATAAGCTTGTCTCTGTTTCTGCGTCAGGCCTGGCAGTACCTGGGAACCACCCAAGCAGAGAATGAACAAGAGCTGTCTGCAATCAGTGCTCTCAGGCAGTGAGTAGCTGGTGAAGAGGGTATCTAAAGCAGGACTCCTGGGTTCTGCTCGTGGCTCCCAGAGGGACTGGCTTGCTGGCCACTAATGACACACCTTATCTTGGTTTCCCTGCTTAAAGGCTAAACAAAGTTCCAGTGCTTTTTTCCCTGCACCAAATGCAAACTTGGAAGGATAAGTTCCCTGTGGACTGCTGTAGAGAGCTGGTTTCTGACCCAGTCAAGGTCTCCTGCCCCCTAATGGATCCCTCCTTAATTTGCCAGGACACTGGCGCTTGCTGTTCAACCTGTTCATAGCCCACCAAGATGGTTGGAGAAGTGTTCTTAAAAGGCCACCAAAGCTTCCTATCCACATCTCCAAAAATGTGAATGCTGTGCACTCTCTCCCCCTCTGCCCTGCAGGTGCCTGGCGCTGCAGCCAGGGAACGTCACTGCACTCATGGCTTTGGCCGTCAGCTTCACCAATGAGTCTCTGCAGAAGCAGGCATGCGAAACCCTGCGTGACTGGCTGCGCCACAAGCCAGCCTATGCCCACCTGGTGGGGAAGGACCCGGAAGGAAGCAGCTTGGCATCCAGCTTGGGATCCTCCAAGCGCATCCTGGGTTCCCTACTGTCTGAGTGAGTCTGGAGGATGGGGAAACTGGGGGAGGTGCAGAATATCCCAGTCCTGCTTGTGGTCTTGTAGCTGGGTCCATTGGGGTGGGGGTGACCCCAGGAAGGGTTGCAGGGTTCCCTCATTCTCTCCCTCCCCAGCTCCCTGTTCATGGAGGTGAAGGACCTGTTCCTGGCAGCCGTGCGCAGTGCCCCCTCAGCCGTGGACCCCGATGTGCAGTGCGGCCTGGGCGTCCTCTTCAACCTGAGCGGCGAGTACGAGAAGGCCGTGGACTGCTTCAGTGCCGCATTGAGCGTGCGCCCCAACGTAAGGGGGCAGAGTGGGGTTTGGGGGGGCAGGGCTGATTCAGGATTGTGTGTGTGTATGGGGAGGTGGGGCTGGACTTTGCCTTGGGGGAAAGGCCGGTGGGGTGAGCAGCAGGCTGACTTGAGGGGGTGGGTAGGTTTGAATACTGGATGGAGTGAGGAAGAGACGGGGACGTGGGGAGGGTTGTGAAGGACAAGGATGTAGGGTGGAATGCCTGATGCCCCCGTCACTTGCTTCCGCTCCCCCTCCCCCCTTTCCAGGATCACCTCCTGTGGAACAAGCTGGGTGCCACTCTGGCCAACGGGAATCGCAGTGAGGAGGCTGTGGCCGCCTATCGCCGGGCACTGGAGCTGCAACCAGGCTACATCCGCTCCCGCTACAACCTGGGCATCAGCTGCATCAACCTGGGGGCCCATCGGTGAGTGGGAACGAGGGGCCAGATGGGGGTTGGGTGCTGGCCCCGGCCAGGTCTGCTATGACTGGCTCCCACTGATACTTAATCAGTTAGTTGGGAGGGGGCTCAAGGGAAGGGAAGTGAGGGGGTATTGGTGAGGATGTTCCACTTGGTCCCTCTGGGCATAGGATGCGCTCCTTAACCCTGGCAAGGAGGGAGCAGAGCATGTCTGTCTGCCCCAGGAGCAAAGTACCAGCCCCACTCCCTTGGTTCCCAGTATCAAAGGGAGGGAGCATCTCAGAACTATGGAAAGGATCTGTTGCAGTGATTGTCTTCAAGCTTGTGTCTGGAGGTGGGGCTGTCAAGCCACATCCATTACAGCTTGGACGTTGGCTTCATTGGTCCTGTAGGCCAATGATGAAGTATGTGAGGAGCAGGGGTAAGAAGAATGGCTGGAGGAAGTGTGGAAGGGTGATTATTGAGCCATCCAAAGAGGGGATCTAGTGGGTCCTTCTCACCCATAGGATGTGCAAACCTCCCCAATTAACTCTCTCCCTCCCTCCCATGTCATGCTGACAGTGAAGCAGTGGAGCACTTCCTGGAGGCCCTGCACATGCAGCAGAAGAGCCGGGGCCCACGGGGCCAACAAGGTGCCATGTCTGACAACATCTGGAGCACCCTCCGCATGGCCCTCTCCATGCTGGGCCAGAGTGATCTGTATGGGGCAGCCGATGCCCATGACCTTCCCACCCTGCTCCAGGCCTTTGGCCTCCAGCAGTGACTTGAGGACGGGCTCCCCTGTGAATGCAGGGTGGGCCCAGGCCAGTAGTTATGTCCCACAAGCCCCTTCTAGGGGGGGCGGGGGGAAAGCTTTACTGGGGTTCACACACCTCCTTTTCAAATCTGCCCTTCAGTTGCTGGGGGGCAAGTCATTGGCTGCCATTTCTCTAGGACCTCCCACGGTAGAGGTCACTTCTCACCTGTGTCTTGTGGCCTGAACATCGGTGAGCGGCTCATGTGGCACCATCTCCCCAAGAGATTCTGACCCTCCACGGGGAAGAGCTGCTGGCACTGGGAAGCAAATCAGTGGGGGGTGGAAGGGATGGGGAAATAGGAACGTATCAAGATCACTTCTTATAAGATAAAATAACAAGTTTGCATTTGTGATACCCTCATGTCAGACCCTGCCATAACTATGCTGTGCAGCTGAGACTGCCCACTCAAACGACTGGCTCTGAGTGTGCTGGTTAGGTGTAGGATTGCTTTCTAGTGCTGGGGCTGCCCATCCCGGTTTGCTGTGGGGTCTGAGAGTGCTGGGGCTACTAACCCTGGGACTTTCCCAGCTGAGCATGCAGACCCACCCCCACCACGTGTGTGCAGAGGGTGGGTCACTTTGTGAGGCTTGTAGTTTTGTTTTGTTCCCCCCCCCTTCCATGTGCTAGTAACTGTGTCCTGGTTCTGAGTGTGTCTCACTGGGCTCACTCTCACTTGGGATTTGTGAGGAGGCTCTGAGACTGCAGTGAGAAGAGTCCCTGGGGCTGAGTTTGGGGGGTCACCCAGGAACTGGGGGGAAGCTGGCTAACTATAAAAGCACCTTGGCCAAAAGCAGAGGTGGGGGTAAGGTCTTAATTTTCACTTGATTGTCCATCATTGTAAAATAAATTGGGAATTATTTTCTTTGTGCAGATGGTCTCCTCCCCCCTCTCCCCCACAGCCTGTAATTGAATCTTGTGAATTATAAATATCTGTATATGATTTTGGAGGGAAAGGGTTTTTTTTTTTAATTGTAAAATATTTTGTATAATAGAAGGGGAAAAAATTAAACTTGTCAAAATATTGTAGTGTCTGGCTGTGTGTATGTATTGGAGAGGTGTATGAGCCTTCGTATGGGGAAGCTCCTGTGGAATTTGAGAGGATGCTTCGAGGCCCACAGGAAAGGATGTTGGGGTAGGGCATAACTGTAGAGGGTTGCTGCTGCTGTCTGTGTGTCTCCCCCTACCCTGCACCTTCGTGGACATTAAGGCAGTCTAGGCCCCCACCACTTGGGAGTTCTGGTGGCAGACAAAGGCCCCCAATCTGCACAATAGTCAGTGGCAAAGGTGGCCTTAGCTGGGCTCCCCCAGAGAGTCAGGGGAGGTAGCCCAACACCCCCCCCCACTTGAGTACTTTTATCTTGGGGCAGGTGAGTGGATGGGTGGGTTCTTTGGCTGGGTCTGCTGCACTCTTCTGCTATATGCAGAGACCCTGTTGGGGTGGGGTTGGTGGAGCTCATCAGAGTGGTCTTGGTATTAACACCATGTTCAACTGAATGGGGCAGTTTCTACCTCTCAGAGCTGGTGATTCAGGTGCTCCACAGATGTCCCTGCATCAGTTATCCTCAGGCTGTTTTTTCCAACTTTTCTTGCTAACCATGAAGGCTAGAAATTTTTTTAATGGTGAAAGCTGAGCTTTTGCTGTGGTCACAACTCTGGAAGTTGGGACCCTGGGCATCACAGACCTATGCCTATGACCTAATCTGTCCCTGTCTGGCACCCAAATATACTCTTGCTGTCCTGGGCCCCTTCCCCATTTTGGTGGGGGGTGGAGTGGGGGAGAATTGGACTGGGAAGCTTTCTCAGAGCTTGATCAGGAGAGCGGCCATGTGCACAGACCTGTCTCACATAGGTCTTTTCCCTCCCCCTGCATCTTGGTGCCATGTCATCAATGCTCTTGCTGTTGTGGAAGGGAGGGGTGTGATGAGGAAAATCTTAAATATGCTACCAACTTCCATCCCTGCACAGCACATAGCCCTCAGCCCTCATAGCTGTGCCCCTTTGCCCCTACATGGGGTCTTTGCTCTGATATTCCTCGGAGCAGGAGCTGGGGGGGGGGGGCACATTTCATTTTCTAAGAAGTCTGACAGCTGCTTCTGCAGCAAGGGTCTCCCCCTAATCCCAGATCAGCTCATCCAAAGGAAGGGGTTAATCTCTCTAAAATGCCAGGTGCACTGAACTGCAGCTCTTCTGGGCTCGCCAAGTAGCATATGGGTCTGGGGGCAGCAATATTCATACAGCACAGCATAGCCTCTCACCACTCTCATATGTGGCCCCTCTCAATGGGAAATGTAGCAATTGGCTCTCTGTGCTGGGAGCAGCACTGGCCCATGGGCTTCCCAAGCCCTTTCAGCACCAGGCTCGAACCTCCTTACCCTGCTGCACTAAAGGACTGCCTGTGTAACTTCTCCCTGTGGAAAGACCCTGGCTCAGCTCTAAGGCCTAAATATTCAGAAGCATTCACTGCTTTTGGGTGCCTACCAGTGTAGGGTGACCAGATAGCAAGTGTGAAAAATTGGGATGGGGGTGAGGGGTAATATACCTATCTCATAGAACTGGAAGGGACCCTGAAAGGACATCGAGTCCAGCCCCCTGCCTTCACTAGCAGGACCAAGTACTGATTTTGCCCCAGAATCCCTAAGTGGCCCCCTCAAGGATTGAACTCACAACCCTGTGTTTAGCAGGCCAATGCTCAAACCACTGAGCTAGAAGAAAAAGCTCCAAATATAGGGGCTGTTCCTATAAAATCGGGACATCTGGTCACCCTACACCAGTGTGAAACACTTGCGGGTTGAACACCCACATCTTTCCTGGCCTTCAGAAGGAGGGCTAGGCAGGTGTAAACTTCCTGCCTGTTGTTGGAGCTTTCCAGCCTCAGTGCTACATTTCTTCAGCTGCAGTGACACCTAGTGCTGAATCCAGAGCTGTGTACCCTTTGACTCTGTTTTCTTGCTTTCTCAAAGTTCACAGCATATGAAAAGAGCCCAGGAGCCGTGGCCTGCTTGTCTTTGAGTCATAGCTGCGTCGTGACACTCAGGGCCCTAGCTCCAGACAGAGGGATTTCATTCTGTCTCTAACGTGGCAAAGCTGTCGTTGAGCCAAATTTCTAAAGATGAATTTTTATTGGCACTTGTAGCTGAGGCCAAATGGGGCTAGATTCTTTAGTGTCCAAGTTTGAATTTGCAAGTGTCCCCCTGCTATTCCAGTCTTGTGCTCCCCACACAGCTCTGCCAATGCCCCTCAGTCCTGCCCTGCAGCCCCCTGTTATTCCAGTCCTGGGCTCCCCACACAGCTCTGCTGATACTTTCAGGTCAGCATAGTGGCATAACAGTACTGTGTGAGCATTACGAAGCACTGGGTATATTTTCTGACTGCAATACTACGAGCTGTGAAGCAGAAGCTTCCACAACCACCTGCTGTGCACTTGAAGTAGTCCTGGGACTTGCCACCTTCCCTTTCCCTCACTGCAAGCTGAGGTTGGAGACCTGTTTGTACTATTGGTGCTCGGGCTCAGGCCCAATTACTAGGAAAGAAAAGTGGCTGGGAATGAGAAGTTTTCCAGCTGTTTATTACACTCAAGTGATTAGACCTGAGACTCCTAACCCTATCCTGTGGTTCCATTCTTTAAAATGGCCCAAGGGATGGGGCTTCCAGTGAGAGATCCCTCCACCAGCTGCTAGACCTTTCTGACATGAGCAAAAGTTTTCTGAAATCTGGTCTGACACACTGACATTGTTCAGTGTGAGGATACAGTCATGGAATTCCCTTGTCTTGCATGATACCTATTTGTCATGCCCTGGCATCCTCCCACTATCTGTCTTACGTCATGCTGGGGCAAAGCTACTTATGCAGTCTTAGCCTGTCAGACTAGTTATGGTGATGGTATCATGCAGTTTACAGTATTATCAACGCCTAGCCTTCAAAAACCAGGCCCCCAAAAGCATGAGATTAAAAAAAATGCACCATAAGTTCTTTTATTTTGCCTGCTGGTCTCTGAGCCTTTGGTGGACATTCTGTTCCCATTTCAGGCTTTTCCCCGCCACTAGGAGGGCTAGTGACTTTTTTTTTAATGAAAGCTGAGATTCTCCCACAGTCAGGTGGCTCCAGGAGCAAAGGGCTTAAGGAAAATACAGACTGTGAGATGTGTGATAATAGTTAATTTCAATGCTGGTTCAGCCTGGAATCAAGAAGAAGCCAAAAAGGACAGAGGGGCGTGAGTAGAATGGGATGAACTGGGACACAGGTTGTGGAGCTGGCAAATATCTTAAATCTCACATCCCAGAGTTTGTCAAATGTTCTCCATTAAGTAATATTGAAAAGAGTTGGACACAGTTGCTATCAAACCAGTCAAGTGTTCAGATTTCCACGTACAGCCACTTCCCCTCGTTTTAACAGCATTTGAATGTGTTGGTAAACAGTTAACGGTGTTACTTCTGCAGCCATATTAAGAGATTTGAAAATGCTGCATTTGATTCTAACTCAGTTTATATCAGTCCTTAGGCGCTGCTCTGAGCAGCAACGTTACAGAACAGGAGAGAGAGTAAAAGAAATTCCTGCCTCTTTCACCTTCTTTAGACTTGAACCCAGCTCCACTCCTGGTCCAACAAACCAGCCCTGGGCACTCAGCCAGTGAACAGCTGACAGTTCACCAGCTAGAGCAGATGAGCTGGACTGATCTGGGAGCTGTGCTCCTGACAGAGCTTCAGCTATCAGCTCTCTCCCTCTCCCGCCCCAACCTGACAGGAGGCAGGGCAATGGGATAACTAGAACTGAACTGTTTTGGAAGCACAGCTAGCAGCTCAGCTTCTCTGGTAACTTCCAGGCCAATGCTCTGCAGTGTAGTTTCAAAATAAATGGATAACTTCATATTTCAAGTTATGCCCCTAAATATAGTTACATTAGATCAAAGCTTGGGGCCTCTGTTAAATTTGCGTTGGCTATTCTACAAAACGAGGTCAATGTAAGTTGACTTGCATCAACCTACTGCATGTGTCCCTACTCACATTTGTCACTATCTGATGTAAGTGTCCCTGCTACAGTGATGCACTAAAACTAACTCCCTGAACAGCACAGACCTATGGTCGACTTACTGAGAGTGTAGCATGAGTGTAGACACTGCATGAGCTGTGGTAGCCCTAACCATCCTCCAGCAACTGTCCCAAAATGCCCCATTCCCTATGACCGGGACTGCTCTGTTCACAATTGTATCTGCCCCATCCCCTGCCCAGCGGTCACAGAGACTGTAAGCCAATCCCTGAGTATATTTGAAATGCCTGTTCCTGGCAAGCATACCTAGCTGCACTCCTGCCTGGAGCAAACAGGAGGTATTGGATTTCCTGGGCCTGTGGGGAGGCTGTGTAAGCTCAGCTACAGACAAGCTGTAGCAACATGGATCGCTACAAACAGATTGCATGGGGGATGCAGGTAAAGGGGTACCCCAGGGATCAGCAGCAGTGCCGTACAAATGCAAAGGGACTGTGCCAGGGATACCACAAAGCCAGGGAGGCCAACAATCAATCTGAAGCTGAGCTACAGACCTGCTGCTTTTCCAACGAGCTGCATGCCATGCTTGGTGGAGACCCCCCCATCAGCAGCCTGCACACCACTATGGCTAAAACGGAGGAACCCAAGTCAGAGGCCCCTGCCATGAATAGCAATGCGGGGGGGGGGGGGGTGTTTGGAATTCAGCCACATCACGAGCCTGTTCAAGACTCTGCCACACTCTACCCAGTCCTGCCAGCCAAGCATGAACAAGTCTGAAGAAGGGGAAGGGTCCTCCGGTAAGTGTGTGCATTTAAAAATGACACTTGGCCCAGGATTTTCACTGTTACTTGTACTAGAAGAGGTAGTGGTACAGCAAACAGTGGTAGAGTTATCTGCTTTTCATGCTCTGTAGGGCTAGGAAGGGGGGGCGGAGGCTGGTGGAGCACTTTGTTTATGTACATAGACATGTATATATATATAGCTTCCTACTGTATTTTTCCACTGCATGCATCTGATGAAGTGGGTTTCAGCCCATGAACGCTTATACTCAAATAAATTTGTTACTCTCTAAGGCCTTGGCTACACTTACCCGCTAGTTCGGCGGCTGGCAATTGAACTTCTGGGTTCGACTTATCGTGTCTAGTCTGGACGCGATAAGTCGAACCCGGAAGTGTTCACCGTCGACTGCGGTACTCCAGCTCGGCGAGAGGAGTACCGCGGAGTCGACGGGGGAGCCTGCCTGCCGAGTGTGGACCAAGGTAAGTTCGAACTAAGGTACTTCGACTTCAGCTACGTTATTCACGTAGCTGAAGTTGCGTACCTTAGTTCGAATTAGGGGGGTAGTGTAGACTCAGAGGGGTAGCCGTGTTAGTCTGAATCTGTAAAAAGCAACAGAGGGTCCTGTGGCACCTTTGAGACTAACAGAAGTACTGGGAGCATAAGCTTTCGTGGGTAAGAACCTAACTTCTTCAGATGCAAGTACTCCTGTTCTTTTTGCTGATACAGAGTAACAGGCTGCTACTCTGAAATACATCAGCTGTGGTTCTCACAGGTCAGTGTGTATGTGTAGCCACAAGAGACTACATTTGTGCACTGAAACAGTTGTTTGCCAACTTTCCAATTTTAAAGTTTTGTTCCGTTAATTTATGTTAAACGTTTGTATTGCATTGTCTGTTTTTGCACATTGTTTTTCTGCAGTGTTTTTGCCGCTCAATAAAGTTCTATTTTTTAAAACAAAATGATCATTAGTTCACAAGACATATTGCAGAATGCATAGTCATACTCAAAGTACACAATACTACTAACTACATAACTATTGTTTAAATTAGCCTCTGTACCCGATGTAACACTGATTTTTAAAAAAGACTCCAGAGGCAATCCTAGCAATTACAGGCCAGAGCCTGGACTTTAAGACCCTGAGACGTGGTCCCAAATGTATACACCACAATTATACAGCCTTAGGCTAAACCACAGGCCAGCTGCAGGTGTCTAATTGTAATATAGACCTGCACAAAGGTATCTCACAAAAGTGGGTCATTGAGCAACAAAATGGCAGACAAAATTCAATGTTGATAAACGCAACAAAATAATTCCAACTATACATACAAAATTATGGGGTCTAAGTTGGTTATCATCACTCAAAAAAAAAAAAAAGAGATTTTGAAATATTCATAGATAGTTCTCTGAAAATATCTGCACCAGCAGTCAAAAATGCTACTAGAACATTAGGAACCATTAGGAAAAGGGATAGGTAAAACAGAAGATATAATAATGCCCGAGATAATTCAATGGTATGCCCACATCTCAAATACATTGTGCTGTTCTGGTCGCCCTAGCTCAAAAAAAGAGATAGTAGCATGTAAAAAGGTTCAGAGAAAGACAACAAAAAGTATTAGACTGTTCAGCCTGGAAAAGAGATGAGGGGATATGATAAAGGTCTATAAAATCATGAATGATGTGGAGAATGTGAATAAGGAAGTGCTATTTACCCCTTCACTTAACACAAGAATGAGGAGGTCACCTAATGAAATTAATAGGCAGCAGGTTTAAAACAAACATCAAGAAGTGCTTTTTCACGCAATACAGAATCAATTTGTGGAACTCCTTGCTTAGGGATGTTGCAAATGACAGAAGTATAACTGGATTAAAAAAATAGATAAGTTCATAGAGGATAGGTCCAGCAATGGTTATTAAACAAGTTGGTCATGGGATGCAACCCCACATTCTGGGTGTCCCTAAAGCTCTGAATACCAGAAGTTGGGAGTGGATGACATAGGATGAATCACTCAATAATTGCCCTGTTTCCGTCTGAAGCATCTGGCACCAGCCACTGTTGGAGGCAGGATACTGGGCCAGGGGGAACCATAGTCCATTCTTATGTTGTAAATGGAGAGCCCCACAGAAATCATAAGATCAGAAACACACCCATTTTATTTCTGTGTTCAGTAAGCACTACACAATTCCTAACCGTACCCAAAGCTTCAGGACAGTCCAGTACAGAATACTACTGTGGCTAATCATTAACGTGCCCTTTCAGAACTCTGCTCAGCCACAAAGCTCCAAACTGAATTTTTGTAATATCTAGCTGTTAAAAGTCAGGTGATAGCTGTACAGCCTCCGTCCGTCACCCTGATAGCAGCTGTTCCCCCTTTGCCTCACAGGACATATGCAGGACATAGCAAGCAGTTATAACCTTTCGGAAGTTTTTCTCACTGAGCTCTGATCTAGTGAATAAACGTAACCAATGTATCAAAAGCACATTCAACAGTAATTCGGCACCTGCTGAACTGGTAGTTGAATGTATCTTTGGTGCTGTTGAGCTGTCCAGTGTCCAGTTTCATGAGCCAAGGGAACAAGGGGTTGGCTGGGTCCTGCAAAATTACTACTGGCATTTCCTTCTCACCAATGGTAATCTGTTGGGAAAGAAGGACCCTGCTTGAACTTTCTGAACAGGCCTGTGTTCTTAAAGATACTGCATACACCTTCTCTGACCAGCCCAAACTGATGAAAGTAAATTTTCCCTGGTGAGCCAACAATGCTTAACCCTAGAAGAGGGCATTTTTTGTTGATGTACTCCGTGTCAAGGTGGGTTGGTGCCAAAATAAAGAACTGCAGTTTGCAACAAATTCATCCACTATGTCCTTGTAAATGTCACAGTCCTATGTAGAAGGAGATGATTAAATGGCCCTGCACACTTGCATGACAATGGCCCCTGGTGTGGGTTTTCCAATTCCAAAAATCTGGCACTGGAAGTTTCCAGAGTGCAATTGCCACTCGCTTCGCCACTGTTGGTGTAGCTCTCATTCTGGTGTTCCAGATCTGGAGGGCTGAGGTGAGTTCAGCACATAGCTCCAGGAATGTGGCCTTTCATATCTGAAAGTTTTGTTGCCATATAGTTCTTCCCAAACCTACATACAATGCAATCCTTCTAGTCAGTGCTTGTTTCGCCCAGAAGCAGTGCTCCACTGTCAGCAGCTGCTCCGTGAATGCTACGAACAACTTTGAATTGTTTTTTGCTGTGTCCCTCAGCAAACTGTCCTCCAAGAAATCAGCAAGTCCCCTTTTGTTGTGGTACTTCCTGTGGCTCTGTAAATGCAGGAAAACAATTGATCACAGTCCTCTCAATAACCGCCATTTACATTTTTGAAGACTAAATAGGGCCAGTTTCTTTAACCTTTCCCCATCGGCCATGTTTTCTAAACCTTTTATATTTCTGTTATTCGTCTCTGGACACTGTAATTCGGCCACATCTTTCCTAATGCCAAATAGAACAGGACAATTACTTCCTGTATCTTACATATGATACTCCTGTTAATTCAGCCCAAAATTTTATTAGCTCTCTAATGAGAGCTCATGTCATCATTATTGTGAGATCTATGTTTAGGTGATGGTTAAGGAGTTATGTATGTGTGCTGAAAGAGCTGTTCATAAAATATGTTTTAGAGGCAGAGTTGACAAACAATTTCTCTGTCAGACGTAGGATGTTTATTGTCCTGCCTCCGTTCATATGTAAATTAAGAATTGTACAGCCAATACAATGGAAGCCCTATTTTCATATGAAAGTCAAGAGGAAAAACAGGTCATTGGGGGAGGTGAAAGAAACAGGACACCGAGAAGATAGTTTGGAACCAGCACCGAAGGAAGGAGTCTGTCTTTGAGCATCAATGAGTTTAGGAAAAATGAGGAGAAACAAAAAGACATTTTGTCATCCATTTAGGTAGGAAACTCCTTGAAGGCCGTGGGGTGTTCATGAAAACTTGGACACTGGTTCTGATTACTAACCATCACCTCTGCCAAAGAGTGACTCTTTGGGAGATAATCTACTCTATTGAAAATATAACCCTTCTGCCAGGTGGAGCAGGCAGCAACCAGGGCCTGGTACAATATCTGGGGGCGGGGGGAGGGGTTCCTGTTCAACAATACAGCACAGAACCGGCTCACGCCGTCAACTCAGTGACCTGTGGAAATTACACACTACCCCGGGCACCTCTGAGAGGCAATACTTCCTCACTCAAAAGCACAGCATCTAAAAATAAACTTTTAATGAAAGGTGGGAATCACTTGACATTAGGGAAAATGCCACAAGCAGGAGTCATAATCATAAAATTGTGAGTAGGACACCGCCCCCCCCCCCCCCCCCCCCCCCCCCCCCCCGCAGAGTGTGTGCGGCAGTACCTCATGTCGATGTGGTCTACGACCGTTTCATTTTCTATGCCTCGCTCTGCTCTCTCATCACACCCCACTGACAGCGGTTGTCCTGGGTCAGTGAGGACCAAGAATTCAGACGTACAGCTGTGTGAATTCACCTCTCACCCGGGAAGACGACACCTTGTTTGTTCTGCCATCTGAGCACATGGTCAGGCTGGCTGCCCCACCCACTGCAATTCATCACTGCCAGTCACCCTGCCATCCACGTTCGTTTCCAACAGCCAACGTGCTGCTGACTGCCTCAGAAGCCACCATTCTACTTGTTGGTCACCTTTTGCCACCTGGCTCTCTGCAGTGACCTCTGCAGGTCAGTCCATTAAGGTTCCACCCAGTTCTCAGTGCTTTTCAACTCCCATGTCTACACTACGGAATTAATCCGAATTTATATAGTTCGAATTTTGGAAAAAGATTGTATAAAGTCGAATGTATGCGGCCACACTAAGCACATTAATTCGGCGGTGTGCGTCCATGTACCAGGGCTAGCATCGATTTCCGGAGACTCAAAGGTCTGCAGTGAGCCCTCACAGGTCAGATTGGTAATGCGCGTGTGCTTTCTCAGCTTGCGATTCTGGGCCTGCCTGCCCCACCCATCTCCCGGGGTCACTCGGACAGTACCTGGGGCCCAGAGGAGCAGTGCTAAGATCAGGAGATGTCTCCATCTGGTGGCATCATTCTCCTGCGCTGGCTCCTTAATGCTCTGTGCTTTCTTCTCTCTCTACCTCAAGGTAGGGAGCCAGAAGAGCAAATACACTACTCAGCAGGAGAGGAAACTCGATGGTGTTATTTCACAGGAGAGATTTACCAGTTTTCCACCTCGATCCTCGCTGTACTTTCTTACTTGTCACTTTCATGAATGTCCTTGACACTGATGTCTGTGCCCCCCTCTCCTGGATGGCACGTGTCATTAGCCCACCACCACTGAGATCACAGATGTTAGAACAGCTCCATTCCGTTCACTGTGGAATATGGAGCTTGAAGGAAATTGCACGAAGCTATTTTTGGTGGCCTTCATTGGACAGTGCTATTGAAGAGCAGGCAAGAGCTTCTATGTCATGTCACGGTGTGAGGAATGCACCCCAGTGGGCACCCCTCCATCTATGGGCTGGTCCGAAAACCCGTGGCAACGTAGTCACGTGGACTTCGCTGGCCCCCTTGAAGGACGCGTGTTCTTTGGTGGTGGTAGACGCCCCTTCTAAATGGCCAGAAGTCGCTATAATGCAGTCCACTACTGCAGAGAGTACTAGCCAAAAACTTTCGGTCTGCCAAAACAAGTTGTGAGTGACAAGGAACCGCAGTTCGTGTCTCAAGAGTTTCAAAAGTTTAGGAAGGCAAACGAGATACACCACATCGCTTCATCACCTCAGGTGAGACACCAAATCAAGCATCACCAAGAGTCACCTGTTCCTGACTTTTCCCCTCCATTACTACCAGCAGCAGAGAAACCCCACTGCCCGACACACGTTGCTACCCCCATCCTCACCCAATCGCCCTACGAACCCTGAGCCCAGTTTCAAGCCCGCGACCCTTTGGGGGGCAACAGCACCAGAAGTCCGCCGTAATCCACCTAGACACAGAAGGACTCCTCGTCGGCTGGCTCTTTAGCTAGGGCGAACCCATGGTTACGGGGAGGCAGTCTAGCCTCCTTCTCTAGTTTAGTGCTTGTTTTATTTAAGGGACATGGTAATAGAATCTTGTGTTGTATGGCAAGTGATTTAGATTAATAGGGGCTAGCCCAGACAGTTTTGGCTGGCTGTTGGTTAGTTGTGTGGGTGGCAATAAATGACTGCTTCAGGCTTTACAGCACTCTGTATCGCCAGTGATTTCTTCCTAAAACTATTGCCCCCAAGGATATAACACCTTAGACTCACTGCCAAGGTTATTTATTTATTTGCTTTGTTTCTTGTTGCCTTCCAGTTGTGGGTCCCACCTACACAGAGCAGCCACCCTTCTTCACAAATAAAATGTGAAGGTCAGGTCCACAGGGCTACACTTGATTTACAGCAGAGACATGCATAAAGAGAGAAAGCCCGAAACATGCAGACAGAAACTCACAAATGGAAACGCAAGTGGGGAAAGGAAGCCCCGCTCCTTGTAGAATGTATAGGCCCATCTCCTGCACTCCCCCTAAAAGCACAGACAGATGACATCTCACAGCACGGAGCAAACATAATTGGTGGAAACTACTGCTGGGATGTGGAGACATCCTCTCCTCCCTGTGCTGATCAGCTGGGTCGGAGGGATCAGCTGAACAATGCAAGGACTGGGGGTAGGAAAAGTAGGTGCAGAGTCCCTTGTCCAGAAGACACACTCATCTCTGAGACGGAGCGGAAGGGGGTGTCTGGAACTTCTTTCTCCCTTTATCTCCACACACACTAATCTGTCACGTAGGGCATCATCTAAGAGCTCTTTAAATTCACTGTTTTCTGCAAGCTTTCTCAAAGTGGCTACAAATTATACAAACTATTTTGTTTTCTTTCTGGTCTCTTTTGTGGAACCGATATCTTTCAGCAATTACCAGTGGTTTTGGAGATGGGACACCGGGATTTCCACAATGGCACTGTAAGCGTTAGTCTCTGGCTTAAAAGTCTTAGCCCCCTACAACACTTAAGAATAGTGGCACCTTCTTCTCTTGTGTAATGTCATTTGCAATAACAAAATGCTCAAAACGATCAGCATATACATGCCATTGCGCTGTAGTCTCCTCAAAAGATTCCAGTGCCCCTTCAAGTAGAGCCATGGTTTTGTTTCAGTTTGCACAGTCAGGGCAAAGAAGCCAGTTCTCACCCCCTTCCAGCAGCAAAGAAGGATTTTTTTGTTCCTTAACTTCTTCTTTTGTTGCTCGAGCAGCACAGAGATCCCACCCTCGTCACCACGTTGTTATATCCTTGGGGGGGCGGGGGGCAACAGTTCTAGGAAGAAATCACTGGAGACACAGTAAACATTGAAGCAGCCATTTATTGCCACCCACAAAACTGGCTGGGCTAGCCCGAATAATCTAACTCATAGCAACACAAGCTTCTATTACCACAACAACCAAATACACAACATCAGAGCCTGGCTCAACCGACTCAGGCTTGTGGGATTAGTACTATAGGGCTGAAAACTTCACTGCAGATCGTCCCACTCAGCCTGGAACCTGGACTCCAAAATTCATCCAGAGACTGAATATAGACACCGCTCTTTTTAGCCCTGTAGCACAAGCCCCACGAGGTCAAGTTAGTTACCCGTGCTCTGTGACTCGATGTCATGAGGGTTTTTTTGTGTGTGTGTGTGTGTGGGGGGGGTTATGCAGTATAGACATACCCCCCCAGGAAAAAAACAGGTGGTTCGAAGTCTGGGCACTAATTAAGATGAGAGAGCGAGAGCGAGCGAGAGAGAGAGAGAGCGCAACAGAAAGGAAGGAAGAAAACATGAGAGAAAGGATAGAAGAGACAAAGCGAGAATGAAAATTGAAGACGTGGAGATAAAGAGAAAAAAAAAAGAAAACAACACAGTGACCTTCCCGCTGCAAAACACTGCAGTAATCGTATTCTATTCTAGGCTGAGATCCCACTTCCTTATTAATTGCACTTACGACATGCACTGAAGCTCTTACATCTGGGAATTACTAAATAGTTCAAGATCCAACAATCTCTAGTGGAGACCTTCTTCTTACCCACAAAGCCTTCTCTCTGTCCATCCCAGACACTCAAAGATGATGCAACATGGTCTCCAGTGAGCCCCTCACAGGTCAGCTTCGGTTATGCGCGTGTGCTTTCTCAGCTTGCGGTTCTGGGCCTGCCTGCCCCACCCATCTCACGGGGTCACTCGGACTGTACCTGGGGCCCAGAGGAGCAGTGCTAAGATCAGGAGATGTCTTCACCTGGTGGCATCTTTCCCCTGCGCTGGCTCCTCTATGCTCTGTGTTTTCTTCTCTCTCTACCTCAAGGGAGGGAGCCAGAAGAGCAAATACACTACTCAGCAGGAGAGGAAACTCGATGGTGTTATTTCACAGGAGAGATTTACCAGTTTTCCACCTCGATCCTCGCTGTACTTTCTTACTTGTCACTTTCATGAATGTCCTTGACACTGATGTCTGTGCCCCCCTCTCCTGGATGGCACGTGTCATTAGCCCACCACCACTGAGATCACAGATGTTAGAACAGCTCCATTCCGTTCACTGTGGAATATGGAGCTTGAAGGAAATTGCACGAAGCTATTTTTGGTGGCCTTCATTGGACAGTGCTATTGAAGAGCAGGCAAGAGCTTGTATGTCATGTCACGGTGTGAGGAATGCACCCCAGTGGGCACCCCTCCATCTATGGGCCTGGTCCGAAAACCCGTGGCAACGTAGTCACGTGGACTTCGCTGGCCCCCTTGAAGGACGCGTGTTCTTTGGTGGTGGTAGACGCCCCTTCTAAATGGCCAGAAGTCGCTATAATGCAGTCCACTACTGCAGAGAGTACTAGCCAAAAACTTTCGGTCTGCCAAAACAAGTTGTGAGTGACAAGGAACCGCAGTTCGTGTCTCAAGAGTTTCAAAAGTTTAGGAAGGCAAACGAGATACACCACATCGCTTCATCACCTCAGGTGAGACACCAAATCAAGCATCACCAAGAGTCACCTGTTCCTGACTTTTCCCCTCCATTACTCCCAGCAGCAGAGAAACCCCACTGCCCGGCACACGTTGGTACCCCCATCCTCACCCAATCGCCCTACGAACCCTGAGCCCAGTTTCAAGCCCGCGACCCTTTTGGGGGCAACAGCACCAGAAGTCCGCCGTAATCCACCTAGACACAGAAGGACTTCTCGTCGGCTGGCTCTTTAGCTAGGGCGAACCCATGTTTACGGGGAGGCAGTCTAGCCTCCTTCTCTAGTTTAGTGCTTGTTTTATTTAAGGGACATGGTAATAGAATCTTGTGTTGTATGGCAAGTGATTTAGATTAATAGGGGCTAGCTATTGAAGACCAGGCAAGAGCTTGTATGTCATGTCACGGTGTGAGGAATGCACCCCAGTGGGCACCCCTCCATCTATGGGCCTGGCCTGAAAACCCGTGGCACGACATGCACTAAAGCTCTTACATCTGGGAATTACTAAATAGTTCAAGATCCAACAATCTCAAGTGGAGACCTTATTCTTACCCACAAAGCCTTGCTCTTCACTAGTTCTCTCTGTCCATCCCAGAGACCCAAAGGTGATGAAACATGGTCTCCAGTGAGCCCCTCACAGGTCAGCTTCGGTTATGCGCGTGTGCTTTCTCAGCTTGCGATTCTCGGCCTGCCTTCCCCACCCATCTCACGGGGTCACTCGGACAGTACCTGGGGCCAGGAGGAGTAGTGCTAAGATCAGGAGATGTCTCCACCTGGTGGCATCTTTCTCCTGCGCTGGCTCCTCTATGCTCTGTGTTTTCTTCTCTCTCTACTTCAAGGGAGGGAGCCAGAAGAGCAAATATACTACTCAGCAGGAGAGGAAACTCGATGGTGTTATTTCACAGGAGAGATTTACCAGTTTCCACATCTATCCTCACTGAGATCAGCACTTGGATCGAGTACCGCTCCTTCTCGTCATTGAGGTCCAGATCTCGAGATCGGCACCAGCACGACCGTAGATGCTCCCGTCGCTCTTATGGCACCGTGCAGTCAACGGCGACCTCGGCCTTGGCACCCAGCCGCCCGTCCCTAAGCCGCTCCAGGCTCCAAGAGCAGCCTGCACCACTCGGCACCCAAGCCAGGCAAGGGGCGCCATGGCAGGGCCAATGGTGTCAATGGGCACCGTGGCCACAATTGCCAACTCAGGCAATATCCTGCTCGGTAGCCGGGGCATCCCAGAGCCATTCGGTTTCCCCCCTCGACAGAGTCAGAAGTCGACGGGCACCGGCCTGGACTCGGTCTTGGGAGTCGAACCAGCGGCACCCCCGCACGCCCTCTCGCTGGCACCGGAGGAGACCATAGCGGCACCTCCGTCCGTTTTTACAAGAGGACTTTAAAGCTCACCAGGAGCTCCTGTAAAGGATAGCCTCAAATCTCCAACTCCAGGCTGAGGAGATGGAGGAGCCGTCGGACACCCTTTTCAATGTTCTGTCCTCCTTGGCACCAGGCCGTGTGGCCTTACCCCTTCACCAAGGGCCAACATATCGACTGACCTGTGGCAGACCCCAGCTTCCTTGGTGCTAGGGCCGGCTCCAGGCACCAGCCCACCAAGCTTTTGCTTGGGGCGGCACCTGGAGGGGGGCGGCTGGGCGTTCCGGCCCCTGGGGAGAGCGGGGCCACGTCCGGGCTCACTGCCCTCCCCCCGGCGCTCTGGCCACCCTCCCCCCCCCGGCGCCCTCCCCCCCCGGCCGCCGGGGGGGGGGGGGAGAGCGGCGAGCCCTGGCTGGGGCTCGCCGCCCTCCCCCCTGCGCTCTGGCCGCCGGGGGGAGGCTTGCCGCCCTCCTCCCAGGGATCCGGCCGCCCTCCCCACGGGGCTCCGGCCGCCCTCCCCCCCCCCCCCCCCCCGGGGCGGCAAAAAAGCCAGAGCTGGCTCTGCCCGGTGCCCATCGCCAAGAAAGCAGAAAAAAAGTACCTTTTTTCTAAGGGACATGAGTACGTACTCCCTCCCGGCACCTAACTCCCTGGAGGTGGAGTCAGTCAACCATCGGGAACACCACGGCCAGCCTGCACCCACCCCCAAGGACAAAGACGCCAAGAGACTTGATTCTTTTGGCAGGAAAGTTTATTCTTCTGCGAGCTTTCAACTTCGGGTGGCCAATCACCAAGCCCTGTTGAGCTGCTATGATTTTAACTTGTGGGGATCTCTACCGAAGGTTGAGCCCCTTCTCCCAGAGCGGGACAAAAAAGAGTTCAAGGCTCTGGTGGAGGAAGGGGCAGCAGCGGCGAAAGCAGCCCTCCAAGCCACCTCGGACGCGGTGGACACGAAAGCACGTTCTTTGGCATCTACCGTATCCATGTGAAGGGCATCGTGACTTCTCCTGTCTGGTCTGTCTGCAGAGTCAGTCTCACCTTCCCTTCGACAGGAAAGCACTGTTTGGGGACCAAACTGATGTTTGCCTGCAAGGGATGAAAGACTCCCGTACCACCCTGCAAACTCTGGGCCTATATGTCCCTCCAGCAAAGGACAAACCTAGGCCGCAGACCTCCGCTCCCCCCGCTAGGGGTAGATATGAACCCCCTCCTAAGCAACCGAGGGAGCAGAGATGCAGGTCTCAGCGTCAGTTGCACTCAGCCCCGCGACCAGGCCCCTCGAAGGGCAAGAGGCAGGGGAAGAGGCGGTTTTGTCTCTTTGCGGGGTGCCACTGGGCCTGTTGCCACGGACGCCCCCCAGTTAATAAAGTTTGTGTTCTGCAACCGTTTATCTGCGTTCTGAGTGCAGTGGTCCAGTATAATGTCAGACCAGTGGGTCCTCAGCCCGATTTCCAGGGGCTATACGTTGCAGTTCGCCTCACCCTCCCTCCATACCCACCGCCCCGGGAGGACCTCGGGGATGGGGAACATGCCGCCCTCCTAAACCAAGAGGTGGCTCGCCTTCTCAACCTGGGTGCGGTGGAGAGGGTACCGGCGGAATTTCAGGGCAAGGGGTTTTATTCCTGGTACTTCCTGATCCCAAAGGTAAAAGGCGGGCTCCGGCCCATCCTCGACCTGCGGAACCTCAACAGGTTTATGGTCCGCTACAAGTTCCGCATGGTATCCCTGACCTCCAGCATCCCCTCCCTAGACCCGGGGGATTGGTTTGTGTCCCTGGACCTCGAGGATGCGTATTTCCACATCCATATTTTCGAGGGTCACAGTCACTTCCTCCGCTTCCTGGTAGGGTGGGACCATTACCAGTTTGCGGTCCTCCCCTTCGGCCTTTCCACGGCCCCCAGGGTTTTTACCAAATGCATGACAGTGGTGGCAGCCCACCCCCGGAGGAACGGGCTCCAAATTTTCCCTTACGTGGATGATTGGCTCCTCAAGGGCAGCTCTCAGTCCCAGGTGCAGGCCCAGATGCAATTCCTGCTGTCCATGTGCACGGGTCTGGGCCTTGTGGTGAACGAGGCCAAGTCCATGTTGGTACCGGCCCAGCGCTTACACTTCATACGGGCTCTGTTAGCCTCCTTAGAGGCCACAGCCTCTCTTCCCTGGGTCAGATTCAAGACACTCAAAAGTCTCGTAGCCTCAGTCACAACCTTTCCCGTGACGACAGTGTGACGTTGTGCAGTCTATATGGTCTTATAAAAAATATAAGTGAATATAATGTAACTGCAAGGGTGTGCCTTCAACTCCTGGGTCACATGGCAGCATGCACGTCCGTGGTGTGACATGCCAGACTCAGAATGAGACCCCTCCAACTCTGGTTGGCCTCCCAGTATTCCCAGTCCAGGGACAGCCTGGACAAGATAGTCACGATGCCACCCTCCTGAGCAATATGCTAAACGGGATCCCCTTCCGGGACACCCCTCCCTCACTAGACTTGGTGTCGGATGCCTCGGACCTGGGCTGGGGAGCCCATATAGGGGACATTCAAACCCAAGGCAGGTGGTAGGCCTTGGAATTGTCTCTGCACATAAACGTCAGGGAGCTCAGGGCAGTACGCCTGGCGTGCATAGCGTTCAGTTTGCACCTTCGCGGGAAGGCAGTCAGAGTCCTCATGGACAACACGTCCGCGATGTATTACATCAACAGGCAGGGGGACACGTGCTCCTCGGCCCTGTGCCAGGAAGCCCTGGACCTCTGGGAGTTTTGTATAGCCCACGATATCTCCCTACGGGCCTTCCACCTACCCGGTGCATGCAATGTGCGAGCCGATCACCTCGGCATGGTGTTTTCCCACCAATGCGAGTGGTCACTCCACTGGGAGGTCGCCCATCAGCTCTTCCAAGAGTGGGAAGCTCCCGGAGTCGACCTCTTCGCTACCACCCAGAACAGGCGCTGCCCTCAGTTCTGCTACAGGGCAGGGGCAGAAAGGGAGGCAATCTCGGACGCATTCCTCCTCCGGTGGTCAGGACAACTGTTCTGTGCCTTTCCACCCTTCCCCCGGATAGGCAAGGTTCTGTAGAAAGTAAGGGCAGACAGGTAGAAAGTAAGGGCAGACAGGTTGAGGGTTATCCTCATAGCCCCGGATTGGGTCCGTCAACATTGGAGACCCTTCTGCAGCTTTTAGCCCCTCCCCCTCCCCCCCGCGAAGGATGCCGCTTCGTCCGGACCTCCTCTCCCAGGACAGGGGATACCTTTTCCATCCCAACCTGGCCGCGCTCCACCCCGATGCCAACTCTGTCAACATATCTATTCAAGTGACATCATCACAGGACGTAATCACATCAGCCATACCATCAGCGGCTCGTTCACCTGCACATCTACCAATGTGATCTATGCCATCATGTGCCAGCAATGCCCCTCTGCCATGTACATTGGCCAAACAGGACAGTCTCTACGCAAAAGAATTAATGGACACAAATCTGACATCAGGAATCATAATACTCAAAAACCAGTGGGAGAACACTTTAACCTGTCTAGTCATTCAGTGACAGACCTGCGGGTGGCTATATTACAACAGAAAAACTTCAAAAACAGACTCCAACGAGAGACTGCTGAGCTGGAACTGATATGCAAACTAGACACAATCAACTCAGGATCGAATAAGGACTGGGAATGGCTGAGCCATTACAAACATTGAATCTATCTCCCCTTGTAAGTATTCTCACACTTATTATCAAACTGTCTGTACTGGGCTATCTTGATTATCACTTCAAAAGTTTTTTTTCTCTTACTTAATTGGCCTCTCAGAGTTGGTAAGACAACTCCCACCTGTTTATGCTCTCTGTATGTGTGTATATATATCTCCTCAATATATGTTCCATTCTATATGCATCCGAAGAAGTGGGCTGTAGTCCACGAAAGCTTATACTCTAATAAATTTGTTAGTCTCTAAGGTGCCACAAGTACTCCTGTTCTTTAAACTGATAGAAGACACTTTTACATATTCAAAATGTGAGAGGCAGAGTTGGAGGGAGGGAGTGTCTGTACAATATTTCACCGCATTCAGTCTCCTGGCTGGATCAGTAACGTAGCCGTGTACAGGGCCGCCCAGAGGATTCAGGGGGCCTGGGGCAAAGCAATTTTGGGGCCCCCTTCCATAAAAAAAGTTGCAATACTATAGTAACATGTTTTTGGAAATGTAGAAAATAACCAGTGACATACATTCAAAAAATTAATTTGTAATAATTTGAAAATACACTAAATACATTATTTAAAAACATTAAATGCTTTAATGGTATGTATACATTTGCAATTACATAATGGGCTGTTGCTGGGTGATGGTGATGGTTGGGGGGGGTGCCCCACCCCTTACCAAGGCGCTTACCCCCTCTCCTGGAGCCTCAGCGTGCTGCGACCAGGAGCGGCCCCGGACAGCGTTGGAGCCACCGCGCTGCAGTGTGCCAGGGCCGCTCCCGGACGCGGCACGCTGAGACACCGGGGGAAGATGGAGGCGGGGGCAGCCTCTGACATATTCGTGGGGGCCCCTACGGAAAATTGCCCCACTTGGCCCCCCCGTCTGGGCGGCCCTGGCCCTGGCCCTGCAACACTTATATAGGATAGAGAGGAGCTGCGGTGATTAAGCTTTGACAGGCTAGGAATTGGAGGCCTGAACCCGCCCCCTGCTCCGAGGCTGACATGCAGCGTCCCTGTGAGAACAACAAAAACCACCTCTGCCCCCCTCCCACCCCTAGATTAGCGAGCACAGTGGGTGGCTCATCCCACGGAGTCACTGTTCCCCCCCCTCCCTAAACGGGGGTTTTGTACCTGCACGGGGTCTGGTAGTGTCTCCCCCCGCCGGCTTAACCCCGGCTCTCACCCCCCACCACCGATTTTTGCCCTTCAGCCCCTCTTTTGCCGCTAGCTACAGTAGCTTGAACCCCCCAGGCCAGTAAAGTTCTGCCCCCTGCTCAGACCCTGACAGCCCCCCGCTGCGATTTGACCCCCTTAATCCTTTTAAACCCCCCCAAAGAGGAGGCAGCAAATCGTAAGTAGAAGTAAGGGCAGAGAGAGGGCAGTGGCTACAATGAAGGTTACTGGGCATGCTCAGTTCGAGTGAGCATGCTCAGTACACCCAAGGTAGCGAAACAGGACAGCTGTGGTGTCTAAACTTTGACAGGCTAGGAATTGGAGGCCTGTGCCTTTAAGACCCCAGTCCCAGGAACCTGCCCTCTGCTCTGGGGCTGACATGCAGCGTCCTGTGAGCAGAACGAAAACAGCCTCTGCACCCCCTACACCCCTAGATTAGCGAGTACAGTGGGTGGCTCATCCCACGGAGTCACTGTTCCCCTCTCTTCCCCTCCCTAAACAGGGGTTTTGTCCCCGTACGGAGTCTGGCATCGTCTCCCCCCTCCCCCCCCCAGGCTTAACCCCGGCTCCTACCTCCCCACCCCCAATTTTTCCCCTTCAGCCCCTCTTCTGCCGCTACCTGCAGTAGCTTGATCCCCCCCCGGCCAGTAAATTTCTGCCCCCTGCTCAGACCCTGACAGCCCCCCGCTGCGATTTGCCCCCCTTAAGCCTTTTAAACCCCTCCAAAGAGGAGGCAGCAAATGGTAAGTAGAAGTAAGGGCAGAGGCAACAGCGAAGGTTACTGGGCATGCTCAGTTCGGGTAAGCATGCTCAGTACACCCAAAGTAGGGAACTGGGAGCAGGGGTTGTTTGTGTCGTTTCACCGGAGTGATTGCAGTGAATCCACCCGCGCCCGTCGGGCCGAGCGGCGCCCCGGGGGAGCTGGGCAATGGCAGCAGCAGTGGGAGGCTTCGGCGGCAGCAAGAAACTGGTGGAAATCTTCTATGACGTGGTGTCTCCGTATTCCTGGCTTGGATTCGAGGTGTGGGGGGAGAGGCACAGACAGAGAGAAATGCAGGGAGAGGGATGTGGGCAGTAGGGGCTGGGAGGAATAGACTTTAGGCCTGTGGAAGTCCTAGGGAATCCCCGGTGTTTCCTGAGTCTCCGAGCCCCCAGGACCTGCCTTATGTCAGGTGCTTCCCCTCCATGTCATTGCTGAATTTTTCCCTGGCTGGCAGCAGGCTGTAGAAATGGGAGATCATTTCTCCCCTGTCCCCGCGCTCCTCTTCAGCCAGAAGTGTTTATAGTAAGAATAGTTTGGAAGGTCACAGCTCCTACCTGTGTGTACTTGCAGCTGGTCATTTAAAGGGCCTCTGTTGGCCAGCTCTCGCTTAGTTTGTTTCATACAGGATTACATCTATTGTTTTCTTTTATAGAGGTATGTTTGTGTTCTCATACTGACTGTGTTGTGCCTTGCCTGGAACAACTGAAGTTAGTACAATTGGATAAAAGCCAGTGAAGGGTGCTGACTATTCAGTGAAGAAAGTTAGTCATGACTTAAAGAAGATTCATAGAACATCAGGCTTGGAAGGGACCTCAGGAGGTCATCTAGTCCAACTCCCTGCTCAAAGCAGGGCTAATCCCCAGATAGATTTTTGTCCCAGATCCCTAAATGGCCCCCTCAAGGATTGAACTCACAACCCTGGGTGTAGCAGGCCAATGCTCAAACCACTGAGCTATCCCCTCCACTGTTCTACAGTTATTACTGGAGCATAGGTTATGAGCCTGATCTTAATCTTAATTACACATTGCCTTTGGACTAAATTCTGCCCCATGGAATCCCAATGAAATCAATATCGTTTCAGGAACATGAGGAGCTTGGACCTTATGCCTAAAGCTAGCTGGAACATGCTAATATTTTTTTTAATTTGAAACAATTTTCATTCCACACATTTTGAAGAGGAACCAGGTTTGGGGAGTGGGTTGTCTTTGTTGTTTTTGGTTGGTTGAAAATGTTGTACACTTTTTAGTTTGTAAAAAGAACAGGAGTACTTGTGGCACCTTAGAGACTAACAAATTTATTAGAGCATAAGCTTTTGTGGGCTACTGCCCACTTCTTCAGATGCATATAGAGTGGAACATATATTGAGGAGATATATATACACACATACAGAGAGCATGAACAGGTGGGAGTTGTCTTACCAACTCTGAGAGGCCAATGAAGTAAGAGAGAAATTTTTTTTGAAGTGATAATCAAGCTAGCCCAGTACAAACAGTTTGATAAGAAGTGTGAGAATACTTACAAGGGGAGATAGATTCAATGTTTGTAATGGCTCAGCCATTCCCAGTCCTTATTCAATCCTGAGTTGATTGTATCTAGTTTGCATATTAATTCCAGCTCAGCAGTCTGCTCTAATAAATTTGTTAGTCTCTAAGGTGCCACAAGTACTCCTGTTCTTTTTGCGGATACAGATTAACACGGCTGCTACTCTGAAACCTGTTTTTAGTTTGTGTTTTCCCCCATTTCTCTCAACTATTTCCTGTTTCCATTTTGGCCAATGAAAGTGGGAGGAAAAGAGAGGAGAAAGGGGCAAGGAAACTCATGTTAACAACAAAGCCAAAAAATTCTCACTTTTGTCAAAAATTGAAAATTGCAACAAAAAAAAAAATTGCAGTAACTTTCATTTTTTTAAAATGGCCTTTTTTGTCAACATTTCAAATGGAAAATTTCAACCCACTCTATTTGTACAAGACTTACAAGGGTGACTTTAGGGATACACACATTTACATCATACCTGACTAACCTCTGTTTTTTCAGGAATTTCTCAAGACCAATGGTGGTGTTTCCAAAGATCTCAGGATTTTTTTTTTATTCGTGTGCTTTGGGTGGCATGTATGTTGCTACCATGAAAATGCCTTAATTTTGCCTTGGTTTTAATATCAATCTGAGGCTGCAGATAGACTTCACAAGTGGTCCTTCGTGGTTCTACCCTTATGCCATGGCTCCACCCTTATTTCCGTGCCCCATCCCCCCTAGAGGTGGGAGCAAGCTTCATATTTAAGATGCAATGGCAATTCACACCTTTTGAAGCTACTATTTCAAACTCTCTGTATGATGTTATCATTGCATTACATGTGTCTATGAGGGAGAGACAAATTTGTAACTCACAGTTAGACCACGCCTACATTAGCAAGCTTACAGCGGCAAAGCTGTACCAATGCAACTGCACTACAGTAAGTTCAGTTGTGTAGCTGCTCTATGCTGGCGGGAGAGAGCTCTCCTGTCACCATAATAAAATCACTTCCAAGAGCAGCAGTAGCAATGTCGGCTCTCCCGCCAGCATAGCGCTTGTCCACACTGGCAGTTCTGTCAGTGTAACTTATGGTGCTCAGGGGTGATGGTGGTTGTTTTTTTCACAACCCTGTGTGACATAAGTTATACTGACAAAAGTGGTAGTGTAGACATGAAGACCTGAGCTGCCCTGCTGATCCCAGGGTTGATTTCTAATGGTCTCAGACAGATCAGGCTTTATCTGATAGATGTATTTTAGTGCCTAGATCCTGGTTCTGTCAGGCACTGGGCCCCTGGTCCTCATTGCGGGTCTTAGGCGTTGTTTATCCATTATTATTTGTCCCATTGCAGGTGCTTTGCCGGTACCGGCAACACTGGAGCATTGAGTTACGTTTTCGTCCTGCTTTCCTTGGAGGCATAATGAAGGAGACTGGTAGGTGTTCCACTGCTCCTAACCCCCAACAGAGAACATCTGGAACCCGCTGCAGTGTGGGGCTATGAGTGTGGCTTGCACTCGGGCTCTGGCAGGGCACTGCTGTGAGGGAGCTCACCACAGACCCCAAAATGGATGCTATGGGGAATATCACAGACCACTGAGACTCCCTGCTGTCATTAGCCAGGCATTCCTGAAGCCCTGCCATTCTACTCAGAGATCTAAGGCTTTGTCTACACTAGCACTTTTGTTGGTCAGGAAAAAAACACCCCCCCGCCTGACAAGTTTCACCGACAACAGCACTGGTGTGGACAGTGCTATGTTGGCGGGAGTGGCTCTCCCACGGACATAGCTACTGCCGGTCGTTAGGGGTGGTTTAATTATGCTAGTAGGAGAGCTCTGTCATGAGTTCTGTTCTGGCTCTTTTGGAGACTTGATTTGACTGAAATTGCAAAGCACTTCATCTTGCTGTGCCTCAGTTTCTCACTTTTAAAATAGGAATAATGATCATCATAAAGCACTTTATTAAGGAGGGTGAGGAACAGCACTTTATCTGTACCCAAAAGTTTATTTATCTTTAAAAACTGATTTAGCTGGTGCAAACCCCTTTGTGGACATTCTTATTGGTTTAAAACTGGTTATGTCAGTTTAGCACCTGCAAATTTACTGATGCAAGTAAAACTGAAGTAAGCCAGGTTTAAACTGATATAATAGTGTCCTCACACAAAGTTGCAACTGTTTTACTAAATCAATATAAAATTACACTTTTAGTTAGACTAGTTTAAATTTGTGTGTAGACCAGGCCTACATTATAACTAGAATCTTCATCTTGTAATTTCACCTTTTCTGTAAGGTAACCAGCCCCCAGCAATGGTGCCAAAACGTGGGGAATACATGATGAAGGATATAAAGAGGATGGCAAAATATTACCACGTCCCAATGCAGATCCCCAAGGATTTCTTTGGGAGTGTTATCAGAAAAGGTAAGTAGAGGAGGCTGCTTGGTCAGTGAGTTGACCTTTCACCTTAAGGAGATCTGGGTCCAAATCTTACATGACATTGAAGGGGGGGAAAATGAGATTAGATGTTCTCTGCTTCTTCCTCCATTTGTGATTTGTATGAAGTCCGTGCATAGCTTCACATGAGTGGAAATTCCTACTCAGGAAAGGGCTGAGAGTGGAATAGCATAGGAGTTTCTGCAGATCGTGACTGAGGTGCTTTGGCAGAGCTGGGAGGGGGAACAGCTCAGAGTAGGAGGCAAGGAGGTAGGAGGCAAGCCCACAAGCTCTGGCACTGTAATATTTTTCATCACTGAATTACGAGGCACAGATTGTGTTTAAAAATAGCAAATAGTTTTGCAAATAAAAACATTGGGTTCAGATCAGTCCTATTCACAGGGTCATGTTATTTGTGACTGTTCAGACGACTGCCAGAAATTCATGACAATGTTCACAAATGCTGAAAATCTCAAATATTCACACAAACAAGTTATTCAATCAAAAATTAATACAGGAAAGTATGTTCTTCGTTATTTACAGGGTGGATTTGATTTAAATCACTAGTCAGGAAGACTTGATTTAATCATTAATTTTTACATAAAAGTGCATTCTTGTTGGTTGTTATAACCTTGATACATATTCTTCACAACTCAGAGATTGATGTAGGTTTCATTTTTAAAAGGTACACACTATACATTTTAAAGTGATTTGAAAAATTTTCAGATTAGTTTTACAGCTATATCAGAAAATGAATGATTATTTGGTTATTTCATTTACCTTTGGTAAATGAAGCAGATATTTATGAAGTCATTGGGAGGTGAACTATCTCCAATTCAACAGGTTATTCGTTAATATTTGGAGGATTTTCTTGCCATGCTGTACTAGGAGGAGAACATCACCAGACATTTACATTGTTTTATTTAACTAAAACAACATTATGTCTTCTGGATTTTTTTTGTTCTTCAACAGCAAACACATAATATTTTGACAAAACAAGCATATGAATTTTTGAATTTAGTTGAACATTCAAGTTTTTTAATATCAGGTTTGTTTTTGTTAAAATTGTTTTTAACTAAACTAGTTAAATGAAATATTAAAAAAAAAAAACACACAAAAATTAGACTGTCAGCCAGGTCAACATGAGAAACTTAAAATATTGGCTTCTGAAGCTAACTTGGTTGTCTTCACCTTCATTTTCCTGTTTGTTCATAATCTGGAAAAGAAAAACAAGCTTTCCTGCTTTTTCAGGTCCAGAACGTTTTCTCAATTTGGAATGAATTGGTCCAAAGGAAGAAAATATTCTTTCTACACTGGCAGAAGCAGCTACTGCTGTTAAAAATGAGATTATCCCTTCAACAGTCTCAGAATCCAAGTGTTTAAGTGACTTCCACCAGTTCACCAGTGTGACTTTCTTTAAAACATCATTATAAAACATATATTTCTTGAATGGTTCACCCTTGCTCTGCAGTTTTATTATAGTTGGCATTATGGAGGGATGATTGCTGGATGTCCATGTCATAGCCAACTCCTCTTCAGCAGTTTAAGGTTTGACCCTGGGACTGAGTATTGAGAATATTTGCAAGAAAATGAGCTGGAAATAGTGCTTGTCCCAGATTTTTTTTTTTTTTTTTTTTTAATGCTTGTAATTTAACTCGATCATTGCATATTTCTCTTTTTAAGATCTCACTCAGTTCCTTCTAAATTTCAACAGCGTCAGCAATAAAACAGCTATTTCCCTGCATTTTGTTCAAGGCTGCCGAAATAGGCTTCAGGGTACTCAGCATGTGTTCATTTCTCTTAAGCCCAGTGTTGAACTTTGGCTGTGACAGTGCCATCTATTTTTTCACAATTTTGTTCACAAACTGTCATCAAATTAGGCCAGTTCTTGATATAGTGCTCAAAACAGTCTACTACTGAGTTCCAGCCCACATCTTGTGGGAGGAACCAAGCTAACTCTCCCACTTTTTTTTCAGAGCAGCTGCTGCAAAGTGGTTGTTATGGAAGTGTTTTGCAATTTCAACAACATTAGCCTTCATTTCTGGAACACTGAAGTCTTTGGCTAGGAGGTGCATCAAATGAGCACTGCAACTGTATGTTATTAGCTTTGGACTCTCTTCTAAATAATCTCTTATCATCTTGGATACATTTGCAGCATTGTCTGTGACCAAGCTGCGTACTAGACGTCCCCCCCCCCCGCTCCCTCCCTGCTGTTTCTTATAGCTTTTACTGCTACTTCTTGTAAGTATTCTGCTGTGTGTGCATTTCCTGATGTATCAATTGTTTCTGTAAGGAAGACATTCCCTTCTTCTGTTGTCAAACAAGCATGTACAACAGGATCATTGTGGACATTGCTCCATCCATCAAGACTCAGGTTAACAATTTTACCCTCTAGACCTTTTGCGCACTGCTCAATTTCTTTCATACACTTCATCCAGCAATTTGCCTGCGACATCTGCTCTGTTGGGTGGACTGTATCCTGGTCTTAGTGACTGAACCATGTTAATGAAGTGTGGGTTCTCAATCATACGGAAAGAAGAATTTGTAAACAAACTGGGCAATTTTTTCATCAATTACTACTTTTTGTAATCTGCTGGTTCTTATCACAAACTTATCTATGGTTGTTTCTGGATGATGGATTTTTTTTTCTTTTTGCTACAGGTGATATATTGTGGCTATGTGATATACATGATGTGATTGAAACACTATCATTGGCAGATAACTCTGAAACTATAGAAAATGATGGTGATCTTGAAGGTGAATAGTCTTCAGAATCCTGTATGTTGAGGATGGATTCTCCTTAACAAAATAAGTCAATGCAGTTACTTAATTATTACCATACTGCTCATCTAGTATTACTCATTGCATTCACTGACACTCAGTACTACTTTAAAGGTGAAATTGTAAAAGGAAGATCTGCCTATTTCAGCTTTTTTTTTTTTCCACAACTGCATCTAAAATGATAGTACCATAGAGTAACAAGTATATTTTTTTGTTCAAACGTGGAAATTCAAGAATAGTCCAGAAGGAAGGCAGGCTGTTCTTAAGAAAGAAGTCTGAAATAAAAAAGTTTACCAACCTGAAGATCCTGCATGTTCCGACATGTTCCTTTCATCCTCTTCAACGCAGCTTCCTCCTGAGAAGGAATACTTCTCATGATGTTGTTTCATTTAAGCAACTAGGCCTTGCATTTATTTGTTGCACTGTTTGCATTTTGCACACATACCTGTCTTACCCACAGATAGAGGAACTTCATTAAAATATTCCCAAATTGGCTCTCTCTTACAGCCTGCTGCCATTATAGATTTTCCCTTCTAGTGAGAGAACGGTATGGTAGATTTCAAATCAATGAAAGCTACACTCAGAAAGACCTCAAGACCTCTGGAATATGCTGCTCAAACAGTTTCACTTTTGTTTCTACTGCCTGTCCCTCCCTTCTCACATTTATCTCTAAACATATTCTCCTTGTCCAGATCTATTCCGCCCCCAACAATCTTCTATCCATTGAACTTTTTGAAACTTTGTACTTTTAGAGAGAAGTAAGGGAATGACTCTGTGTACACAAATTTGCGGAGAGACAGTAGGGTTGAGGGCTGTTATTTCTCATCTCTATATATTATTTAAAAACATTTTTGCTGTTAACAAGCATGTTATCTCTGGAAACACAAATCCACAGTTTGAGAACTGCAAAAGGAAGCATCTCTGATGGTATCTTCTAGACTGAGCACTGAATCCCATTGGGTAAATAGACAGATTAACCTAAATAATCTATACAGAAGCCCCTGGAACCTCATAAAATTGGGTCCCTAATCCATGAACTATTGGAACTCATTTACATACCTTTTCTTAAACATTACATGAATATATTGTCGCATACTATAGAATTTATAATCCCTATTCCATGATGAGACAATATAGCTCAAAGATATTCTTAAATAAAACTATATTTAGATAAAATGCTTTTTGAGGAAAATCTGATTTAAATAAAAAATCCAATTTCCCCCCCCCCCCCCCCCATAAAAGTCATTGATTTTTATCCACCCTGGCTATTTATTATACTGCTGCTTTAAAAAAGTTTCCATCAAAGCAGAGTGCAGAACCAATTCCATGTGACTTAGGTGACCAACCACACATAACAGAAACAAATTGCAATTGACTGAAGTGAACAGTTCACAACAACCCTCCATAGGCTGAACATTCTTCATCAAGTTTATTGATTATTTAGAAATAGTGAATAGATCAGTGGGAATCAGGATGGGTTCTTGAATGAGTCACTCAACAGAAATGGGTCTGAATTCAAAACAAGTATTACTGGCAATGAATAGTTTGACCTGCACTAATAGGGTTAAGACCCCAAGGACTGGTTCATGGACATCCACGAATATAACTAGTGTTCAAGATATTAATACTGCTACTTCTTAGCACTTGTATGAACTGCACATGGCAGATTTCAAGTTATTAGTGAGCTAGTGCCAAATGTGCAGAGAAGCTGAGCACCCACAATTCTGGTTAAAATCAGTGGAATTGAGGGTGTTGAGCACCTCTGAATATCAGGTCCTACTTGTCTCTAGTTGGGCTTCCAATGTTGGAGGCCCCAGAACTAGAAGCAACTCTTGAAAGTTTGGCCCAGGATGTTTTTGGCCATAACAAACTTAGAGTCCACTCTCCATCTGAGACCAGTGCAGACTGTTCAGCAAGCCATTCCCATAGGTGAATCCCAACTAAGTCCCTTTCCTAGAGAACCCTCTCCCTGTTTAGACCCTGCTGCAGGCTTAAGTAGCTAACTCCCTGGGACAGTCCCAAGGAAATCCCATACAGAAGTAGTCTTCTTATGAACATTGGCAAGAGTTTCATTAATGACCTCTACACCCTGGGGATATTCCCAGAGCAGTGGCAGACTAAAAGCCCTGTCCTGGTGTGACATTAGTGCAGACTTCATTGATTGATGCTGTTCCTATACCTCCTCAATGTGTCTTTCTGTCTTTCACACCAAACCCAGGCAGCCTTTCTGCCATGCGCTTTATCACAGCCGTGGATATGACACAGCCACAGTTCCTGGAGCCTGTGTCCAGAGAGCTCTGGATGCGCATCTGGTTCCGGGTGAGTACTTATGCATATCCCCCGTCCAGCTCCTTTCCCCATCTTCCTGCCCCTCCTCTGCCCTCAGTCAAACATGTAGTAGGAGGATTGAAATCTGTGGTTCAGGGTCCAATCCAAGGAAAGCACTACAGTCCAAGTCAATTTCAGCTTCTTCTGTTCCTTTCAGTGTGTGGCAGCTGCACCAATAGTTAATTCCAGAATCCACATAATCCAGTTCCAGTTTGGGTGAATGGGATCTTTTCCTCTTTCCTGTGGGAAATTCTCCAATGGGATCCCTGCAGGAAGACAGGGTCACTGTGAGAAATTCTCTTTGTAGATTCAGCATCTTGTTCATAAACATTTAATCATTTGATTTCCTCCTCCTCCTCTCACCAGGATGAAGATATCACCCAACCAGAGAGTATATTGGCAGTAAGTTTCTCCCTGTTACTACTGCTTCTATATTCATTTGCTGTGATTTATTGGATGTGGGTCTTAGGGTTACCGTCTATGGAGGCAACTTAAATAATTTTCACTGGCTGTGGATTTTTTAAGGGATCATTTGGAGTTATCAGGAAATTCCCTTAGGGAAAATATGACTCCCATGTCAGTGACTCAATCCCCCAAGTCTGTGGAAATGTGGGGGTAATTTCCCAAGTAACTTTGGTGCATTTTATTGCCAGGCTTATGGTGGATATTTAGGTCACGGTGCCTTCCCTAGCAGGATGCCCCAGAATAGGCAGTGGATACACTATTAATTATATTTTAATTAACAGTAATAAAGCCAGGAGCAATGTTCAAGAGTGAGCTCAGGGAAGGGGATGGGTTTGCTTCTATAAAAGGTTTTTAACTTGAGTTAAAATTTGATTCTGAAGGCAGACTGTGGAGGGGACAGTGGTGGTGTGCCTTTCTTTGAAGTTGCTTTGGAATAGTGTCCATTCTTCTTTTCCTCAGTTCCACTGTCTGCATCCTGCCTCTTCTCCTTGTTAGATCTCTGGCTATAATGCAGAGATAGGCAGAAGGCAGTGTTCAGATTTGAACCACGATTAGTTTTGGGGTTTGTGTTTGAGGCCAAATCAAGGCCACAGTTCCAATTTGATCCCAAACTAGGATCTCATATTCTAGCCCTAGATGGTAGCCAAGTATTAGCCCCCACCTTAATTTTACAAATACTATTATTACTACTACTACTAATTTTATATAGCACTTTTCATCAGTATATCACAAAGCAGAGAGGTTGCACAAGATTATTTTAGGCAGTGTTAGCATGAGAATCCATATCAATGAAAGTCAGGCTATGTCTACACTGCCAAGTTTTTTCACCAAAAGTTATGCCACTTTTATTTAAGCGCTTTCATTAAACCGCTGTTGCATGTCCACACTGTGCTCCTTGTGTCGCCGGAGCACATCCAAACTAGCAGCTCTTGCAAAGACGAGAGCAGTGCACCGTGGGTAGCTATCCCACTGTGCAAATGGCTGGGTGCTTTGGGAAGGGTTTGCAGTGCCTCATGGTGCAGGTACAGTGTCACATGATGCAGGTTTCTTAAGCCCATTATTCCATAGGCATCCTAATAGGTTGCCAGTCACTTTTCAACTGAAGTGTGGAGGGTAGGGAGGTGTGTGTGTGTGTGTGTGGGGGGGGAGACAGTGTGTGTTGGGGCAGAGTGAGTGTATCCGCATGCTGTCTCATAAATTCAGACAGCCGCCAGAAGCAACCAGTCCTGGGGGAGGGCGAAACCCAACATCAGCCCCGCCTCCCGCTCTGCGACACACAGAGACACACCCAACCGTGCCTGCCTGCCTCTGTGTTTAGTGTGGGAGACAGCAGGAGCATTCCATGTTAATGATTTGCTCTTTGTTTCCCTGGAGCAGAGCAGCACAGCGTGCTGGTTGTCAGAATGGAGCTTTGAAAGGGGAGGGGTGCATGCCTGCAGGGCTACTGAGTTCTAAACAATGAGCAGAGCAGTTACTTCAGGCATTGTGGGACACCTCCGGAGGCCAATTACAGGGATAAAAGCAAGCAAAGTGTTTACACTGGCACTTCGGCAATAAAACCTTTGCGCAAAAAGCCTCATCACTCTCATCTAAGGGCAGGTCTTCACTACGGGGGGGGGAGGGTCGATTTAAGATACGCAAATTCAGCTACGCGAATAGCGTAGCTGAATTCGACCTATCGGAGCCAACTTACCCCGCTGTGAGGACGGCGGCAAAATCGACCTCCGCAGCTCCCCGTCGACGGCGCTTACTCCCACCTCCGCTGGTGGAGTAAGACCGTCGATTCGGGGATCGATTGTCGCGTCCCGACGAGACGTGATAATTCGATCCCCGAGAGATCGATTTCTACCCGCCGATTCAGGCGGGTAGTGTAGACCCAGCCTAGGTGGTTTTATTGAAGTGCTGCAACTGAGTTTTGTCTCAAAAAGTGGCTTTGCAGTATGTACACCTCTGTTGTTTCATCGCCAAAAGCTGCCTTTTGGTCAAAAACTTGGCAATGCAGACCAGCCCTTAGCCACGCAGTCACACTACCTTTCAGAATAAATATTCTAGGTATATGTTCTTTGGCTTGTCCTGTCTGTAATCCCTCTGACCCTCCTCCCCTCTTAGACCAGAGCCAGAACTCAGAACCTCAGCTCTCCAATAGTCTACTTCCTAGCAAATGTGAATCCACTGGGAAAAGATGTGTCAAGGTCCCTCTTAGGCCTGGTCTACATTGGGGGAGGGGGGGGGTGTCGATCTAAGATATGCAACTTCAGCTATGCGAATAGTGTAGCTGAAGTCGACATATCTTAGATCGAATTAAAATTACTTACTTCGTGTCCTCGTGGTGCTGGATCAATGGCCGCGGCTCCCCCGTTGACTTTGCTTCCACCTCTCGCACTGCTGGAGTTCAGCAATTGACGGGAGAGCGATCAGGGATCGATTTATCGTGTCTACACTACACGCAATAAATCAATCCCCGATGGATCAATCGCTACCTGCCAATCCAGCGGGTAGTGTAGACGTACCCTCAGTGGCTGGACCACATAGTAGTTAGCAGTTACTCCTGTAGCTCAAGCGGTAAAGCTATGTGCTGTTGAACTGAGGCTTTAACTATGTGAGAAAGTTGCACCAGTTAAATATAAGGTGTGAATTTAAAATAAAGTAGCTAAATTGGAGCAAACCCCTGTCTAGACACTTATTTTTGGTTTAGCATTAATTGATTGGGAACAGGTTTAAGCGATTCTCAGAATGAAATAAGTGTCCCCAGATCGGGGAGTTGCACCAGTTTTACTACATTTGGTTTACAAACCAATTTACATTCAACTGGTGCAGCTTATTTGTATAGACAAGACCTGAATGTCCAGGTTCAACCCTGCTGATGGTCCATTTTATGGACTTTTTGGTTACATGTGAGAATTTGTTCTTTTCTTTTTTTTAAAATGGGGTTCTTTCATTGACACAGCGAGATTTTATAGTAAAGATCTTTATAATCTGTACATTATGGTGTGACACAGTAAGATACGTGTGTCCCACATTTGGGCCCTATGTCTCACATTTTGATTGTTGGCATCACACAGTGGCAGATTTGAAGGTTGAGAAGTTCAACAAGGGATGAAGAGCCTCTTTTTATCTCCAATAAAGTAGAACACGCGCTGCCCTTCTGTACCAACATTCCAGTTCTGAAGATCACCCACCAACTTCCAGTTAGGCTTACTGAGTTTGGTCTCTGTCATGCAGTGTCACTCCTTGTTCCTCTATTGCTGTGTTTGGCAGACTCCTTCCAATACTGTTTAGACACTTTAATACATTAATACTCTTCATCTTCTATTCCACTACAGCACTTCATCTGTCTTAGTTCATATGTTGAAAGAGTTAACTTGAACTAAGCATAAACTCCCTTTCCCCCTTTTGCTAGCTAATTGAAAGCCCACCTAACAAGAGCTGCATATTTTGAGCCTGGGAGGTGATATCCCTTCAGCTTCATATTCAGAAGTCACTCAGAATAGGTGATATAACCAGGCAATGGGAGAAAGAAGGCCAGACTGTCCTGCCAGAGAAATGTCCTAGGAGGAGTATTTTGTTATCGTTTGACAACAGACCTTCAAGCAATGAAGCTGCATGTAATTATTATGTAACTATCATGATAACAGTGGCTGTTCTTATTTTCTGTCTGTCTGTCTCCTCAGGCTGCTGAGGAGGCTGGGCTACCCTCAGCACTGGCCCAGAAGCTACTGGCAATGACCTCGACCCCTGAGGTGAAGAATCGTCTGAAGGAGACAACAGAGGAGGCACTGAAATATGGGGTGAGATGCTCCCATTGCCACGTGGGGTTAGAGCTGTGTGTTCCTTTCCCAGCAGTGATATTGTGGGTCAAGGCAGGATGAAAGGGTAGATCAGTATACACAAGGATCCCATTGCTCTCAGACTTTTTTGTATTTTAAACACATCTTGCAAGCCAGCTCAATACCCTAAGTATTAGTACAGGAAACTATCTTTTGGGATAGCCAGGTCTGATTCCTGGCACATTCCAAGGGAGGTGTCAGAGGACCAGTGTGCCAGAGACCAGAGCTAGTGCCTGGGGTCACTGCTCTCCACTACCATGCATGAAGCCCTGGTTCGATTCTGATTCCTTTTCGCTCAGTCCCATAGGATGACAGGGTCATAAGAGTTCTGCAGAATCCAGGCTTGGTGCATGGGACCCAGATTTGAGATAGAGAAAGAAGAAAAGGGAAAGGGAAAAAGAAAGTGAGAGTGCGAGGGAGAAAGAAAAGTGATACAGTTGTTCTTTGTAAAAGTTTCTCTTAGAACTGGTCTTGTGCTTATTCGTCTCTTTGTGACTCTCCCTGTTTTGTCTCTCTGGGGGCATTAGGCATTTGGAATGCCAGCAGTTGTGGCCCATGTTAATGGTGAAGCTCACCTCTTCTTTGGCTCTGATCGTTTAGAGCTACTGGGCAATGTTATAGGTGAGTGTTTCTAGTAACGTTTTCTTCTATTTTTTCTCCCTGGTAATTATCCATCTGCTCTAATGGGATGTGTAATGTGACAAACAAATTAACACTCTGGGGGTATGTCTACATCTACAGTTAAAAACCTGTGGCTGGCATGTGCCAGCTGGCTCAGGCTAAGGGACTGTTTAATTACAGTGTAGACATTCGGGCTCGGACTAGGAACCTGCAAAGGGGGAGATCCCAGACCTTGGGCTGTAGCCTAAGCCCAAGCCCAAATGTCTGCACCACAATTAAACTGTGCTTAACCTGAGCCCTAGTCAGGTGGCATAGGTCAGCCGTGAATGTCTAATTGCAGTGTAGACATATTCAAAGACTCAGAAACTCCTTCCCTCTTGGGCCAGGGGAAGGGAGAGCTATATCTTTGTATCATCTGCACGTTACCAATTATTTTACACTTTCTTCCAGATCATTGATCAAAATATTAAATCGTATTAGACCAAGAACTGATCCCTGAAGGAGCCCAGTGAAGGCACCCCAAGTACTTAAGTCTGTTAGTAACTACATGTTGAAACCTGTCAGTTACCCAGCTTTTAACCCATTGAGCCATATTGATTTTGAATAGCACTCATGTTTGAATCAGAATATCAGGTGGTATTAATTCAAATGTCTTGCATCTCCACAGAGTTACCTTTATCTACCAGACTTGAAATCATTTCAAAGAATTATATAAAATTTGTTTGACAGGATGCTCCATTATTTTTGCCTGGGCTTTGTTAGGCTGACTAGCCCTTAATTATCCAGGTCATCCTATTTACCCTTTTTAAGTATTGGTTTGATAGTGGCTTTCTTCCATTTCTGTCCCTTTCTAGTTTTCCTAGGGTTCTTAAAAATTAATGTCAGTGGACCAAAGAGCGCCTTGATAAGCTCTTATAAAACTCTTGGTTGCAAATCATCCAGATCAGCTGATTTTACGTTTCACATTAGTAGAAGTTGTGTAACATCCTCCTTAGTTACCACTGTAAAAGAAGGCATGCTTGTCTGATTAACTCCACTTCGGTGGCAAATGCTCCTTTCCCCCATGCCAGCCCCCTCCCCGGTGATGAGGTTACATGTTGAGCTCTCTCTCTGCTGGCAGAATGTCTGGAGACTGACAACCAGATGCTCAGCTGCTGTAAATGGTGCAGCTACACACTATGGGGTAAATCCCCAGCTAAAGATCCAGCCTTTTATTAAAAATAAATAAATAGAAGCCTTCCCAGTCACCTGATGTCCTGTTTTAAGACTGTCGGAATCTCAGAGGTGCCATTCTTACACGACTGTAGCTGATTAATGCGGAATTTTGAAAACTAATTGTAGGTGCTGGACAGTAAATTGCAACTAACTAAGTCAAGCAAAGTTTATTTTTTGGTATGAAGTGGGAAAAAAATTGAGCTCAGGTGCGACCCTGTATTTATTGGGTGTAATAGCTGTCCAACTCATTTCAAATCTGACAGAAAAATATACCTCAATCCTAGACCTATCCTAGTAAAGGGAAATCAGCCTAAAACTTGTTTATGGATTTTAGCAAGGAGAAAGAGAACAAATTCAGGATTACAATGGAGACCTACTACTACCAGGACTTCATAATCCTACTATAACTAAGCTGAGAGGGGTTCTAGTTACATTTCCATAGCAGACAGTCCAGCTGGATGTGTATTCTGCTTAGCTTATAGTTTTGTGATTTCTTTTAAAATTTTTGTTCTAAAATAACTTTGATTTTAATTAAGAGAACTGGCATAGGTTGTGGTGACTGTTAAAAACAGCATTACCCACTGTTTGATGAGCCAGAAAAAAGGAAACTGAATTTCAACCTCAGATTTGGCAGTGTTTGGGGAGTGGCGTGTCAGTCATGGGAAATGAGTTCATGATCCCTTTTCGACCTAGCCCTGTGAGGAAACTGGCTAAGGAATGCCAGGCTTGATTACAGGCTCCATAGCTCATCCTTAACCCCCAGATCTGTGAGCAGATTTTAAAATTCAAGCTAATCTTTGGTGCTGGGCAGTACATCTCAGCTAGCAGAGTCCAGTAGTCTAGATGTGAAAAGCTCTGTGTCCCATTAATTATATTCCCATTTCAGCACAATTACCCATTCCATGAGGGGGAAGGGCAGCCTTACCCTGCAACCCACCCCCAGTATCAGGATTTAATTTGTTAGCTTTTCTTACAGGAGAGAAATGGCTGGGACCAGTTCCTGCAGCTTCAAAACCCAGGATGTGAGAAATTCAGCTGCACTATGAAACAAGAAGAAAATAAGTGACTAAAATGTGAATGAAGCAGTAACGTCCATGCCTGAGAAGTGGCATCTAGGGTCCCAGAGGGGATGGGAGGAGAGCAGTGATGTTCCCCTGGAATCCTCTGTCAGGACTCCAGTTCTACTCCAGTCCCCGTGATAGACTGAGACTGATTTTTTCACTTTTTTCACAATACAGATAGATTTTTTTCCAGGCAGGATGGGGACGTGGTGACACTTTGGTGAGTGAAATGTTAATACAGGGTCATGGGCAATGGCAGAGCTCTGGCTGGCTGATAAGGGTGATTGAAATCTTGTCTCACTTGTGGTCTGCAGTCTGGAAGCGCGCTACTGAGAATGACTGAATTTGTTTCACCCTGTGAAGTGTAAATGCTTGTCAGGTTTTTTGTCTCCGTCTACCCAAAGTGGGCAGTATTTGGTGATCAGTGGGAACTGCTAAGGGAACTACAGCTGTAAGTTTTTTATATATGCAAAAACTCCTGCCCTGGCTACAGGAAATTGTTTTCAGGCTGAGAGCTCAGAGCAGGGTCTGAGTCCTGTCTGTGTCAGTGCCTTGCAGCTCAGCCCATATTGCCAGTCCCCTCATTATCCCTGCATTGCCCTGCACTTTGAATGCCTCTTTGGTTGTCGTATAATGTAATTCTCTCTCTCATATTATCTGAATCCTGCACTTGGAATAAATTTAATCTGATTGTTAGCCTGGACATTTTGCATTGTGGGGACACACTGGCTGATTATCTCCCCCCCCCCCCCCCCCAGTGCAATTTATTCTACTCTGAAAAATGACATTTGAGCTAGATCCCTGCAGCCTAGTGGAATTCTCAGCCCCGAGTTAGGTGCCCGTACAATGCACAAAATACGTAGGTGCCTCACAAAATAAGAAACAAATACAGCAATATATCAGAACAGACCGATATCTCAAGCGGCACAGTGACTTGTCTGTCTCAGACCCTTGGGCCATTTAACTTGGAATTCTGCCTGAACAGTACCCCAGTAGCTGGTATAAACAAACACAAAGCTAGCCTATTGTCCCATGTTGTACCTGTGTGTGTGAGGGGGAGAGAAAAGCAGGGACTGAAGACTGACATTATTTCTATTACTTTCCCAGATAATACAGTCACCCCCAGTTGGGGCTAAGCTGGAAGAAGCCTTGATAGGTGAGGCTGTGCTTGTGCTGAAGTAAGAGCTGTGCTAGTGTCTTGGCTGGCAGAGAGAACTCCTAGCAGCTTGGTTAGGGAGATATGTTAAATATCTCAACTCTAGGAGTCACCACCTCCTTGGCTGAACATGTTTGGGCTAGGAGACAGCTCTCCCTGGCATGAGTGTGACTTGTCTGGGGCCAGAACTGCCTGGGTGACTGATTTTTCGATCTCCTGGGCAATCTGGGGGATGGGACACATACCAGGGTTGGGGAAAGACTGTTGCTTTGGAATTGGGGACTAGCACTGTGAGAAGTCACCTTCCGTGGGTGGAGCAAGCTCTCGTTCTCTCCTCCTTTCTCACCTCTCCCCCCTCCCCCCCCCCCCCCAATGACGACAAAATAAACACTGGCCTAGCATCATGAGTATTTCTAGAGGACTGTAGAGTGAAGATGAGCGCAACAGCCTCACAGCGCCCAGGGTCGGTTGGTCATAATCTCCTTTTATTGCAAGCCAAGATGCCACACAGACACCACAAGCATGGAGCGAGGGTCAGAGATTCACATTTACACATCCTTCTACTGCAGGGTGCAGAGAGAGAAAAGGGAGACGATACAGAGGGAAAATGAAATCCTCAAGGACAAGGCTGCGGAACTCATCAGTTACCGTAAAAAGAATGACTCCTAACGGGACAGTGTTTCCTACACTAAGTTTGCAGTGTGATGAAAGATGGGGGAAGGAGAGACCTTCATGTACACACATTCTGAGGAGACAGGCATAGCCCTCAATGGGTTCAGGGCCTGGGCCTCTCTTTAATGACAGGGTTACAGTAATGCCCTTGGAGGTCAATGGCAAATTCCATGTCAATTCATAGGGCAGAAATCGTGAACTGGATTTCTCTGCCTCCTCAAGAATGGACTCTTAAGTGCTGCCTTCCCAAGAAGAGAAGACCATGAACAGGCTATCTGAACCCTTCTGCACTGGACTCAATGGGGAAAGTTTTATACCAGGAATAAAAACAAACTGGAAGTGCTCCCTTTTCACTCTCTCTCCTCCACTGGATTGTATGGAAATCCCCTAGTGGAATAGCTTGTTCCTGGCCCTAGAGATGGCTGAGCTGGAATGATATACTTGAATGAATTAATGCCACATTTGGTTTTGTGGTTGGTTTTCTGGTTGCTTTTGACACAACCATCACTGGAGGAAGCAGAAGGGCCAGCAGTCTTGGGAATCCAGCTTTTCTCCTCTGAATCTCTAAGGTAAGGAGTAGCCAGGCCCTTCACTTCAGCAGCAAGTCCTGAGAGAGAGACAATCAAACACATAGTAAAAGCAAGTTCCCCTCACCCAAATCTTACAGCTACCACTCTTCTGAAGGGACCATCTGGCCTCACTTGCTCTGTCTACTCCTCAACCTGACCACCTCCCTCCACCCAGAGCTGATCCCTGCCCTAAAGATCTTCGTCTAAGTAATGTTTCGTTTAGACATTTTCAAAATAAAATATTTAGATATTTCAATTCTAAATGACTTTGTGCTGACGTATACTTCAACTTTATTTTTAAAAATTGACAAACATTAAAAAAACTCAAAAGCCAGATGAAATGGTTTGTTGAACACGAAACAATATTTTTTCTGACTTTTCAGAAGGGCCAGCAAACTGAAAATCAGGTATTTGCTCTAAATGCACTGTACTTCCTTCCTTATGGGTGTTTCCTCTGCTTCCCCATCTTCCCCATGGTTCTATTGCTAAGTCTGCAGTCCCTGGGGGGAGTGTGTCACAGTCTGACATCCACATCACCCATGGGGCACTGTGCTACTTCGCTGTCAAGTCAGAGAGAGGAAGTTTGTCACCTGGATAACTCACTCACCAAGACATTAACAAAACCAGAGAAACTGCTCCCACTGCATCTCAGAACCCCTAGAGACCCTGCTGCTCAGAGTGCTCCCTCTAGCCCTGCCACCACTCACCCCATTATAACTTTGTCTAGTAGCTCATAGTCACATTATGCCTATCTGAATAAGCTGTAACACTGCCACAGAGAAGCACATTCCACCAATGGACAGACATGGAGACAGACACAAAACTAGCCGGTGAGCAAGAGATGGTTCAGCAAAATAAAACCCTGGGAACCACGGAGCATGTCTGAGCAAAGTGGGAAACTTAAAGAGCATTTGGGGGGGGAAGGGGACAGCGCTAAGAAGGGGCCAGAGTCCGATGAGGCAGGGAGAGGTGGTTGGGGAAGGTTATGTTGTTGAGTGGGGTGCAAAGAAGTTCCCAGAAAAGGGGGCTCAGCTAGATGTGTAGGGGCACAGGGAGTTGGCCATGGAAGGGGTGGGAACCACTAGGATGTTGCTTCACTGTGACTCTGCCTCGTGGAGGGGTGGGGATGGGGAAAAGGCCCCTTCTCATCCTTCACAGTTCAGCCACCTGTCTCCAACCCTCCATCCATGTGGGCAGGGGACTGGACTCGATGACCTCTCGAGGTCCCTTCCCGTCCTAGAATCTATGAATCCAGGGGCATGAAGGCTCTTAGTGTGTCAGTTACCTGTACATTACCCAGCATGCACCGTGACACCCCTCCAGCGATGACATCACACACAACACAAAATGGAGGCCTGTAGAACAAGGAAATGGCAGTTCTTTAACCTTCCCTGAAGCATTGTCCCCATGCACCCTGAGCATACAAAGCCCCCTGCACTAAGCCCATCTCCTCCCTGCCCCATCATCATCTGGGTGTTGGTGAGGATGGAAGCACATGGAGGCCTGCACATACCGGGCTGTAACGCTGAGCATCTGCCTTGTTGCCTTTCCCCTTCTCCATGGAGCTTGCAGTGTTGCTAGAAGGGAGCAGTCGGGTTACTAGAAGAGAGCCAAGCACACAAGAAAATGAGCTCTTCCAGGAATGGGAAAAGCAGTTCTGTCACCCCAATCTGTGATCCATAATCTGTCTCAACCCTTTAGCCATCACCCCCAGCTGTCTGATCCCTACAACCTCTTGCATTGTCTGGTACGTTTGCCTGCATGTGGCAAAGCTGCTCTCAAACAGTTCTTAATTTGATCCAGGGCTTGCTAGGGTTGAACTCCGGCACCTCTAAGCTTGACAGTTCATATCCCCAGCAACTGTGAGGTTGCTGTGTCAGTTATGAAAGTATAAACATTGCTTGAGCCCTGGCACTTTTCATTACAAATTAAGCACTGTCTCCAACTACTCCAAATGTGCATAGTTCTGTCCCCTCATTTCAACCCCACTACCCCTGTGTCTCTGTCTACTATTACACACAGAAAACTATTTTAAAAGAACATTGTTAAAGTTGTAAAGTCAAGCACCTGAAAGTGAGGAAATGCTAGAATTAAGGCTGCCTGTGCAGCCTTAGTTCAGCCTCCTAGCGCATATGCATAATTATTTAATTACATATTATTTTTTCCACAGGACCCTTGCCTCTTTCAGTACACAGGACGGACAGTGCTCAGTTAATGTTTTGTTTTCTCTGTGTTGTTCAGTGTGTGGCCCCAGGGCTTATTTACTGCTCACTACTCAAACACTGTTCTGAATTCAAAATTATTAATTTCTTCAGGGGCTTTTCTATGGTGTTCTTCACTACAGTACCTGAGTGCTTCACAGACTTTAATCAATTTATCTTTATGACACCCATGTGAGGTTGTGGGGTGATATTAGCCCCATTTTAGATACTGGGAACTGAGGCACAAAGAGAATAGTCAGAATTGTCCATTAATTTTGGCAGCCCAATTTGAGACTCTTAGCATTATATAGCAGTTCATATGTTCAAAGCACAGCTCTTATAGATTTTAGCCCTTCTGCAAATCAGACCCCAGGATCTCACACTGGGCACCTAGAAAATGAGGAACACACAATCAGTGACCACCTGGGAAAAGTTTGGTTTAAGTGACTTGCCCAGTGTGGGGGAATAGGCCTGGCTGGCCTCCCTTGCACCGATCAGAACATCGGCGAAGACTCGTCATATAGGCCCGCCCTGCAGGTCACAAGCCTGAACTAGGCTAAGTGACACAGCCTCCTGCCAAACTCGGTCAAGGGTCATGACCGAGGGGGTGGGGGTGGGGGTGGGGCAAGGAGGGAAATAATAAAAAGCCACAGCAGCAGCACTAATGAAATATGTTCATGGCTGATGAAATAGAATAACCGCTTGTGTGAAGCAATAGGTAACTTTAGCTGAATGCAAACTAACTAAATGCAGCTTCTCCTTTGGGTGCTCTGTAACACCCCTCCCCCCGAATTTCTAGCTAAATGCAAACTTCTCCTGTGAGCACCCTCTAATTCCAGCTAAATGCAAAACTAGCCAATTAGATACCTTCTTTGAGCGTCCTGTCAACCCCTGACCGTAACACCCCGGAAGGTACTATGCACCCTGCCGAGAATATACCCCGAATGAATGCCAAGTCCTGACCAGAATCGGAAACCACCAAAAGCCCTCCACCTAATATGCACCCAATTCTCGGAAAATAATAAGAAAGGTGCCGGGAAAGGGAGCACCCTAACTCTTTATTTTTCGTAAATGACATGTAACTTGTAATATGTTTGCGGTTTGTAAGAATAAAAAGGAGCCTGCGAGCTCTGCTCAGGGGTGTAGTTTCCAACTGCAACCCCCAACGCGTTGGTATGTATTGCAATAAACTGGCCTCAGGCTTGAGTCTGTGAACTAAAATCAATGCGTTGGTGACTTTTTCCACGACATCAGTATGAAATAGGACAATAATTCCTATAGCATAGCTTTAAAAAAAAATACAATCTTGGTTTAAAGATTGCCAGTGACGGAGACTCTACTACAACCTTTGGGAAATTGTTCCCATGGTTAATGTTAAAGATTTATGCCTTATTTCCAGTCTGAATTTGTCTAGCTAAAACATCCAGGCATTGGAGCATATTATACCTGTGTCTGCTAGATTGAAGAGCTTATTATTAAATATACAAAAAGTAATTTTCCCTCTGCTGATATTCACAACTTCTTGTCAACGGTTGGAAATGGGCCACCTTGATTGCATTGGCCTTGTTAGCACTACAAAAATAATTTCCCCTCCCTTTTCAGAGTAACAGCCGTGTTAGTCTGTATCCGCAAAAAGAAGAACAGGAGTACTTGTGGCACCTTAGAGACTAACAAATTTATTAGAGCATAAGCTTTCGTGGACTACAGCCCACTTCTTCGGATGCATATAGAATGGAACATATATTGAGGAGATATATATACACACAGACAGAGAGCATAAACAGGTGGGAGTTGTCTTACCAACTCTGAGAGGCCAATTAATTAAGAGAAAAAAAACTTCTGAAGTGATAATCAAGCTAGCCCAGTACAGACAGTTTGATAATAAGTGTGAGAATACTTACAAGGGGAGATAGATTCAATGTTTGTAATGGCTCAGCCATTCCCAGTCCTTATTCAAACCGGAGTTGATTGTGTCTAGTTTGCATATCAATTCTAGCTCAGCAGTCTCTCTTTGGAGTCTGTTTTTGAAGTTTTTCTGTTGTAATATAGCCACCCGCAGGTCTGTCACTGAATGACCAGACAGGTTAAAGTGTTCTCCCACTGGTTTTTGAGTATTATGATTCCTGATGTCAGATTTGTGTCCATTAATTCTTTTGCGTAGAGACTGTCCGGTTTGGCCAATGTACATGGCAGAGGGGCATTGCTGGCACATGATGGCATATATCACATTGGTAGATGTGCAAGTGAACGAGCCCCTGATGGTATGGCTGATGTGATTAGGTCCTATGATGATGTCACTTGAATAGATATGTGGACAGAGTTGGCATCGGGGTTTGTTACAAGGATAGGTTCCTGGGTTAGTGGTTTTGTTCAGTGATGTGTGGTTGCTGGTGAGTATTTGCTTTAGGTTGGGGGGTTGTCTGTAAGCGAGGACAGGTCTGTCTCCCAAGATCTGTGAGAGTAAAGGATCATCTTTCAGGATAGGTTGTAGATCTCTGATGATGCGCTGGAGAGGTTTTAGTTGGGGGCTGAAGGTGACAGCTAGTGGTGTTCTGTTATTTTCTTTGTTGGGCCTGTCTTGTAGGAGGTGACTTCTGGGTACTTGTCTGGCTCTGTCAATCTGTTTTTTCACTTCAGCAGGTGGGTATTGTAGTTTTACGAATGCTTGATAGAGATCTTGTAGGTGCTTGTCTCTATCCGAGGGATTGGAGCAAATGCGGTTATATCTTAGAGCTTGGCTGTAGACAATGGATCGTGTGGTGTGTCCTGGATGGAAGCTGGAGGCATGTAGGTAAGTGTAGCGGTCAGTAGGTTTCCGGTATAGGGTGGTATTGATGTGACCATCGCTTATTAGCACAGTAGTATCCAGGAAATGGACCGCTTGTGTGGATTGATCTAGGCTGAGGTTGATGGTGGGATGGAAATTATTGAAATCATGGTGAAATTCCTCAAGGCTTCTTTTCCATGGGTCCAGATGATGAAGATGTCATCAATGTAGCGCAAGTAGAGTAGGGGCGTTAGGGACGAGAGCTAAGGAAGCGTTGTTCTAAGTCAGCCATAAAAATGTTGGCATATTGTGGGGCCATGCGGGTACCCATAGCAGTGCCGCTGACTTGAAGGTATATATTGTCCCCAAATGTTAAATAGTTGTGGGTGAGGACAAAATCACAAAGTTCAGCCACCAGGTTAGCTGTGACATTATCAGGGATACTGTTCCTGATAGCTTGTAGTCCATCTTTGTGTGGAATATTGGTGTAGAGGGCTTCTACGTCCATAGTGGCCAGGATGGTGTTTTCTGGAAGATCACCGATGGGTTGTAGTTTCCTCAGGAAGTCAGTGGTGTCTCGAAGATAGCTGGGAGTGCTGGTAGCGTAGGGTCTGAGGACAGAGTCTACATAACCAGACAAGCCTGATGTTAGGGTGCCAATGCCTGAGATGATGGAGCGTCCAGGATATCCAGGTTTAAGGAACCTATCCTTGTAACAAACCCCGATGCCAACTCTGTCCACATATCTATTCAAGTGACATCATCATAGGACCTAATCACATCAGCCATACCATCAGGGGCTCGTTCACTTGCACATCTACCAATGTGATATATGCCATCATGTGCCAGCAATGCCCCTCTGCCATGTACATTGGCCAAACCGGACAGTCTCTACGCAAAAGAATTATTGGACACAAATCTGACATCAGGAATCAAAATACTCAAAAACCAGTGGGAGAACACTTTAACCTGTCTGGTCATTCAGTGACAGACCTGCGGGTGGCTATATTACAAGAGAAAAACTTCAAAAACAGACTCCAAAGAGAGACTGCTGAGCTAGAATTGATATGCAAAACTAGACACAATCAACTCCAGTTTGAATAAGGACTGGGAATGGCTGAGCCATTACAAACATTTGACTCTATCTCCCCTTGTAAGTATTCTCACACTTATTATCAAACTGTCTGTACTGGGCTAGCTTGATTATCACTTCAAAAGTTTTTTTTCTCTTAATTAATTGGCCTCTCAGAGTTGGTAAGACAACTCCCACCTGTTTATGCTCTCTGTATGTGTGTATATATATCTCCTCAATATATGTTCCATTCTATATGCATCCGAAGAAGTGGGCTGTAGTCCACGAAAGCTTATGCTCTAATAAATTTGTTAGTCTCTAAGGTGCCACAAGTACTCCTGTTCTTCTTTTTTCCCCTCCCTTGTTATTCACCCCTTCTTGTCAACTGTTGAGAATAGACCACTTCCACCTTAACTGAATTGGCTCGTTAGCACTGGCCCCCCACTTGGTAAGGCAACTCCCATCTTTTCATGTACTATAATATATTCTGCTTATTGTTTTTTCACTCCATGCATCTGATGAATAAATTTGTTAGTCGCTAAGGTGCCACAAGAACTCCTCACGGTTTTTAATTAAATATTTGTATCCCAAGTAGATACGTATAGATTGTGATCAAGTCATCCATTAATCTTATCTTTGTTAAGTTAAATAAATTGAGCTCCTTAAGTCTATCACTATACGGGATGTTTTTCTAATATCATTCAAGTGGCACTTCTCCGAACCGTCTCCAATTTATCAGCATCCTTCTTGAATTGTGGACACCAGAACAGGACACAGTATTCCAACAGCAGTAGCACCTGTGCCAAATACAGAGGTAAAACAACCTCTCTACCCCTACTCAAGATCCATAGAAGAATCATAGAAGATGAGGGTTGGACAAAACCTCAGGAGATCATCTAGTCCAACCCCCTGCTCAAAGTAGGACCAACCCCAACTAAATCATCCCTGCCAGGCCTTTGTCAAGCCGGGCCTTAAAAACCTCTAAGGATGGAGATTCCACCATCTCCCCAGGTAACCCATTCCAGTGCTTCACTGCCCTCCTAGTGAAATAGTTTTTCCTAATAGCCAACCTAGACCTCCACCACTGCAACTTGAGACCATTATTCCTTGTTCTGTCATCTGCCACCACTGAGAACAGCTTAGCTCCATCCTCTTTGGAAACACCCCTTCAGGTAGTTGAAGGTTGCTATCAAATCCCCCCTCACTCTTCTCTTCTGCAGACTAAATAACCCCAGTTCCCTCAGCCTCTCCTCATAAGTCATGTGCGCCACCCCCCTAATCATTTTCATTGCCCTCCGCTGGACTCTCTCCAATTTGTCCCCTGTTTATACATCCCCAGGATCGCATTAGCTCTTTTTGGCCACAGCATTGCACTGGGAGCTCACGTTCAGCTGATTATCCACCCCACCCCCAAATCTTTTTCAGAGTCACTGCTTCCCAGGATAGAGTCACCCATCCTATAAGTATGGCCTACATTCTTTGTTATTAGATGTATACATTTACATTCAGCCATTTTAAAACACATACTGTTTGCTTGCACTCAGCTTACTAAGTGATCCAGACCACTCTCTATCAGTGACCTTCATTATTCCCTTCATTATTTTCCATTCCCCCAATTTTTGTGTTATCTGAAAACTTTATCAGTGATCATTTTATGTTTTCTTCCAAGTCATTAATAAAAATGTTAAATAGCATAGGGCCAAGAACTAATACCTGTGGGACTCCACTAGAAACACACCCGTTCAATGATGATTCCCCATTTACAATTACGTTTTGAGACCTATCAGTTAGCCAGCTTTTACTCCATTTAACGTGCACCAGTTTAATTTTATATTTTTCCAGTTTTTTTAATCAAAATGTCATGTGGTACCAAGTCAAGTGCCTTACAGAAGTCTGTTACATCAACACTATTACATTTATCAACCAAACTTGTAATCTTATAAATAAAAGATATCAAGTTACAGAGTAGCAGCCGTGTTAGTCTGTCCATTTCCTGGACACTACTGTGCTAATAAGCGATGGTCACATAAATACCACCCCTATACCGGAAACCTACTGACCGCTACACTTACCTACGTGCCTCCAGCTTCCAACCAGGACACACCACACGATCCATTGTCTACAGCCAAGCTCTAAGATATAACCGCATTTGCTCCAATCCCTCAGACAGAGACAAGCACCTACAAGATCTCTATCAAGCATTCTTAAAACTACAATACCCACCTGCTGAAGTGAAAAAACAGATTGACAGAGCCAGACGAGTATCCAGAAGTCACCTCCTACAAGACAGGCCCAACAAAGAAAATAACAGAACACCACTAGCTGTCACCTTCAGCCCCCAACTAAAACCTCTCCAGCGCATCATCAGAGATCTACAACCTATCCTGAAAGATGATCCTTTACTTCACAGATCTTGGGAGACAGACCTGTCCTCGCTTACAGACAAACCCCCCAACCTAAAGCAAATACTCACCAGCAACCACACATCACTGAACAAAACCACTAACCCAGGAACCTATCCTTGTAACAAACCCCGATGCCAACTCTGTCCACATATCTATTCAAGTGACATCATCACAGGACCTAATCACATCAGCCATACCATCAGGGGCTCGTTCACCTGCACATCTACCAATGTGATATATGCCATCATGTGCCAGCAATGCCCCTCTGCCATGTACATTGGCCAAACAGGACAGTCTATACGCAAAAGAATTAATGGACACAAATCTGACATCAGGAATCATAATACTCAAAAACCAGTGGGAGAACACTTTAACCTGTCTGGTCATTCAGTGACAGACCTGCGGGTGGCTATATTACAACAGAAAAACTTCAAAAACAGACTCCAATGAGAGACTGCTAAGCTGGAATTGATATGCAAACTAGACACAATCAACAAAGGATTGAATAAGGACTGGGAATGGCTGAGCCATTACAAACATTGAATCTATCTCCCCTTGTAAGTATTCTCACACTTCTTATCAAACTGTCTGTACTGGGCTATCTTGATTATCACTTCAAAAGTTTTTTTTCTCTTACTTAAGCCAACTCTCAGAGTTGGTAAGACAACTCCCACCTGTTTACGCTCTCTGTATGTGTGTATATATATCTCCTCAATATATGTTCCATTCTATATGCATCCGAAGAAGTGGGCTGTAGTCCACGAAAGCTTATGCTCTAATAAATCTGTTAGTCTCTAAGGTGCCACAAGTACTCCTGTTCTTTTTGCGGATATCAAGTTAGTTAGTTTAACTGGATCTGTTTTCCATAACCCATGTTGATTGGCATTAATTACATTACCCTCCTTTAATTCTTTATGAGGCCTCTATCAGCCACTCCATTATCTTGCCTAGGATCACTGTCAGACTATAATCATCCAAGTCATCCCGTTTACCCTTTTTATTTAATGGCACGTTAGTTTTCTTCCAGTCTTCTGGACCTTTCTCAGTGTTCCAAGACGTATTGAAAATAAACATTAACAGTCCAGCAAGCTCCTCCGCCAGCTCTTTTAAAACTCTTGCATGAAAGTTATCTGGGCCTGTTGATTTAAAAATATCCAACTTTAGTAGCCTCTGTTTAAAATCCTCCTGAGATACTAATGGACTGTGAAGTGTGTTATCATATGATATGACTGACTACACCACCCAAATAGAGAACAAATATTTTTGAACACTTCTGCCTTTTCTGCATTATTATTGATAATAATCATGATAAGTTATTGTCCTTAATTCTGCTGGCCATAGATTTTTCTTTGTGTCCCTTTGCTTCCCTTATCAATTTTCTATATTTGCTAGATTCTGATTTATATTCATTACTGTGAATGTCCCCTTTCTTTCATTATTAATAGCTGCCTTCATTTCCCCTCTAAACCATGTCAGTTTTTTAACCAATATGGTCTTCCTTGTTTGTTGGATTGTGGCTTTTTGGGCATCTAGTAAGGTGTTCTTAAACAATTCCCAATTATAATTCATATTTCTGATTAAACTATTTCTCCCAGCTATTTCTCTCATAATTGTTTTCTGCTTTGTGAAATTGGCCGTCTAAAAACACCAAATATATATTGGACTTTACTCTGTTTGCATATTCTAAATATGATCAAGTCATGATCACTTGTACCTAAAAAGCAACAGAGGGTCTTGCATCTGAAGAAGTGAGGTTCTTACCCACGAAAGCTTATGCTCCCAATACTTCTGTTAGTCTTAAAGGTGCCACAGGACCCTCTGTTGCTTTTTACAGATTCAGACTAACATGGCTACCCCTCTGATACTTGTACCTAAGTTACCATTCATTTTTTAGTTTTGTGATCAATTCTTCATTATCTCTCAAAAGGAGGTCTAATATAGAACTCCCCAGTGTTGGATGCAACACTTTTTAAGTTAGGAAATTGTCATCTATAATATCTAGAAATTCCAGGGATATTTTAGTACTGGCAGTATGAGACCCATAGCATATGTCACTCAAATTGAAATCCCCCATTATCACACAGACTTTTTTCCTCCTACACATTATACATTGGTGTATAAGGAACCAATCTTCCTGTTCCTTATTGTGATTTGGTGGTCTGTAGCAGACACCTACTAATATTCCATCTCATGCTTTACCAGTTAGGACATTCATCCACAAGCACTCAAGATCACTTTCTTTTGAGGTATCAGTGAATTGGAAACAAGTGCCATTTTTGACAGAATGCCACTCCCCCCTCCCCTTTTGCCCACTTAATCATTCCTAAATAGGTTATAACATCGATTTTTAACATTCCAATTATGGGAATCATCCCACCACATTTCAGTAACATAGTGCTCAGTTTTGGTATAAGTACATCACGCCTGTAACATGGAATATGCTGAATTACTAATATGTGCTCTCAACTTTATCTTTATTTTAATGTCATTTTGTCTGGGAATATTAAATTGTACTGATGCACTCAGGGTATTTTTGTGATGTATTCTTTACGTTCTGTCAAGAGCACCATGTGCTGTTTTTAATCACTTGCATAAATCTAAATAACCCTGCCCCAGTTTTCTCCCCACACTCCCTAGGAAAAGCCCTTCCCCACTTTTGTTTACTCCCAATCTCATTACATTCTATCTCAAACCCCTCCAGCATCTCTAGGAAAGGCCCCATCCATTCCCAAAAGGTTCAACCCATCCCACAGAACCCTTCCTTTCCTTCCTTTCTGCACTATCCTCTATTGCTGTGACAAGACTCAGACTGTTGGGGTGATGACATCACAGATCCTTTTCTGTTTTAAATGGAGTCTGCAATCAACAGTCTGCCCCCAGGGACCATTTCTCTCCTGCTTCTGGAGCTATCATTTTTATTATCATTTGGCTGTGATAAGGTCTGCAGGGTTTCCCCACTTTTAACCTTGGATCTCTAATGGTGCAAGCAACGACTGAGGTACAAATCTGCATTCCCTTCTGCACTTTCACACTGGCTTTCCTGTTCTCTATCTTTTTTACAAACTGTCACTAAATAAGGGAACAAGGTCAGGAGCTGCCTTTAAGACCAAGGATGAGTTTTGAAGTGGTACTAGATCACTGGTCCCTTAGCATGCAGTTGCTAGGTATGGCCACCCATCCCCAGCCAGCAGGAGGGAAATCTCAAAGAAAGTCTTGAGCTGAACATTACCATTAACCATGGAGTGTCTAATCCTGACTGCAAAAGTTGGGGCATGATCCACCAGCTTCTGAGAGATTTATCTCCAGGGTCTGTTACACAAACAGAGATGGCCAGTGAGTCAACTGACAGGGGACCTACTTGGCCATAGAAGCAGAAACCACTGAAAAAATCTCTGCTTCCACTCCCCTGCTATACGGTCTGAGAGAGGAGCAGGTAAGCAAGACAGCCTGGCTCTTGTTGGCGGAAGGAGATATTGGGTGACAGAGGCTTCCCCAAGTGGGAGGATCAGACAGAGTTGGGCCTGGACAGCCCATATTCAGGTGTGGTTGGATCTGAACTTCAGGGCTCTGGCTCAGCTCTAGGATGGGACCAAAGTGAATGTGATGAGGCAGCAGGGTATAAAGGAGAGAAGGGGAGATAAATGAGGAGTCTGCAGCAGTTTAATAAAAAGGCTGCTTGGTTAGACGGGACAAGTTCTGCGAGGCAAGAATAGAGGCTGGCTGGGGGGAGGTGACCTGGCTGGATGAAATGGTTGATCCTATTCACTCCCCCTCTGGAAGCAAGGAGGAGTGGGGTTAGTAAAATCATTTCTTCTGCACTGTCCAGGAGTCCTGGACTGTCCACAGATACCACAAGGCCCAGGGAAGAGTCAGGATCACATCTAACCCCAAGGTGCTGGTGCTTTTACTGCCTACACAATACACCTACTGCTCACACAACAAAATTCACTACAAAAGTGAAGTGGGTTAATCAGCTCTTACCCTGGTTCCTCAGTCCCCATGTGTGTCTGTCTCCCCCTGTGGGTGCAGAAATCCCACCAGTTTCCAAACCTTCCTCCTGGGGAGCCAACACCGGGTGGGCCCCTACTCCCTGCCACTTGTGCAGAGGCAGTGTTGACGTACTTAGGGTGTGGCAGGGAGAGGCCTCCTGTCACCTGGGCCAGTTTGGATGCTTTAGAGACCTGCCCCTGTACAACTGCCATGGAGGCACAGTGAAAGCCCTGCCTCCATCAGGTACCAAGAGGGTTCACACTTCTGTGGTGCCTGATACCAAGTCTGAGGGCAGCCACCCCATCTCTCCATGGGGTTAGGGCTTGGCTTCCTGGTGGCCTTCCCAAGCCACAGAGAGCTCCTATATAGCCCTGCAAGGAGGGATGTTTGCCTGCTGTTCTGTCCTTCAGGCCTGACCCTACACATGGCATTGACCTAATTTCTGAGATCCCATGTAGCCCTGTATGGTGGCATGCTGTTGATATTGGTGCTGGGCTCCTACATAGACTTGCATGAAGGGATGAACTACTGCTTCAGCAAACATAACACCTGGTTCTAACCTTTCTAGTCCCCAATATCCTGGCAGAGAGAAATGCTTGACTACCGGGAAGAGTCTGGGATCCAAATCCAGAATTCATTCATTGCCATGATGCACTAGGTTAGTGGTGTGCTGCCACCTCTGTCACAGAGCACTTGAAGCCTCATTCTACCCCAGTATTAACATTAGGGCCAGATTCCTCTATGCCCCTCCAGGAGGGGATATTTTCCTGCTGTTGATTCCTTGAGGACACATGGAATTGATTCTGTACACATGGAATTGACCTAATTCCTGGGCTCCTTACATAGTCCTGTAGGACGGGATGCTCTGGAGACCCTGCAGCCTGACTCCATCACTGAAAATGATATGTGGGTTCCTAGCTGGCTGCTGAGGGGAATGTGCTGTTGTGGTAGTTGCTAATTACTCCTAGTCCTCATGTTGCTGCTGGAACTATCCACCACCCCCCTCCTATCTGTTGAACTTCAGGGCAGAGGAGAAGAATTAAACAAACAAAACAAAAAATACCCAACCATGAAATTGGCATTTGGAGCTGCTCCCCACTTCATCCCTTTGGGGAACCAATCTGCTTGTTTGTTATTGCACTGGAAATCTCTGCCTTGTTTTTCAGTAAAATGTTACTTCCTTTTCCCTCTTAAGGACTCTGCACTGACTGGGATGGGGTGGAAGTCCCTAGCTTGTGTTGTAATTCCCTGAATTACAATGGAGTAAGGGTTGCAGAGAAGCATTTTAGGGTGAAAAAATATTATAGAGATGATATAATTATCTCCAAAACATTATGTCCCTAGCAGGTTCAGAGTTCAAGTTAAACTTCAAAGACATGCAAACATGTTAAGATCTGAGAATGCTAAATTAGGACTCCCAAACAACTTTAATTCTGCCCTATAGAGAGACACCAGAGGAAACAATATGGAAAAAACTGTCTCCAAAAGTCAGTTTAGTCTAATGTGGGATCACAAACTCTGCTAGGCATCCATCTTAATTGTATGTTTGCTGCATGGCATCACTAGAGGGCAGAATTACTATTCTCTGGGGCTTTACATGAACCAAATCCTACAAAAACTGGTCCACACCATCCCAGTATGAGCTGACACCACGGAGTTTCAGACTTTTACACACTGAATTGTTGACCTACATCACAAATTGGAGTAGTTGTAATAGATCACTAATAGCTCTAGTTTCTCAGGTTCTCCTGCGCCTCCATGTTCTGGAACACCAGCCCCTGTACAAGTCTGTTTTCCTGCCACACATCTCACACCATCTCCTCTTCTCCACTACTCCCAATAACACCAGACCACACGAGGCAGACACCTGAGTGCCACCCACCATTGCCAGGGCACTACAAGGGATATGATGAAAGGGACACACTGCTGCTGCTATGGAAACTTGAGGCCTGGCTCCATCCCCTAACTTAATATCAGTGTTAGCCTGATACATAGCCCTGCAGGGAGGAAAAAAAACGGTTACTTACCTTCTGTAACTGTTGTTCTTCGAGATGTGTTGTTCACGTCCATTACACATTAGGTGTGCGCGCGCCATGTGCACGGACGTTGGAAACTTTTTCCCTCAGCGGCTCCTGTCGGGCCGGCAGGGCCCCCCCTCCCGCCAGAGCAGCGCCCCGCTCTAGGGTATATATATCCCTGCAGGCCCGACCCTCCCTCGGTTCCTTCTTGCCAGTGTCTCCGACAGAGGGGAAGGAGGGTGGGAAGTGTAATGGACGTGAACAACACATCTTGAAGAACAACAGTTACAGAAGGTAAGTTAACCGTTTTTTTATTCTTCGAGTGATTGTTCACGTCCATTACACATTAGGTGACTCACAAGCTTACCATTGGAGGAGGGTAGGAGTCAAGGAACAATCGATTGAAGCACAGCCCTGCCGACCAACGCGTCCTCCTTGGTCTGATGATGGATCGCGTAGTGGGCTGTGAACGTATGCACCGACAACCAGGTGGCCGCTTTACAGATTTCCTGGAGTGGAACCTGCGCCAAGAAAGCCGCCGAGGATGCTTGGGCCCTAGTCAAGTGAGCCCGGATCTCCGGGGCTGGTACGTTGGCGAGCTCATAGCACGTGCATATGCAAAGCACAATCCATGCTGACAAGCGTTGCGTTGAGATAGGCTGGCCTCTCATTCGCTCTGCAATGGCAATAATCAGTTGAGTTGATTTGCGGAATGGCCTGGTCCGCTCTAGATAAAATGCCAAGGCCCTACGGACATCGAGGGTATGCAGGCTGCGGTGACTTGGGTCCGTATGGGGCTTAGGGAAGAACACCGGTAGACAAATGTCTTGGCCCATGTGAAAATGCGTGACCACCTTTGGAAGGAATTTAGGTTGTGGCCTCAGTTGCACCTTATCCTTATGAAAAACTGTATAAGGAGGTTCCGAAGTGAGGGCTCTCAATTCCGATACTCTCCTGGCCGATGTGATGGCCACGAGAAACGCTACCTTCCATGAGAGTTGCATGAGGGAGCAAGAGGCTAGGGGTTCAAAGGGTGGCCCCATGAATTTAGTTAGGACCAGGTTGAGATTCCAAGCAGGGACCGGCGGACGCGAATAGGGAAACACCTTTTCCAGTCCCTTGAGGAATCGGGCTACTGTGGGGTTGGAGAACACTGAAACTCCCAACTCCCCAGGATGGAACGCCGATATGGCAGCCAGATGCACTTTAATTGAGGCGGGGGCAAGCCCTTGACGTTTGAGGTCCAGCAAGTAGTCCAGAATTGATGGGACCGAGGTCCGCAGAGGCTGTATGTGATGAGGCTCACACCAGTGGGAGAACCTCCTCCATTTGGCAAGGTAGATCGCTCTTGTGGAGAGCTTCCTATTACCAAGGAGAATTCGCTGGACCTGGTGAGAGCACCTGCGCTCCGTATCATTTAGCCAGAGAGATACCACGCCGTGAGATGTAGTGACGGTAGGTTCGGGTGGAGTAGGCGACCCCGGTCCTGTGTGATGAGGGCGAGGGCAATCGGGGCGGTTATGGACAGTTCCAGCAGGGTCGTGAACCAATGCTGGCCTGGCCATGCTGGGGCGACTGCCGCCTTGGGGGTCTTGAGGAGGACCTTGTGGATGAGCGGGAATGGAGGGAAGGCATACCAGGCTCCCGCCCCATGGAATGGCGAAGGCATCTGCCAACGAGCCTGGGCTGAGGTTCTGGTAAGAACAAAACTGAGGGGATTGGCTGTTGTCCTTGGTGGCGAAGAGATCCACCAGGGGAAACCCCCACCTCTGGAAGATTGAATGCAGGACGTCCCGTCTCAACGCCCATTCGTGCATGTGGTAGGACTGGCTGAGGCAGTCTGCTAACCTGTTTTGGACCCCTGGGAGATATGTTGTGATTAGGTGGACTGAATGGGCTATACAGAAGTCCCATAGGCGGAGCGCCTCATGACAGAGGGGAGAGGATCGGGACCCGCCCTGCTTGTTTATGTAGAACATGGCGGTAGTGTTGTCCATCAGAACTGACACGCTGTGGCCTTCTATGGTGGCGTGAAAGGTCTGACAGGCGAGGCGAACCACCCTTAGCTCCTTCAGATTGATGTGAAGCAACTTTTCTTCCCTGGGCCATAAGTCCTGGGTCCGCAGGTCCCCCAGGTGCGCCCCCCAACCCAGGTCCGACGCATCTGTTACTAACGTCAGAGTGGGTTGCGGGGCAGCGAAGGGGACCCCCTCGCAAACCTGCTGCTGATCGAGCCACCAGCGGAGGGAGTTCAACACCCGAGCCGGGATTGTCACCACCAGGTCTAAAGGGTCTCTGTTGGGGCGATACGTTTGGGCCAGCCACAACTGTAATGGCCTGAGTCTTAGGCGGGCATGTCTGACTACATGTGTGCAGGCCACCATGTGCCCCAAGAGTTGCATGCAGCACCTGGCTGTAGTCGTGGGAAATTGTTGGACGGAGCCTACGATCCTTTGAATGGCCAAGAACCGTGACACTGGAAGACTTGCCCGCGCCACCACCGAGTCCAGGACTGCTCCTATGAAGTCCAGTCTCTGCGTGGGGATCAGTGAGGATTTGGGCACATTGACCAGTAGGCCGAGCTTGCAGAACACCTGTAGAGCCAGCGTCACGTGGGAGTGGACCTCGGCCCTCCGACCTGCCAGTCGTCCAAGTACGGGTACACGCGCATCCTTCTCTTCCGAAGAAAAGCTGCCACCATGGACATGCATTTTGTGAACACTCGTGGGGCTGTTGCCAGGCCGAAGGGCAGGACCGTAAATTGAAATGGCACTGGTTGATGGTGAAGCGCAGGAACCGCCGGTGGGCCGGGCGGATGGCGATGTGAAAATACGCATCTTTCATATCGAGGGCAGCGTACCAATCCCCCGGATCCAGGGATGGGATAATAGCTCCAAGGGAGACCATACAGAAACGTGTTTTGATCAGAAATTTGTTTAGTCCGCGTAGGTCCAAAATGGGACGGAGGCCCCCTTTTGCTTTGGGAATCAGGAAATACCTGGAGTAGAATCCTTTCCCCCTTAGGTCTGGGGGGACCTCTTCCACTGCTCCTACTGTGAGGAGGGTCCGCACCTCCTGCATGAGGAGTTGCTCATGAGAGGGGTCCCTGAAGAGGGACGGGGAAGGGGGATGGGAGGGAGGGGGCGAGGAGAACTGAAGGGTATAGCCCACCTCCACCATGCGCAGGACCCAGTGGTCCGATGTTATATGTGAGCAAGCACGGTAAAAACGGGACAGGCGGTCCTGAAACATAGAGGTGGATCCGGAATAGAGTGTGGTACGCTGTCCTCGATCGCAGCTTCAAAACCCTGGTTTATTTCCTGGCTGTGGCTTGCCTTGGCCATGATTTTGGCCCTGGTTAGGCGTATTGTTATGTCTCCGCCTGTTATCCCTGCCACGTCTGCGGTACGGTTCCTGTCGAGGACGAGGGTGGTACTGCCTCTGTGGTGGTTGGGGCTTGAAGGGTTTCCTCTGTGTCACTGGGGTATGCATTCCCAACGACTTGAGGGTCGCTTGAAAGTCTTTGAGGCTATGTAGTCTGGCATCCGTCTGGTCCGAAAACAAGCCTGACCCCTCGAACGGAAGGTCTTGGAGGGTCTTTTGCACCTCTGGTGGAAGGCCGGAAGCCTGTAACCATGCTGAGCGTCTCATTACTACCCTTGACGCGATTGTCCTAGCAGCTGTATCCACGGAGTCAAGGGAGGCCTGTAGGGAGGTTTTGGCTACCGCCTTCCCTTTGTCCACTAGAGCCGTAAACTCGGGTTGTGAGTCCTGAGGCAGGGATTCCTTAAACTTGGAGACTGATGCCCAAGAATTAAAGTTGTGTCTGTTCAGAATCGCTTGCTGATTAGCGATCCTCAACTGGAGGCCCCCGGACGAGTAGACCTTTCTCCCAAATAAGTCCAAGCGTTTTGCCTCCTTGGCCTTGGGGGCCGGGGCTTGCTGGCCATGACGCTCTCGTTCGTTGATCGCAGAGACGACCAGCAAACAGGGAGTTGGGTGAGAGAAGAGGAAGTCAAACCCTTTAGATGGGGCGAAGTATTTCCTCTCCACGCCTTTCGCAGTTGGTGCACTGGAGGCCGGTGTTTGCCATACTGTTTTGTAGTTGGACTGGACCGTTTTTATGATCGGGAGCGCGATCCTGGAGGGGCCCTCCAGGCTTAAGATGTCGACCATGGGGTCCTCCTGCTCTACCGTCTCCTCCGCCTGCAAGCCCAGACTGAGGGCTACACGGCGGAGCAGTTCCTGGTGCGCCCGATGATCAATCGGAGGAGGGCCAGACACTGTTGTGCCCGCCACGGCTTCGTCTGGTGAGGAGGAAGAGGTCAGGGCCTTTTGCGCATCTTCGTCTTCCTGCAACTCCTCACTGATTGGGCGCTCCTCTGGGGCCAGTCCCATGACATGGGTCTGAGACGGTACCGGGCTCGGTGCCGAGTCTGCCCCTTCTCGCTCCGGTGGTCTGGAGACTGTGGCCTCCTTGCGAGAGGGCGGGCGCCACTGCGGTGTCCCGAGGACCCAGATCTCGAGGTCCTGGACGGGGGGCCTTGCTGGTGGTAGGCCCAAGGGGTCCAGAATGGCCATTGTCCTGGCTGGCCCCATTGAGGATGCCAAGCGGCTTCGTGGTCCCTACTGGCCTGTGCCCTGTGGGCATATCCGCCGTACCGGCCTGAGACTTCCTCCGAAACCACAGACAGTGATCTGGAAGGCCACGGCGGTGCCGTGGGACGGTGCCGGTCCGGGGTCGGAGAGTAGTGCCTCCGTGACCGGGACCTGGAGTAGCGTCTTGCCGATCTGGACCTGGATCGGTACCGGTGACCACAGGATCGGGAACGACTACGGGTGATCGGTCTCGGGGATCATGTAACTGACACGTCCCGGTGCCTACTCGAGTAGGGCTGCTGGGTTGGTGCCGGCCGCTTATTGAGGCCCGACAGCTGTGGAGCTCTCTGCGCGGAGGGAAGCCGGGAGTCCACCGAGGCGGAGCTCGACTGGGAACGGCGCCTGTGATGGGCACGCCATTGCCGGCTTGCCTCTGGATGGCAGTCTTGGCGGAACGTCTTTAGTTTGGATGGGGCCCTCAGCGGACAATTCAATGAGGTTCTTTGCTGCCTCAAATGTGTCCGGGGTGGAGGGCTGTTCCAAAAGCTCCTCCAGCCCTTCCTCCTCACTCGACGCGCCTATCCCAGGGCTCGACGGGCCTTTCGGCGCTGGAGCCACTGACACCGGGACCTGTGCCGGGGCCGCAACGGCCTTAGGCGCACTCGAGGTCTTCGTTGGCGCTGCCCTCTTATGCGGGGAGCGTCCTCGGGCCTTGGGTTGGCCCTTCGATTTTGTCGGAGAAGACGACCGATGCCGGAGGTGTTCTCGCTGATTCGGTGCCGTGGGCTTAGGGTGCCCCGCCGGCGCCGGATCACGGACCGATGCCGGGGCACTCCGCACCAAGGCTGACGGTGCCGTCGAAGTGGAGGGCTGTAACGCCGTCTCCATGAGCAGCTGCTTAAGGTTAAAGTCTCTCTCTTTCTTAGTCCTGGGCTTGAAAGCCTTACAGATCTTGCAGCGCTCTTTTTGGTGTGCTTCCCCCAGGCAACGGAGACACGAGTCGTGTGGATCGCTTAATGGCATAGGCTTATGGCACGTGGCACAAGCCTTGAAGCCTTGGGCGTGCGGCATGCCCCGCCGCCCAGGGCCGGTGCTGGGGTTGACCAAACATCTAATACAAGAAGTTTGAGTATTTCTAAAGAACTGTTAACTGCTAAGCTTAACACTAGCTACTAAAGAACTGATAACTGTAAAGATAACACTAATGACTATGCTAAGGGACACTCTCAGATGAGAGACAGTTGTTCCAACGCCGCCACGGACGGTAAGAAGGAACTGAGGGAGGCTCGGGCCTGCACGGATATACATACCCTAGAGCGGGGCGCCGCTCTGGCGGGAGGGGGGGCCCCTGCCGGCCTGACGGGAGCCGCTGAGGGAAAAAGTTTCCGATGTCCGTGCATGCGGCGCGTGCACACCTAATGTGTAATAGATGTGAACAATCACTCGAAGAAGAACTACTGTTACTGCAGAGACTCTGATATCTGGTTCCATTCCCCAGGCCCAGTCTCCATTCTTTGGGCTTCTCATCCCAGTCACCTTGCTCAGCCAGTCCTAGTCTCCCTCTCCCAACTCCTCATACAATTTGTCCCTCTCCTCCTTCCCCCATCCCCCCTGCAAACTGGCTTCCAGTTAGGGTGACCAGATTACCAGCATACAATATCGGGACGGGGGCGGAGCCAAAAAGGGGGGGGCGGAGCCAAAAAGGGGGGGGACGGAGCAAAAAAAAAAGTTTTAAGGGGCCTGGGGCATTAGCAGGCCCCGCGCGCTGCCCTCCCCGCGGAGCCTCCCGCCCCCTGGCCCGCCACGGGCATATGCGGGGCACAGTGGGTCTGGGCGGGGGCAGCGCGGAGCAGGCAGGAGCCGGGTGGGTGGCAGGGGCCAAATCCCCGCTGCTGCTAGGGAGCCCCGCGCCTCTCCCTCCAGCTCGCGGCTGTGGCTCCTTCCTGGCGAGACGCGCCTCCCGCTTCCCCGGGCACATGCGGCGTGCATCCCCCGCGCCTAGTCTCCCTCCCACCGGGAAGGAGCAGCTGGATGCGCACCGCATGTGCGCGGGGCAGGCCGGGGGGCGCGTCCCGCCGGGAAGGAGCCGCAGCCGCGAGTGGGAGGGAGAGGCGCGGGGCTCCCCAGCAGCAGCAGGGATTCGGCCCACGCCCCCGCGCCACCCACCCAGCCCCTGTCCGCTCCGTGCTGCCCCGCGGGCTGCAGGGCTGGAGCAGCCTTCAGGCTGCACTCCCGGCCCCGGGTGCAGCAGCCCTCTGGCGCGGCGGGGGGGCTCACAGCTGAGCCCCCCGTCTCCCTCCCTTGCCAGCCCCCCTTTGCCTGCCTGGTGCCTGGGTGCTGGAGCTGACTCACCAGCTCCAGGATCCAGGCACCGCCGCCACCTCCTTCCTCCAGGCTTGCACCGCCATGCTACAAGCCTGGGAGGGAGGAGGAATGCTGGGGAAGAGGTGGGGCCAGGGCGGGGATTTGGGGAGGGAGCCAATGGGGGAAGGAGAGGGCGGAGCCGGGGCGAGGGGGGCCCGAGTGCCAGAGCGGAAGGGAAAATTTCTTCTTTGTCCAGTGTCCCGACCAAACATTGGTCGGTACGCGGGACAAAGAAGCAAATATCGGGACAGTCCCGATAAAATCGGGACGTCTGGTCACCCTACTTCCAGTCCTAGTCTCCCTCCCTAAGCTACTTATCCCATCTCATGTTCCCCACCCAGGCCCTCCCTAGCTCCTTGTCCCAGTCTCTATGCCCAACCAGTCCCAACCTGCCCCCTTCCACTCACAGTCACAGTTTCCTTCCCCCTGCAGTCCCAGTCTCTCTAAACTCCTTGTCCCAATATTCTCTTTTCCATCTCCCCATCCAGCTCTTGGCCCCTCTGCATTCTAATAAAATGGCTTCCTTTTCCACGCGGCCTGGGTGTCTGTCAGGGAGGGGGGGCAATGTCACTGACAGAACAGGAGAAACAGGCTCCCTGCTCTCAGTTCCAGTGCTCCTGCCCAGCCCCAACCCTGACTAGAGCAGCTGGAAGCATCAACGACAGGGGAAGTCAGTCTGAGCTCCTGTAGCCCTGGGTTGGAATATGTGGAATTGCTCCATGGAGGTGGCAAAGGAGCAGTCCTGTCATGTGCAGAAGATGAGAGGGGACGGAACATGCTCTGTCACTCTGTGGGGATGGAACATGCACTTGCTGGTCAGTGCTAGGAGGGGATGCAGTATGCTCAGTGACAATGGACTCTTCAGAGATTTTAGTTGTTAAGCTCTAGCAAGTCTGTGCTGAGCATGTGCAAATTGTGATTTTTTCAAAGGCTTTTAATCTGGCCAAGTTTGGTTGGATCCTCACAGGGATAGCGAAAACCTGACACCCTCCTGCTCCAAATTTTAATCCCTGCCTGCTCCAAACCATGGGGGCACAAGAGCAGTTCTGAGAAAAAGTCTCACGAATTTTTTTAACATGGGAAAAACAAGGTAATCTAATTGTTAGAAACAGCTGAACCAATTTCACTGAATCCCACCCCACCCCCCAATCAGCCTGAGGCAAACACCCAGCATTGGCAATTTCAGCAGAAACAGTTAAAATCTGGCAAAGTTATAAGCAAATGAAAACAGGGTCTTATAATGGGAAGTGTCAGGCAACCATAATAGCAGACAGGTCTGCTAGCCCTGTCTATAATCTCTCTCTGTATACACATACATATACACCTCTACCCCGATATAACATGAATTCAGATATAACGCGGTAAAACAGCGCTCCGGGTGGGCGGGGCTGCGCACGCTGACGGATCAAAGCAAGTTCGACATAACACAGTTTCACCTATAACGTGGTCAGATTTTTTGGCTCCCGAGGACAGCGTTATATCAGGGTAGAGGTGTATATATATTCTGTCCACAGGAATTACCTAAAGTCCATCCCCCCCCATTGATCTTCCCACTCCCATATGTATCAAAGCATTTAGACTGTGCACATCCTAAGTGCCCCCATCCTAAACTCTCTCCGCACATTTCCCTGTCCCCCTTCTCTACGCTCCCTCACTAGTTTGTGCTCCTCTCCAGCCCTTTGCTACTCCACTTCACCTCCCTGCACTCCTCCCATTCTGGGTATTGAGAACAGGTGCTACTGCTGTCTCTTTACCTCTCCACTCCCTCACATGTTCTAGAGAGGGAGGTAGGAGCACAGTTTACCTGGTGAGCTAGCACTACTGGGTGTGCCCACACTGTCATCCAGCCACACACTCTGAACCAGGGAATCCCGCTTCTGAGGAACCTCAAGAGAGCACATCAGCTCCTGGAAAGGGGAAAGAAGGGATATTTTAGGAAGGAACTTTGTAAACATGGACAAACCCAGTGGACCCAGAAGAAAGTAGAATTTAAAGAAAGGGGGATCTCTCGGGAGGACACAACTGGATGCGGGGGGAGGGGAGTGTGGGGGGAGGGGAATCTCTTGGGGAACTGTTGTATTAATTTTGATGGAATAAATGGGCCCAAAAAGTCACTGTTAATGTGCCACTGTCCAACATTAAACAGTTCAGGGTTTGGTATACAGAGACCTCAGCCTACTTAGTAACATGGCAAACACACCATTACAAATCTTTTACCTTTTATTAAAGATACAGAAAAGAAGGAAAAATAGTCAAAGCATTTGAAATATAAAGTTTTACATAAGGCTTTCATTTTAATAACATCTCTTGTTCCCTTTCCCTTTAACTGGAGAGAGTTTTTAGAAGGAAATCCTCCATCTAGCAATCTTAGATGGTATTAAAAAGGATAATAACTATCCTTTATGGGGAAAAAAGAAGTTAGCTGAGGGGAGCTGGAGCTTCCTCTGAAATCTGATCCAGTTTTCTTGAAAACAAAACAACACAGACACATAAAAGGGATCAGAAAAGATAGAAAATGCAGCTTCTATTTCTGGTGCTGACTCTCATTTGCAATCTTGCTGCTGGAGAAACACAGCACATGGTCTAATCACCCAATCTGAGACCTGGCAAACTTGTACCAGCACTGGGCCGTTTAAGACATTGCTTTTTGCTACCTTCCTGGTGGCAGGCCTACAGTAGTGTCGCAAAAATAAATAAATAAATAAATAAAAATGCAGTCTCGGCCAAATAAGCCAGACTGTTATTAAACAGAAGGAGAGAGACAGAAAGAAAATAAATAAGGTAGGGAAGGAAAAGGATGTTGCTGGGCAGCGGGAGAGAGGGAGACATAAAGTCTCCCATCCCAGGTGGTGGTTGGCATTTAGCTGATGGAGGTGGCAGGGTCATCTGGGTCCTTCTCTCTGGCATAGTCTAATCAGGACATCTCTCAGGATCTGGATGACAAAGGCCCAGCAGTGTCATGGTGATTCCCAGGGTCCCAAGAGACAATGGCGGTGGCAGCCATGATGGTGAAGCTTGCTTCTTCTTGTACTCCCGTCTTTCATTCAGCCCCCATCTTCTAACTTTCCCCAAAAAGTCTTTTGGAGGACCCCAAGAGCGATTGATAAGTGGAATTGCTCATCCCCTCATTAAGTGTCCTCCAAATACATTAGAAGCAAGAGGAAGACCAAGGACAGAGTAGGCTGATTACTCAATAGGCAATAACAGAAAATGTGGAACTGGCAGAAGTGCTAAATTACTTTTTTGTTTCAGTTTTCATCAAAAAGGTTAGTAGTGATCGGATGTCTAACACAATGAATGCCAGTGAAAATGAGGTAGGATCTGCAGCTAGCCTCTGAGTCCCTAGCTTCTGTTTGCCAGAAGCTCGGAGTGGGTAATAGGGGATGGATCACTCAGTGACTTCCTGTTCTGTTCACTCCCTCTGAATCCCACCTGGCATTGGCCACTGGTGGAAGACAGGATACCTGGCTAGTCTGACCCAGTATGGCTGTTTTTATGTTCTTATGTAAAATAGGGAAAGAACAAGTTAAAAATTACTTAGACAAGTTAGATGTTTTCAAGTCGACAGGGCCTGATGAAATGTAACTTAGAATGCTCAAGGAGCTGACTGAGGAGATATCTGAGCCATTAGCAATTATCTTTGAAAACTCATGGAAGACTGGAGAGATTCCAGAGGACTGGAAGAAGGCAAATATAGTGCCAATCTATAAAAAAGGGAATAAGGACAACCCAGGGAACCGGGAAAGACAATGGAGCAAATAGTCAACCAATCAATTGCAAACACCTAGAATATAAGAAGGTAATAAGTAACAGTCAACATTGATTTGTCACGAACAAATCATGCCAGACCAACTGAATAGCTTTCTTTGACAGAGTAACAAGCCTTGGTGAATGGGAGGAAGTGGCAGATCTGGTATATCTTGACTTTAGTAAGGCATCTAATACTGTCTCACATGACCTTCTCATAAACAAACTAGGGAAATACAACCTAGGTGGAGCTACTATAAGGTGGGTGCATAACTGGTTGGAAAACATTCCCAGAGAGTAGTTATCAGTGGTTCACAATCAAGCTGTAATGGCATATTGAGTGGGGTTCTGCAGGGCTTAGTCCTGGCCCATTCAATATCTTCATCAATTATTTAGATAAAGGCATACAGAGTACACTTATAAACTTTGCAGGTGATACCAAGGTGAGAGGGGTTGCAAGTGCTTTGGAGGATAGGATTCAAATTCAAAATGATCTGGACAAACGGTCTGAAGTAAATAGGATGAAATTCAATAAGGACAAATGCAAAGTACTCCACTTAGGAAGGAACAATCAGTTGCACACATACAAAATAGGAAATGACTGCCTAGGAAGGAATACTGTAGAAAGGGATCTGGGGGGTCATAGTGGATCACAAGCTAAAGTTGAGTCAGGAATGTAACACTGTTGCAAAAAAAGCAAACATCATTCTGGGAGGTATCAGCAAGAGTGTTGTAAGCAAGACATGAGAAGTAATTCTTCTGCTCTACTCCGCGCTGATAAGGCCTCAGCTGGATTACCGTGTCCAGTTCTGGGAGCCACATTTCAGGAAAGATGTGGACAAATTGGAGAAAGTCCAGAGGAGAGCAACAAAAATTATTAAAGGTCTAGAAAACATGACCTATGAGGAAAGATTGAAAAAATTGGGTTTGTTTAGTCTGAAGAAGACTGAGGGGGGAACAGTTTTCAAGTACATAAAAGGTTGTTAAAAGGAGATGAAAAAATTGTTCTTAACCTCTGAGGATAGGACAAGAAGCAATGGGCTTAAATTGCAGCAAGGGAGGTTTAGGTTGGACATTAGGAAAAACTTCCTAACTGTCAGGGTAGTTAAGCACTGGAATAAATTGCCTGGGGAAGTTGTGGAATCTCCGTCTGTGACGCTCTGTACCTCGGGGGAACACCCTGCACCCCCATGTTCATCCTTATAATAGATTGTGTGGTATCCATTGCAAAGTTTGTCATGTTGGGTGTCTTCGGAAGGCTCATGATGCACTGAGCATTGTTGTTATTTCATGTATATAGTTATGAGGCCGAAAATGTGACCTCATGGCTTAAAACAAGCCCAGGCAAAACTCTCCAGGAGCAGAGGGGCAGTTCACACCTCATCAAGGCATGTATGAGACAAACCCAGCCCAGCCTCACAGGAACAAAGAACACTGGCCTAGGCAGCAACAATGGATCTGTTGGACTCTTGAGTGAGTCATCCCCCTTCCCTTGGTCAGTTTGGGACTACGATGAGGATTACCTGACTCTGAAGTGGCGGGGGGGGGGGGGGAGGGCGGGGGAGGCGGCAAAGCCAAGAGGGAAGAAAAGACATGATAAAAGGGAGAGATGCTTGCCATGCTCTCTCTCTCTTCCACCTCCATCTACAGACACTATTACCAAGCGACTGAAGCGCTGATCAAAGGGGAGAGCCTGGCTGAACGGCAACCAGCCAGCCTGTGGTGAGACGCATCTAAGTTTGTAAGGGCACTGAAAGTGTTAAGATCAGCTTAGAATGCGTTTTGCTTTTATTTCATTTGACCAAATCTGACTTGTGCTTTGACTTATAATCAATTAAAATCTATCGTTTGTAGTTAATAAATATGTTTGTTTATTCTACCTGAACCAGTGCATTTGGTTTGAAGCATGTCAGAGACTCCCCTTGGGATGAGAAGCCTGGTACATATCAATTTCTTTGTTAAATTGACGAATTCATATAAACTTGCAGTGTCCAGTAGGCATAACTGGATATTGCAAGACGGAGGTTCCTAGGGTTGTGTCTGGGACCGGAGATATTGGCTAGTGTCATTCGGTTACACAATCCAAGCAGTGGCTGGCCAAAAGTGCTCACTCACATAGATGGGAGCAGCTTACATGCTAGAGGCTGTGTGTGAACAGCCTGGGAGTGGGGGTTCTCACAGCAGAACAGGGTAAGGCTGGCTCCCAGAGTCCAGATAACACCAGGGGAATGTCACACCGTCACTGGAGGTTTTTCAGAACACATTAGACAAACATCTGTCAGGAATGGTCTAGTTATTACTCAGTCCTGACTTGAGTGCAGGGGAATGGACTAGATGACCTACTGAGGTCCCTTCTAGTCCTACACTTCTGTATTTCTATTCTATGATTATTTTGCCCACCAATTAGGCCTAATTTCTGATACACTAATTTGGTCCATTGACTTCCAGTCCCACACTTTGTTTTCCAGGCATGAACTTAACATAGTCCTTGAGTTATATCACTGGGTCTTTTCGTTCGGACTAATTCACTCTGTTTGTGTACCTTTTCCAGCTTTTCCTATCAGCACTCATTGTTATAGATTACTGTAATACTTTACAAACTTTTATCCACTTGCCCACAATTAGGCTCACAACCAGGGTAGACCTACTAGGCCCCAATTATCATTACAGGACATAGCTGGTGTTAGGGGTAAGCAGGAGAAGGGGGGACCCGGTGAGGGGGAAGGAATCTCTGTATTTTAGGGCTCATAAATCCTACACTCACCGTCTCATTCTCCTCTTCCTCAGATGTTTCATTTTCCCTCACTCCACTACAGCAGCTGCTCACGTTGGATGAGGAGCGTGAGAGTGGCTGCATCACACAATATCCCAAGGTTTGATTGGAGAGGGTTCTGAAATCCAAGTCCAAAGTTATCACCATCATTGCGATACACAGATCTCATTTTGTACCATCCAACCAAGACCCTTCCAGTGCTTTGCAGACAGTAACAAAGCCTTACAAGTCGCTGTGGGGCAGCTTTATTGTAATCATCCATATTGATGGGGGGGATCTCCATAGAGGGGAACTCACTCATCCATGGTCAGTGTCAGAGCCAGGAATAGAACCTGGCAGAACTGGCTCCCGATCCCTGGCTCTAATCACTAGCGACCACATTCAAGGTACCTATGTGAGGGGATAAAAAGTGAGACACCTGCCATGCTGAAGCCTTCCCCAGGGACTCCAAGAGTTTCTCCTGAACAGAAAGACCATTTTCAACTCACTTGTTCTTCCTGTTTGGGAACTCTGGGGAACTGGGACTGGAGGAGCCATCAGACTTCAGGTCTAAAAAGGGTCCTGGACTCTCCAGCACCTTCTGGATTCTGTCAGCAACACCCCTACTGGGGTGAAAGGAAAACCAGCTACATGAGACATGAGTTACCACTGGGTTACTTAATGCTTCCTACAAGAGGAAATACAGAGAGGAATTTCTATGGGGGACACAGGTACAAGGTGCAGGTTGGGGCAGTTTGGAACACAGCAATCTTCTTAAATAGTCTACAAAAGAAGAACATTATCAGGACTGGGCCTTTTTATGCTTCTTTATGATAAAAATAAAAGACCTGAAAGGGTTTAAGATTTCAAAATTTCTTCTCAACTTGCTCCCTCCACCCCCATCCCACTAGAAATTCAGATCTTATTTAACCTGGAAGACTCTACAGTTGACTGGAGATTTAGTATTTTTATAGTGTCAAACATACCAAGGAGGTGACATTTGACTAACTGAGAGCAGCAGTGGTTTTTCTTTCAGACTGTATCAAACTTGTGTTTTTGCTGACACCTATTTAACTAATATATTTGTGAGGAAATCTCTTTGTGTGAATTATTCTGCAGTGCAGCCCCTTCAATTAGGAGCTGAGAAAACTCCCAGTCTTCACCTCAAGTCATCTGATGAGTCAACCAGCAAATGCAGGGAAAAGCAGATTTAGCATTCCTGATATATCTAAGGTGAAAACAAGCAGAAGAAAATCTAAAGAAACCCAACACCTTCTTTCTGTATTATAAAGAAGCAAATAAGGGCACAGACCCATTTTTCCACCTTTGCAGGAAATCTTTAAACATCTTTGAAGAGGATAGGGAGGTGAGTAACATATAAAGGGCTGGGCTGAGGAATGTATTTATACAAGATGTAAAATTGGTTAAAGGTAAGCCACAAAAAGTGCGAGTGTTGTGATAGTTTTTTATTTTAGATACATTGTTAAGGGGAACTTGCCACCATATAATTTATTGTTCTAAAAAAATACATCATTTTAAATAAAAATAAGTCTGTCAGTGTCTCTCTTAAGAAAGGGCAAGAGAAAGAGACATGCAGAGAGACTTCACAGGCACAGATTTTACCCATGGTGATGGTCACAGTTGTCTACATTCTGGGAGAGGGGGTTCTCTTCTCCTCTACACTGAGCCCTTTGACAGATTCCTGGATTTCATGAACAATTGGGAAGGTTTCATGTGGCGTATAGAGCAATTCAAAGGACTGGGCTTTGGATCTGGTATACACTGAACCCCTGATGCACACCACCCCTTTAGGGGCCCATTAAGAGATTAACAAAATAACCTGTACTGCTCAGTGTGCAATTTTCAAATGCTCATAACTCAGCTACACCAAGCTCTGGAAAAAGGCTGTGCTCTGCTCCTCAGTGAAGGCTACTTCTGTGATAGTCGGCAAATCTCAAAATTCAGCCATTTTGATTATAGCATGTTTAGAAAAGTTGCACAATTATTTATTTTAAAAGTCACAAGATTTAGTTACTATTTTAAAAAAATGAAAAAAAAAATATTTTTCTCCACTCTCCTCTCATATGCGCACAGCAGAACTGTTTTTGTCACAGCAGGGATGGAACAGGACGGGCAGGAATCCTGGATCATCTTCTACTCTGTTTGATGAAGGTCCTGTCATCTACATTCCTGTTCCCCTCTCTCCTCCCCTTCACTCTGGTCTTGCCTCCCTCCCGTTTCCCTTGTCTACCCCTCCCCTACTTCTTTCCCTTCCTACTTCCTCTCAGTTCCCCTGGGTCCCAGCCCTATTTTCTCCTGCAGTCTGCTCCCATTCCTGCTCCTTTGATCCCACCTCTCCATCTCCCCTTTTCTTGTCTCCCCCAGCCTTCACCATCCTCCATCTCCCCTTGGTCCCAGTTCCTTCCATCTCTCCTCTCTCTTCCGCTGCCCCAGCACCCTTCATCCCACCCCACCCCACCCCATCCATTCCCACAGCTCTTACCTCTTCTCCTCCTGGATGTTCTCAATGCCAATGGCACTGCTGCGACGCCCGTGGAAGTGGCTGCCTCGGGTGCGTGATGGGCTCCTCCCAGGCAGGGCAAAGGACTAGAGAGAAGGCGAGTAAGGAAGTTATAGGAAGGAGGGAGGGGAGTATGAGAGACAAAGCAGTGGAGTACTGGAGGAGGGGGAGAGGGAGTGTGCAACCTGGATCCCAGACCCTCTTCTTGCATCATCTCTGATATGTAATAGTGCTGCCCAGAGCCCCCAAGGAACCAGAATTGAAGGAAGAACTCCTACAAGCTGTCAGTGAGGAAGAGAGGGGAGGAAGTGAGGGTTCAACACAGGCAGGGGTTTTAGGGGCTGCAGCCTGCAGCTCAAGGGGGGCCCTGCAAAAATAAATCACAGGCAGTGATCTCCAACTCCGGGCCACTAAAAGTCCCACGGTGCAGCAGGGCGCTCAGGCAGGCTGCCTGCATGCCCTGGCCCCACACCACTCCCATAAGCAGCCTGCTGCTAGCATGTCTCTGCGGTCCCTGGCAGGGGTGGGGAGGTAGTTCCACACGCTGCCACCGCTCCCAGCACCGTCCCCCTAAGGGGATGATGCTTGCAGGCGCGGGCAGTGCATGGAGACACACTGTCCCCCTCCCCCAGGGGCCGCAGAGACGTACTAGCAGCCAGCCACTTCTGGGAGCAGCGTGGGACCACGGCATGCAGGCAGCCTGCTGCGCCGCCGGGCCGGGAGCTGCCTGTGGTAAGCGCCTCCCGGTCAGAGCCTACACCTCACACCCCTTCTTCCATCCCAACCCCCTGCCCCAGATCAGAATCCCTTTCCTGAACCCAAACTCCATTCCAGACCTCACACCCCCTCCTTCACCCCAATCCCTTGCCCCAGCCCCCTCCTGCACCAAACTTCCTCCCAGGAAAAAGACTTGTATACAGGGCCCACACAAAATCTAATAGTCCCGGGCCCACGTTAATCCAGCCCTGAACACAGATGCTAAGAGAGACAGAGAGGAAGAAAAACAGACAGGCAGAATGAGACGCAGAAAGATAAGAGACAGAGTGAGAGAAATGGAATGAGAGACAGAGGCTCAGGCAAAGAGTTACGTCATAAAGAGAGACACAGAAAGAGTTTGGAAGAGAGGCATAAACTCAGATTGAAAGGAGACACAAAGGTCTTGTCTACACTATGCAGCTTTTAGCGACAAGGCTGTGGCTAAAAAGTCAGTGTGTGTGAACGCTCTCTGTTGGTATTTTGTCGGCACTTTTGCCGACGCAATACTTCCAGCCCAATGAGCGGCGTTAGCTTTGTCGGCAGGAGAGCACTCCTGCTGACAAAGCTGCATTCACACTGCCACTTGCGTTGGCAAAATTTTTGTCTTTTGCAGGGGGGCTTTTTAAAGTACCCGTAAAAGACAAAAGTTTTGTCAACAATGTCGCAGTGTAGACAAGCCCAAAGAAACAAACAGACATACAGACTCAAAGAGAGAGAGGAAGGGAGAGAGAGAGAGCTCATCACTACTCTATGGCTTCTTAGTGCAGACATAAAGGATCTGTAAAGCTACAACATCTGTCCCCTGGGCTGCAATTCCCCAAAGAAAGGGACCTCCATGGTTGACATAGAGCTGGTGTTTTTGGCACTACACCAGCCCTGCTGGAGCCCCAGTGCAGAAGAAGCCTTAGGCAGCCAGGTGCGAGTTAGCTAGGGTAACCATATTTTCAGAATCAGAAACCAGGACACTTTTGTGGCAACATTTTCGAGGGTCATGAAATATTCATACAGAAGACATGAGTGCACTTTTTCTTATACAACTAGGTGTTACTTCTGTCAGTGACACAGGCATATTTCTCAGAATGGAGCATTTCTCCTGGAATGTAGTGCTCTGAATGAGTTTATCATGCAACACCAACCAAGTATCCTTAACAGTCACATCAAGTAAAAGAATGGTTTTGGCAGTGCCTGTGCTCATCTAACTTTTCTCTCACTCCAAATACCGTTCATCCCTCTGAGTGCTTGTTCCACTGAACTGTTGTTCCTGACAAGTGAATTCTACTCAGCATAGCAATATGACTGGAACATACATTTTGTAGTTATTAAAAAATGAACATTTGATTGATGAAGTGAAACACTGAAACAGTTCCAGCATCCTGAAATTCTCAATTCTCATCATATAAAAAACCGGGACTGTCTTAATAAAAATCAAGGTGTATGGTCTTTTTTCAGTTAGGGCAGCATGCAGATCCACAGCTAGTCCAGGATAAGGGAGGCACAAGGGTGATGTCAAGCCACCTCTATCCTTCCTCTCAAGCCCTGTGCCAAGCTCAGATCCAGTGTGTAGATGAAGGGACCCAGAGACATAAATGAAGACAAAACAGAGACACAGACTCAGCACGAGAGAGATGCACAAAGAAACACCCAGTCAGACACACAGAGACAGAAATGGAGTGATATAAACAGAAAAGATTCACAGAGGGACACACTAATAGGGATAGAGGGACAAAATGTGTGGGTGGATCATGGAGGATCAGAGACATGCTTGGCCCTTTCCAATGGCACTCCCTCCCGGTTCCTTACCGCAGCAATAGCCTTGGTGCCCTCGGCGACACTCTGGTTGAGAGCAAGGCCGGCAGTAGCCGGGCGGCTGGGCGGGGTTGCCGGCTGCTGTTGTTTCCTCATGGCTATCCCCATGGTATCCAGGCTCTGGCTGCGGCCTCGGATCACCCGCTGGACAGAAGGGAGACAGATAGACAGACGAAGAGACACAGACACACACACAGACACACATAAGGACAGTATGAAGAGCACCACGGAGGGGAGTGGTGGCGGGGGGGGGGGGGGACAGACACCAGTACCAGAAATATCCTCCCTCCCCACTAGAGCTCAGCAGACCAAAAATTACCCATGGGAAAGGCCTGTTTGGTCCCATCTTGTCTATTTGCCCCCGGGTCAGTGAAAGATTGTTCCCTCTGCTTTCAGTTTCCCCCATCCTCCTGCAGGTGATAAAGAGATTCCCCACCAACACTACAACTTTCCTAAAAAGCCAGCATTACCTCACACAGTCATACCCAGTGCAAGAAAAGGGACCAAATCCCTATGTAAGGCTGGAGGGCTCAGTCCCATGCAGGCCTATGCAATGGCCATGAGAGAGAAGCTGCCCCACCGAATCCAGAGTACTCTGAAAAAGCCACTTCACAGGCCCCCTCCCTCTTCTCCAGCTCCTTAAAAGGCTGTCTGAACACAGCGATGTGCAGCAGCTGCCAGAGGCCAGAAAAACAGATTTTGGGGTATATGCGGACAGGCGCTGGACAGAGTCTGAAATTTTCTATTTATCCACTGAACAGATGCTGCAAGGGCAGTAAGCTAATCACTCAAACACACCCTACCAATGGGACTCAGCCATGACCTGCAACAATCACTTCTACAGGTGAGTGGGGAGTTGGCCCATTTTGTCCCCAGCAATTCTGATGAGGGCTGCCAACCAAGGGGGCTGACAGTGCCAAGTGAGATGCTGGTACCTGTGATATGGCTGTCTGTCCCACTAGGCATGTACATGGTGCAAGAAGAAAGGAAGAGAGATGGAGGCAGGGCCGTGCCTAGCTATCTTGGTGCCCTACGCAGCCCCCTCACGGGGGGCTGTGTGGGGCCCCAGGCCTCTGTGGGGGTGCTGTGTGGGGCCCCGCCCCAGGCCTCCGTGGGGAGGAGCGGGGGCTGGCCCCAGGCCTCCGTGGGGGACGGGGGGAGGAGGACTGGCCACTTTCTGTGGGAAGTGGAGTGACCCAGCCCCAGCCTGCTCTGCTCCTTTGGCTCCTAAGCGGGGGGGGGGCAGGTGGGAACCGCCCCCCAGCACTCGCCGGCGGTGCAGCTGGGAGCCAGGGGAGTGGAGCAGGCTGGGGCCAGGTCGCTCTATTTACCGGTGACTGCAGGCCTGACCACTTCTGGAGTCCTCAGGGGAGTGAGGGTGGGCTGGGGTGGGGCAGGAGCGTGAAGAGGCAGGGCTGGGAAGAGGCGGGGGCGAAGCAGGGGCGGGGGCCTTGAGGAAGAGCCAGAGCAGGGGCTGTAACAGCACACAGCTGAGTACTTTGCGTATGGGTAAGGACGGCCCTGGATGCAGGCAGTGGAGTGAGAACCAGCACACTCATTCCCTCCCGTTTGAGTAGGCCAGTGATACTCAGACAGGAGGCTCAGGAGCTGCAAGTTGCTCTTCAATGTGTCTCCTGCAGCTCTTTGCAGCACATGATATTAAAATACCATGATTCAATTATTTATTAACCAAGCTAAGTTATTAATCAATCAGGATGCTTTTATTGTAGAATACTTAGTCAGTCATTTTGCTGTGAGAATAGTATATATAAAGAGAGAGAAAGAAAGTAAATGAAACAATGAATTCATACTATTGTGGCTCTTTTGGGTAATGCTGATCACTAATTTGGCTTCTGAACCATTGAGATCTGAGTATCACTGGTATATGCGTTCCCTCCTTCACATCACCCTGACCCTGCGCTCCTGGAGATTGTCCATTGATTTCACCTCATCATACAAAAAAGAGCTTGTGATTTAGAGGGAAAAAGATGTATCTCAGTATTCCAAAGCATCTAGATACTACAGCAACAGTTGTGTTAGAAACAACCATCAGATGGGACCTTCCCAGCTGCTGCTGCTGTCCTGGAGCTAGGCTGGAGCCAGTGTGCTGCTGGGGGACAAAAGGCTCTGCCACCCGAGCCCATCATACTTCCTTCTGCAAGTTCCTGATCTCTTTTCTATACATCAGGGGAATTGGGTCCTCCTTGCCACTAGATGCCAGCCAGGGCCAAGGCTAGGGCCAGGGGGTCTAGGGCTTCATTTCATCCCACCCAGAGGCCTCACATTAGGAACAGCATGGGATGCTGTACTGTGCCAAGCTGCATCTCCCCTGAGTGGGGAGGGAGAAGCTGCATTTCTCCTTTTGAGGTATATAAAAATACATTGCAAAATGTGGATGTTAAGAAGGAGCCACATTTCCCCCCCCACTCCCTGCCACCCCAAGCACACATGCCCAACAGGGCTGATGTATCCTGAACTGGGACTGAGCTGGGTGGCAGCCGCTCTGAAAGAGGGGTTGGTTTAAGAGGCTGCAGCAGTTCTTGATTTCTCACCTTGAAATTTTCAAAGAAGCCACCACCCCCATTCTCCATCTTGTCATCGTCCCCAGAGGCCAGGCCCATCATGCTGCGGCTATGGAGCTGCAGCTCCTCAAAAAGGCTCTCTAGGAGGGCACTGCGAGTCCGCTCCTACACCAGGGCAGAAAGAGAGAGTGGGAGAAAAGGGACAGAATAGAATAACAGAAAAAAGAAAGGACAGAGCACTGAGAGAGGGGGAGAGAGAGAATGAACTCTCCTATATTTCAGATATAATTGATACATCCCACTTTCTCTAGTGTTAAGAGGAATATGATTTCTTCCAAATGTGGACCCTTCTCTAACTTCCTTATTCTCCCCCAACTCTGAAGGCAGATATACTGCCTTAAGCTATTTTTTGTGCTCTTTTTCTTCATTTCTTCTGTTTTCCATTTCCCTCAGCCCGTCTTAGAAGAGCCTAGGAAATGAAATCAGGGTGGATAAAAACTGATTATTTAAAATAAATAAATAAATAAATAAAGTTTCTTCATTTAAATCAGATTTTCTTTCTTTAAATTAAATACATTTTTGTTCTTAAAAATAAACCTATTTGAAATTATGACAACCTATGTTAAAAATAATTTAAACTAAATTTACAAAATATAATCTTAATCAGTACATGTTTGCTGCCAAAATTTTAAAGAATGTCACACTGCTGAACTGGTGGAAGACACTGGCTAAGCACCTGGAACCAGAGTTTGTTGAAGTGCTAGCTATTGATAGTCTTTTGCAGGCACAGCATGACTATTTTCTTCATTTCAGTTTATTCAACTAGTTCTGTTCAATGACTAGTTCCTTCAAAGTTAAAAAATGGACCGGGAGTTTAAAAAGCAGGAAAGCTTGTCTCCCTCTTCCAATCTATGAATAAAAACTAGGTGTGAAGATGAGGCCTACTAGTTCTAAAGCCTTGAAGGACATGCTGCCAGAAAAAATAGTACAGTTCACTCACTGCAGAGGATACTTACTTTGTTTAATAAATCAGTTGATTTTAAATGCAAACATGTTCTGATAAACTTACTTTTTTAATTTATTAAGTAGTTTAAACTATATTCCAATTTCCATCCAAATACAGCTTGACACAAATCACACAAAAAAAATCTAATAAATGAAGAAATATATAATTCACATCTTCTAACTTAATAAACAAATGTAAAAATTAAGAATTTAAATAAATGCATGTTAAGCAATATAATTGTTTAAATAAATGTGTATAGATATAGTGAATCCTCCTGGCTAGCAAAAAAACAAGTATCAAATTTAGTGTAAAAATTATATTTGGTTGCAAATCAATATGCTTTAATGGTTATCAACCAGTGCAAATAAACCTTTCTTAGGAAAATAACTAAAAAGGATAAATGGAAAACAAGATTAAAATTGATTACGGTATTTAAATCAAGATTTTGTACTTGCTGATTTAAATCAAATGCAAAAATCTAAGTTCATGCAACATTAAGATTGGGTGGCTTTCACTGTACAAAGTCAGGTAATGTAACCACTAGAGTTCTAGTAGCAGCCACTTTGCACATACACCAGATATTCTATTCTTGTTTTGGAGGGGTTACATGTGTACTTTAATATAGATATATATATAATAAAACATACAAGAAACACCACAAGGCTGAGTTAACATTTAATTTACTTTATTTTATTTTTAAGGGACTTTAATTTCCTAAGAGTTTCTATATCTTTCATTAATTGTGCAGCCTTAACCTGGCACTAAAACAGTTTTTTGCATTTATTAAATATTAATGCGAACACTCACATACACAGACCCACCTCTAGTTTGGCAAACTTTTCAGCCTGGTAGCAGCTGTACTCAGCATTAATTAGCTTAGCCAAGAGGAATTCACGAAACTCTGGACCCTGTGGGAAAAAAAAGGAAGTCTAGATTGGAAATGGTAACCTAGGAAAGGTTCTGGATATACATTTCCTTAACCCACCAGGGTTATCCAGCCCCATCCTGAAGCCAGATTGGAAACAGCAACCTACAGGTGAAGGAGTGTGTAAATCACACAACTAATCCCTGCATCGCTTGCTTACAGGACTCATCAGAGACACAAACCTTTTTAAATATGGCTGGATTTGGGAGAGGGGGTCCAAAGAATGGGACGTCATCTCGAGCTGTTACTGAAACCTGAAACAATACAGAAGAAACCACTTCTACATCATAACAAGAACCAGAATGTCACATCCTCTCACGGCGATGAGCTTGTACAGGAACTCCTCACTTAACATTGTAGTTATGTTCCTTAAAAATGCAACTTTAAGCGAAACGATGTTAAGCAAATCCAATTTCCCCATAAGAATTAATGTAAATGAGGGGGTTAGGTTCCAGGGAAATTTTTTTCACCAGACAAAAGACTATATTTTACACACACACACACACACACACACACACACACACACACACACACACACGCGCACGCACACACGCGCACGCACCAGAGTTTTAAACAAACAATTTAATACTGGTACACAGTGATGATGATTGTGAAGCTTGGTTGCGGTGAAGGAGTCAGAGGGAATGCCTTACTGCTAAATGAACTAGCAATTGACTGAGCCCTCAAGGGTTAACTCTCACAATACTCTACAAGGCAGCAGGAAAGGAGGGAAGGCAGATAGAGACACACACCCTGTGTGTGAGAGACAGAATGCACATTTCCCCTTTAAGTAGCTGACCCAGGCTTAAGTACACTGCCTTGTTAATTAAATCAGCTTGCTGAGACCCGCAGCTACTGCCTAGAAGCTCCCTCCATCCGTCTGTCCCCCCCCTGCTCTATGGAAGATGGGGTAAGTGGGGTTCAGGAGCAGGGGGGAGGGGGAGACACCCTGACATTAGCCTCCCTCTTCCCTCCTCCCCCCGTACAGCAAGCCGGAGTCTCTGGAAGCAGCTCCAAGGCAAAGGGCAGGAGCAGCACATGGCAGTGGGGGGAGGGACAGCTGGTGCACAGGGAACTTAGGGGAGTGTGGAGTGGATGGGGGGCTGCTGGTCCACCCTGGTTCCAATCACCCACCAGCTAGCTGCAACGGGCTGCTCTTCCTGCAAGCAGTGGACAAAACAGGCGGCTGCCAAATGACTAGAAGGGAGCATTTCACAACTTTAAACGAGTATATTCCCTAACTGATCAGCAACTTAACATTGAAACGTTAACCAGGAAGACTTTAAATGAGGAGTTCCTGTATAAGACCGGAAACAGAAGTCATGGACCCTGAAAACATCCGGTGATGTGAATCAGTCCCATAATACAAAACTAAGGGGCACCTGATTTAATTAAGGGTAAATACATTTCAAATAAATCAAAGGCAATACTTCTCCACAGCATGTAATCTGTAGTGTAGTCAGCAGACGGTTCTATGCCAGCTAAGTCCCAAGTGTATATCCAAATAATATATGATTATACCACAGAAGAACATCAATTTTATGAATCCAGTCTTCTGAACAACCATTTATCCAAATAATTTTCCCTGATAAGGGGAAAAGAATATTATGTAACAAAAGTGATGTCGATGAAGAACAAGTCAACATCCCTTCACATCCTGATGCCTTCAATGCAATGGAAATCACTTTACTGTGGTTTGAAGGACAAAAAGAAAGTGATGCAGTGCACCAGACTGAAATTTATGCACTGTATCTGCTGCAGTATTGAGATATTCAATGTAATCAATTCCTCAATCCCCAATTAGTTTCTAACATAGTTCTACCGTAATATATACCCAGTTTATATAGCATTTTTCTTACACACACACACACACACACAGCCTGCATTACATTAGCTGAGTACCTTACAATCATTAAATTAATGTATCCTTGAAATATAGAGCAGCATTATTCTTTTTCCCATTACAGATGGAGAACTGAAGGAGACACATTCAGCAGTGACTCACCCAAGATCACAAAGGAAATCTGTGGCAGAGCCAGGGATTACACACAGACATAGCAGGGTGTCTGTCTCTTTAAGGATTATAAGGACTAGTGGTCAATCAACACCTATTCTTTTTCATGTCCCTTAACTCCTGAGACTTTTTAGAGTAAATGAAGACCTAGAGAAGGCAAAGTTGGTGTTGGGAGAGAGGAGGATGGTCCCAGGAGAACAGTTAAGGCCTGGGGGGAAATCCAGGCTATTGTTTCTTTAAAAGCCTGGGACAGGTCTCTCCCAGCTAATCTGGACAAGCTCTGGGAAGAAGACTGTATATATTGTCTCTTCCCTCAGAACAAGGGAAAAACCAGCAGGGGAGGTCTGGTAAAATGACTAACTGGTAAAAAAGGTGAGCTGGAGAAGCTTGCTAAGGCTCTATATTTGGTTTAATGCTGGGAGCTGGAGCGGATAAAATTTGGACTCTGGGGACTTTATTTTGACTGGAACAGTTTATGAGAATAAACCAGGGTATTACTGGAAAAGAAAAGCTTGTGTGGAGTTTTAAGGAGTCCAAGAGGGGAAATGGAGCCGGACCCCCTGAGCCATGCTTGGCCAGAAGGGGGCAACAGAGGATAGGCACACCCTTCAATGCCTGATCTCTCTTGTCCCAGGCTAGTTCCCTAAGCCATAAGACCATCTCCCACTAGAGACCTGGCTAGTTAAAATCTTGCATTACCTTGGGAGGAGGTTTGAGCATTGACCTGCTAAACCCAGGGTTGTGAGCTCAATCCCTGAGGGGGTCATTTAGGGATCTGGGGCAAAAATCTGTCTGGAGATTGGTCCTGCTCTGAGCAGGGGGTTGGACTAGATGACCTCCTGAGGTCCCTTCCAACACTGATATTCTATGATTTCTTGACTCTGAGGAAAGATTAAAATAACCAAGTACTATGGTCAAAATTTTCAAATATGATTGTCTAATATTAAGCACATAGTATCAGTGCCCAAATGTGGACCTAAGGTAGGGAAAGCATTGACAGAAAAACCTGCCCATAGTGAAATCTATTATGCTGCAGAATAATCTCCCAGGAGAAGTGGTGAAAGGTCCAATGGAAATGTACTGTAGCCTATAGGGAATGATTCTGCAGTGGCTCCTGGGCAATGGCCTGGAGTATTTTTAGTTTTTTCCCATCTATAACTCCAATGATGGAAAGGATGGCCAGAACAATCCCACCAGAGACTGTGCAAGGAGGGTTCAACAGCAGGGATGGACTAAGAGACACAGCAGATGCCACCCCTGCTTTCACTTTGATAAGGGCCCACAGTGAATTTCTGTGGCCCCCTAAAATGAACTGGGGGAGCAAATGGGGAGTCTCACTCCACAGTGAGCAGCAGTGCTGTGAAGGCTGCCCTTCCCTCTGGCTGGTGGGAGATGAGCAAACAGGAGAAGTCAGCCTGTCCACCCACAGAGCCATGGTTGGCTAGATAGCCAAATCCTCTCCCTACTTCCTTCTGCCAACTCTCCTGGGATTCATAGAAGAGATTGCGATCTGTGATAATCTAGTCTGACCTACATAACACAGGCCACAGAGCTTCTCTGTAATAATTCCTGTTTGGACTAGTGCAGGGTTCTCAAACATGCGGCATGTTATTTCCTGCGGCCTGCCATAGGTGCTGAGGATGGAGCACCCACGGGGAAAAATTAGTGGGTGCTCTGCATCCACCGGCAGCCAAGCTCACCTCCCCCCCACCCCCTCCTCCTCTCACAGCGCACCGCGTCCCTGCTCCTCCGCTTACCTCCCAGCGCTTCCCGCTGACAGCTGTTTGGTAGCGCGTAGGACTTTCCAGGAGGGAGGGGGGAGGAGCGGGGACGCGGCGCACTCAGGAGAGGAGGCTGGGGCGGGGATTTGGGGAAGGGGTTGGAATAGGGGCAGGGAGGGGGAGGAGCTGGGGCAGGGAGGGGGAGGAGCTGGGGCAGGGACGTTGGGGAAGGGGTTGGAATGGGGGTGGGGAAGGGATGGGAAGAGGCGGGGCGGGGGGGCCTCATGGAAGGGGTGTAGTGGGGGTTTTGCAGTCTGTTACCAACCAAATTTGAAGTTCTCAGCTATTTTACTTGACAATTGGAGTACTAGACCATTGTGATATCCGTGATAACTCAACCAATCACCACCCATACTCAATAGCTAATTTGCATGCTACAGTTTCATTGGTTGTATGAGGGAAACTTCACAGATGGTGGATTACTTGGCCCGACTGCCACCCCCTTGTGCCTAGCTGTCACCTCACATATCAACACAACCACCTACACAACAACACAACCAACAAGTCCAAATACAGATAGCCCTTCACCCCAGTACACATCCCTTATTTGCCACCAACACAAATCAACCAAAATCTCCCAGCACAACACAATCCAGGCACAAATCAACACAGCTTTCCATCACAACACACATTTGCCCACCCTCACTCATACTTACCTTAAACTTGAGTGGCTAAGTGGCATGTCCTTTGCTAGTAAGCATATATTGGGCTACTGTGACAAAGCAATAAAAGTCAGCAGAAAAATCACTGTAAGATGCTATACAATTTAAGGGTGTTGAAAAAAGATATATATTATATGAGAAACAGTACATGACCCTGTAATTAAAAGATTACATGATAACACAGTCTCAAAGGTGGAGAGAAAAAGTTGTGTGTGCAACTCTAATTTTGGCACGTGTGCTTAACTGTGCAGTCTTTACAGTCTCTTAGTGTATTTTTTTGTATGGAATTTTGCAAACAATTTGCAAACAACACTGGGACTGGTTTTGTCTCAGGATATCAAACCTAATATTGATGCTTTTGTTGATGCAAAACGCTGCCAGCTAAGTGGCCAAAAATGAAATGACTGTCTAAATTAGCACTGACTTTTCGCATTACAGTTTTTAAAAAGTTAATACATTGACTTTTAATAGCATACTATATTACTCTTCATTTTTTACTATACTTTTGTATCGTTGTATGAAAAGGTTTCAGTGATGCGGCCCTCGGTCCAATGTACTAGTCCTCATATGGCTCTCGTGGTAATTTGAGTTTGAGATCCCTGGACTAGTGCATATCTTGTTAAATCAATATTGGATGTTTTTTCAAAAATTGTCAGTGATGGAGAATCCACAACAATTCTGGTAAGTTCTTCCAATGGTTAATTACCATAATTGTTCAACATTTGCATCTTATTTCCAATATGAATTTGTCTGGCTTTATCTTCTAGGCATTGGATCTCGTTAGACCTTTCTCTGCTAGACTGAAGAACTCTCTAACTGAATTGCCATTCCTCATGTAGGTACCTATAGAATGTGATCAAATCACCCCTTAACCTTCTCTCTGTTATACTAAATAGAATTGAGGAGCTCAATCCATCACTATAAAGTAGGTTTTCCAATCCTTTGACTATTCTCATGGTTCTTCTCTGAGCCCTCTCCAATTTATCAACAGCCTTTGTGAACTGTAGGCACTAGCACTAGACACAGTATTCCAGCAGCAGTTGCACCGGTACCAAATATAAAAGATTGGAGAAGGAACTGTATGGGCTGTACATGCAATGGCTGTGCAGGCCAAGAGTATGAGCTTGACTGCGGGGCAGGAAGCAGCCTGAGAACGTGGCCACTGTGAGCCTGCCTTGTGCAAATCTGACGGTCAGCCAGAGCCCAGAGTGGTGGCCCTGGATCCAGGACTGGATTTACACCTTACACACCCTTAGGCACAGCATCTTCAGTGCCCCCCCTGCCTCCTTATGTGGCCCTGCCTGGAGCCTCCCTCCCACATCCCCATGTGGCCCCGTGAGCCCCCAGCAGCCCTGTGTGGCCTGCTCTGCCTCCTAACCTGGCTCCAAGAAGGCTGCTGTGCCTGTCACTTTTCACTTGAAGAAAAAATGACACACGCCTGCTAGGTGTTTGCTGCTGCCCGCCTGACCAGTCAGCCTCAGCCAGCTCAGGCTGTTCTGGTGCCACAGCGGCCTCTGGTGGAAGAAAGGCAGAACTGCAGCACATTTTCTGCAGAAAACAAATTCTGCCTCCCTTGGAAAAGAATACTGCACATGCTGCAAACGTCACCTAAGGAGATGGGGCACGATGTGAGACAAGCGGCTTGTGGGGTGTCTCATCACGGGACGGGGCAGATCTGGAGGCTCCCAAGAACTCCGGAGCAATTCGGCCAGCAGCAGTAGGGCAGTAAAATAGCCCAAAATACCACAACTCGCAACTGCTAAAAAGCCCTGGCAACAGACAACTAAAAATAGCCCAATTGGGCTAGAAGATCACATACTTGGCAATCCTCCCTGTACACCCCTAGAATGCCTACTGTGCCTAATTGGAAATCCGTCCCTGCCCGGATCGCTGATGTGGGGCCCTGGGACTGTGTGCATGGTGACTGTTATTGATAAAGCAGTTGGAATGATGTTTAGGTGAATTCCTGCCTCCCCAAAAGCTGGAGGAAGGGTCTTGCACTCCAGGCAAGGGGCAGAAGTTTGAATGAACTACCAGCAAGGGGATCCCTGACCAAACAGGGGGCCCATTGGCTGTGTTTACCTTGTAGAGGGTCTCCCCAATGGCACCATGAGCGAGCTGTACCACCACATAGGCATGCAGGAAATTAGATGCTATCATGTCAGGGACAAAGGGAGTGTTTTCATCCTGGAAGACAATGGCCACAATGTCGTTCCCAATGTGACGCTTCCGCTGCAGCTGGAGGGAGCAAATGAAATGAGAGAAACCAGTAAGAGGGGAGATTCCTTCCCCAGCCACCAACCCATCCGGCACCCCCAAACCACACCCCCAGCTGGAAACCCAACCCCAGCCACTAATCTACACCCATCCCTAGCCACTGCCTACTCCAACACACACCCAGTCCCTTGCCCCATCCACCAGTTCACTCTCCCATCCTCCTGAATCACTTGGTGCCTCCCCTTATGGTACCTGCTGGGCATCTCCCTCTGTGAATGGCAGCTTCGTAGATACATGGAACATGATCTCCTTGCCCCGGAAATTGGTATAGACTGATTCGGTGCCAGTTTGACCCCTCGTGACATCCAAGCCTCCTCGGAACCTGAATGCATTGGTACCATGTGGTGCGGGGAAGGAAGTAGACACCAGTAATGCTATTCAAGGTTGTCATCAGAGACAGGTTTAAGAGCTCAGTGGTTGAACGGCACCATGCACTCCAAAAATCAATGCAGTAGCTAGACTGCTGTACGAAATTCCTATTGGCATCATCCTCTCTCCACTGAGAACTAGAGAGGCATCTATTCCTGCCAAACCAGGCGGCTTTGGAGGAGCAATCATCTCTGCCACTCTCAGGGGAAACATCTCCAGTTGAGAAATGTGGAGAGCACAGGGTACCACACAGAAGCAGATGGTAAGGACCAAGGCTTATCAATGCCCATTAGCACCTCAAAGCAGCACAGGATAGTGTGAATATGGTCAATGCTCTGTCATTCTCTGTTGATCCTTGTGGGCCAGTCCCAGTTGCTGTCAGTCACGCAGCTTAACATTTCGGAGAAAAGCATCCCAGGAAAGAGTCCTGAGAATCTCCCATGAGAAATCCCCAACCATTCAGCCCAGCTCCCAGTCATGAGACACAACCCCAAACACTGCCTATTGGAGAGAGCCAGAGCTGGCAAACCAGACTGGATACTGAGATATGTAAATGCACAGCACCAGCAGGGAATGGAACTCCAATATGATCCCAGGAGAAACGATAGGCCAAGCCTTTCTGGGAATTCCCCACAGGATGCACAGCTGGAGCTCTATTTAGCCTAAATGGGGGCTGAGTTCTTTTGAAAATCCAACCCATAATGTAGTGTCAGGGATGTGGCCCTCTAACAGATGGACCCACAAAGAGGATATGGGCCTGCCAGCAGAAGGAGACCTGCTTTGTGATTTTTTGGAGCTGAAGACACATGGGTCTACTTTACGCTCCCCAAGACTGTGCTTCGTACCTTAATTGTGTCTGACTGCAGCCCCCATGCTGTGCTGACTGGTCACTCCCATGTTGTCCCCTGCTTACCCACGGAAATCCTGCAGCTGGATCCTGTCTCCAAGGTACTCCAGGAACTCCAAGAAGGCCAGACTCTCTTCAGTATTACTGAAGACTTCTTCCTCTGTGGTCTAGAAGGGGAGAGGAGAGATGATAAGCAGAGATTATTCCCCATACACACTCTCACCTCTCCTCGGATCTGGAGAGGAGGAAAAGAGAAAAACTGATATGGGGAAGGCTCACTTCCCTTCTCACACACACAGTCTACATCCTCTCACCTCAGTGGGGTCCAGAGCCCTATCCCCCTATATATAATGGAAAATGGTCTCCTTTTCCTTGAAATAAAACAAGGTCTGTCCTCCAGCACTGAGAACATGGAGAATGCGAATCTCACTCTGGTGCCAACAGGGGGTTCTCTCCCTGTGGACAATGCAGAGGGGAGAGAAGTCTCTAGGACTCAGAGGGCTTCCTTGGGTCCACAAGGAAGAAGATCTCAAGACAGCACCGAGGGGTCCCCAGAACCAATATGACAGAGAAGGCCAATGCCTGCAGGGGGCACAGTCTCCCAGTTGAGGTGCACTAATGTTGCAGCAAGGAGAGGAGACATTAGGACAGAAAATGATACATAGTACCAGTGCTTGGTACCACTAGGAGCTGTTCTCACTAGAGTGGGACTGGGGCTCATAAACAGCAAAGAGAAACTAGAATTCTCTAGGGCTAAAATTGCAGGGCATGAACCCTTGGATCCAGAGGAAGGCACTAGGTTTGGCCTCATTGACAGGGTGATGTGAGGAGAGAAGACCCCAAGACTCAAGAGTGACAGGGAATGAAAAAAAATCCTTGACCCCAGGTTGGCTTAAATTGCCTTCTATAGGGTTGGGGTTGAGAAATGTGACCTGGTGTGTTTGGGCCTGAGGGTGCTTGGTTGTGGAGTGCAGAGAGCTCACCTGCCCAGCTTTCTGGTAGATGACCCCAAATTTGAAGTTATTGCTTATGACGTGTTCATCAAAGGCAACAATGAGCTGGGAAGCCTGGGAGGGCGGAAAGCATAAAGTCTCGGTCACATCCCACCAGCAGCCCCTGTCATCAGAGGGACAGGCAGGTGGGAAGCTACTGTAAACATACCTTGGGGTAGAGGACAGGGAAGAATCGGTCAACATTCACGTCCTCACACAGCAGCTGCCGAGAGAGAGAAAGAAGGAAAAGTGGTGATTGATTGCCACTGTTGTGAGCTGTGACTCCCCTTCCTACCCTGACTCGCTACAGGCAGGAGGGTGAGGTGGGCTTTATAATCATCTGGCAGGAGTCTCTTGGTAAGAAAATCTAAAGCAAAGTGAGGAGAAAAGATACATGAGAAAGGGCCAAAAGACTGGAGAAGAAGAAGGGAAAAGAAAGGTGAGAGAGAAGTGAGAAAGGAAACTGAAGAGTGAGAGTTAAGCAGAGCTAGACAAAGGGTATGTCTACACTGCAATCAGAAGTGTGATGGCAGCCTCTCTAGACATACCCGAGCTAGCTGTGAGCTGTCTAGATCATATAACAGCAATGAAGTTGTGGCAGCACAGGCTAGCCACTCAAATATGTAGGTTCCAGTTGGGCTTGGATAGCCTGTGGCTTCACTGCTATTGTTATTCAATCTAGTTAGATCAAAGCCTGCTCGGATATGTCTACAGATGCTGCACTCTGATTGCAGTGTAGACATACAGGAACTCCTCACTTAACGTTGTAGTTATGTTCCTGAAAAATGCGACTTTAAGCAAAACGATGTTTCATAGATTCATAGATTCTAGGACTGGAAGGGACCTCGAGGTCATCGAGTCCAGTCTCCTGCCCTCATGGCAGGACCAAATACTGTCTAGACCATCCCCGATAGACATTTATCTAACCTACTCCTAAATATCTCCAGAGATGGAGATTCCACAACCTCCTTAGGCAATTTATTCCAGTGTTTAACCACCCTGACAGGAAGTTTTTCCTAATGTCCAACCTAAACCTCCCTTGCTGCAGTTTAAGCCCATTGCTTCTTGTTCTATCCTTAGAGCCTAAGGTGAACAAGTTTTCTCCCTCCTCCTTATGACACCCTTTTAGATACCTGAAAACTGCTATCATGTCCCCTCTCAGTCTTCTCTTTTCCAAAATAAACAAACCCAATTCTTTCAGCCTTCCTTCATAGGTCATGTTCTCAAGACCTTTAATCATTCTTGTTGCTCTTCTCTGGACCCTCTCCAATTTCTCCACATCTTTCTTGAAATGCGGTGTCCAGAACTGGACACAATACTCCTGTTGAGGCCTAACCAGCGCAGAGTAGAGCGGAAGAATGACTTCTCGTGTCTTGCTCACAACACACCTGTTAATACATCCCAGAATCACGTTTGCTTTTTTTGCAACAGCATCACACTGTTGACTCATATTTAGCTTGTGGTCCACTATAACCCCTAGATCCCTTTCTGCCGTACTCCTTCCTAGACAGTCTCTTCCCATTCTGTATGTGTGAAACTGATTTTTCCTTCCTAAGTGGAGCACGTTGCATTTGTCTTTGTTAAACTTCATTCTGTTTAACTCAGACCATTTCTCCAATTTGTCCAGATCATTTTGAATTATGACCCTGTCCTCCAAAGCAGTTGCAATCCCTCCCAGTTTGGTATCATCCGCAAACTTAATAAGCGTACTTTCTATGCCAATATCTAAGTCGTTAATGAAGATATTGAACAGAGCCAGTCCCAAAACAGACCCCTGCGGAACCCACTTGTTATGCCTTTCCAGCAGGATTGGGAACCATTAATAATAACTCTCTGAGTACGGTTATCCAGCCAGTTATGCACCCACCTTATAGTAGCCCCATCTAAGTTGTATTTGCCTAGTTTATCGATAAGAATATCATGTGAGATGGTATCAAATGCCTTACTAAAGTCTAGGTATACCACATCCACAGCTTCTCCCTTATCCACAAGACTCGTTATCCTATCAAAGAAAGCTATCAGATTGGTTTGACACGATTTGTTCTTTACAAATCCATGCTGGCTATTCCCTATCACCTTACCACCTTGCAAGTGTTTGCAGATGATTTCCTTAATTACTTGCTCCATTATCTGCCCTAGCACAGAAGTTATACTAACTGGTCTGTAGTTTCCTGGGTTGTTTTTATTTCCCTTTTTATAGATGGGCACTACATTTGCCCTTTTCCAGTCTTCTGGAATCTCTCCCGTCTCCCATGATTTTCCAACAATAATAGCTAGAGGCTCCGATACCTCCTCTATTAACTCCTTGAGTATTCTAGGATGCATTTCATCAGGCCCTGGTGACTTGCAGGCATCTAATTTTTCTAAGTGATTTTTAACTTGTTCTTTTTTTATTTTATCTGCTAAACCTACCCCCTTCCCATTAGCATTCACTATGTTAGGCATTCCTTCAGACTTCTCGATGAAGACCGAAACAAAGAAGTCATTAAGCATCTCTGCCATTTCCAAGTTTCCTGTTACTGTTTCTCCCTCTTCACTGAGCAGTGGGCCTACCCTGTCTTTGGTCTTCCTCTTGCTTCTAGTGTATTGATAAAAAGTCTTCTTGTTTCCCTTTATTCCTGCAGCTAGTTTGAGCTCATTTTGTGCCTTTGCCTTTCTAATCTTGCCCCTGCATTCCTGTGTTGTTTGCCTACCACTGGTCTACAATTTTTGAGAAGTCGTCTGCTTCAGAGATAAAATGTGCTATTTATTATGTATTTTGATGTGCTGAATTCAAATATGACCATTAAAACAACTGATTGGCTACTGTTTCTAAGATATTTAAGTTTTTACATTTTATGTCTATGTATATTGTGTAGATAGTAGAGTTTTAATCATAAATTGTAAACCTAGGTCTTTTCATGTGTTTATGGTTGCTTTACATGATAATATTTCACCTGTCCTGTTTATGTAACACTTTAAAAATCAGCAAAAGGGTTATATAAATCAAATTTATTATGAAACAAAAGGCAAAAAACTATTATGTACATAGTTTAGTCCTATTCAGTGTCTACTCGGCGCATCTTGGCTTGTCTCTTGTATTCATTAAATGGAGCATCTCTTGTCACTGTCCAGCAATAGTCTGCAAGCATTGATGGGCTCCATTTGCCCTGATAGCGTTTCTCCATTGTTGCAATGTCCTGGTGAAATCGCTTGCTGTGCTCGTCGCTCACTGCTCCGCAGTTCGGTGGAAAAAAATCTAGATGAGAGTGCAAAAAATGTGTCTTTAGTGACATGTTGCAACCAAGGCTTTTGTATGCCTTGAGGAGGTTTTCCACCAACAACTTGTAGTTGTCTGCTTTGTTGTTTCAGAGAAAATGTATTGCCACTAACTGGAAGGCTTTCCATGCCGTCTTTTCCTTGCCACGCAGTGCATGGTCAAATACATCATCTCGAAGAAGTTCACGAATCTGAGGACCAACAAAGACACCTTCCTTTATCCTAGCTTCACTTAACCTTGGAAATTTTCCACGGAGGTACTTGAAAGCTGCTTGTGTTTTGTCAATAGCTTTGACAAAGTTCTTCATCAGACCCAGCTTGATGTGTAAGCGTGGTAACAAAATCTTTCTTGATTCAACAAGTGGTGGATGCTGAACACTTTTCCTCCCAGGCTCCAATGACTGTCGGAGTGGCCAATCTTTCTTGATGTAGTGGGAATCTCTTGCATGACTATCCCATTTGCAGAGAAAACAGCAGTACCTTGTGTAACCAGTCTGCAGACCAAGCAAGAGAGCAACAACCTTCAAGTCGCCACAAAGCTGCCACTGATGTTGGTCATAGTTTATGCACCTCAAAAGTTGTTTCATGTTGTCATAGGTTTCCTTCATATGGACTGCATGACCAACTGGAATTGATGGCAAAACATTGCCATTATGCAGTAAAACAGCTTTAAGATGAATCAATGAACAGTCTCCACTCATCTGGATCGTGAACGATGTTGAGGGCTGCCATCACACCATCGATGTTGTTGCAGGCTACAAGATCACCTTCCAAGAAGAAGAATGGGACAAGATCCTTTTGATGGTCACGGAACATGGAAACCCTAACATCACCTGCCAGGAGATTCCACTGCTGTAGTCTGGAGCCCAACAGCTCTGCCTTACTCTTGGGTAGTTCCAAATCCCTGACAAGGTCATTCAGTTCACCTTGTGTTATGAGGTGTGGTTCAGAGGAGGAGGATGGGAGAAAATGTGGGTCCTGTGACATTGATGGTTCAGGACTAGAAGTTTCATCCTCTTCCTCGTCTGACTCAAATGAGAATGATTCTAGTGCATCAGGAACCGGCAGTCCTTCTCCGTGGGGTACTGGGCGTATAGCTGATGGAATGTTTGGATAATGCACAGTCCACTTTTTCTTCTTTGATACACCTTTCCCAACTGGAGGCACCATGCAGAAGTAACAATTGCTGGTATGATCTGTTGGCTCTCTCCAAATCATTGGCACTGCAAAAGGCATAGATTTCCTTTTCCTGTTCAACCACTGGTGAAGATTTGTTGCACAAATGTTGCAGCATATGTGTGGGGCCCACCTCTTGTACTGATCTCCAATTTTGCAGCCAAAATAAAGGTGATAGGCTTTCTTAACCACAGTAGTTATACTGCGCTTTTGTGATGCAAAAGTCACTTCACCACAAACATAGCAGAAGTTATCTGCACTGTTCACACAAGTACGAGGCATCTCTGCTCACGTTGGCTAAACAGAAATGTGTCCCTTTGCAAAATCAAACACTGACAAATAAGAGAGCACGACACTGTATGATTTCTAGAGCTGATATAGGGCAATTTGTTCAGCAGAGTGATGTAAGCTTCGTTATGATTGCATCATCCATGACTTCTAGGAATAACATGATGCAATCCATATCATGTGTGACGCAATACGAGCTTCAGATTGCATCATTCATTGTTTTGCCTAAAAAGCAAGTACTGTCCAAACCCAGTCATAGATTTATTCATAGATCAAGTCAAAGATGTATTTTAGTCATTTCTGGTTTAAATGGAGATCCCTTCCCTTTATAACTCACTTATCCTCCGCCATTCCCAAGTCAAGGGTCATATATACTGACCCAATAGCATATCTTGAAAACTAGAGCCAATCAACAATTTTAAGCATCATTTTCGTTCTCAGTGACCTAGAATTAGTAAAGTTTGACTACATTTATTTCAGAAGCATTTTGGCTGTAGAGCAGTGTATTCATCCTTTGTAATCTGTCCTAGTTTCCATTTTTTATATGACTCCTTTTTTATTTTTTAGATCATGCAAGATCTCGTGGTTAAGCCAAGGTGGTCTTTTGCCACATTTTCTATCTTTCCTAATCAGCGGAATACCTACCTTGCCTTCTACCTTTCCTTAGAATTGCAAACTCTATGATTTCATGATCACTTTCAGCTAAGCTGCCTTCTACATTCAAATTCTCAACGAGTTCCTCCCTATTTGTTAAAATCAAGTCTAGAACAGCTTCCCCCTAGTAGCTTTTTCAACCTTCTGAAATAAAAAGTTGTCTGCAATGCAGTCCAAGAATTTGTTGGATAGTCTGTGCCCCGCTGTGTTATTTTCCCAACATATATTTGGATAGTTGAAGTCCCCCATCACCACCAAATCTTGGGCTTTGGATGATTTTGTTAGTTGTTTAAAAAAAGCCTCATCTACCTCTTCCACCTGGTTAGGTGGCCTGTAGTAGACTCCTAGCATGACATCACCCTTGTTTTTTACCCCTTTTAGCCTAACCCAGAGACACTCAACACTTCCGTCTCCTATGTCCATCTCCACCTCAGTCCAAGTGTGTACATTTTTAATATATAAGGCAACACCTCCTCCCTTTTTCCCGTCTGTCCTTCCTGAGCAAGCTGAACCCATCCACACCAACATTCCAATCATGTATATTATCCCACCAAGTTTCAGTGATGCCAACAATGTCATAGTTGTATTTATTTATTATTTATTTGTTAAGCGAATCCAATTTCCCCATAAGAATTAATGTAAATGAGGGGGTTAGGTTCCAGGGAAATTTTTTTCACCAGACAAAAGACTATATTATATATATATATATACACACACACACACACACACAGAGTATAAGTTTTAAACAAACAATTTAATACTGGGACACAGTGATGATGATTGTGAAGCTTGGTTGCGGTGGAGGAATCAGAGGATGGGATATTTCCCAGGGAATACCTTACTGCTAAATGAATTAGCAATTGACTGAGCCCTCAAGGGTTAACTCTCACAACACTCTACAAGGCAGCAGGAAAGGAGGGAGGGCAGACAGAGACACACACCCTGTGTGTGAGAGAAAGCATGCACATTTCCCCTTTAAGTAGCTGACCGCAGGCTTAAGTACACTGCCTTGTTAATTAAATCAGCTTGCTGAGACCTGAGACCCGCAGCTACTGCCTAGAAGCTCCCTCCATCCATCTGTGTCCCCCCTGCTCTATGGAAGATGGGGTAAGCGGGGTGCAGGAGCAGGGGGGAGGGGGAGACACCCTGACATTAGCCCTCCTTTCCCCCCCTCCGGCCCGGTACAGAAAGCAGGAGTCTCTGGGAGCAGCTCCAAGGCAGAGGGCAGGAGCAGCACATGGCAGTGGGGGGAGGGACAGCTGCTGCACAGGGAACTTAGGGGAGTGGGGAGCGGATAGGGGGGCTGCTGGTCCACCCTGGGTCCAACCACCCACCAGCTAGCTGCAATGGGCTGCTCTTCCTGCAAGCAGTGGACAAAACTGGCGGCTGCCAAACGACTAGAAGGGAGCATTTCACAACTTTAAACGAGCATGTTCCCTAATTGATCAGCAACTTAACATCGAAACAACGTTAACCGGGACGACTTTAAGTGAGGAGTTCCTGTACCATGAGTGTGTGAAAGAAAATGTACTCAGTTAGGGTCTCACCTTCGCCATCTGGACTGCATTGGGGAACTCATTCAGACAAGAAATGGGGATCAGGTCGTGTTTGGTACCAGTTCGAGTCCTGCCACAAACCAAAAAAAGAAGAGAACAAATGATAAAGGGAAATGCAAACAACATCTCTGGCTTAAGGCAACTCCTGCCGCACCTCCAGATCTCTTCTTATGGAGGGAATATTGTTCTTGCATAATATTCTGGTCCAGCGACTAAAGGGTTAATTAGATCCCAAAAGGGTTGTACATGTGCTACGCTAGAGTCTATGTAACTAGTGCCTAATGTCACAGGAAGATGGACACTGTTTAGGGTTCCTGTAGCCCAGTGCTTGGTATTAATTGAGCAAAAAGAAAACAGAGCTGGTTAGGTGGCTACGTGGATCTCCATCACTCCTTAGAGACCTTTTTTGCTTTAATAACAGTTAAGTATATTGCAAAGGAAATCCAGGTGCTGCTTCAACACAGAAGGGAATATTTTGGGACACCAATGGGATTCAAAACCATTACTCCCATACACAAAACTAACTGCACTAGCCCTAAGGTCATCCTCATAGGTCAGGCAGCATAACTCCCTTCTATCTGGCTTTGGCTGGCCTGCCAACAGCATGCCAGAGTCCCATTAGGAAGGGGTGCTGCATAGAACCCTCTTCCAACTAGCCACCAGCACTTTCCTATGTGTGTGTCTGTGCTCAATGAAAATATTCCCTGGTACAGCTCAGAGGGCTTTTAGATTCCCCCCTTTTTATGTAAGATTTCTGCTTATCCTTTCACTGTTTCCGTATCTACAGTGGGACAGACACATCAGAAATTCTCTTCTTCCTGACCCCTCCCCACTCCTGGCTGCCCTGCAGCCCTCAGCTTCCTGAGGGTGACAGCTGGGAGAAGCTGGGAGTAAAGAAATATGAACGCTCAAAGATGAGCCGGAAGGAAAAGGGGCTTCCCCAGACAGGGCTTTCCCTGCAACTATCCCTGGGACAATGACATTAGGTCACAAAATCCACACAGAAAGACTTCCTGGTAAGGTGGGAGACAGAGCATGGTACATGTGTTTCCATGCTGGGTGCTGTTACCTCAGCAGCAGGTGCAAGTTGTCGTGCCTCTCAATCTGCTCATACTTCACAGAAAGGATCAGGTAGCCCAAGGTTGTGTCATTGGAGTAAAAGTTCTGATGCTCCTAAAAACAGGAAGTCAGAGAAGCTCATTCTCCCAAGGTACCACCAGATAATACCTACGCTATTGTCAGTCTCCCATAGTCCCTGAGAAGATACCCCTTCACCATTGGGTGTCTTTCCCACCATCCTCATCATCTCATGCTCACACGTTGATCTGGATAGGCTGTGAACATGATAGAGATTTTCAGGACATTCCTGGAGCATAGCTATTCCTGGAGCATAGCTTCCTCCTTCCCAGGTCCCCTTTGAGGACAGAACCTGGGCTGCACAGCACCAAAAGCAGAGGCCTCTAACACTGTGATCTGAAGGAGTAACTCCGTTGTGAGTATGCTGCAAGCTCTTACTGTTGCTGGTGCTGGTGCTATCCACTACAGGAGTTATGATCACTGTGAAGATTTCTTGACCCCAAGCTCACTAATACATGTTTCAGCAGTGAACCAAGGAGATCTGTTGGGCTGATCAGAAGAAGGGAGTGCTTAGCGTACAGTGACTCAGTAGTACTGCACTTCAGATGCTTGCTACAGTTGTGCAATACTCCACTCTTGCACATTTTGCAAACTCATTGGGACTATGAATCTCTGCTATACCAGACCAGTCATCCCACATGAGAAGAGGGGAAAGCTCTTACTGCTGCTTGGAGGGGGTAAGAGTCATATCAGGCTAGCAGTGTCATCTACAGTTAGCCAAAGATCAGATCCAGCATGTATCTAGCTATGTGGGTGGCTCTGGAAAAACTCTCTGGTTACTCTAACAGATATGGGGTTAACGGTGGCATACCCAGCACTTCGAAAGACTCTCAAGATAATAAATTTCAGTCTCCAGAATCAGATTCAGAACAACATCTCCTTTCATTCAGACAAGAAGCCTCTGGTGCGGGGTCTGTATACTAATATCATTCCTACACTGGCCTTGTCTCTGGTCTCACACACCAGATGAATTTGACTTCTGCCTCAATGAGGCCTCTTCTGCAGTGGAGACCAGATGCACACATTTTCCCCCCTGTCTGTGGGCTTGTATTGCAAGGGGTAGTCTGTTGAAATAAGCTGAGCCAACTCTGGTTTAGGCACCTGGTCTCCAGAACCGATCATGGTTTTGTTGACAACTGATTATGAGGTGGTCAGCATGATCATGAGATCCACCTGGTGACGCCCAGTACCCCAGAGGAGCCAGTTCAGGTAGAGCCTGTGGGACAGCTAATAAATGCCCATGCTTTGAACCTCACCTGGAGGCTGGTCTCTGCTTCCATGTGTTCCCATACCTGTCATAGCTGGAAATGGCAAGATCAAGGAGTACTTGGCCCCAATCCTGTGTAATACATTGGCTTAGTGCATGCGATTATCGCTCTCACTCTCTCGCTATAACAACTTGTTACTGAGAGCTACTAAAGTTTGTCCTTTAGCTCATCTGGCAGGCCTTCTCCATTTTGTGCTGAAGGGCCTGGGTTTGATCCCCACGTCCAGCTGAGTGTCTGTATGTGGTGGTCACCATGATTCATTACAGTTGTTTCCCTTCCATCTCCCAAGATCTGTCTGTGTCCAAAAGTCTCAGCAAAAGATCCCCTTTATATTCAACAGATCTGAGACCTCTTTCTTTTCTAGCACACTGGACACTACACAAGGCGCAAAGGGGCACCCCTGACGTAGCTCTGACTCTAAGTAGCACATTGCTGGGTGTGTAGTGGGACACATCTTATTTCATTATTTTTGGCACTGGGGAGGTGTGGGATCTGGGGGGGAGGAGGTGAGGTCACCCCAAAATCCCTCAGGAGGCCCTTGGGATACAGTTTAGCCATGGAGTGGAATGAGAGGCTATGGGGTTCCCCCTTACCTTCCCCAAGAAGTGCTTGCGGTACAGCTTGGCCGTGGGGTCGCACTCTAGCTTCACTTTACTGCTGCAGGGGGAAGGCAGGTCATGCAGAGCTGAGGTCGATCTGGGGAGGCCATGGCAGGTTCCTTCAATCCAATAGCCCCCAAACTGGGGTAGGATAATGAGGGGGTATGGCCACCCTTTCCGTAACACCTGTCCCGAGAGACAGAGGCATTGCTTTGTGAGATCAATAACATTACTGAGGTGGAGGAAGAGACTGAGCAGAGCAGAGCCAGCTGTGACTCACCTCATGGATGCTGGGGTATGGGATATACTCCTCTTCTCTCTGAAATCACAAGGGACCAGAGACGTGAGGGAGCCTTTATAGTACCATCTTCACTTGGTAACCCAGGCTGCGTGTCCTCCACCGCCACTCCTCCCCATCCAACCCTACTTCTTTAGAGTATCTAGGTTAGGGTGCATTTCATAACACACAAAAACTTCAGCAAATAAACTCCAGGGGCCAGATTCCACTCCCCCGCCCCAGCTGCACATGGCACAGTCAGGCAAAAATAAAGTAACCAAATTGTGAGCCAGATTGAGGCAAATTAAGCCATGTGTGGCCTGACAGCCTTAGTCCTTTGTTCCATGCCAAGAAGAGTGTTGGAGTGGTGCCATGTTGCTGCATAAAGGGACAGCATGCAGGGACACCTGGGGATGGGGGACAGTGTTTATGCAAGTAGGGTAGAGCTGAGTGCACTGGTATCATTCCTGCATCCTGGGAGCAGGAGGGGTGTCACTTAAACCAGCGTGCAGATGGTCAAAGCTACACTCCAGGGTGTAGTTGAGGCTCCAAGGATGCTCTGTGAGGTGGAGAGCCATTTGGAGAGCCTGCAATCCCTGATTAGAAGAGGTGACCAGCTCCCAGATAGGGCAGCTCTACCCCTGCTCTCTGAACAGCACTATTACCAAATGAGTGATTATGCTGACACTAAGGGGGCTCTGTGCCATGGAACAGTAGAGGTAGGTGCCTGCCAGATGCCCATTCTCACAATGCTAGGCACACTGAACTTTCTCCCCATCTTTCCTCCGACACCATAAAACAGGGCCCCAGTGCAGTGAGACTCCATTTTCTGACAGTGAGGGTGGCTGATGCACAACTGCAGGGGCTGCTGAGGCTGTGTAAGAGGATTGGGGGAGAACCCTATGTCGATCCACTTTAATGTTCTTCTAGCCCCCTCCCTTTAATCACGCTTGCCATTGACACGCTCCTCTGTCCTACACACATCCCGCCCACCTTGCTTCCTTGTGGGTTATTTTGTTAGCTCACCAGGTTAGAGCACCAGAGCAGAGACAATAGAAAAAGGGAGAGAGAAAGGTCAGAATTTGAAAAAATGGGACCCAGTTCTTTGTTGGCCAATTAGGTGAGAGTCATGGACTTATTAGGAGGAGCTAGTCAGATTTCAGGTTGACCAGGTGGCACTCACCCTATGCCCTTACAGGTTCTGGACTCACGATGCTTACTGAAAGATATGTGACTCAGTATAAGTTTCTCTTATAAATGTTATTAAAACTTAAACTAAAATAAAAGCAAGGAAACATCTCACCAGAGCTACGCTATAATTAATAATATGAAAGCGACTGATTGAATCTGCTTGGATTTTGAGAACCCTGATAAAAACACAAAGACTTGAGTTACAAATACAAGACTCCTCACCCCTCAAGAAGGCTGAGGAAGGGCAAGCTGCAAGTAGAAACACTTTATTTGTCATTCTCAATAATATATGAGGCACCAAAGACCTAACCTGACCTTGAGCGGAGTTGGGAGAGAACATCTTTGCTCATCCAGACGACTCCCCTGGAAACACAGAGACAAAGATAGTAAAACCTCACATAGCAGCATGTCTGTTTTCTCTCCCCACTGCCTCACACCCCATGCCCCAGGTTGTGTATTTGAGGAGATCCTTCAATGCTCCCCCTCTAATCCACTGCTTTTGGAGATGTTGTGGGGGAGGTGTGACACTATATGATTAAAATATGACCATGTAGATCATTGTTGCTACCACAATTATACAATTGCAACAAATCTTATACAAAGTATGCCGTGTAAGGTGTCAATGGAAAAGTTATTGTTCGCTGAATATGATTATCCTGTTTGTATGCGTGCATCATTTTTGTATCTGAAGTTATGTACCAGTCTTTCAAATGTGTTTACTCCTGGGATAACAGCCAAGTTTGCATCCAGTCTGGCCAGCTGTGACGGAGTAAGGAGTTGGGAATATTAACCTGGTAATGTTGCATGGGAGTTTTACTAGTTTACTGTCTGCATTAATGACTTCACTGAGGGATGATACTTGATGGCCAGCACTTAACCTGAGCCCAGGAGGGGGTTGGGGCCAGGTGACACATTCTGCCTGGGAAACTAAACAAAGGCTGGAGGAGGAGCCAGGGTGTGTGGTTGGGTGAGACTGCTGGAGGGAGTTTTAGTTTGGAGCTGGCTGGAGAGACGGGGGAGGCCCAGAACCTGGGTCTGGGCTCCCCACCCCCCAAGATGGACCTGACTGAGGGGTCCTGTTTTCTGTACCTACAAGCTCTGTTTTAGACTGTGTTCCTGTTGTCTAATAAACCTTCTGTTTTACTGGCTGGCTGAGAGTCACGGTGAATCACAGGAAGTGGGGGATGCAGGGCCCTGACTCCCCTACACTCCGTGACACCAGCACATTGTGAAAGGACGATTCAAGTTGGTGGCCCATCAAAGAACACTTAGCTCTCAGAATGGATATAGAAGAAGCTCGTCTCCACCCCATGGCCCTTCCTGAGTATGGTTTAGCCAGAATATGGGTAATGTATCCTGCTATCGAAGCATACAAGGGTATGTGACCCTGGACTCCATCTTAAGAACAGAAGAACATAAGATCAGACTGGGTCAGACCACAGGTCCATCTAGCCCAGTATCCTGTCTACCAACAGTGGCCAATGCCAGGTGCCCCAGAGGGAGTGAAACTAACAGGTAATGATCAAGTGATCTCTCTCCTGCCGTCCATCTCCACCCTCTGACAAACAGAATCTAGGGACACCATTCTTTACCCATCCTGGCTAATAGCCATTAATGGACTTAACCTCCATGAATTTATCCAGTTCTCTTTTAAATGCTGTTATAGTCCTAGCCTTTACAACCTCCTCAGATAAGGAGTTCCACAAGTTGACTGCGCCGTGTGAAGAAGAACTTCCTTTTATTTGTTTTAAACCTGCTGCCTATTCGTTTCATTTGGTGACCCCTAGTTCTTGTATTATGGGAATAAGTAAATAACTTTTCCTTATCTACTTTCTCCACATCACTCATGATTTTATATACCTCTATCATATCCCCCCTTAGTCTCCTCTTTTCCAAGCTGATCTCTTTTCCAAGCTGATCTCCGCTTTTCCAATCTTGTACCAGTACTTTTCCATAAACTAAGTCTGAGAGCTTTTCCCTCCCCTGGGAGAAAGTATAAAAGGCCCTGGAAGAATCTCCATTTTGCCTCTTTCCTGCTCTGATCTCTGGACTATGGACTTAACCTAACAAGAGCATTACAAGCAATGGACTGAGGACCTTCCAATCTTTTGGCAGTTACCGGTGACTGTACAAGACAGCAGTTTATTCCATCACTGCTTCAGGGCTGATACATACAAGAACTTTGCAATGAGTGTATTTCATTCTTTTAACCATTTTAACTCTCTCCTCTTTCTTTTCTTTTATAAATAAACCTTTAGATATTAGATACTAAAGGAATGGCAATAGCGTGATTATTGGGTAAGATCTGAGTTGGATATTGACCAAGCTGTGTTGCTGATCTCTTGGGATCTTTCTGACTTCTTGTTAACCAGTTTGGTGAAACAGAAGTTTACTTTTGTTACTGGCTTGGTATATCTTATGGATGAATAACCACCAGTTTGGGGTGGACGCCTTATTTCTCAGCAGTTTGTCCTGAATCTGGCATCCTCAGCTGTAACTCACTGGGGTACAGTTACAGGAGGATCGCAGGGAAGACTGTAGGTGGAGAGAAGGGTGATATGGGGAGAAAAAGTTGACACTTGCCTGCCAAAAGGCCAGAAATTTGGGGTTAAAACTAACACAACCCCAACTTCCATCCCACAGAATGTAGCACTTCTGGTCAGAGAGCAGAGAGATGTGCTCCCAGCCAGCATCTCTCACCTCTAACTCTCCAATCCCTCCACCTGCCTTTCTGCCCACTCCAAACAAGTGGGAAAGGGGGAAAAGAAAGTCAAAGAATGGAGTTCAAAACTTACATTCCTTTCTTACTTCCCCCTTTCCCACAAAACTTTGCCAGGGTGGCATCCCTTTGACGCAGAGACTGCCTCAGACTTTACAGCAGTGAAGAGTGAGCCCTGAAATGCTGATTCTCTCAGTTGAGATAAGCAGCCAAAATTTGCTTTGGGGATTGAGGCTCAGAGACTTTAAGTTCAGAAGGGAACATTGTGATCATCTAGTCTGACCTCCTGCACATTGTAGGCCAGAGAACCTCTCTCCCTCACTGGGACAAGAACTGTCTTTTCCTCATGAAATGGACAGTCCATCTTACTCCCTTCCAGGTCATGGAATTAATCCATGTTCTACAGATAACAGACACAATTGTTAGTTGAATATCACACACACATACAAGGAGCCAGAAGTAGACAATCCCAACATGGAGGTGAACTTCACATTTAAATCAGGCTCATAAACAGTAAAGTAAGCCCTCAGAGTGGATCTCCAACTATCCCTGTTTTCCCCTCGCTTCCTGTATAAAGAAAGATGTAGCAGATAAAATCAAGCTCACACAATTCTCAGGAGTGAGACAAAATATAACACTGGAAGTCAGGGGAGAAAAAAGAAAGTCTGCTGTAGCATTGAATGGCCACATAGTAGCACCAGAGAGACATCAGTAACAGCAATGATAATGAATGACATTTCTCCAGCTCATGTCCAATAGAGCCATACATAAATAGTTTCTTGTAGCACCCCCAAAGTTCTGGTGCTGTACAGACATATAGAAAAGCACAGACCCTGCCCCAAAACTCCCACAATCTAAAAAGGCAAACAGAAAAAAGGAAAGAGTGCACCAAAGTGCCAAAGGTGATGAACAACACAACTTGATAATGTAGATGTTTCTGGGATAGGCCTGATTTTCCTTCTCTCTAGCCATCCTTAGCTGGCTAATTTCTTCTAGACATCACAGAAGAAGGACTTTAGGAAGGACTTGACCATGGACAAGAGAGTGGCTTTGAGAATGAGCTCCAGGAGGGTGCTCATGTACAAGGAGCAGTGTGGAAGAAGACATTGAGATGGTTGTGGGAGAAGCAGACAAATGGGATGCTGATGTTGGCATCATTGCAGATGGGGTGAAGGTGGCAGATGAGAAGGGAGGGCAAGGTTATGCAGGCTCTTGAAAGGAAGGCTCATCTCATTTTGGTGACTGAAATCAGATTTACTTGATTTTTACTCCTGTTAGCCCTGCAGAGCCAGCACAGCTCAGAGACCATGAGCTGAAGTTTATCCTACCTGTGCATTAGCCATGGAATTGGCAAGTTCCACCTGTGCAAACTCATTGAAGACAGTGGAGTCACACAGTGGAGTCATGGCAGGGTATTCTGGCAGTGATGATGTTTGAAATGGAAAAAAGCCTAGCTTCATTCTCAGATCCCAGAGGTGTATACATAGCCATAGGCACTTTTATCACTAAAACTTTTGTTTTAGTTTTGTGAAAAAACACCCCCCGAACAACAAAAGTTTTAGCAATGAAAAGCACCGGTGTGGACAGCACTTCGGCGGCAGGAGCTGCATTCCCATCGACAAAGCTACTTCCCCTCATTGGGGGTGTTTTTATTTAAAGAGTTGCCACACAGCGCACCTTACAAGGGCACAACTACGCCGTTATAAGGTGTGCTGTGTAGACATAGCCTAACTCAGGCTTTGTGAATCACAATGTTGTTCCTATGATTTTCTAAATGCCTAAAAGTTAGGCGTTACAATGCTTAGCCCTGGTCTACACTACAAACTTATGTCAGTATAACTACGTCGCTCAGGGATGTAGATTTTCCACACCTCTGAGCGATGTAGTTATACCAACTGAACTTCCAGTGTAGACAGCGCTATGTTAATGGGGGGGCTTCTCCTGTCAACATAGCTACTGCCTCTCAGGGAGGTGGAGTACCTACGCCAATGGGAAAGCTTCTCCCATCAGCATAGGTAGCGTTATCACTAAGGGCTTGTCTACATTACCCGCTAGATCGACGGACAACGATCGATCCAGCAGGGGTCGATTTATCGCATTTAGTCTAGACGCGATAAATTGACCGCCGAGCGCTCTCCTGTACTCCACCAGGACGAGAGGCGCAGGTGGAGTCATTGGGAGAGTGTCAGCTGTCGACTTACCACACTGAAGACACTGCGGTAAGTAGATCTAAGTACGTCAACTTCAGCTGCGTTATTCACATAGCTGAAGTTGCGTAACTTAGATCGATCCCCTCCCAGTGTAGACCAGGCCTAAGTGATATAATGGCACAGCTGCACTGCTGCAAGTGTAGACAAGCCCTGAGAGTTACAATGCCTATGTCCCTTTTTGGATCCAGGCCACTATCAACAGTGCTGCATAATACACTATTATTACTTAATATAGCTCAATACTTTGCACCTGGAAACATCATAAATATTACGTCAGTTTATGGGACAATTAGTTTCCAATTTAACTTGTACTTTTCCATTTAGAAAAGGGCTGATAGCTGAAGGTCAGATTTTGCCACCTTTACTCGCACTGAATCATTCCTTACTCTGCAAATAATCCCAGTAACACTGTTCACAGAGTAAAGTGCTACTCGTCATGCACGAAGGTGGCAGAACCTGCCCCTTACAGCTCAGAGGTGTATACATATAAATACTGCACACAACTTCTCACTCACTAAGGGCTAGCATGTACCTTTAATTACAGCCCTGAGTATGGGATGGCACACATAGATGCAGGAGAAGCACTGGGAAGAGAAGCACAATTCTTCTCTGAATTCCCCTCTTCTGTTGGAGCAGGGAGTTATTTATTATACTGTGTTTCAGGGTACAGCATCTTCTCCCTTACGGCCTAGCCAGCTCTGTTGCCTAGGCAATTAGATTGTAAGTGCTTTCGGGCAGGGTCTGTCTTTTTGTTCTGTAAACCACAGCACCCAGCACACTGGGGTTGTGATTTACAACTGGGGCTCCTAGGTACCATGGTAACACAAATAACAACATATGTGGAGGCGGAGCCACCCAGTCCCTTCCCCTCCCCTACTTGCAGGGAGTGTACTGGAAGTGCAACCCCTGCTCCCCCTGATAATGCTGCACCAGCTAAGCAGTAATCCTTACTATTCACAACCATCAAGTAAAGCAGTTTCCCAAGGGCCATCCTTCTAATACAGCCACCCTGATAGTCTATCTCAATGAAGTACCCTTAAAAATCACCCTTAAAAATATATAAAGGGCAGAATTAAGGTTTCACATTAACTTTGGCATTTTCTGACATTTGAATGCTGAACTCTGCACCCTTAATGTTCTCTAAGGGACATATATTTGCATTTAAATTAACTGTGGGTGTACCCCCAGATTGTTGAGCCCCTGAACCTGAGGGAGGCGACAGTGAAGCCACACTACCAGAGAGTCAAAGGGGGCTGGGTAGAGCCAGGAGAGCCAAGACTAGGAGAGCAGACCATGCTGGCCAGGATTGAAGGGCACAAGTGAAGATGCTGTGAAGGTGCAGGGACAGGACAGGAATAGGAGCTGACAATTATCAGTTACCAGAAATTAAGGATCCCAAAGTTTGATTGAATAACTGCTCCTCACCTGCATTTTTTCAATCATTTCAAACAAATCCACAGTCTGTGAAGAGAAAAGGATGACATAGAAAGAGATCTGACATTTCTATGAGAGAGAATGTCATCTGCAGTAACACCAGCTATGACAAAAATAATAAGGGTCCTCATGCTTCAGGGCAGAAATTATTCATCTGCTGAAGTCAGGAAGGAATCCCTCTCCCTACATGGATGGCACAGTATTGAACAACTGGCCAGGTGCATTGTTTTCACCTTGCACTGTTAAAGGCAGAATAGCAGCCGGATCTGGTATTGGATGAGCCAGGATTCTGGACTACATGGACCATTAGTTGCATCTGAGTGGCCAAGATAATGGCCTGCTCTGTTATGTCAAGAGATGGGAGTTAAACTAGATGGACCAGTTTTTAGGGCACTCACTGAGAAATACATATCTGTGCCCACAATACACACACACCCACTGTTCTAATGCACATTGCCTGCCTCTCTCCCCTGTTCTCAGATGCTCTAGGTATATTCCCATTCTGGACAGGGAGGATGCAGCTCCTTACCTTGTTGTGAACAGCAGAGGTAAGTGCAGTCTGGGGGTCCTGGACAGGAGAGTCTAGGATGTCACTGATACAGCGCTCCACTTCATCAGATCTCCTGAAGGGAGACAATTGCCATTAACCCTTATAGCATCCAGGATGCCAATACTCATATACAGTCTCTCCAGTGGTTCTCCCTGCCACTGGATCCCTCTCTGCCCATCTGTACCAGCTCCCTGACAGTTCCCTTCCCTGTGGATATACATGCTCGGCCAAACCACTTCTGTGCTCCAGGCTCCTGATTCAATGGCTGGGTTGCAGCGACAAGACGGGTAGGTCCTAGATGGAACAAATGCTGGGAAGCGGGAAGGGGGGAGGGTTTCCAACAGGGGGGGACAGGACCCAGGACTAGCCTCTGAACTATTAAAAAGAAGAACAGGAGTACTTGTGGCACCTTAGAGACTAACAAATTTATTAGAGCATAAGCTTTCGTGGACTACAGCCCACTTCTTCGGATGCATATAGAATGGAACATATATTGAGGAGATATATATACACACATACAGAGAGCATAAACAGGTGGGAGTTGTCTTACCAACTCTGAGAGGCCAATTAATTAAGAGGGGAAAAAAAAAAAACTTTTGAAGTGATAATCAAGCTAGCCCAATACAGACAGTTTGATAATAAGTGTGAGAGTACTTACAAGGGGAGATAGAGTCAATGTTTGTAGACTGCTGAGCTAGAATTGATATGCAAACTAGACACAATCAACTCCGGTTTGAATAAGGACTGGGAATGGCTGAGCCATTACAAACATTGACTCTACCTCCCCTTGTAAGTACTCTCACACTTATTATCAAACTGTCTGTATTGGGCTAGCTTGATTATCACTTCAAAAGTTTTTTTTTTCCCCTCTTAATTAATTGGCCTCTCAGAGTTGGTAAGACAACTCCCACCTGTTTATGCTCTCTGTATGTGTGTATATATATCTCCTCAATATATGTTCCATTCTATATGCATCCGAAGAAGTGGGCTGTAGTCCACGAAAGCTTATGCTCTAATAAATTTGTTAGTCTCTAAGGTGCCACAAGTACTCCTGTTCTTCTTTTTGCGGATACAGACTAACACGGCTGTTACTCTGAAACCTGAACTATTAAAAACTGTCAGGCTCCCAGGAATCAGCCGCCTTGAGACTGCTCAGTATCTGAAGAGCTAAAAGCCCTTGGAGTCACTGAAACCAGAACCTAAAGACAGACCCACTTGCTACAGCCTTGCTGCCAGACCCAGGGATGGGAATATGCCCGAGCCAGGGCAAGGAAAGAAGAAAAGCAGTGGTCAGAACTATCACTGCTAAGGGGGTGAGCAGAACAGAGGAGGGGTTGCTGCCTTGTAAAGTTGCCAACTGTCACAAATTTATCATAATTTTGGCCCCTGCTACAGGCCATCTTGTGATGATGTGAAAAGCTGCAGCCGTCATGCAATCTGAGGGAAGAAAACTCAAACAGCAACCCTAACGATGTCTAGCTGTCTAGGGGAAGCTGTATTACACTGCAAGCTCAGCTGACAGCATCCATAAGATTTAGCCCCAGCACTCTTACTAGCAGCTGTTAGCATTTCTGTGCCATTCACAATACTTATTAAAGGCCAAAGTTGGAGAGGGAGAGAACTATTATTTCATAGGTAACAGAGGCTGCACAGTCAGAGCTGGGAATAGAAGCCAGGTCTCTAATGTAACAGTGTCCACTTTGTCATACAACCTTGCAGAAAAGACATGCAAAAGTAAGGTTTCAGAGTAGCAGCCGTTCAGAGTTGGTAAGACAACTCCCACCTGTTTATGCTCTCTGTATGTGTGTATATATATCTCCTCAATATATGTTCCATTCTATATGCATCCGAAGAAGTGGGCTGTAGTCCACGAAAGCTTATGCTCTAATAAATTTGTTAGTCTCTAAGGTGCCACAAGTACTCCTGTTCTTCTTTATGCAAAAGTAAGTAGTTCTATAACTCGTGCTAACACAATGTGGCTCTGTGTCCCCCTCTAGTAGGTAAACCACACAGAGGTTTAGGACTCTCCTGGTATTTCCAAGCTAAGAGCTCTGTAAAAGGTTCATGCTTTAACATCAGTGGTCCCAGGTTCATAGCCCACAGATGACCCAAATAGGGGTGGTGTTTGTTGTTACATTTCTCTACACTGTCTGTAACCACCAGGGCACAAGCAGCTTTGAGGGCCAAGAATCCTGATGCCCCACATTCTACTGCTGTCTCATGAGTACTGGTGCAACCCACTGGCAATGTGCATTTGGTGTCTGACTCTGTGGGCTGATCCACATAGAGGTAATGGCATGTTTCCCCCATTAGTTACTCCTACAGTTGAAGTAGACGAGATCTGTGTTGTGCATCTGAAGGTTGAAACCCTGCTAATGACAGATATGGGAGTAAAACAGTATAAAAGTTAGTCTAAGGAGCCTGGAGTAATTGTTGGCATATCTATATGCAAACCACTGTAGTTAATTTGAATGTTGTACTAATATTCATTTTATTTTTTATTTTTTTGTACTTGGTTAATAGGTTTAAGAACAGGGCCAGGCAAACAGAGTGCATCTGAGACTGACAGCACAGTGCGGCGGATTTACATTGTGTGTCCAGAGAGCAGATGACTCTGCCTGTGTAAGCTCCAAAGGAGATCAGAATTTCATTTAATAAACTCATCTCTCCAGAAAGAAGCCTCATTCTCAAAGGTGCAAGATTACTGCTTTTGCGGGACTGAATGCCTCAGTCATTTGTAATGCTGTATAGACTCAGCATCTTCCACCTGCAGATCACCAGTTTGAATCTTTCCCTGCTCAACAAGGATTAAAAGTTGTTCCCATCTAATGGATCTTCAGTGGCCTCTCTATGAGATGAGTCTGGCTGAGTCCCAGTTCCAAACTCACCACATCACAAACTCACCACCATGCTTTGCACTCAATTGCAAGCTCTTGGGGCAAGGGACTGTCCCTTACTGTGCAAATGGAAAATGCATGGCACAATCAGACCCCCGTTTTGGTTGGATCCTCTAGTAAGAGTTCCTTCAGCAAAATCACCTACCTTACTATACATCTGCCAGGGTTGGCAACAAGACAAACACATTGCGGGTGGGCAGGGGGAATTCAAAAAAATCAGAAGACAGGACAAAAATGGGACTTAAACTTTTAAAACAAATTTCATTATTTTTGGGAGACTGACTCATGAATTTTGAGCTTTGGGGCTTGGCAGTACTGCAGGCCCACAAGGAAGGACCGTTTCTCTGCATATGCGTTTGTAGGAGAATAAAAAAACTTCTACCCCCAACGAGCGGCTCTCCTGCCAACAAAGTGCTGTTCACACCGGCGCTTGTCCTCGGCAAAACTTTGTCTTTTGGGGGTGGGGTGTGTTTTTTAACACCTCTGAAAGACAAAACTTTTGTCATTCAATTGCCAGTGTAAGCCGCAAGTTCTTCTATCAAGGAAGAACAAAGTGTCCCAGGCCAAACAAAATTACAAAGGAAACTGGGCTGGAAAGAGAAGTAGCAGAGGGACAGGGGAGGACACTCAATGCTATATTAAAACTTACTGAGAACAGTTTAAATTCATGCCACTTTTTAAAGAGATATTTCTTTATGCAGAAATGTTTCTTAACCATACAGCTGTACTACCTTTAAACAGAAAAACAGGAACCCATCCCTGGAATTATTCTCACTATCTACTGCTTACATTTTAAAATAGAAAAGTAGCTAGGCAATCCTGACCTGCAGCATGCACTGCTATTCCAGTCCTTCAATCTCCACACTCAGCCCTGAAATCCTGTGGAAGACCCTTTACAACCCTCTCAGCTATCCATCTCCACATATACTCTGCCAGTGCTTCTCCATCCTGAAAATAAAACCTGCACATCCACTTTGACAGATGTCACAAGCCCTTTAATTCCCCTTCCACAGGCATTCGTAGGAGTGATTTGTTGTTCTCTGGAAGGGAAAGTGTCCAAATCCTCATGAAACTATTCTCATAGGGGTTCATGGTTGAAGGGTGCATGTGGCTATCTTGAAGGCTCATCATGGGCTTAGGAGTCCAGCCCAGGAGCAGAAACAACACTATGTGACTTCAGGGACTAGTCAAATAGCCATGAATAGCAAATTACAGATGACTCAATGTAATAGCCATGGCCAATAGTTGGCAAGTGACCCTCTTAAGCTGAAGTATGTTCATGGGAACCGTTCCCTGAAACATTTAGCAGAATCACCGAATTCATAAGAATTAGAATCTGTCTGCAGGTAATTCACAGCTAGAAAATAGGTCTGAAGAAATCAAATAAAATGTTTGCTGAGGAACATTTGTCTTGACCTGCAGCAGCCCCTGCTATTCCAGTCCTGGGCCTCTCTCCAGTGCCCAGCTCTGCCAATCATGCTCTTTGGGGTTTTGGTGATCACATCCTAATCACAACACCAGAGCATGTAGTAGCTGGAGCTTTGCATTCCGCATCACTGCATCACAGATTGATTCCTGAACTCCAAAGGAAAGAGAGCAAGACAGAGGTAGAGAAGTGAGAGTGAGCAGCTGCCACTGATAAGGCTAACACTCTTGCTCAGTGGTTCTCAACATATTTACCACTGTAGGCCACATATGTGGCCCACAATGTGTTATGTGGGCTGCATCCAGTACTACCTGTATGGCCCTGAGGATGTGACATGGGCCGCAGCTCTGTGCTGATTGGCCCGCAAGCGACCCATGGTCCGCAGGTTGAGAACTACTGTGTCCTCATTCTTTGTTTAGGATTTCCTCTAAATGCCTCTGCCTCCTTTTGCCTCTGGAACAGACAGAAAAGGCATATTGGGTCACCTAGCAAACTGCCCAAGCTCTCACTTCAAGCTCTATCAGTCATTTGGTCCACAGCTATGGTCCATGCCTTGCAGGCACACCAGGTGTTAAACTTTAAAGTTTGAGAATAGGTTGAGATCGTTTCAGCCCCAACTGTTTGTTCTGAAAGGAGAAGTCCTGAGGAAAATGCACCCGTCCTCAAACACCCATCGCCATCTCCAGAAACATCAGAACTGGGGAACTGCGTCTCCTTCTAAGGGGAGGGAGGAGGGAAGAAATTGAAGTCTCAGCCTTTGAAGAAGAGCTCATCCTGAAGAAAACAATCAGTCACTCCCCCACCCCAGCCCACAGGCCAGGGAAAGCCTTCTCTCTGCTGGAGAAAGGAAAGGAGATTGTCCCAATATCAGAAGGATGGAGATGAGGCTGCAGTGATGGAGCAGAGATGCATATGTCAATTTCCCTGGAGGTTTCCCTCTCTAGTTTTAACCCACTCCCACAGCTTCGCCAGGGTTCTGGCAGGAAGAGGCTGCATAATGCAAGGTCTGTGAGAGGGAGCCAGGGGCTGGTACAGGTACATACCCTCCATAGGCTCCGAAGGTGAAACTGCGCTTCCGAGAAAACATTCTCTACTCTTCTCCCTGCTGATGGTGGATTCCTTGCTCTCCTGCTTGCCAGCTTCCTCTCCTCTCGTCATGCAGCAGGGTATAGACTCACCTCCCCGTCTCTGGAGGGCACAGGCTCCCTCCTCTGCCCCCCAAACCCCAACCCCCATCTGCTTCTCTTTCCCGAGACACACTTCAAATGAGCAAAAGGAAAGAGCTGCTCACAGCTAGAGCCAGGCATGAGCCACATGAGGGCAGGAAGCTCCCAGGGAGACGCTGCGGGACACCCTGTGAGCAGCAGAGAGTGAGAGCGTCGCAGAGAGAGACTGAGAGACTGAGAAACAGGAGGCAGGGAGAGAGCAGAAATTAATGTGAGACTGTTCCTTTTCCATGGCTTGGAGAACTCAGCTCTCCCCGCACATCCTCTCCTGCCAGGCTGTTGAGATGAGGACCTCCAGGAAGGGGAATCTTAGGTGGGAGTAACAGAGGGACCTGATGATTGGCTGAGGAATTTCAGGGGTTCCCAGAATTTTCTGCCAGTGGGTAAAGTGGCAGCAGAACCTGAGAGGGGAAGAAGAGTCCCCTATTTCCCTCCCCTCCTCTAATGTAGGGTATTTCCCTCCCAGCCAGATTGCCATACCCTACAGGAAGAGAGGGTCACAGGAGCAATCCCGTACTGCCTCCCATTCCCTACACAGGGAGGGAAAGACTGTACCAACCCCTTCTAGCTCCACCCACTCTAGGCAGTTAATAATACATAATGAGAAGACTTGGCATAAAAATCTCTCTTGTGAAATGTCTAGCCGTTGGATTGCGCAAGCTATGGTATCAGTCATTTCACACCTTTGGCGGGTCAGAATCGTCCAGGCCTACCCACATTTCTTTGCTTTCACATCAGTATAGATTCTCCATCCTGGTAGAGACTGTGGTTGGGGGCACTGTCCCCCACCCCACAGACATACACACATGGTTGTGTTTACCTGTCTGTGGCCCTGTTGCTTGGGGACTTGGAGCCCTTTCAGATACATTTCCTCTCTGTCCCCAATCTCTTCCCCTTGCTATGTGAGTCCCAATGCCACAAAATGATGTAATGCTTCGTCACCACATAACATCAAGACCCTGTGACAGCAGCCACTACAGCTAGTGAGCTCCCGTGCTCAACTTGAGCTACTTTAATCACTGGGGGAGAAAGAGAAAGAAAGAGAGAATGGCAAAAAGTGAAAGGAGAGACAGAGAGAAAGAGAACAAAAAGGGAGACAAACAGAGGTAGGAGGAGGAGCAGTAAAGAAAAGAAAGTCACAGAGGGGTAGGAAGGAGCAGAGGAAATGAGAGGGTAGGAGAGACACACAGAGTATGGCTGCATGTACTATACAGGAAATACCAGATATAGATGGGGTAGAAAGAAAGAAAAGGAGAGAAGGTGGTATAATGCCTCCTGTTGGGGACATGAGTGTGGGAATGTTGTTCTACTGCCTCCAAAATGTTCTTGTCATGAAAGGCCAATGGAATTGCAAGTGACCTGGCTGTGCATCATTGTCCAGGTCAAGCACAGATCCCCCCCCACAAGCAACTCCAATCTCATAATGATGGGAACATATAGAGAAGAGAGAACAAAACAAGTGATGAAAGCTAGCTAGTGTGCATTCCTGTGTTCAGAGCAAAACCTGAGGCACCACATACAATGAGGAGCTGAAGCTGGCTGGAACCTTTAGGACCCGGCAAGAACAGATCATGGCTATTCTCTCTGTCTCTGTCCCTCCATCTCTGTTGCTGGGGAATGAGAGGAACTGTGTACTCACAATGTGGGAATTTCTGAGTGGGAAGGGGAGATTAGCTAAACTAGAACAAAGAGGGCGAATATGGGAAAATGAAATTTGGACAAGTGAAGGGTCTTGTACTCTGAGGAGAATTGCCTCATGGGGAGTGGAGATTAGAGCTCTCTTATTACTGGTTCTCTAGGTATGTTAGGCCTGGCTTTCATTTCACTGCATCACAACTTTATAGAACCAAAGTACACAACCCCAATATACAACTGCAAAACAGCTCCCTCAGCAACTCAGCACCCACGGGTCCCCAGCACACAATCTAGTTACAAACAGCTTCCCTCCTCAAACAAGCCTCACTTCAACTCGCTGCCCCTCAGTATACTACTAATACACAATCACTCGCAAAAACCACTGCCCTCAACTTGCACTCAAGCCAAAGATTGCCTGTGGGTACACACTAAATACAATGATGCCACCTGACTGTATGGGCATATGCATCCAGTTGTGTTAATGAGTATGTTTCAGGATGTATGGGTCAGTGTGTTAGGTCATTCATTCTGAATATGTGTAAGTTTGAGCTGGAAAGGTTTGGATTTACTCTAACACAAATTGATCTCAGCACGATGCATCTATTAATTGAGTCACTATAAGCACATCTGATGTGAGACATTAGCTCACATTAGCTCACAGCATTCATGCACAGAAACACACAGGCACAGGCAATCACACAAACATAACCCTTCAGACTGTAAACTCGTCCTCACAGAAACTGTCTCTCTCTGCACTTATTAATACTGTGCAACATTAATAAATCAGCAAACAGCTTCACAGGTGCAGCCACGGACACACACAGTTGCACACAAGCATGTCCACACAAACGCAGACACACACACCAACACACAGTCCCCTGTGCCAGTGCCAGATGTGCACAGATGGCACCTCCCACGGTCCATCAATTCTGGGCTCAAGATTTGATGCCATGAGGTTGGGAGGATAAAGGTGAAATCCCTCAGACAAACCCCTTTAACCCCCCCTCCCTCTCCACGTAGCCTACCCTACCACGTTCTCTGCCTCTGGCCAACCCCTGCCTCTCTGAGCACTGCATTACAGCACAATTTCTTTACAAAATACCCCAGAGCCACCTCCCCCTTGTAACTGAAACTCCCTCAGTCAAGCTCCGTTCCCTGCACCGTGCCTGGGGGACCTGTGTCAGCCCCCTGCCCAGCTGCCTCTATCCCCCCCTCCGGATCACAAAACACATTTAATTGGCATTGCAGGAGAGGAGAGAATGAAAAGCAGCTGCGCTCCCCTACCTGAGCTGGGCTCTCTCATCCCCGGCTGGTGAGCGGATGGAGACACAGGGAGTCCAGCTGCTCCTGCATACGCTCCCCCCTCCTCGCGCTATCAATTATTCAAGTAGGTTGTAGTGTCCTCTTCCTATTGCTCTCTCTGCCTTGCCCTCCCCTTCCGCTGCCCCCACCTGCGGAGAGAGGGAATAGAGCGGTCACACTCTACAACAAAGAGATCCTCCTTCAGGGGAAGAGCCCTGCTGTGCTCTTATACTAGGAACGTGGCTCTTAAGGAAAGGGGTCAGCTTGGCAGTTCCCTGGGGACTGGCCTTGCAAACCCTCCAGGATTGTGCTGGAGTCTCCAGGAATTAATCTGTATTTAAAGATTGTCATGTGATGGAACCTCCAGGAATATGTCCAACCAAAACTAGCAACCCTACAAGGGACTGGCATTCACAAGGCAGGTACAGCACTGGCAATGGTACCCTCCCGCAGGCACCCTGGCCCCTTCCAACACCATAACCTCAGCCCTACAGAAATGACCCAGGGTTGTTTTTTTTTGGAGGAGGGGGGAATGCTTTGCTCTGTGACCCACTCAATCATAGTCTGATTAGTGTCAATTGCAGTGAATTTGGTACATAGATTGATTGAAAACCCAGCTCATTTCATGTGGTGGCCAAGGAACAGAGACTAACTACTTACAGTTAATACATAGGTGAAAAGCTCTGTACCCATTGATTTCACTCCCCCATCTAAAACAGCCAGCCCCACTTCCCCCCATCATAGGGCTGGATTGTAACTACTGCAGTGGAGGGGAAAGGCTCTGTATTCCCTTCCCATGAGCCAATCAGTCCTCCTAACCTTTTCCCCATTGAAGTAATTTGGATTTACTAAGATCTCATCTCACACCCCACTGTATAGGTCAGAAGGTGCCCTCAGTGTCTAGACTGAGATATTCCTTTATTGCTAAGCTCTGATTAAAAGATGTGGCTTGGTCCCACAATATGAGCCAGTAGAGAATGAAGCCCTCTACCTCCTCTCAAGTATTTGTGTAAGTGTGGTGGGGGCTCCTTGAGGAGCCTCCATGCTCTGATCAAAGACTGAATGAGTAACTTAACTTGGTCTAGAAAGGCACTAAGGCCCAGATCGTCAAAGGTATTTAGGTGCCCAAACCCCATTGATTCCAACTCCCATCTCATAATGCTGGGAACATACAGAGAAGAGAGAACAAAACAAGTGATGAAAGCTAGCTAGTGTGCCTTCCTGTGTTCAGAGCAGAACCTGAGGCGCCTTGGAGCTCAAGCTCACCGAATGGGGTTTGATCAGGATACAGCCAGTTAAAAAAAACCTCTCCTTACAAACCATCCCAACCTACTACCTCCACTGAAAATGACAGACTGGGTGTGAGCATGGCAGAAATTACACACACTGGGCTTGAGACAGATTCCAATCACTCTCATTCCAGCAATTACTGGATCAGGAGAAAGTAAATCGGGGATGAGGGGTAGAATGGAGGCAGGCAGCAGCAGGCGGCTGAGGTACACATAGGCAGATTGAAGAGGAAGCAGAATGTGGAAAGACGTGTATTATACTTCTTACACCCCAACTCAAGTGATTTTATTTTAGCTTTCCATACAAATTGCCTTTTGGGCTATGATAAAAGCTGGAGAAAATGTGACTCAAAAAGGCCATTTGCGAGAACATTAATGAAGCAGCGAAAATAGGCGGGGTCAGCTGGGATGGGTTGACTCTGTGTTTATGGTGAGAGGGATATCGTTCATTGTAATAGAGGATACAGAACATCTGGAACTCAGATATAGGGATCTAATGAAGGCAGCAGTTAGTCTGCAAAACTTTTATTCCTGGTATTGATTATGTGTGAGAAGCAAAGAGCCCAGCTTGATTCTCAAAGCCCAGAATCATAGAAATGTAGGGCTGGCAGGGACCACAAGAGATCCTCAAGTCCAGCCCCCTGCACTGAGGTAGGACCAAGGAAACCTAGACCATCCCTGACAGTCTGCCCAACTGTTCTTAAAAACCTCCAGTAACAGGTATTTCACAACCTCCCTTGGAAGCCTGTTCCAGAGCTTAACTATCCTTATGGTTAGAAAATTTTCCTAATATTTAACCTAAATCTCCCTTGCAGCACATTAAGCCCATTGCTTCTTGTTCTTCCTTCAGTGGACATGGCAAACAACCAGAGCCGGCTCTAGGTTTTTTGCCGCCCCAAGCAAAAAAAATTTTGGCTGCCCCCCTCCCAGCCCTGGGCTCATCGACGCACCCCCCTGCCGCCCCAGCCCTGGGCTCTTCTCCACCACCCGCACCCCCCTGCCTCCCCAGCCCTGGGCTCTCCCCCACAAACACACACACACCCTGCCGCCCCAGCTCTGGGTTCCCCCTACCGCCCCACCATTGCCCCCCCCCACACCTCCTGCCGCCCCAGCCCTGGGCTCACCTCCCCCCCACCTGCACCCTTCTTCCGCCGCAGCCCTGGGTCACTGGTAACTCGCTCCCAGGGCAGGTCATTCAGCAGGAATTTTAGATGTGCACAGAACACAGAAAGGATTGGTTCCCATATGGTTACAGAACTGCAGTAAAGTGGAACAATTTTCAGCTTGTGTGATTGGAGGATATCTGGATGCATATTATAAGACTATTTCTACATAAATGAGGAAAAGTTGAGGTGCCTTTATTATTCTTTTGTTCCACGCTTTCTTTCTATGGGGAATTTGCCAATGCAATATCACTGTCTTCCTTTTAAACAAACAAACAAACAAACAAACAAAAAGGCAATGGCTGTTGAAAATAGCAATTCCAGTCCTAATAACCACTGGGAAGCATTTCTTGCTCAATTTTATCCTACTTTTTCTACACCAAGTTACAGTGGATCAGTATATTTGATTTGGGAGAAATGAAGTAACAGCTGCCCAAACTGAGCTTGAGCACTCCTGAATTTTGAGGTGTTCAAATCTGGAAGGCGGGTGCTGGGGGGGAGGAGGGGCAGGGGGCCTGTGGCTCCGCAGGGGAGCACGGCAGCATGTATGCAGTAGCGTGTCTGGCGCTGCACAAAGCCATACACGCTGGTCTGAGTGGCACGGTAAGGGGGCTGGGGGGTTGGAGAAGGGGTAGGGGGTTCGGGGGGGCAGTCAAGGGACAGGCAGCAGTTGGATAGGCATGGGAGTCTCAGGGATTTGTCAGGGACAGGTAGGGGGTGGAGTCCTAGGGTGGAAGTTGGGGGGGGTCTCAGGAGGGGGTAGTTGGGGACAAGGACCATTGGGGCTTAGATAGGGGGAGGGGTCCTGGGGGGCAGTTGGGGCAGGGGTCCCAGGAAGGGGTGATCAGGGGACAGGGAGCAAGGGTATTGGATGTGTTGGGGTTTCTGTAGGGGGCAGTTGGAGGGAGTGGGCGGGGGCAGGGTGAGGCTACTCTCCCTCCCTGTGAAGTGTCCTATTTTTTGAATGTTAAAATATGGAATCCCTTCTCACAGTGCAGCTCTCCATTCATAGCAGGCTGCAGCATGAGGTCTCAGCTTCCTCACTCCCTCCCCCTTTCCTGTTGGTAGTGGCCAACAGAGTGCTGGGAAATGTAGTTCTTTCCCTGCTCCAGGACTGGCTCTATAGGTAGGGAGCTAACCAAGGAGCTACAGCTTCCAGGGCCCCCTGTTGGTTCTTAGCTCTCATGCTGGATCCCTACCGCCCCTGCAAATGGGCTGCCCCAAGCACGTGCTTGCTTTGCTGGTGCCTAGAGACCGGGCGGGCTCCAGGCACCAGCCTGGCAAGCAGGTGCTTGGGGCGGCCACTCCGGAGGGGGCGGCACATCCAGCTATTCAGCGGCAATTCAGCGGACGGTCCCTCACTCCCGCTCGGCGCGAAGGACCTCCCGCCGAATTGCCGCTGCAGATCGTGATCACGGCTTTTTTTTTTTTTTTGGCTGCTTGGGGCGGCCAAAACCCTGGAGCCGGCCCTGCCTAGAGAGAGCCGCCCCTGCAAACAACTGATCACCATCCTCTTTATAACAGCCCTTAACATATTTTAAGCCTATCAGGTTCCCCCTCAGTCTTCTTTTCTCCAGACTAAATATCCCCAGTTAATTTAACCTTTCCTCATAGATCAGGTTTTCTAAACCTTTTATCATCTTTATTGTTCTCCTCTGGGCTCTCTCCAATTTGTCCACATCTTTCCTAAAGCATGGAGACCAGAATTGTACATAGTACTCCAGCTGAAGCCTCACCAATGCTGAGTAGAGCAGGACAATTACCTTTAGAGTCTTATATACAACACTCTTGTTAATACACTCCACAAAATTATATTAGCTTTTTTCACAGCTGCATCACATTGTTGACTTATATTCAATTTATGATGCACTGTAATCCCCAGATCCTTGTCAGCAGCATTACCATGTAGCCAGTTATTCCCCATTTTGTATTTGTGCATTTGATTTTTCTTTCCTAAGTGAAGTATTTTGCACTTATCTTTATTGAATTTCATCTTGTCGAATTCAGACCAATTCTCCAATTTGTCAAGGCCACTTTGAATTCTAATCTTGTCCACCAAACTGCTTGCAACCTCTCCCAGGTTTGCTTGCATATTTTATAGGCAAGGATGAATTGTGGGACTGGCAGTTAGAAAACAGCATCTTTTTACTTGTAAACTCAGCACATGTGTTCCCATATCGCTGAGAGATGATAAACATGGAGCCCCAGAGTGCAATTAATAGAGAGACACTTTTCAAAGGAGAGGTGCACTTTATGCCTAATGTAAAGCACAGTCAGAATCAGAAAGAAGACTCTGACTACCAGTCCCTGGCCTTCTATCTCATTAATGTCAACTTTTTCAAAAGCTTGTGCATGTGCACACGGCCATTTGAGTGCCCACCTCTGGGTACAAGTTGGATTTGGGTTTCCATGGGGTTTTAAAGATTGGATTTGGTCATGGCCATGTGCTCTGAGTGTTCTGGGCCTCCTATGCTCCAGATGGGTGAAGTCAGGATGTGATTTTTGGGTGAGTCCTCAGTAAGGATTTTTCAGGCAAGCAGGGATGTTCAATAGCAGCACCAGATTCAGCCAGGTCAGAGATGTCACTAAGCCAGGAACTGCAGTTACTCAAGAACCATCTCTGCACTAGGTTCCTGCAGCCATTCTCCCAGCAACATATAATCCCCCTATGCCCCAACCAACACTCACTGATAGGGGATGAGCCGGAGAGAGAAAAAGAGAGTTTGATATGATCAGACTAGGAAAGATAAGTTAGTTAGATTTAGGAATTGGTTTTGGGAGAGCTGGGGGAGGGGACAGGAAGTTGGCAAGGACACAGGCACACATACAGGGTGCAGAAGAAGAGTGTATTGGGGTTTTCAGTATTGCCAACCCTAACGGTATGTCTGTCTACACTAGGAAATTAGGTCGAATTTATAGAAGTCGATCGTGTATGTCCCCACTAAAAGCAGTAGGTCAGCGGAGTGCGTCCTCAATACGGTGGCTAGTATCGACTCATGGAGGGTGCACTGTGGGTAGCTATCCCACAGTTCCCGCAGTCTCCGCCGCCCATTGGAATTCTGGGTTAAGCTCCTAATGCCTGATGGGGCAAAAACATTGTTGTGGGTGGTTTTGGATAGATGTCGTCAGTCGCCCCTCCCTCCGTGAAAACAATGGCAGAGAATCATTTTGTGCCTTTTTTCCATGCAGACGCCATACCACGGCAAGCATGGAGCCTGCTCAGCTCAGCTCACTGTCACCGCTGCTGTTGTGTCCTGGGTGCTGCTGGCAGCAGATGGTGCAGTAGGTCTGCAAACCATCATCATCCACTGCTCTTGCTGCAACTCTGCTCTCCTGCTGTTGTAAATGAGCTCAGTCTCAATGGAGTAAATGATGACTGAGCTCAATAGAGTAAATGAGCTCAGTCATCTACCACTTCCACTGCAAGTATGCTTTCCTGGTGCCATGAATCCACCTCGCAGGTCCTCTCATTGTTTGGTATAAATATCTATTCTTGTGGCATCTGTCGTCATCCACTGCTTCCGCTGCAACTCTGCTCTCTTGCTCTCCTGCAGACGCCATACCACGGCAAGCATGGAGCCTGCTCAGCTCACTGCTGCTGTTGTGAGCATTGTAAACACCTCGCACATTATCCTGCAGTATGTGCAGAACCTGCAAAAGAAGGCGAGGAGGCGATGACAGCTCCATCATGATAGTGATGAGGACACGGACACAGACTTCTCTCAAAGCACAGGCCCTGGCAATTTGGACATCATGGTGGTAATAGGGCAGGTTCATGCTGTGGAACGCCGATTCTGGGTCTGGGAAACAAGCACAGACTGATGGGACCGCATAATGTTGTGGGGCTGGGATGATTCCCAGTGACTGTGAAACTTTCATATGTGTAAGGGCACTTTCATGGAACTTTGTGACTTGCTTTCCCCTGCCCTGAAGCGCAAGAATATCAAGATGAGAGCAGCCCTCACAGTTGAGAAATGAGTGGTGATAAGCCCTCTGGAAGCTTGCAACGCCAGACAGCTCAGTCGGGAATCAATTTGGAGTGAGTAAATCTACTGTGGGGGCTGCTGTGATCCAAGTAGCCAATGCAATCACTGAGCTGCTGCTATCAAGGGTAGTTGACTCTGGGAAATGTGCAGGTCATAGTGGATGGCTTTGCTGCAATGGGATTCCCTAACTGTGGTGGGGCAATAGACAGAACACATATCCCTATCTTGGGACCATACCACGTTGGCAGCCAGGACATAAACGGCAAGGGGTATTTTTCAACGGTGCTGCAAGCACTGGTGGATCACAAGGGACGTTTCACTGACATCAATGTGGGATGGCTGGGAAAGGTACATGACATTCGCATCTTCAGGAACTCTGATCTGTTTGAATGGCTGCAGGAAGGGACTTACTTCCCAGACCAAAAAATAAACTGTTGGGGATGTTGAAATGCCTATAGTTATCCTTGGGGACCCAGCCTAACCCTTAATGCCCTGGCTCATGAAGCCATACACAGGCACCCTGGACAGTAGTAAGGAGCTGTTCAACTATAGACTGAGCAAGTGCAGAATGGTGGTAGAATGTGCATTTGGACGTTTAAAAGCACGCTGGTGCAGTTTATTGACTCAGTTAGACCTCAGCGAAACCATTATTCCAATTGTTATTGCTGCTTGCTGTGTGCTCCACAATACCTGTGGGACGTTGAGGCAAATCACCTGGCCACTGATTACGTGCAGCCAGACACCAGGGCGGTTAGAAGAGCGCAGCAGGGCATGCTGCGCATCAGAGAAGCTTTGAAAACCAGCTTCATGACTGGCCAGGCTCCGGTGTGACAGTTCTATTTGTTTCTCCTTGATGAAAACCCTCCCCCTTGGTTCACTTTACTTCCAGGTAAGCCAACCGCCCTCCCCCTTCAATCACCCCTTGCAGATGCAATAAAGTCATTATTGTTTCAAAATCATGCATTCTTTATTAATTCATCACACAAATAGGGGGATAACTGCCAAGGTAGCCTGGGAGAGGTTGGGGAGGAGGGAAGCACCGGGTGGGGTGGTGGTGAGGAGGGAAGGACAAGGCCCACTGCACTTCAAAACTTATTGAATGCCAGCCTTCTGTTGCTTGGGCAGTCCTCTGGGGTGGAGTGGTTGGGTGCCCGGAGGGCCCCCCTCCCCGCGTTCTTGGGAGTCTGGGTGAGGAGGCTATGGAACTTGGGGAGGAGGGCGGTTGGTTACACAGGGGCTGCAGCGGCGGTCTGTGTTCCTGCTGCCTTTCCTGCAGCTCCACCAGATGCCGGAGCATATCAGTTTGATCCCCCAGTAGCCTCAGCATTGCATCCTGCCTCCTCTCATCACGCTACTGCCACCTCTCATCTTGCTCCTTCCGCCTCTCATCTCGCTCGTTCCTCCTGTCCTCGTGTTCATTTTCTGCTTTCCTGGACTCTGACATTGTTTGCCTCCATGCATTCTGCTGAGCTTTTTCAGTGCGGGAGGACTGCATGAGCTCAGAGAACATTTAATCGCGAGTGCGTTTCTTTGGCCTTCTTATCTGCACTAGCCTCTGGGACGGAGATGATAGGGGGAGCGTTGAAACATTTGCAGCTGTGGGAGGAAAAAACGGGAGAGTAGTATTTAAAAAGACACATTTTAGAGAACAATGTACCCATTGTTTCTCTTTCATGGTGAACCAAGCTGTTAACATTACATAGCACATGTGCTTTTGGTACAAGGTTGCATTTTGCCTCTTATATTGAAGGCCTGCTGGTTTGGTGTGAGAGATCACACAGGCAGGGCCGGGCAACAGAATTCGGCTTGCAGGCAGCCACGGTAAGCCACAGTCTTTCGGTTTCTTCAACCTTCATAACATGTGGAAATGGTTTCAAACAGCAGCGCCCTCCTTTCCCATACCAAGCATCCGTTGGGTTGGCCATTTAAAAGGAGGGGCTGTACTGGCTGTGAATGCATCCCAAGTCTTCAGGGCAAATTAATCATTAAACACGCTTGCTTTTAAACCATGCATTATATTTACAAAGGTACACTCACCAGAGGTGCCTTCATGTTCCGTGAGCCCACCTTGGGAGGGTATTGGCTTCAGGGTGATAAACAGTTCCTGGCTGTCGGGGAGAATGGTTTCTCCGCTTGCGTGCTGTGCGCTATCCTCCTCCTCCTCCTCATCTTCCTCATCCCCAAAATCCCCATCCCTGTTGCATGAGGCTCCCCCCTTGCAAGTCTCCACGGACAGGGGTGGGGTAGTGGTAGGGCCCCCCCTAGAATTGCATGCAGCTCATCATAGAAGCGGCATGTCTGGGGCTCTGACCTGGAGTGGCCGTTTGCCTTTTTGATTTTTTGGTAGGCTTGCCTGAGCTCCTTAATTTTCACGCAGCAGTGCTGTGGGTCCCTGTTGTAGCCTCTGTCCATCATGCCCTTGGAGATTTTTTCAAATATTTTGGCATTTCGTCTTTTGGAACGGAGTTCTGATAGCATGGATTCGTCTTGCCAAACAACGATCAGATCCAGTACCTCCCATTCGGTCCATGCTCTAGCTCTTTTGCGATTCTGGGACTGCATGGTCACCTGTGCTGATGAGCTCGCTACGCTGGCCAAACAGGAAATGAAATTCAAAAATTCCCGGGGCTTTTGCTGTGTACTTGGCTAGTGCATCTGAGTTGAAAATGCTGTCCAGAGCGTTCACAATGGAGCACTCTGGGATAGCTCCCGGAGGCCAATACCATCGAAATGCGTCCACACGACCCCAAATTCGACCTGGTGATGTCAATTTCAGCACTAATCCCCTCATTGAGGAGGAGTACAGAAATCGATTTTAAGAGCCCTTTAAGTCGACAAAAATGGCTTCGCCGTGAGGACGGGTGTAGGGTTAAATCGATCTAATGCTGCTAAATTCGACCTAAACTCGTAGTGTAGACCAGGGCTAAGTACAAATCAGGAGTCAGGCCCAAAAAATTCATGAGATTTAAAAAAAATACATTATAACTCTTTTTATTTGATTTCTCTTTTTTGAGCCTTAGGGGGTTAAATTTTCAAGATTTTCTTCACAACTATGAGAGCTAGAAACTCAAAGAAAGAAAGAAAGTTTCACATAATCTCATGACTCCGGGAGCTGAGGCTTTAAGAAAACCCTGATTTTGGTGAGACTCACAATAAAATCATGAGAGCTGGCAATGCAAGTTTTCAGATACTGGGTTGAAAAGCAACCATGCTGGGCTTGCGACTTGATTCAGCTCAGAGAAAGGAAGAGGCATTTGGACAAGTGAGCCTTAGAATCAGAAGTGGAGACACCTGATCTGTGAGTCACGGAGTTACCCAGAGGAACAAGCTCACCTCTGAACTATCCAGCTTCTCTGTGATAAGATGGAGAGGCCTACTCACAGGAGCGAGGCCCTCTTTGTGGCACTCGGAGTCACCATTGCATTAGGCTCTTTAGCCACTGGATTCTTTTAAGTACTCCGTTGATGATATATTTGGCATCAACCAAACAGTGGCCTCTATGTGACTTGAAGAATTCTTACTGCTATGTAGAGCAGTGTAACACAGTGTGTCAGCTACTGCATGGACAAGCCAACTCAGCTTGAAATGGTGCAGGAATTGTATGCCGTAGCACCATTTCTTTTGGTGCTTGGCATCCTGTGTGGGCATCCAGAAACAGAGAACATACCTACTGAACACATATGATGTTCCCATGGTACATGATCCCAAACTGGTCTTCGTAGCTATTGAGGAGAGATACTCTTGTTACTGCCACAGTTCATTTGTCTTGGAGCATTCTGGGCTGCCTGAACTCTTGGAGAGGGGACACATCGCTCCGGATGCATATTTGGGGCAATGTATAGTTGTGACAGTGCCCCAGGAGCAGAGGACGGACCAACGTGTGACTCTGAGACACAGTCTAGTTCCTGGTTTCCTCCTTGCTCCAAGGAAGAAGTAATGTGTGTGCCAATCCCACATCTGGTGCAGATTACTTTCTACTCCACCCTGGCTTGGCTCTGGACTTCCTGTGTGCAGCTTTGGATGTCACCAGCCATTGTAGTCTGGACAAGGAAGTTAATTAAACAGGAGCTAATTTTTCAAATATGTCACTGGGAATGTAAATTTATTTGGAATTTGATACCGTAGATAATGGGAAATAAATGGCAAGGTTTGGTTCCAAACACCACGGGTCCATGAGTGCTGCAACATCACAGGCATTGACGCTTTTACAATGAGAGCACAGGCAAGAGGGTGCGATTATGTGGTCTGAAGGTCTGACAGTAGAATATCAAAGGCGGTCTTTTACCGAGAATTTCAGACTGGAAGTTGTTTTTGGGACAAACCAAAGGACACTTTCAAAGCTTACCTCCAAATTTGCAATGTTGACCTCAACACCTGGGATCTCTTAGCTATGAGTGACAAAATCAGATAGCGGCAGCTCTGCCACCTCAGACTGAAAGGTTGTGAGAGCTTGAGGATTCCCGCAATCAAGGAGAGTCGTGCGAGATGTAAAGCTAAAAGCAGTTCACATTCATCTACAATTGTCATCCCCTGTCATACTTGCAGACAGGGCCGCAGGTCAGAAATTGTTTTTTGGTCTCATCTCAGGACCCACATAAGTGACTGTAGCTCCTCCATTGAACTCAATGGGAGACTCCATCATGTGCCTAAATACAGATGTAGGTGCCTAACTTTAGGCATCCAAGTCTGAAAATGAGACCGATACAGCACATATCCTGTGAATGATTTGATATCTTGTATTAATCATAACCTGTATAATAAAATCATTGCTCCTATCCTTCATTTTAGATCTTTGTATCATCTGTTTAGATTATAAACTCATTAGGGCAGGGCCCTTGTCTTCATATCTGTCTGTAAAGACTCTGGCACACATTTGGTGCTATATAGATTATAATGCATTATATACTTACTTGGCACTTTTCAACTAAAAACCTCAACATTTTTTACTGAGGTTGGTCTCTGTTATTATCCCCATTCTACAGATGGGAAAACTGGCACAGAGAGGTTAATCAACCCACTCAGGGTCACCCAATGAGTCAAGGGCAGAGCCAGTAGAGCTGTGTGGGAAACTTTTTTCTTGTCCTGTGAGACTCAATTTTCCCCCCGTTCTGCACTGGGACAAAACTGAAACCTTTCATACTTTTTTTGTGAAAAATGAGAGCAATCTAATCCCTTCCCAGAAGAGCCTAATGGTTAGGGTACTCATCTAGAATGTGGGAAACCCCAGTTCTAGTCCTAACTCTAGTCTGATTTGAAGCAAGGAGTTAAACCTAGGTTACCTGTGTAGAGACTCCCTTGCTCTCCTAAGTACACTGCCTCCAAACATGTGCTCTTTAGGCTGGCAGTTTCCAAGAAAGCAAGAGGTCTGTGAGGAGGCAGGAGGATGAGGGAGTGCATATTGGGCAGAGTGGGAGATGGGAAGGGGGATTTCAGGAAAGTGGTGGAAGAGCTCATGGTGAGAGCAGAGAGTGAGTTTGGGTCAGTTTTAGGCAGGAGGGGAATCAGGAGAGTTAGTTCCTTGGGGCGGGGGTTCAGGCAGAGGGTGGATTAGAAGTAAAAAAAAAAATTCCATTAATGTCTCCACATCCATTTAAATTGGATCTGGCTCCAGTGACTGCCTACTAACTTCCCCAGCAAATTCCCCTCGGGCCTGAGATGCGGGAGCTTGAAGGGAGATTGTTTCATTCTGTGAGCGCTAGAAGGGACTAAAATGAACCTGCAGCAGCCTCAACCTAGGAGACAGCGACTCCCAGACAGGGAAGTTGTGAGTGACAATCCCTTTGGGGGGTGGGAATATCTGGAGATACACTGCATTCTCAGAGAGATTATGTCACCCCCCCACTTCACCCCCCCCTGCACAACTCTTGTCATCCTGACGGATCTTTGGGGAACAAGAAAGGTGAAGCTGGCCCTTTAAGAGAAGAAAGGCTGCTTATTAGTGTGGACAGCACGATCCACTGCAGTATATGAGCTGGCTGGAGGGAGGGGGAAGTGGGACACAGAGGTAGGGATCATCCACAAATCACTGCATCATGAGAAGCAGCAGGATGACCATCTACAAGCAAAGAAAATAAAGTGCAAGTATATGCAAAATACAAGCATAACGCTTGTTCAAAAGGGCACTCTGAAGAGCTTATACTCTAAATAAACATGATATACGAGGTAGTATTATTATCCCTATTTACATACATGAAACTGAGGGATAAAGTGACTTGCCTGAAGGCATACAGAAAATGAAACCCAAAACTACAGTCTATTGCCTCAACCAACCACAACAGTATCTTCCCTCCTTCCACTTTCTCCTTCCACTCCTTCCACTACTACTGCTTATTAGACTCAAGTCATGGAATACTTGACATACCAACCTGACATCTGCTGGGAGAGCAATACAGCAATGCACAGACAATCCAGGAAGTTTTTGGAGAGTGTTGGGGACAACTTCCTGGTACAAGTGCTGGAGGAACCAACTAGGGGCTGTGCTCCTCTTGACCTGCTGCTTACAAATAGGGAAGAATTGGTAGGGGAAGTAGAAGTGGGTGGCAACCATAGGCACTGACTCCGTGGGTGCTCCAGGGCTGGAGCACCCATGGAAAAAAATTGGCCCCGCCCCGCCCCCTGCTCACCTCCCCTTCTGCCTCTGCCTCCTCCATGAGGGTGCTGCTGCGTCCTGCTTCTCCCCCCTCCCTCCCTGTGTTTGCACTGCGAAACAGCTGATTCATGGGGCAGGGAGGGAGGAGGAGGAGGGGGAACGTGGTGCGCTGGGGGAAGAGGCGGGGCCGGGGATTTGGGGAAGGGATCCAATAGGGGCAGGGAGGGGGAGGAGTGAAGGCAGGGACTTTGGGGATGGGGATGGAATGGGGATAGGGCCGGAGAAAGTTGGTGCCTATGGTGGCAACCTAGGCAGCAGTGACCATGAGATGGTTGAGTTCAGGATCCTGACAAAGGGAAGAAAGAAGAGTAGCAAAATACGGACCCTGGACTTCAGAAAAGCAGACATTGACTCCCTTAGGGAACTGATGGGCAGGATCCCCTGGGAAGCTAATATGAGGGGGCAAGGAGTCCAGGAGAGCTGGCTGTATTTTAAAGAAGCCTTACTGAGGGTGCAGGAACAAACCATCCCAAAGTGCAGAAAGAATAGCAAATATGGCAGGCGACCAGCTTGGCTTAACAGTGAAATCTTCGGTGAGCTTAAACTCAAAAAGGAAGCTTACAAGAAGTGGAAATTTGGACAGATGATAAGGAGGAGTATAAAAATATTGCTAGAGCATGCAGGGGTGTAATCAGGAAGGCCAAGGCACAATTGGAGTTGCAGCTAGCAAGGGATGTGAAGGGTAACAAGAAGGGTTTCTACAGATATGTTAGCAACAAGAAGGTGGTCAGGGAAAGTGTGGGACCCTTACTGAATGGGGGAGGCAACATAGTGACAGATGATGTGGAAAAAGCTGAAGTACTCAATGCTTTTTTTGCCTCAGTCTTCACAGACAAGGTCAGCTCCTAGACCACTGCACTGGGCCACACAGTATGGGGAGGAGATGAGCATCCCTCAGTAGTGAAAGGACAGGTTTAGTACTATTTAGAAAAGCTGGACGTGCACAAGTCCATGGGTCCAGATCTAATGCATCCAAGGGTGCTGAGGGAGTTGGCTGATGTGATTGCAGAGCCATTGGCCATTATCTTTGAAAATTCGTGGTGATTGGGGGAGGCCCCAGACGATTGGAAAAAGGCAAATATAGTGCCCATATTTTAAAAAGGGAAGAAAGAGAACTCAGGGAACTACAGACTGGTCAGCCCCTCTTCAATACTCGGCAAAATCATGGAGCAGGTACTCAAGGAATCCATTTTGAAGCACTTGGAGGAGAGGAAGGTGATCAGGAACAGTCAACATGGATTCACCAAGGGCAAGTTGTGTCTGACCAACCTGATTGCCTTCTATGATGAGATAACTGGCTCTATGGATATGGGGAAAGTGGCAGATGTGATATATCTTGACTTTAGCAAAGCTTTTGGTACGGTCTCCCACAGTATTCTTGCCAGCAAGTTAAAAAAGTATGGATGGGATGAATGGACTGTAAGGTGGATAGAAAGCTGGCTAGATTATCGGGCTCAACGGGTAGTGATCAACTGCTCGATGTCTAGTTGGCAGCCAGTATCAAGTGGAGTGCTCCAGGGGTTGGTCCTGGGGCTGGTTTTGTTCAACATCTTTATTAATGATCTGGATGATGGGATTAATTGCACCCTTAGCAAGTTCGCAGATGACACTAAGCTTGGAGGAGAGGTAGATACGCTAGAGCAGGGGTGGCCAACCTGTGGCTCCGGAGCCAGAAATTAATATGGAGCTCCTTGTATAGGCATCAACTCTGGGGATGGAGCTACAGGTGCCAACTTTCCAATGTGCCGTGTGTGTGTGTGTGCTCACTACTCAAACCCTGGCTCTGCCACAGGCCCTGCCCCCACTCCACATCTTCCCATCCCCTCCCCCGAGTTTGCCATGCCCTCGTTGCCCGCCCCCCCAGAGCCTTCTGCACACCACGAAGCAGCTGATTGGGAGGTATGGGGAGGGAGGGAGGAGGAGGCGTTGATTGGTGGAGCTGCCCATGGGTGGGAGGCGATAGGAGCCTGGGGGGTTGAGCGGGGAGCTGATGCGGGGCTACTAACATATTACTGTGACTCGTTGGCAATGTACATTGGTAAATTCTGGCTCCTTCTCAGGCTCAGGTTGGCCACCCCTGCGCTAGAGGGTAGGGATAGGGTCCAGAGTGACCTAGACAAATTGGAGGATTGGGCCAAAAGAAATCTGATGAGGTTCAACAAGGACAAGTGAAGAGTCCTGCACTCAGGAAGAAAGAATCCCATGCACCACTACAGGGTGGGGACCGACTGGCTAAGCAGCAGTTCTGCAGAAAAGGACCTGGGGATTACAGAGGATGAGAAGCTGGATATGAGTTAGCAGTGTGCCCTCGTTGCCAAGAAGGCCAACGGCATATTGGGCTGCATTAGTAGGAGCATTGTCAGCAGATCGAGGGAAGTGATTATTCCCCTCTATTCAACACTGATGAGGCCACACCTGGAGTATTGTGTCCAGTTTTGGTCCCCCCACTACAGAAGGGATGTGGACAAATTGGAGAGAGTCCAGCGGAGGGCAACGAAAATTATTAGGGGGCTGGGGAACATGACTTACGAGAAGAGGCTGTGGGAACTGGGGTTATTTAGTCTGCAGAAGAGAAAAGTGAGGGGGGATTTGATAGCAGCCTTCAACAACCTGAAGGGCTGTTCAAAAGAGGATGGAACTAGGCTGTTCTCAGTGGTGGCAGATGACAGAACAAGAAGCAATGGTCTCAAGTTGCAATGGGGGAGGTCTAGGCTGGATATTAGGAAACCCTATTTCACTAGGAGGGTGGTGAAGCACTGGAATGGGTTACCTAGGGAGGTGGTGGAATCTCCAACCTTAGAGTTTTTAAGGCCCGGCTTGACAAATCCTTGGCTGGGATGATTTAGTTGGTGTTGGTCTTGCTTTGAGCAGGGGATTGGACTGACTTGGATGACCTCCTGAGGTCTCTTTCAACCCTAATATTCTATGAATACTAGGCACCTATTAAGGGGTATTCTGTTAAAAACAGGACAGGTGGCACCGTGTTGCCAACTCTCATGATTTTGTCATGAGTTTCATGATAATTATTGTTTTCCTTAAAGCCCCAGCTCCTAGAGTCAAGTGGGTATGTGATGATTTCAGCCTTCATTCTTAAAGAAAAAGTAAGATTCTAGCCCTCGTGGCTGTGGAGAAAGCTTCAAAATGTGACCCTAGTACACCCTAAAGGCTCAAAAAATAGAAGGCAAATAAAAAGACCACCAAATCTATTATTTTTACATAATTGTATAATTTTTAAAGCCAATTTCATGATATTGGTGAGCCTGACTCATGATTTTTGAACATTTGGGATTGGCAATACCGAAGTGGGTATCAAGAGCAGCGTAGAAAACAATATGGGAAATATACACAATTATTACATCAAGAGAGTTCAGCTAGGAAGTATCCCCACATTACTACACCATGATTTGGGTCCTATCAAATTCATGGCCATGAAAAACACATAATGGACCATGATATCTAGTCTCCCCCATGAAACCTGGCTATTGTAGGGGGGTCACAGTGTGGCCACCCTTACTTCTGTTCTCCCTTCAGAGCTGGGTGGCGAGAAAGTGACGGCTGCTGGCTGAATGCCCAGCTCTGAAGGCAGTGTCACCACCAGCAGCAGCGCAGAAGTGAGGATGGCATTGTATGATATTGTCATGCTTACTTCTGCGCTGCTGCTGGTGGCGGCCTTCATAACTGGGCTCCTGGCCAGCAGCTGCCGCTCTCTGTCTGCCCAGCTCAGAAGGCATCACCACAGCCAGCAACAATGCAGAAATGAGGGTGACAATACCATGACCCCTCTACAATAGCCTTGTGATACCTTCCCCCCCAACCCCCGCAGCCTCCTTTTGGGTTGGGACCACCATGGTTAGAACACTGAAATTTCAGATGTAAATATCTGAAGCCATGAAATTTAAGATTTTAAAAACCCTATGACTATGAAATTTACCAAAATGGACCATGAATTTGGTAGGGCCCTAACCATGACAAACCAGCTAGAGAGTGTCTATCATTTACTACACATCAAGATACTGTCAGGGACTGTCTGTCAATTGCAGTGAGGCAAAAGACAAAGATAGATGAGCCCTATCAATTACTGAACTAATAAGGCTACTGAAGAGACATTTATCTTTTATTGGACCAACTTCTGTTGATGAGAAACTCTCTCACCAACCAAAGTTGGTTTAATAAAAGATATTATCTCCCCCAGGCCTGGTCTACACTACGAGTTTAGGTCGACTTTAGCAGCGTTAAATCAAATTAAGCCTGGACACGTTCACACGACGAAGCTCTTTCTTTCGACTTAAAGGGCCCTTTAAACCAGTTTCTTTACTCCACCTCCGACGAGGGGATTAGTGATAAAATTGGCCTTAGCGGGTCAGAATTGGGGTAGTGTGGACGGAATTCGACGTTATTGGCCTCCGGAAGCTATCCCACAGTGCTTCATTGTGACCGCTCTGGACAGCACTCTCAACTCAGATGCACTGACCAGGTAGACAGGAAAAGCTCCGTGAACGTTTGAATTTCATTTCCTGTTTGCCCAGCGTGGAGAGCACAGGTGACCACGCAGAGCTCATCAGCACAGGTAACCGTGATGGAGTCCCAGGATCGCAAAAGAGCTCCAGCATGGACCGAACGGGAGGTACGGGATCTGCTCGCCATATGGGGAGACGAATCAGTGCTAGCTGAACTCCGTAGCAGTAAAAGAAATGGCAAAATATTAGAAAAGGTCTCCAAGGCCATGAAGGACAGAGGCCATAACAGGGACGCACAGCAGTACTGCGTGAAAATTAAGGAGCTATGGCAAGCCTACCACAAAGCCAGAGAAGCAAACGGAAGGTCCGGGGCAGAGCCGCAAACTTGCCACTTCTACGCGGAGCTGCATGCCATTCTAGGGGGTGCAGCTACCACTACCCCAACCGTGTGCTATGACTCCCTCACTGGAGAAACACACAGGGAAGAGGGTTCGGGGTACGAGGAAGATGAGGATGGAGGTAATGTAGATAGCTCACAGCAGCAAGGAAGCGGAGAAACCGGTTTCCCCAACAGCCAGGATATATTTGTCACCCTGGACCAGTAACCCCCGAACTCACCCAAGACCCTGGGGCACACAGGGGACCTCTGGTGAGTGTACCTTTGTAAATATTACACATGGTTTAAAAGCAAGCGTGTTTAATGATTAATTTGCCCTGGCAATCGCGGCCAGTACAGCTACTGGAAAAGTCTGTTAACGTGTATGGGGATGGAGCGGAAGTCCTCCAGGGACATCTCCAGAAAGCTCTCCTTCATGTATTCCCAAAGCCTTTGCAAAAGGTTTCTGGGGAGGGCTGCCTTATCCCGTCCGCCATGGTAGGACACTTTACCACGCCAGGCCAGTAGCACGTAGTCTGGAATCATTGCATAACAAAGCATTGTAGTGTATGGTCCCGGTGTTTGCTGGCATGCAGACAACATCCATTCCTTATCGCTCTTTGTTATCCTCAGGAGAGTGATATCATTCACGATCACCTGGTTGAAATGGGAAGATTTTATTAAGGGGACATTCAGAGGTGCCCCTTCCTGCTCTGCTGAACAGAAAAGTTCCCCGCTGTTAGCCACGCGGTGGGGGGAGGGGTGAAGTGATCATCCCATAGAATTGGGTGTGTGGGGGTGGGGGGTTAGTTGGGTTTGTGCTGCATGTTAACCCAGAAACCGCAGCCCCTCCTTTTACATTGCAAACCCATTTTAAATGGCCAACCCAATTCATGCTTGATATGGGAAATGAGGGCGCTGCTGTTTGAAACCATTCCCACATGTTAAGAAGGTTAAAAAAGCCAAAAGACTGTGGCTTACCATGGCCTGCAAGCCGAAGTCTGTTGCCTGGCACTGCGTGAGTGATCTCTCACATGAAACCGGCAGGCCCTCACTATAAGAGGAAAAATGCGACCTTGTAACAAAAGCACATGTGCTGTGTAATGTGAACAGCAAAATTTAACGTGAAAGAGTGTACCCATTGTTCTCTAAAATGTGTCTTTTTTAACCACCTCTCCCTTCTCCTCCACCAGCTGCAAATGTTTCTCCTTCACAGAGGCTAGTGAACATTAGAAAGAGAAAACGGAGGACACGGGACAATATGTTCACGGAGCTCCAGATGTCCTCCCACGCTGATAGAGCACAGCAGAATGCGTGGAGGCAGTCAATGTCAGACTACAGAAAAGCACAATATGAACGAGAGGAAAGGTGGCGGGCTGAATCGCGGGATGAACAGAGCAAGTTGTGGGCTGAAGACGATAGGTGGCGTCAGCTTGCAGACAGAAGGCAAGAGTCGATGCTCCGGCTGCTGGAGCATCAAACTGATATGCTCTAGCGTATGGTTGAGCTGCAGGAAAGGCAGCAGGAGCAGAGACTGCTGCTACAGCCCCTGTTTAACCAACAGCTGTCCTTCCCAAGTTCCATAGCCTCCTCACCCAGATGCCCAAGAACACGGTGGGGGGGTCTCCGGCCACCCAGTCACTCCACCCCAGATGACTGCCAGAACTTCAGAAGGCTGGCCTTCAATAAGAGTTAAAGTTTTAAAATGCAGTGTGTCCTTTTCCTTCCCTCCTCCCCCACCCATCCCTGGCTACCTTGGCAATTATCCCCCTAGTTGTGTGATGAATTAATAAAGAATGCATGAATGTGAAGTAACAATGACTTTACTGCCTCTGCAAGCGGTGCTCGAAGTGGGGAGCCGAGGGTGGGGTAGTTGGTTTACAGGGAAGTAGAGTGAACCGGGTGGGGGGGGCAGAGGGTTCATCAAGGAGAAACAAACAGAAGTTTCACACCGTAGCCTGGCCAGTCACAAAACTCATTTTCAAAGCTTCTCTGATGCGCACCGCGCCCTGCTGTGCTCCTCTAACCGCCCTGGTGTCTGACTGCGTGTAATCAGCGGCCAGGCAATTTGCCTCAACCTCCCACCCCACCATAAATGTCTCGCCCTTACTCTTACAGATATTGTGGAGCGCACAGCAAGCAGCAATAACAATGGGGATATTCTTTTCGCTGAGGTCTGAGCGAGTCAGTAAGCTGCACCAGCGCGCTTTTAAACGTCCAAATGCACATTCCACCACCATTTGGCACTTGCTCAGCCTGTAGTTGAACATGTCCTGACTCCTGTCCAGGCTGCCTGTGTACGGCTTCATGAGCCATGGCATTAAGGGGTAGGCTGGGTCCCCAAGGATCACGATAGGCATTTCAACATCCCCAACGGTTACTTTCTGGTCCGGGAAGAAAGTCCCTTCCTCCAGCTTTTGAAACAGAGCAGAGTGCCTGAAGACGCGAGCATCATGTACCTTTCCCGGCCATCCCGCGTTGATGTTGGTGAAACGTCCCTTGTGATCCACCAGGGCTTGCAGCAGCATTGAAAAGTACCCCTGGTGGTTTATGTACTCGGTGGCTTGGTGCTCCGGTGCCAAGATAGGGATATGGGTTCTGTCTATGGCCCCACCACAGTTTGGGAATCCCATTGCAGCAAAGCCATCCACTATAGCCTGCACGTTTCCCAGAGTCACTACCCTTGATAACAGCAGGTCTTTGATTGCCCTGGCAACTTGGATCACAGCAGCCCCCACAGTAGATTTGCCCACTCCAAATTGATTCCCGACTGACCGGTAGCTGTCTGGCGTTGCAAGCTTCCACAGGGCTATCGCCACTCGCTTCTCAACTGTGATGGCTGCTCTCATCCTGGTATGTGCCCTTACGCATGCGAAAGTTTCACAGCCACTGGGAATCGTCCCACACCTGCAGCACGATGCGGTCCCACCAGTCTGTGCTTGTTTCCCGTGCCCAGAATCGGCGTTCCACGGCATGAACCTGCCACAGTAACACCATGATTTCCACATTGCTGGGGCCTGTGCCTTGTGAGAGGTCTATGTCCATGTCAATGTCAATTTTCTCATCACTCTCGTCGCCGCACTGCAATCGCCTCCTCAGCTGGTCCGGGTTTCGCTTTGGCATGTCCTGGCTCTGCATATACTCCAGGACAATGCGCGTGGTGTTCATAGTGCTCATAATTGCCGCGGTGATCTGAGCGGGCTCCATGATCCCAGTGCTAGCTATGGCGCCTGGTCTGAAAAAAGGCGCGAAACTAGTATCTGACGGACCAGGGGAAGGAGGGAGGGAGGGAGGGAGGACCGAGTGACGACATGGCGTACAGGTACAGGGAATTAAAATCAAGAAAGGTGGCTGTGCATCAGGGAGAAACACAGACAACTGTCACACAGAATGGCCCCCCCAAAGATTAAACTCAAAACCCTGGGTTTAGCAGGCCGTTGATTTCACAGAGGGAGGGGAAGCAAATGAATACAGAACAAATCTATTTTTTACATCTTAAGCTGGCAGCCGACGGTGCAGCATGACTGATAGCCACTGCAGTACGACGACGACGGATACCAGTCGTAATATACCATCTTCTACCAAAAGGCAAGGGGCTGCTGCTGTGTAGCAATGCAGCCCCACGTCTGCCAGCCCCACGTCTGCCAGCACCCAGATCGTCCTCGGCCTCTTCTGGGTGCTTAGCAGAAAATACTGGGTGATTGGCAGAAAATAGCATACTACGACTGATACCCATCATTATCAAGACAGTTGCATGTCTGCCCAGGTGCTCATGATTGACAGCCACTGCAGTACGATGACGACGGATACCAATCGTAATATACCATCTTCTACCAAAAGGCAAGGGGCTGGTGCAATGCAGCCCTACAGCTGCCAGCCCCATGGCTACCAGTCATGCTGCACCGTCTACTGCCAAAAGGCAGTTAGCTGCTACTGCTGTGTAGCAATGCAGTACCACGTCTGCCGGCACCCAGATGACATATGGTGACGGTGAGCTGATCTGAGCGGGCTCCATGCTTGCCGTGGTATGTTGTCTGCACAGGTAACCCAGGTAAAAAGGCGCGAATCTATTGTCTGCCGGTGATCTGACGGAGGGGGAGGGGCCTGATGACATGTACCCAGAACCCCCCGCGACACTGTTTTGCATCATTCAGACAGTGGGATCTCAACCCAGAATTCCAATGGGCGGCGGAGACTGCGGGAACTGTGGGATAGCTACCCATAGTGCAATGCTCCGGAAGTCTACACTAGCCTCGGTACTGTGGACGCGGTCCGCTGACTAGAGCACTTAGAGCATTTTATGTGGGGACACACACAATCAGCTGCATACAACCGATTTCTATAAAACCGGCTTCTATAAATTCGACCTAATTTCGTAGTGTAGACATACCTCCACTTTGTCTCTCTAATATCCTGGAACCGAAACGGCTACAACTACACTGCATACTGATAAGGCTATATCAGGGATTTTGATTTTAATTAGCTTACTTTGCACAGTGCACAATTTTGCATACATTTTGAGTATGCAATTAGTACTGCACTAATGTCCAATGCCTGTAAAATGTAAAAGGCTAAAGTGACTGGATTTGATTTCTATAGTAGCTGTGTTAAGACTTTTAGTCTCTTGAATTTTATATTGTACTTTTTTTTTAATGAATGTAATATAGTTGCAGCAAAATGTCTGGTTATCAAAAACATAATGTAATACTTGAGGATTATATCGTTCCAGCAAATTTTTCTTAATCAAATATGTCTACTCTGGCTTTTCCAAATTGCTGCTATTGATAAAGGTCAATTATTACTTTTCTGTGATTTTTCATGTCTTATCTGCAACTCAGCTGCAATTATTTGAAGATCATTCTGCAATTCAAGTAGGGCCTTAGAGCTACCACTATTTACTGCAATACAGACAAGATAGGATGCATCTTACTATTTACAGCCTCACAGCATTCAGGGAGAGATTGTCCACCAGTGAAAGGACCAAGAGAAAGAGGCCACGAACCATCCACTAATGCTGAATTCCTATGAAACCTATTAGTTAGGCAGGTCTTTGTGTGTTATATGTTCTCCTTGCAATCTGCATCCTTTTCTCCAATGCTTTGTCTTGCCAATTGGATTGTAAATTATTTAAGAAAAGGGTTGTCTCTTATTTGGGTTTGTACAGCACCTAGCACTATGTGGCCCAATCCTGATTGGCACCTCTGGGCTCCACCAAAATATAAATAATAATGATTAATAATAATCATATATTTCTACTACTAGGGCTGCAGCAAAAGCTGAGTCCTTGTCTCATTTATAAATGCGATTTTTATTAGTATAGCAGTGTTTCCCCCAGGAATTGAAATAAAGGGGGGGTGTTCGAATTTACAGGGGGGAGGTCAGGGCGGATGAGGGGTGAGATTGTGAGGATGAAGAGGGGCTGTATGGCACCATAGTAAAATCTGAAAAATGTTTCATGACCGTTAGATTAACTCATGTTTTAAAATCATCACACAAATAATTAATGGACACAAATCTGACATCAGGAATCAAAATACTCAAAAACCAGTGGGAGAACACTTTAACCTGTCTGGTCATTCAGTGACAGACCTGCGGGTGGCTATATTACAACAGAAAAACTTCAAAAACAGACTCCAAAGAGAGACTGCTGAGCTAGAATTGATATGCAAACTAGACACAATCAACTCCGGTTTGAATAAGGACTGGGAATGGCTGAGCCATTACAAACATTGACTCTATCTCCCCTTGTAAGTACTCTCACACTTATTATCAAACTGTCTGTACTGGGCTAGCTTGATTATCACTTCAAAAGTTTTTTTTTTCCCCCCTCTTAATTAATTGGCCTCTCAGAGTTGGTAAGACAACTCCCACCTGTTTATGCTCTCTGTATGTGTGTATATATATCTCCTCAATATATGTTCCATTCTATATGCATCCGAAGAAGTGGGCTGTAGTCCACGAAAGCTTATGCTCTAATAAATTTGTTAGTCTCTAAGGTGCCACAAGTACTCCTGTTCTTCTTTTTGCGGATACAGACTAACACGGCTGTTACTCTGACACAAATTAATGAACTTGAATGCAATGCGCTCATGTTTGGTGGCTTCTCGTGTGTCCGGTACTTCCATTTCTTTAATTGATATGCTCATTAGTTCATTCACATGATCAGGCAGAAAGTGACTTCTTTCAGAACACAAAATTCTATTCAATGATGAAAAAAAATGCTCAACTGTAGCTGTTGTGACTGGGAGTAGCAAGAGATGAATTCCTACTTCTTTTATCCCAGGAAACATAGCATAAAGATTGGGTCGAACCACTAGTGATGATAAAAAAGAAGTTGAAGTCAAATCTTCATTCATTCATCATATGATATTCCACTCTGTGTTCAAATTCTCTATTCTGTTCTGAGCACATGGCAGCCCCATTGCTGGTAGTGCCTCGCTCCACTCAACTGTTGGTGTGTTATAGGACAGGGATCTGTAAAAGTTACGTAGAGGTTGAGTAGAAGCTAGAAGTCACTGTTGTAGACTTTTAAGAATGAAGTCTGTGTACTTTTTCAGTTGTCTTAAGGAACACTTCTTGTCCTCTTCACTTAAGGATTCAATATAAATGCCTTCATTAGTCAACTTCTGGACTAAAGTCTTTGCTTCTTCCAGTACTTTTTCAATGGATAGCTCTCTGAGTGATCCAAATGTATTCTTCTATTGCTGGACAAAGATCTACTACTGTTGTAGCAGATGCCAGGATGCCATTGTTTAATGACCCAAGTGGTTTCAACAGTAGACTTACAAGAGAGAGAATTGCAATAGTCTTCTCTGAACGTAGTAGCAAAAGTAATCCACCAGTCTCAATACTTAGATCCATTCCATCTTGGTAGATACTTTCCAAAGTCAGTAATAATGGCTGGAGTAATTTTAAGACAACAGCCAAGGATCACTCATGAGAAAGCTAGAGGGTTTTCCCAGGTTGGACTAATTTGAACTTCAGTCCCAGTGTATCTCCTATATTTTCCAAGATATTCAGTCTTTTTGAACTCTCGCTGAAAAAAAAGAATATAATGAAGACATTAAATTTATAGCTTTTTAAATGTATTTTGAAGAGTCTGCAGCTTGTACTAGTGCTAGTTGGGGTAGATGGCCTCTGCAGTGTGTATAGGAGAGATTAGGGTTACACTTTTCTCTGAGCAAATGTCTTCCAGAGAAGTTTGCAGCTCCATCAAATGCACAAGCAGCCATCTGTTTGGGGTCCAATTGACAAACATTTAACTCTTCTAAGATGTGGGTTGTCACAGATGCAGCCGATGTGTCTTGAACATCTAGAAATGCATCTACTGGCCTACCACTGACATCAAGATAACGTACTGTGACAGACCCAGACCAGTGGGGTACAGGAGTCTGGTAGAGGGTAAATATACTGGTCACTGGATGAGTAGTTTTCTGTTCCCTGAGTGACCAGAGCAGGGGCTGCACTAGAGTAATCAGGAACCTGCTAGAACCAGTTAAGGCAGGCAGGCTAATTAGGACACCTGGAGCCAATTAAGAAGAAGCTGCTAGAATCAATTAAGGCAGGCTAATCAGGGCACCTGGGTTTTAAAAGGAGCTCACTTCAGTTTGTGGTGCGAGTGTGAGGAGCTGGGAGCAAGAGGCGCAAGGAGCTGAGAGGGTGTGCTGCTGGAGGACTGAGGAGCACAAGCATTATCAGACACCAGGAGGAAGGTCCTGTGGTGAGAATAAGGAAGGTGTTTGGAGGAGGCCATGGGGAAGTAGCCCAGGGAGTTGTAGCTGTCATGCGGCTGTTACAGGAGGCACTATAGACAGCTGCAGTCCACAGGGCCCTGGGCTGGAACCCGGAGTAGAGGGCGGGCTTGTGTTCCCCCCAAACCTCCCAATTGACCTGGACTGTGGGTTCTTCCAGAGGGAAAGGTCTCTGGGCTGTTCCCCAACCCACATGGTGAATCTCTGAGGCAAGAAAATCCGCCAATAAGCGCAGGACCCACCAAGATAGGAGGAACTTTGTCACACTGGTGTCAGAGGTGGGATCTTGGGGTGCACAGCGCGGCGGAAGAGGGAGGGTGATTTAAAAAAAAAGGGAGAGGGTTTATTTTTTTTCACCACAATGGATGACATAGCGCGGGCACTGATACAAGCTACGGTGGCCCAGCAGGAGGCTACCCGTGTCCAGGCAGCAGCCCAACAGGAGGCAGTGCGGCTGCAGCAAGAGACTAATCGCCTGCTGATGGACCAGGCTGCTCAAGTCCGAGCTATGCTGCGGGAACTGGTAAACCAGGTAAAGTCCCTTACAGAGCTGAATCGCGGCCATGATGGGACACGGCTCATACAGGCCAGCTATTGGTTGCAGAAAATGACACGGGAGGATGATGTAGAGGCATACCTTCTGGCCTTTGAGAGGACAGCCCTATGGGAGGCCTGGCCTCGAGATCAGTGGTCTGGCATCCTTGCCCCATTCCTGTGTGGGGAGGCCCAGAAGGCCTACCATGATCTGCCTGAAGAGGCTGCGGCAGACTACCCCCAGCTGAAAGCAGAAATCCTGGCCAGATCTGGGGTAACAACAGCAGTGCGGGCCCAGCAGTATCACGGTTGGAGGTATCAGGAAGACAAAACCCCACGGTCCCAATTGGATGACCTCATCCATCTCGCACGAAAGTGGTTGCAAACAGAGTTCCGGAGTCCGAAAGAGATACTAGCAGTTCTGGTCATCGACCGATACATGAGGGGACTACCACTAGACCTTCATGCCTGGGTAAGCCAGAACAAACCCTCCACCTATGACGAGGTTGTCACCCTGGTAGAGAGACGACGGACAGCGAAGGAGCTGACCCAACAAGGTAAGGAAGAGGCACCCCGGGTTAAACTAGCAGCACCGAGCCCTAAAGTTCGTGTGACTGGGCCACCAGGAGGGCCCAGGTGGAAAAAGAGAGAGGCTGAAGGCCCATCAGAGGCCACAAAGAGTCGGAGCACTGAGGGAGAAGAGGATCGTGATGTTAGACTGCCCAAACCAGGAGACCGGGGAATGCCTAGGGCTCCATACAGATGTTATGCCTGCGGGGAGTGGGGACACATAGCTGCACAGTGTCCCAATGCTGAGGAGCCTATGCAGTGTAACCTGGGGAACTGGGCAGATCCATGCTCCCTAGTCCACCTTGTGGGGGTCTCACTAACCCCACATATGTATACCAGACCAGTGAAACTAAATGGGGTAGGGACCACGGCACTGGTTGATTCGGGGAGTGCTATCACGCTCATCTCAGGGAAGCTCGTGAAGCATAGTCAGCTGCTGCAGGCTAAACGTACGGGGATAACATGTGTCCATGAGACAGTTAGTTACTACCCCACCATCCCAGTAAAAATCGAGATCCAAGGGAACACTATTGAGGGAGCAGCAGGTGTAGTCCCTAAACTCCCATACCCGGTGCTCATAGGGAGGGACTTCCCAGGGTTCAGGAAGGACAGGCAGGGCAGAAAAGGTGGGGGAGTTGCGTTGTATGTAAGAGAGGAGTATGACTGCTCAGAGCTCCGGTATGAAACAGCAGAAAAACCTGAGAGTCTCTGGATAAAGTTTAGAAGTGTGAGCAACAAGGGTGATGTCGTGGTTGGAGTCTGCTATAGACCACCAGACCAGGGGGATGAGGTGGACGAGGCTTTCTTCTGGCAACTAGCAGAAGTTGCTAGATCGCAGGCCCTGGTTCTCATGGGAGACTTTAATCACCCTGATATCTGCTGGGAGAACAATACAGCGGTGCACAGGCAATCCAGGAAGTTTTTGGAAAAATGTAGGGGACAATTTCCTGGTGCAAGTGCTGGAGGAACCAACTAGGGGCAGAGCTTTTCTTGACCCGCTGCTCACAAACAGGGAAGAATTAGAGGGGAAGCAAAAGTGGATGGGAACCTGGGAGGCAGTGACCATGAGATGGTCGAGTTCAGGATCCTGACACAAGGAAGAAAGGAGAGCAGCAGAATACGGACCTTGGACTTCAGAAAAGCAGACTTTGACTCCCTCAGGGAACAGATGGGCAGGATCCCCCGGGAGAATAACATGAAGGGCAAAGGGGTCCAGGAGAGCTGGCTGTATTTTAAAGAATCCTTATTGCGGTTGCGGGAACAAACCATCCCGATGTGTAGAAAGAATAGTAAATATGGCAGGCGACCAGCTTAGCTAAACAGTGAAATCCTTGCTAATCTTAAACGCAAAAAAGAAGCTTACAAGAAGTGGAAGATTGGACAAATGACCAGGGAGGAGTATAAAAATATTGCTCTGGCATGCAGGAGTGAAATCAGGAAGGCCAAATCACACTTGGAGTTGCAGCTAGCAAGAGATGTTAAGAGTAACAAGAAGGCTTTCTTCAGGTATGTTAGCAACAAGAAGAAAGTCAAGGAAAGTGTGGGCCCCTTACTGAATGAGGGGGGCAACCTAGTGACCGAGGATGTGGAAAAAGCTAATGTACTCAATGCTTTTTTTGCCTCTGTCTTCACAAACAAGGTCAGCTCCCAGACTGCTGCACTGGGCAGCACAATATGGGGAGAAGGTGACCAGCCCTCTGTGGAGAAAGAAGTGGTTCGGGACTATTTAGAAAAACTGGACGTGCACAAGTCCATGGGGCCGGATGCGCTGCATCCGAGGGTGCTAAAGGAGTTGGCGGATGAGATTGCAGCGCCATTAGCCATTATTTTTGAAAACTCATGGCGATCGGGGGAGGTCCCAGATGACTGGAAAAAGGCTAATGTAGTGCCCCTCTTTAAAAAAGGGAAGAAGGAGGATCCGGGGAACTACAGGCCAGTCAGCCTCACCTCCGTCCCTGGAAAAATCATGGAGCAGGTCCTCAAGGAATCAATTATGAAACACTTAGAGGAGAGGAAAGTGATCAGGAACAGTCAGCATGGATTTACCAAGGGGAAGTTGTGCCTGACTAACCTAATTGCCTTCTATGAGGAGATAACTGGCTCTGTGCATGAGGGGAAAGCAGTGGATGTATTATTCCTTGACTTTAGCAAAGCTTTTGATACGGTCTCCCACAGTATTCTTGCCGCCAAGTTGAAGTATGGGCTGGATGAATGGACTGTAAGGTGGATAGAAAGCTGGCTAGATCGTTGGGCTCAACGGGTAGTGATCAATGGCTCCATGTCTAGTTGGCAGCCGGTTTCAAGCGGAGTGCCCCAAGGGTCAGTCCTGGGGCCGGTTTTGTTTAATATCTTTATTAATGATCTGGAGGATGGCGTGGACTGCACTCTCAGCAAGTTTGCAGATGACACTAAACTAGGAGGCGTGGTAGATACACTAGAGGGTAGGGATCGGATACAGAGGGACCTCGACAAATTAGAGGATTGGGCCAAAAAAAACCTGCTGAGGTTCAACAAGGACAAGTGCAGAGTTCTGCACTTAGGACGGAAGAATCCCATGCACTGCTACAGAATAGGGACTGAATGGCTAGGTAGCAGTTCTGCAGAAAAGGACCTAGGGGTCACAGTGGACGAGAAGCTGGATATGAGTCAACAGTGTGCTCTTGTTGCCAAGAAGGCTAACGGCATTTTGGGCTGTATAAGTAGGGGCATTGCCAGCAGATTGAGGAGTGTGATCGTTCCCCTTTATTCGACATTGGTGAGGCCTCATCTGGAATACTGTGTCCAGTTTTGGGCCCCACGCTACAAGAAGGATGTGGAAAAATTGGAAAGAGTCCAGCGGAAGGCAACAAAAATGATTAGGGGTCTGGAGCACATGACTTATGAGGAGAGGCGGAGGGAACTGGGATTGTTTAGTCTCCAGAAGAGAAGAATGAGGGGGGATTTGATAGCAGCCTTCAACTACCTGAAGGGGGGTTCCAAAGAGGATGGAGCTTGGCTGTTCTCCGTGGTGGCAGATGACAGAACAAGGAGCAATGGTCTCAAGTTGCAGTGGGGAGGTCCAGGTTGGATATTAGGAAACACTATTTCACTAGGAGGGCGGTGAAGCACTGGAATGTGTTACCTAGGGAGGTGGTGGAGTCTCCTTCCTTGGAGGTTTTTAAGGCCCAGCTTGACAAAGCCCTAGCTGGGATGATTTAGTTGGGGATTGGTCCTGCTTTGAGCAGGGGGTTGGACTAGATGACCTCCTGAGGTCCCTTCCAACCCTGATATTCTATGATTCTACATGGGGCCCCTGCTACCTTCCAGTGCCTCATGGACAAGCTATTACGCCCGTATAACAGTTATGCTGCTGCCTACTTGGACGATGTGGTCACTCATACCCCAGACTGGGAAACCCACCTGGAGAAGGTGGAAGCAGTCCTCGATACCTTCAGGCGAGCTGGCCTTACAGCAAACCCTGCCAAGTGCGCTGTAGGGTTTACAGAGGTCAAATATCTTGGCTACATTGTGGGAAAAGGTCTGGTAAAACCCCAAGTGAACAAGTTAGAGGCCATCCAAAATTGGCCCCGACTAAGTCGCAAGAAACAAGTCCGGGCGTTCCTAGGTGTGGTGGGGTATTACCGACGACTTATCCCCCACTTTGCCACAAGGGCAAGCCCCCTGACAGACTTAGTGAAAGCCCGTGGACCTGATCTGGTGAGATGGTCTGACACAGCAGAGGAAGCATTCACAGACCTATGGACTTCCCTCTGCAGTAACCCCGTACTGATAGCCCCTGATTTCACCAAGGAGTTTATCCTGCAGACGGATGCATCGGAAGTAGGGTTGGGGGCCGTTCTGTCACAGATGGTCGGGGAGGAGGAACATCCAATTCTATACCTCAGTCGGAAATTCCTTCCAAGGGAACAAAAATATGCAGTGGTGGAGAGAGAATGCCTCGCTGGAAAATGGGCCATGGAAACATTGCGCTACTACCTGCTCGGGCGCAGATTTGTCCTCGTGACCCACCATGCCCCTCTTCAATGGATGCAGCGGAACAAGGAGAAGAACACAAGGGTGACCAGATGGTTCTTATCCCTCCAACCTTTCCAGTTCCGTGTGCAACACAGAGCAGGGAGCCGTCATGGCAACGCCGATGGCTTGTCACGTGTGCACTGTCTGGCGTCCCAAGCTGCCCAACCCCTTGGCGTTGAGCAGGGGGGAGGGATATGTGACAGACCCAGACCAGTGGGGTACAGGAGTCTGGTAGAGGGTAAATATACTGATCACTGGATGAATAATTTTCTGTTCCCTGAGTGACCAGAGCAGGGGCTGCACTAGAGTAATCAGGAACCTGCTAGAACCAGTTAAGGCAGGCAGGCTAATTAGGACACCTGGAGCCAATTAAGAAGAAGCTGCTAGAATCAATTAAGGCAGGTTAATCAGGGCACCTGGGTTTTAAAAGGAGCTCACTTCAGTTTGTGGTGTGAGTGTGAGGACCTGGGAGCAAGAGGCACAAAGAGCTGAGAGTGAGAGGGTGTGCTGCTGGAGGACTGAGGAGCACAAGTATTATCAGACACCAGGAGGAAGGTCCTGTGGTGAGAATAAGGAAGGTGTTTGGAGGAGGCCATGGGGAAGTAGCCCAGGGAGTTGTAGCTGTCATGCAGCTGTTACAGGAGGCACTATAGACAGCTGCAGTCCACAGGACCCTGGGCTGGAACCCAGAGTAGAGGGCGGGCCCGGGTTCCCCCCAAACCTCCCAATTGACCTGAACTGTGGGTTCTTCCAGAAGGGAAGGTCTCTGGGCTGTTCCCCAACCCACATGGTGAATCTGAGGCAAGAAAATCCGCCAATAAGCGCAGGACCCACCAAGATAGAGGAGGAACTTTGTCACAGTACACAATGACTTACTACTGGATGCCCATTTGCATTAGTGCATTCATCAGCCATGTATGCAAATTTTTTGAATGTGGTGAGAGAGTTCTTCACTTTTTCAACTGTTGAGTCCTTCACTGTCGCACAGCATGCTTCTAGCCAGTCACTTGAGTTTCTTGCAGATAGATAGTGAGCATTTGCTGGTCTTGTTCAGAACCAGTGTTCAACTTCAGGATGAAGAAGTGATAATGCACTTGACATTGGCCTCCAGTTTTAGTGTGTGGTATCACTTTCTATTTAAGCAAGAATGATGCCACAGCCATGTTTGTTCGCATAAATGGTGTTGTGTCTCCAACATTCTTAACAGCCTCATTAATACTGACCGGTGTTGTCCTTGGTCAGTGGAGACTCAGAGTTCAGAGGTGCTTTCACATGAGTTCACCTCCCAGGTGGGGAGGAGGGCCAAGAAGGCACCTTGCTCATTCCTCCAGCTGCTCACTGTTCGCTCTGGCCACTGTTGTTCATTGTGCCACCGTTCACTCCATCGCTCTGTTGCCCATGGCCCTGTGCAGTCACCTTCTACTGCCACCTGCCACTGTGACCTCTGCGAGTTAGTCTATTGAGGTTCCACCCAGCTCAGTGATTTCAGCTGAGCTCTCAGTAGGGGAATCTCACAGCTAGTGCAGACTGGGCCGTCTCATCCACAGAAACACTGTTCCACAGCTGGTCTAAGCACTTAGAACTGATTATCAGTGATTTCAGCTGTAGTGGTCACTTAACAAAACAAAAGACTATCTATGGAGCCTAATCAGCTCTGTCTTTAAACAGTGGAGAGGGGCAGGTCAAACAGTACTTGTGATTCAGGGAGACCATCAAGCAAAAGACCTGTCCCCACCCTCTTGATTCCCTCAATCAGCACAGGCTAAGTACAGTTCTACTGCCCTTTACTCATACAATAAGAACAACAACATTTCATTACCCTCCCCGTCCTGTCCTCCCTCCCCCCCGCGCATTCATGTGATTAAAACGACGGAGTCCAGTGGCACCTTAAAGACTAACAGATTTATTTGGGCATAAGCTTTCGTGGGTAAAAACCCACTTCTTCAGATGCATGGAGTGCCCACGAAAGCTTATGCCCAAATAAATCTGTTAGTCTTTAAGGTGCCACCGGACTCCCCTGTCGTTTTTATGGATACAGACTAACACAGCTACCCCCTGATATTATTGAAGTGATTTGTAACCCAACCCCAGCCAAAATCTATCACTTGGGCAACACAGCTCTGTTTGCTGGATACCTAGGTCGATTAGGTGTGAACGTAAATACAATCTGGTCTGAAGCCTTTCCCCCCCAGCCCCAGCTGATCACTAGCTGTCAGGGAGAGCTCATTTAGACTTTGCTTACAAATCATAATTTGAAATTATTAGGTTGGCCAACATCACCGAAATGAATGCACTGACATTGTCATAAAAACAAAAGCTGTATAAGGAAGCTAGTCTATGTTCATACTTTTCAAATCTATTATACTTTTTCAGATACACATATTTTATCATACACACTTTAAAAGCATATAAAGTGTATTAAGATTTCAATTTCAATTCAAATTTCCAAACAATCACTAAATTGGCAACACTGCATATAACTAGTTCATAAAACAGGGAGGGTGTGTATGTTGGGGAAATTCAGGGGAGTGTAGGGAAATCCCTGGTATATGAGCAGCTACTGTTCTGCCTAAATTTATACACCCATGAGAGGGAGCATCTACTTTTACTAGACTGAAAAGAACAGCTGGGCTAGGGAGCATTCAGCAATTGATAGACTGTAGTGAACTGGGCTGCTAGGACAGAGAACATCCAATAATTGCTTGATTGCAATGAACTCTGTGGATGGGAGAGGGAACAAATTCTAGACTTGATTTTAACAAATAGGGAGGAACTCGTTGAGAATTTGAAAGTAGAAGGCAGCTTGGGTGAAAGTGATCATGAAATCATAGAGTTTGCAATTCTAAGGAAGGGTAGAAGGGAGAACAGCAAAATAGAGACAATGAATTTCAGGAAGGTGGATTTTGGTAAACTCAGAGAGCTGATAGGTAAGGTCCCATGGGAATCAAGACCGAGGGGAAAAACAACTGAGGAGAGTTGGCAGTTTTTTAAAGGGACACTATTAAGGGCCCAAAAGCAAGCTATTCCGCTGGTTAGGAAAGATAGAAAATGTGGCCAAAGACCACCTTGGCTTAACCACGAGATCTTGCATGATCTAAAAAATAAAAAGGAGTCATATAAAAAATGGAAACTAGGACAGATTACAAAGGATGAATATAAGCAAACAACAAAGGAATGCAGGGGCAAGATTAGAAAGGCAAAGGCACAAAATGAGCTCAAACTAGCTACGGGAATAAAGGGAAACAAGAAGACTTTTTATCAATACATTAGAAGCAAGAGGAAGACCAAAGACAGGGTAGGCCCACTGCTCAGTGAAGAGGGAGAAACAGTAACAGGAAACTTGGAAATGGCAGAGATGCTTAATGACTTCTTTGTTTCAGTCTTCACCGAGAAGTCTGAAGGAATACCTAACATAGTGAATAAAATAAAAAAAGAACAAGTTAAAAATCACTTAGAAAAGTTAGATGCCTGCAAGTCACCAGGGCCTGATGGAATGCATCCTAGAATACTCAAGGAGCTAATAGAGGAGGTATCGGAGCCTCTAGCTATTATCTTTGGAAAATCATGGGAGACAGGAGAGATTCCAGAAGACTGGAAAAGGGCAAATATACTGCCCACCTATAAAAAGGGAAATAAAAACAACCCAGGAAACTACAGACCAGCTAGTTTAACTTCTGTGCCAAGGAAGATAATGGAGCAAGTAATTAAGGAAATCATCTGCAAACACTTGGAAGGTGGTAAGGTGATAGGAAATAGCCAGCATGGATTTGTAAAGAACAAATCGTGTCAAACCAATCTGATAGCTTTCTTTGATAGGATAACGAGTCTTGTGGATAAGGGAGAAGCTGTGGATGTGGTATACCTAGACTTTAGTAAGGCATTTCATACGGTCTTGCATGATATTCTTATCGATAAACTAGGCAAATACAATTTAGATGGGGATAGTATAAGGTGGGTGCATAACTGGCTGGATAACTGTACTCAGAGAGTTGTTATTAATGGTTCCCAATCCTGCTGGAAAGGCATAACAAGTGGGGTTCCGCAGGGGTCTGTTTTGGGACCGGCTCTGTTCAATATCTTCATTAACGACTTAGATATTGGCATAGAAAGTAAGCTTATTAAGTTTGCGGATGATACCAAACTGGGAGGGTTTGCAACTGCTTTGGAGAACAGGGTCATAATTCAAAATGATCTGGACAAATTGGAGAAATGGTCTGAGTTAAACAGGATGAAGTTTAACAAAGACAAATGCAAAGTGCTCCACTTAGGAAGAAAAAAATCAGTTTCACACATACAGAATGGGAAGAGACTGTCTAGGAAGGAGTATGGCAGAAAGGGATCTACGGGTTATAGTGGACCACAAGCTAAATATGAGTCAGTGTGATGCTGTTGCAAAAAAAGCAAACATGATTCTGGGATGTATTAACAGATGTGTTGTGAGCAAGACACGAGAAGTCATTCTTCCGCTCTACTCTGGTTAGGCCTCAGCTGGAGTATTGTGTCCAGTTCTGGGCACCGCATTTCAAGAAAGACGTGGAGAAATTGGAGAGGGTCCAGAGAAGAGCAACAAGAATGATTAAAGGTCTTGAGAACATGACCTATGAAGGAAGGCTGAAAGAATTGGGTTTGTTTAGTTTGGAAAAGAGAAGACTGATAGGGGACATGATAGCAGTTTTCAGGTATCTAAAAGGGTGTCCTAAGGAGGAGGGAGAAAACTTGTTCACCTTAGGCTCTAAGGATAGAACAAGAAGCAATGGGCTTAAACTGCAGCAAGGGAGGTCTAGGTTGGATATTAGGAAAAAGTTCCTGTCAGGGTGGTTAAACTCTGGAATAAATTGCCTAAGGAGGTTGTGGAATCTCCATCTCTGGAGATATTTAAGAGTAGGTTAGATAAATGTCTATCAGGGATGGTCTAGACAGTATTTGGTCCTGCCATGCGGGCAGGGGACTGGACTCAATGACCTCTCGAGGTCCCTTCCAGTCCTAGAATCTATGAAACATCCAACAGTTCGTAAACTGCAAGTGATGGTATGGCTGGAAAAGGGAGCATCCAATAATTTCTAGACTGCAGTGAAGGATGGAAATAGGAAGGATTAGCAATGCTATGATGACCTGTATCGTTTAGTTAGGGAACATCCAACAATTCCTTAACTGCAACTAAAACGAACTGTAATGGCTAAAGGAAGAGCAAGCTGTTTTCGTCTTTCCTAATGTGTGTCAGGGCCTAAAGAAATGTGTGGAACTGTAAACATCAGTGGACCCCTGCCAAGGTGATGGAAACTGTAGAAGTAGTAAATATCTGTACTGTGGTAGAGCTGGGTGCTGCTGAACAAACACAGAGGGAAGGCGATAGCCCAGTGAGATAGAGCCATTTCCTTATTTCTACAGTAATAATAATTAATATAAATATTTAATCTGTATATGCATTACCTTTCATTATGAAGAGCTTTACAAACCATAGAACAAACCCAATGTTAAGAGAACATTCGGGCTGCAAACAGCATTCAAAGTCAGAAAATGCCAGTGTTAAGGAAGTGCAGCTCTGCTTTGAAAAGTGATTGTAAAAATGGGAATTCATTGACTTCCTGTTTATTGGGTCTCAATTACACCCAGATCAAATGTGTTCACTCTACAGGGAGGGAGATAAAACATTTTTCTAACTGCCAAACCTGCAAACTGCCTCAAGGAACTGAGATTCAAGTTAGGTTCTTCCCAACTGTGCAAACTCTGCCCCGAGTGACCCCTCAGGAGTCCTATTTGCACAGGTGCAACTGACTGGAATATAGAAATGAATTCAGTTGATGATGCATGGGAAGGAATAGGCTTCATCTCCTTCTTTCTGAGCGGTGCTGGCTAGGCACGCAAAAAAAACAGGAATAAGAAGCAGGGAAAACTTATTGTTGTCACTAAGCCCAGCAACTCTGAATGGAGATGGTCTAGTAGGCCAGAAGGTGCTAATTTTACAGACTCACTTTTCAAGTGAAGCCAGTGTTTAAAATGTACTTTTTCCAAGAACCTTTCCTACCTTGTTGCCCTCATCAGTAATCGCTCCACATTCTCCCTTACTTGAATTGCCTGCTTCTCTGTCTTTGTCTCACCTGCCTTAGGCCTGTCTTCACTGCTAAACAAAAGGTGTGTGTTTTTTACCTCAGATAACTATCCTGAAATAAAAACAAAGGGAAGACCAAGCATTTTAGTTTTACCACCAGGTAAATTCACTAAGGTCACCCCTGTTCCTCTATTTGGGGTTGACCTCATCTAGTTTACCTCACAGTAAAACTAAAGTGGCCTGTTGTCGGAGAATAACACAGTTCACTCTTTTGTTTGGGTACAGCAAATCAGATACTTTATTCTCTTTAACAGCTGTGTAAAGGAAGAGAGTGCACTAGGACACAGGGTCTCCCCCTCCTAGGCAGGTCTCGTCACAGGTAAACAATTACAGCAAGCATTTATACTTTTTTTTTTTTTTTTTTTTTTTTTTTTTTACAGACAATAATAAGCAACAGCTGCACTTTGTTTATACATTGGTCATTCTGATATCTTGTTTTTTTCACTTATGTAGACTCTTAGGGTACGTCCCGATCTTCTGGGATCGATTTATCGTGCCTTGTCTAGACGCGATAAATCGATCCCGGAAGTGCTCGCCGTCGACACCGGTACTCCTGCTCTGCGAGAGGAGTATGCGGAGTCGACGGGGGAGCCTGCCTGCCGCGTGTGGACCCGCGGTAAGTACCTTGTAGTTCGAACTAAGGTACTTACGCAACTTCAGCTACGTGAATAACGTAGCTGAAGTTGCGTATCTTAGTTCAAACTGGGGGGTTAGTGTGGACCAGCCCTTAGTCTACATTCCATATTGTCTACACAAGGTCGCAACAACTTCTCACACAGTTCTTTCCTACTCGCCTCACACATTCCTCGCTTCTATAAATCTCGCGTTATTAGGGTTACAGTTAGCCTGACTCTTGCTAACAAACTGTCATGCATTGCAATCCCCTTCTTGTCAGTTCTTTCTCTGCTTCCACACTGTCTTCACTGTGCTTTTACCTCAGGATACCTCATATGTGTTAGTTACCCCAAAGTATAAAATGTCCCTTTTTTTAGCTTTGAAAGTAAGGCTCAGCCTGTAAACTCTCTAGGGCAGGGAATATGCCTCACTCTGCACTATATTTGTAAAGTGTACAACACTCCATAAATGATCATTATCACTAATATTATAGTGCTCTACAACTTCAAAGCACAGTTCAATCATTAACTAATTAATCAATCAGCCCACCCAGGTAGTAAATCAGCCTGTCAGCTACTGATAAAAATCCAGGAAGGCAGCACACTATGCAAGGGAGTCACTGATTTAGAGTCCCAGTGGGGTGAGTGTTTATATTTAAGTTGTTTAAGGCATTAATAAACTTTGCAAACCTGTTTGAGTTTGCTCAAGAGCAAGGGACAAACACTGTAACATTTCTTATGCAGGATCAGAGCTCAGTGGAGCTGTTTTTCTTAACCTTAGTATTGCCAAATATGGAGTGTCAATTTCTAGGGTGACCAGACAGCAAGTGTAAAAAAATCGGGACAGGGGGTGGGGAGTAATAGGAGCCTATATGAGAAAAAGACCCAAAAATCGGGACTGTCCCTATAAAATCGGGATATCTGGTCACCCTAGTCAATTTCTAGCTGATATAATGTGGCCCATATCCATTCCCCATAGCACCTCTGGGCAGGGATAGCTCAGTGGTTTGAGCATTAGCCTGCCAAACCCAGGGTTGTAAGTTCAATCCTTGAGGGGGCCACTTAGGGAGGTGGGGCAAAAAAAAAATCAGTACTTGGTCCTGCTAGTGAAGGCAGGGGGCTGTATTTGATGACCTTTCAGGGTCCCTTCCGGTTCTGAGATAGGTATATCTTCCAAAAAACTAAATAGATCTAGGCTAAATTCCAGCTCTGATAATGACATTCTGCATTCCTACCCCCCCCCCCCATCCTTTTTTTATTCCCTGCCTTAAGATGTTATTTACTGTTACTATAAATTGTTAAATACCTGTGGCATTCCACCCCAGAGGTGGCAGCATTTTAGGGGTGGGCGATTATGCTGGTACACATCATTTGTAAAACAGTTGGGGATTCTTGTAACTGTAAGGGGATATCTGTGTTATTTCTGACAGAGAAGAGACAGAACTCATATGAATGCAAAAGCTATTCTCTTTTGGGGCTGTGGGACACAGACAGACCTTATAGTTCTCTCTGGCTCACAGGGTGACAAGGCAGCCTGGGCTGCCTAGTGTCACAATAGTTGGGCCTGGTCTGCACCTAAAACTTAAAGAGACAAGGTGGGTAAGGTAATATCTTTTATTGGACAACTTCTGTTGGTGAGAGAGGCAAGCTTTTGAGCTTACACAGAGCTGTTCTGCACAGAACTCAAGAGCTCTGCATAAGCTCGAATGCTTGTCTTCCTCACCAACAGAAGTTGGTCCAATAAAAGATATTACCTCCCCCACCTTGTCTATATACTATCCTAGGATCAACATTGCTATAACAACACTGGGGGGAGGGATAGCTCAGTAGTTTGAGCATTGGCCTACTAAACGCAGGGTTGTGAGCTCAATCCTTGAGGGGACCAGGTAGGGATCTGGGGCAAAAATCTGCTTGGGGATTAGTCCTCCTTTGAGCAGGGGGTTGGATGAGGTGACCTCCTGAGGTCCTTTCCAACTCTGATATTCTATATACCTAATTTAGAGAGCCCTAGCTACATCACTCAGGGCTGTAAAATACTTCATGCCCTAGTATGACATAACTATGCTGACCTAACTCCCACTGTAGGTGGGACACAACTTGGTTGACAGAAGAATTCTCCACTGTTCCACCTATGGCCTCTTGAAGGGGGTGGATTTACCACTGCAGCAGGAAAAAACCCTTTCATAACTATAGTAAGTGTCAAGGCTACAGCTGTGCCACTTTAGCACTTGTTGTGTAGATATACCATGTGTCTCCCTTATCTGCTTTCTCCCCTCCTCGGTTAACTTTTCTTGTTCTTCCCATAGCACTCCATTCTTCCTTCCTTTTGTACCACCTTCTAGCAAGGGGTCCCCTCCAGCTCTCCTGACACTGGTTCCCTGCAGTCCTCCTCCATCCTCTTCTCCTACCCTGGTTTCCCCTCTATTCGCAGCACCACACCAGTAGCTCCAGCATCAGAAGCCAAGGCAACAGCAGCATTCCACCCAGGAGTAAACACAGGCCCCAGAAGTTGGGTGCCATTGTTTCACTAGGTGAGAAAGACCACTAGGTGTTGATAGTCGGTGTCCCTAGACAGGGGTGAGGGAAGACACTGACATGTTGGATGTGGCCTGTGCACTTCATACAGCACCCAGCCAGTCTGCATATACCATATGGTACACTTAGAAGCACACCATTGTTCTGTTCAGAAAACCTGGCTCATAATCTATTGTAACCCATGTTCTTTTAAACTGGGAACTCTACACTATTATGTTTAGTGCCTGAAGTGCCACAGACAGCTAAAAAATAATAAAAGGTAAAACAAAGAGTTTGTCTGGGTTGCAGAGATGTTAGATCTGAATCCTGTATACCCGCTCAAGGGATTATTTTCCCACCAGTTCCTTTTCATTTTGGGATTCTGGCACAAATGTATTCGGGAAAAGTCCTGTAGAATTTAACAGAAAATGGGACACTTTATGGGTTTTCTAAACAGTCCTATAGAACTTAAATATTATTGTTCTTGCTCTAGAATTCTCATGGAGTGGTCATAAGAGCCTATGAAAGGATCTTATTCTCTTTTAAATCATGTTGGATTTTAGAGTAGTGTCTGTAGAAGCTCACTGGTTTTATCCATATTCAATTCTACTTGACTTTTCCCGGAGGGGATGCCCCTCTCCAGTGTGCTCATGTTTGGCTCTACATTAAAATCTATATCTGTACATATCCCCTTCATCCCATGGTGCCACTGGGCTCTGATGAGTCATTACTAGGCCCAACAGTGTTGCCAGCACTCATGATTTTATCACAAGTCTTGTGATATTTTGTTTGTTTCTCTCTGAGAGCCCTGTTCCTGGAGCCCAGGGTTACAGGAGACTCTCAGCTTTCATTAAAAGAAAAAAGGTTTCTAGATTTCTTTGTTGTAGAGAAAAGCTTGAAAATGTGACTTGAATGCATCCTAGAGGCTAGGAAAGCAGAATGCAAAGAAAAAGAACTCAACACTCATTATTTTTGTAAAATCTCACAATTTGGGGACTGTTTTCATGAACTTGGGGCCTAACTCGTGAATTTTGAATGCTTGGGGTGGATAAGTGCTGAGGATTCCTGGAAATCTTTTGTCTTGGTTAATTAGTTCCTTTTCAAGACCTGCAATCCTGGAGCAACTCCTCACCTCAAATGCAACTCTGCATGTGCAGGCTTGAGGAATTCTGTTAGGAATGCAATGCTTCCATTTGTCTGAGCAATCTCTCTCTTTCTGCATATCCCCAAAACTGGCGAGGCTCCAGCAGCAGCGCAGGTGTCCTTTGCAACACTAGAGCCCCTCCCAGTGTGCTTTAACCCTTATATAGTAGGAACATAGAGGATAGCTCTGTTTCCATGGCCTGACTTTGACCCTGCCAAAAAGGGGCCAGGCACCACCCAGAGAGGCGAGCATGGGTGCCAGGTTTACATAATTTTTGGTGGTGCCCAGAATGGGTCCAAGCAGAGCCATCCCTTCCATAGGATGCACTTTGGGGGGCCCTGCGCTTCAGGGGGACACAGGGTCCAGGGCAGCCGGGGGGAGCTAGCAGGGGGCCTGGCACTGGCAGCAGCAAATGACCCAGCCTCAGCCCACCCTGCTCCACTCCACCAGCTCCCAGCATCGCTCAGGGGAGGGGGCAGAAGCCAGAAAGAAGCAGGGTGGGGGCTTGGGCGAAAGGGTGGAATGGGGGCGGTGAGGGGGTGGGAAGAGGTGGGGTGGGATGGAACGGAGTGGGGTGGGCTGGGACTGGGTCACTCGCTGCTGCCATCACCAGGCCCTCCACTAGCCCCCCAGGCTGCCCTGGACCCCATGTCTCCCTGAAGCACGGGGCCCCACAAAGCGTGGGGCCCGGGATGGTTGTCCTGGTCCATCCTATGGACAGGATGGCTCTGAAAATATAAGCCCAAACATTGGTGGACCTGGGCCTGAATATGGGGGAACACGGGCACCACAGGCCCATATAACTCGCTGCCTAAGGAGGTGAGAGGTTTTTATGGTGTGTATACCTAGCCCACAGGTACTGGAGTGAGTCAGAGGACAGGAAGGAGTTTGCCTGCTACTAGGAGAAAAGTGAATAGTCACCCTCTGACAGGCTACAGCTCAAGCACAACTGACATTCCACATGCTTCTCTAAAGTGCTGAGGAGGAGTAGCATAATTTAGTTGGGACTCTGCTACCCCACCCCATTCACTCAGGATAGCCTAGAGGGAGGAGTACCATGTCTGCCACCTCATCTGCTGCCACATGACTTCTGGATCATAAACTGATAAGGAAAAGCAAAGTCACCTTCCCTCAGGCCGACTTGGCAGGACCTATGAGAAAGGAGTAGAAAAGGGGTGGGAAGCAGCAGATGCAAAGGCACTGTGTTCCCGGAGCAGAGAATGCCCAGGAGTTCAGCAGAACAGAGAGAAGGGATCCAGGCCCTCTGGACATGCATGGGTCCCAAAGGTGGTTGCTCTGGCTTTCTGTAATTTCTTTCTACATACCATCAGTGACATTAACCCTTCTAATTATATAGGGATTAATGGTATCATGGAATCTATGACATGCCAGCAGCATCTCCCTAGGGAGCAGAGCAAGTTCCTCCAGACTATTTTGATAAGAGAGCTTGCTGCAAAGAGCAGGTTAATTAATAGCAATCTGGACAAGAGGCAGGGGAAAATTAGAGGGTGAGAGGAAATAGAGAAGAGGTGAATAACTACCCAGAGACTGAAAGAATTACATAAAGACAGACAGATACTGTGAGAAAGAGAGAGAGAAGTGATAGTCTTGTCTACACTAAAGAAATGTGTGATCACCTGAGCTTGCCTCTACCACACTTGGTGACCATACACTGAAAGGGTTCCAACAGTTGACATGTGTATTAATTAGAATTGATTCCAACAAGGCTAGCCATCATGTTAGTCTGTGTTGTGCCAGTTTTAGTGTGGACAAAAATTGCAGACAGAATAGCATGTGGGGAAAAACACTGCGCCACACTGCACCTCTCATTGCTGAGGTGGTCTGCCTGCTCTTTTTGCTGCACTCCACTGTACACAGACCTGCCTGGCTGGATGCCACTTACCTGTACAAACAGCTCTGCACACACCATGGAAGTCAGCTGGAACATTTGTCCACAATGTGCAATTTCTTCTGCCAGAATAGCACTTCCACCATGATCAACTTTGTTTGTCATGCTCTTGATTGCCATTACCGCATGTAATGTAAGGTCAGACGAGACCTTTTTGTGAACAGGCTGCCAGCTGGCCCGCTGACATTTGGGCCCTGAGAAGAGGAGGAGATCCAGACTCAACTGAGCCTTGTAACTAGCAATATCCTGGCCAAGCTCAGTATAACCAGAACCAGCAAGCCATGCTGTGAGAACAGTAAAGTCCTTAAAGTACAATATAGCAAGGCCAAGAATAATCAGTCAAGCTCTGCATAGGAATTCTGCCCATTTTATGATTAACTTAAACAGTCCATCAGGACTCTCTTTTCACCCAGACGGAGATGCTTAGACAGCCCCAAAGTGCCTTGAGATGTAGCCATGGGGTGGGCCAGGAGCAGGGGAAAGAAAACACCCCCCACACTTCCAATTAGGAAAACTGGGGACCAAGGAGCCACATCAGAAGATACCTAGTATGTTGCCAGGATTACAGGAGTTCTGAGTGGGAGGGGAAGGGGAGATCGCAAGAGTGTATAGTGCAGCCAAGCCAATTTATCACAAAGAGGAGGAATCTGGGGATGATGGACCCTCTGCAGCAGATATGTAGCTTTTTATTGTAAAGCATATCAATGGGGCCTGAGTTTGCTGACTGGGGTGTGTGTGTGTGTGCGCGTGCGAGGTGGAGATTTCCAGATTCCACGAACACTGCCATTAGTGTCCATGAAAGGTTAGATACAGCTTCACATGCGAGTAGAGGTGTCCATGTCTCCCCCTACACATAACATCCCCTTCCTTCATGGTCACTGTATTAACCACCTGCAAAGCCTTTTCTTTCCCACCCATCCTGTCCCCCTTTAAATCCCCAGGTCTTGGAATTTCCATGGACTTCTCAATTTGGCTGTATGGTAGACTGTTCCCAGTCATGGTGATGTGGCCAGCTCAGTCCACAGCAGCTGGCTGAGCCATGCCACATGGAGAGATTCTAAAGAGCAGACAAGGAGGAAAAATGCCAAAAGTAACACCAAATCATCATGTAAAGAGGCAAAAAATAGGAGCATTTTATTACAAGAAATTATGTGTTGGCTATTATGGTCAAAATATTTACACTGGTTTGTATTTCTGAGTCCATATGCCAGCCATCAGCAGCAACAGAAACAAATGCTCACTGTGTATTTACAATTGCATTACAACCTGTCTTCCTCGTGAATGCATGACAATCAGTCCTAAGCAGATTCAGTCCAGCTATTTATGTAATTCCATTAATACTCTATATAGCAGATATTGATTAAACAGATGTGCAAGTAACACAGGCCATGACCACAGAGATAAAAACAACAATCCAGCAGAGATATCTATTAATTCTAGCCTTTATTTTACCCTGATCTCAGGGGTGAAAGTAACTTAAAGGACTTACTGGTACGCCAGAGTCCTGAGCGGAGGTGTGGCCTCAACCGGAAGAGGCGGGGCCTTTCAAGAGTTAAAGGCCCTGGGGCTCCGGCTGTGGCTAGGAGCCCCATGGCCTTTAAATCACCCCGGAGCTACCAGCTGCAGAGGCGGCTGGGAGCCCCAGGGCTCCGGCCGCTGCGGGGATCCTCGGGCCCTTTAAATCCCCGCCCGAGCCTGGCTGCCGGAGCTCCGGCGGCGCTTTAAAGGGCCTGGGGCTCCCCGCAGGAGCCGGAACTCTGGGCCCTTTAAATTCCCGCCTGAGCCCGGCTGCTGGACCTCCAGCGGCGCTCTAAAGTGCCTGGGGCTCCCTGCAGCGGCTGGAGCCCTGGGCCCTTTAAATCACTGCCGTGGAAGCCAGTCCAGTCTGACACGGCGTACTGGCTCTTGCCAGTATGCCATACTGGACCGTACCGGCTTACTTTCATCTCTGCCTGATCTTTAATGCCAATATCAAGAAATCTTTCATAAAACAAGTCAGCCAATCTCGCTACTACATTTTTAGGCATGGCAAATTGTTCTCCATTTATCCCAAAATCTAATAAAGCCTCTCCTCCAATAACTAATGCCTATGTACCCAGCTTTTTAACTCTGACAACTCCCTTCTTTCATTTGCTGAGATTCCTAACAGATATTTTCTAAGGTCCTGTTTGCTTCTAGTAAGCAACCCCTTGTGGCCCCATTTGCAATGACCACCACATGCATCCCAGTCTCTTGCTTTTTCCCTTGCCTACCTATTCTGCTATTGAATAAGCTCCCTCACCACATCTTTTTTTAAATTAAGGATTCTAATTGTATGTCCTCCCCATTTTCAGCTCTTGAAGGAGCTAGCCTCCAAAGAATGAACAAAAGCGTTACTTTTATCTCATGTTTTGGTGTATCAAGGACTGTATGAGTAATTGCTCTGGTTATAACGCTGCTGTTTCCCAGTACAGTGTCTATCCCAGATGGTGGGCCTTCTGGTAGGACCAGGCAGGCTGTTTCCTTGATCATGGCAGTCTAATCATTTTGAGGGTCTTCTCATGGAACTGCACGTGGACATGAATAGGAACTCAGAGCAAACATACTCCTTGAGGAGCATAGGTGATGGCCACCATCTTGGCCAGCACCCTGGGGACTGAACTGGGGATCTCCAGAGGTAACAATAGTGAGTCTGTATAGCTTGCGTTAAAGAGCCAGACTCTCAAACTGAGTGCTGTAACAGATTCACCTCTCCTGTTGATTGGGCTTAGAGTAGGACACAAACCACACACTGACCTATGAGTTACACATAGGATGAGGTTCACCTTGGAAAAGCATGAAACACTGTTAGAAAGACAGGAACAATATCAGTAAGAGGACAAAGAATGAATGCAGGAATATCTAATGACCAAGAGGGAGAAACCTAGGAAGCACAGAGAATTCCCATGGAGCAGCATAATGACTATTTAAAAAATAGTTAACAAGAGCATTAACACAGCAACTGGCCCTTGCATCAACTCTTTGTACCCAAAACCATGCTCTCAATAATCTAGATAATTCGTCATATTAGCCTGCCCTTTATTTTCCTGCTCCCTCCCAAACTTTCCCCAGGCATTCACCTTCATCACCAGAAAAAAGGGAAGAAGAAATATTTATTCTACTTTTAATTCTTTTTGGAACAAATGGCTAGCCAAAATTCAGGGTTGAGTGGGTTATTAGAAGGAGAAATTAAAGTTGGATTCAGGTATTTCTTTGATGCAATCCATTTTCTTTACAAAGAATGTAAAGCTGCCGTTTCCCTGAACACAGCAGGAATCAATGTATTTGCTCACTGCACCAAGCCCCACGTTAGCCAGCACTTAGCTCAAATGCTCACTCTCTCTATACTTTTGCTCAGGACCACATTCCAAGTGTTTGTTCTGGCTGTATCTTTGGCTTTCTGATGCTTCTCTGGTGTTTCTCTTTTTCTGCTTCTCTCTCATACACAGCCACATCGCTCCAAGCCAATCAATCCCCTGCTCCGGAGTTTATTAGATCACAGAGGAACCCCACTGGGCTGTATAGTTCAGCTTCTACTCCAGCCTTGCATGTGGCTTTGTTTTGGGTGGAGGTCCCTATTATTTCAGCTATCTGGTTCCATAAAGAAACTTAATTGTTTCTTACATTTGTCAGGAATGAGGAGTTATTCTTACATCCACCAGTTTCAAAGAGGTTTAACCCAATCTATAACAATAACATTGCCGTTGTCCAAAGGATTTTTATGGTGTCTACAGCCAGCCTGCTAGAGTGTTAAAGTATATAACAAAGCATGTTTTTAACGAAAGTGTCCGTGTACTTTGCACATCAAAATGCACAATGCAGAAAGCAGATATGATAATGACAACCTTAATTGCTGAACAGTCACCGCAGGTCCAGAGCCATTTCCAGCTCATATTCAGTCTCTGAAAAACACAATCCTGGACCTGCTTGGTGTATAGATGAAGAATCATCTCCCCAGGTTTGAGTAGTCAAGACAAGACTTCACAAGCCATGGCACTAGTGAGTATGCAGGGCCACTAATGTCACTGTTGTTCAGTGGGAAGAGAGTTCAACATCATCCACTATTGAAAAGTCCAGAATTTTTGGAAATCCGGATATCATCCATTTTGCCTGGTTGCCCTATGTACATATCCATGAACCTCCTGGCACTGGTACCAAAGGAGTTATAGGACTTTGGGGAGCTTCACAGGGAATTCTGGGACTCTGACCTCTTCTCTCATAATTTCCAACTTCCTGAGAATTCCAGAAGACTTTTCAAAATCTCCTAGAAACCACTACTTCTGGGAGCTGTGCCAGGAATTGTGGGATAAGCGCTCAAAGAAATATTACTGCAATGCTGTACAAGAGCACTTGTGTACATGGGGGGAGTGGCAAAATTCCAGTGGTCCATCAGTGAGGGTGCAATGCCCTGTTGGTGCTTAGCAATGGTTCACATCTCTAGTGAAGGCACAGCAGGGGAGACAGAGTCACCTTCAAGTCTTGTCTACAGTGCACATATTCCACTGTGCTGACGTAGTTTCTGAAACAATGCTCAAATTTGTTTATCCTTGCCTATACTGCAGCTAAACTGATTTCAACACTGCACCTGTCCTTGACAATCATTGTCAATAATGCATCATTTGTGTTGTAAACAAGCCCTAGACATCATGCTCCACCAAGATTTTACTGTAGATGGAAACCTTGCAAAAAGAGTGCTAGAAACCAGAGCCTGATTGTCCCTTCTTTACAGTAATGTAAATCCATTTACTTCAATGGAGTTCTCCTACAGGTGTAAGTCAGGACAATCAGGCCTCAGTCCACAAAAACTAAATGAGCTGAAAGTTGTTTGGCTCCATCTATGCTAGCAGCCAAAATGTTTTTTTCAGCTCTAGTTGAAGGAAGTGCAAGGGGCAAACTATTGTTAACAATCATTGTTAGCAATAGGACTGCTTCCTAGTTCAGACAGACCCTTGCAACTGCCAGTTTTTGGAGGCCATTCATGTGGAAAATCCATGTTTGAGAGTTTACGATACTTTTTACCAAGGCTTCAAATGATCACTAGATTTGGGGAAGATTTCAATGCAGGCCTCCCACATATCTGTGCTCCTGATCTCCAGATGTGTCCATGATAGCAGGATCTCCACTTCAGCCCTCTGGGAGTTAATAACCTGATTGTCTGCTTCTCCTCTTTTGTCCTTAAAGTCCAAAAGGGCATAAACTAGTATGTGAGACCCAGCAACCAATGCGGGTACATACCTTACATTTTCATAGAGCTCATAAAAGTTTTACGTATGGGCCATGGTGCTTCTGGGCTGGACCTGGACAGGGATCAGGGGCCTTTCTGCAGGGCAGGGAGAGAGAGAATAAAATTCTCACTGAGAAAGGAGAGAACGTTTATTAGTAGAGGGAGGTGGGCCAGAAACACAGACACAAGCACACCCACACGACACACCCCGCCCTTTCCCCCAGCTAGCTTCCTGCTCTGCTAGGACAGAACAGCAAGGGAAAGAAGGGGGAGGAGAAGAGAGGAGCGAGAAGGAGCACAGAAGAGAGGAGGGAAAAAGGAGAAAATAGACGACCACACAGAAGTGAAACTTTGGAGTCAGTGCTTGGAAAAAGGAGGCCAGGCTACTGTAACAAGGTCTCCCTGTGGTCTGCTACCTTCCCATATTCACTGCTCACCAGGATATAAAGAGCTCTCTTGAGAGTGTGAAAGGAGTCAAGGGAAGAGAAGGAAGAGCTTTTGGTAGTGTCTCTTCCTCAGGTCAGGGAAAGGAAGGCAAGAAATAGATTCTAAAGAGGCTTACAGATAGTTCCTTGGGATGAAGAGAGAAGGCAAGAGGACATGGCTGGTACTGGCTCCAGAAGGCTTTTTCTGGTGAGTGCATGCTGAAAGTGATGACACAAAGGCTGCTGCAAGGGACTGTCTTGATGGAGGCAGCTGGAGAATGTGTGTCTGTGTGACTGCTGCGTGTATCAACGTGTATGAATGTGCATATGTGCTTGCAGGAGTGCAGATGTGCATAGGTATAACTGTACGCATACCACGCTGTGTATTTGTCTATGGGGGGAGGGAGGTGTGTAAAACAGAGTGAGAGACTGCACACGTAAGTAGGTTCACAGGATTAGCCCCACTGGAACAGTGCATACACTAGGTGCTTCAGAGAAAGGCAAATGTTATGAGGATATTCCCTGATGTCTTGAAACATAAGATTTGATTAGCCCTAGTCTGGTTTGTATAATTACAACTATTAATGCTCATTAATATCATCCATCTCTTTTTTTTAAATCTAGCCATGGCATTTGACACAAAGTGTGTATGAACATTTGTTTATGAGTGTGCCTATCTAAGTGAGAATACTTGAGAGTGTGCTTGGAGTAGATGTGTTTGTCTGCCTATATTATGGTGTGTCTATGGTATGTCTGGGTACATGCATGAACGTGTCCATGTGTGTGCCTGTTTGTGAATGTGTACATGCCTGTGTGGGTGTACTCACCTGCATGTGAATACATGTATATGCAAGTGTATGCCTATGAGTGTATGTATGCAACTGTGTTTTTATCTGTGGTTTGTATGTGTGTGTGTTCGAAGGTGTGTGAATCTGTATAATCTATGTGAATGCAAGAGTAAGCATTAAATAAAGAGAAATCTGATTTTGATTACAAAACCAAAAAAACATCCTGTGATAGGTTCAGGCAAATGGCCAGCGTTGGGGTCTGTATGCCTATCACTTCTCTCCCTCTCTGTGTCACTATTTCTGTCTTTTTCCTATTCCCAGACGAGGGCCAGGGAGAAAGGGACAGAGATTTCCTAGGTATGCAGCATTCAGTCTCAGGCTCTGCACTAGCAACATGGGAGGCAAGGGCCCTCTCTCTGTAGAATGTTCCTGGAACTCTCCAGTGTTTGCTAATTAAGTCTGCGGTGATCTTAGAGGGGGAGAGTGGCCTTAGACCAGGACATCCTGGCAGGGGAGTGCTGCAGAAGCAGTGTTCAATACAGCATTGACTTCACATAAGGAGAGCGTTCCCTAGCCTGGGATGAGCTTGTGGCTGGCCTATGGGAACAATGTTCACTAACAGCATAAAGCAAGGAGAGGGCTCCTTCAGGTGTTTCCCTAGGATTGGCCAATTGTTAAAGTAGACTTGTGCTAGTGTCAGACGATAGAGGGCATCCTTGCACTGTAATTTCGCTGTGCTGTAAATATTGACCCTGAGGTTTGCCTGCTCTATTCTCATGAGTTTTCCCACTAAGTGGGGGAAAGGAGGGGACAAGTCCTTACTTCTGGTCTTTGCCTCAGCACCAAACAGAGGTCCCTGGTATTCGTGACATACAGGCTACAACAGAGTGATAATCACTGTCTCCTGCAGCAAAGAAAAGATGACCCAGGAGTCAACTGGGGGGCGTGGGGAGAACTGGGGTACTTGGAACATGGAGGTGGGCAGGAGCCATCCAACAGGAAGGAATTTGGAGGGGTCACAGTGTATTTAAAATAAATACCAAGATTTGTGCTGAGTTTTGCCTATGTGCTGGAATCAAAGTGGAGTCTGGTCACAGCCATGGGGTATGTGTAGAGCCCTGAAAATCTGCGGATATCCACTTTATATCTGCAGATATCCGCATCTGTGGATGTGGATATCCACAGACCATTTTTTGCAGATTACTGATCAGATGTGGATACAAATTATGTAGTCACACAGGGCTCTAGGTATATGGCTGCATATTGCACATTATCTGACAACAGATGCTTATGCTCAGGCAGCTCATATGCCTGTGTTCAAGGATTCAAGTGTGTACTTGAATGTGGAATGCCACATTCCATTATCTTTTGTTACTTTGTTGTGTTTGCATGTCCATTTGTTGTATATATGCCCTCATAGGAGAGTATTTGCATGTGTACATTTGTCCACACTAATTTCCTCATATTTGTGCATGTGTATGTTGCCCTCTAGGCATGTTTGCACATGTGTCTCCTACATTTGGTGTATATTTGGATAAGCATGTCCTCATGGTGATGTGTATTGATGTTGGCTTGTATTGATGTTGGCATGTATTGATATATGTGTCCCTGTGTTGTGCATGTTCTTGTGGTGGCATGTATTTGTGTGTGTGCTCTCATGTTGGTGTGTCCTTGTCTTGGCATGTATTTGCACAGGCATGCACCCATGTTGACATGTTTTGTGGTCTCATGTTTCATGTTCAAAACCCCTCCATATCTTCCACAGATCTCTGTTTCCCCAGCTGCCCAGCCTTCTCCCATTGCCTGCCATCACCATCCATATCACCATGTGGGTAGAGTCACATTGGAGAGGCATCCGCCAAGCTTTGTTGTTTGTCTTCACCGCCACACTTCTCATTGGGGTCACCATGCTGGCTATCTCCTCTAACATCAACCCAGTGGGATTCTTCTTCCTGGGGGTGGGAGGCGTGTGCCTGATTGGCTACCTGCTGAGTATGTTTGTGGAATGCTTCCTAAAGCATCGGCACCCACAGGATACAAATCAGGCAGCCACAAGGAGACAGAGCCAGGCAGGGTAAGCAACTATATCTATTACTTCCCTTTATTTACCCCTTCCTTCAGCCACAACCATTTTAATCTTTCCCTTTCATCATCCTTCTGCTACCCTTCTCCCAAGAGGCAAAACTCAAAGTCCATTCCAGGAGGCACAGTAATCTCTTCTCCTCCCATATGGAGGTTCCCGAAGTCACAGAATTTTAGAAATGTAGGGTTGGAAGGGTCCTCTAGAGCAATTCTCAATTTTTTTTGATACCAGGTACTGGTTTGCTGCCTTCCTAAACTGTGTCAGGGAGATCTCAGGGACTGGCGCTGGTCCATGGACCAGTTGTTGAGAAACACTGCTTTAGAGGTCATCTGGTCCATCCTCCTGTGTTAATACAGGGCTAAGTATACTGTACAACACAGAAATCACATTCATGGTATTCCCTTCACTGACTCAGAGCCCATTTCAGAGGCCACATAGATCCAGCTCAGTTTTCTCTGCCCCTGAGTAATCACATCTTACCCCAATCTTCCCTGCAACTCTTTCCTGAATGCTAGCATCACTAATGAGCCAGAACAGAACTATTGTCTTGCAACAAAATGAGCCATACAAGGAAGAAGATAGAAATAGCTGGGGAAATGCTATGGTGAATCTCAGCTGGGTTTGTGCTGCTCTCTTCTCCAAACCTCATCTCCAGGGCAATTATTCCCTAGAAAAGTGGTCTCTAATTTTTGGTGCCTCTGTGTTTTGACTGTCCAACTTGAGACACATAGGGACTGAATTTGAGAGGCGTTGAACACCCACAACTTCTATTGGCTTCAATTACAGTTGTAGGTGCTCAGCACTTACATAAATTAGACCCAAATTGTCTATAATTAGGCACCTTAAAATAGAGACCACACTGGGCCTTAACTTCTCTGTATCTCAGTTTCCCTATCTGTAAAACAGAGATAATAAGAAGTTATCCATCTTGGCAAAATGCTTTCAGATCCTCAGATGCTGTATAAGAGGAAAAGATTATTTATTATTATAAAGGCAACATTAAAGACTGATTTTAAAAAAATTCAGATATTGTTCATTGCTGCTGGGTATTCTGGAGGCAAATAGCTCATGAGAGTTAAAGATTAAATATTATTAGGAAGAACTGCATCTACAATGTTGTTACCTAGGATAAAAATGACAAGGGTTGTCAGTTCTCCTGACAAATACCCCTATTAACTCAACGTGGAATAGAAAGTCCCTTTTATTATTTAAACTAAAATACAGCATTTCTTATTTTCCTCCCTCTTTGTCTTCAAAAACCCCACCATTGCCAGTCTGATATAGTACAATAGAGCTAAAAGGTGCAGTGTTTTTTTCTCCCAAAATAAACCCTATTAATTGATTTAAATGTTGGTAAATCTGCTATGTCTGCTAAGCTGAGCACCAGTTGGTGGGTCAGGAGGACACCAGACTAGATAGACAGGTGGTATGAGCCATTGTGGCAAGTGTTGAACTACCAGACTAAATGAACCATTGTTTGGATCCTGCACAACAGGAGGTGTGATATTGAATTATATGGACCAGTGTTCTAATTTAGAGTGGCAGGACATGGCATACAGGACCATATGGACGAATGATCTGAGCACTGCTGACCTGTTCTATTGTCTGTTGCATGGCCCTCATTCTGGAGGACTCAGATCCCCTCCCTCATGGGTTTATCTCTGTGTAGAGTATAAACATCACGATGACCTATTTAGTCAATATCCCTATCTTTTGTGTGTAGGGTGAATGCTGCCTACGAAGCACCAGCCTATGAGGAGGTGGTGACAATGACACCAGCCCCAACAGTCTGGACGATCACCTCCAATTCAGGCACAGTGCCCTCAACAGTGGGGGAGCCCCCACCATACAGTGTGGTCATTGAGCCGCCCCGTATGGCAGAAATTGGGGCAGAGACCTTCAGCGTCTCAGTGGCATCAGGCATCAGGCGCGCCTCTGAGGCAGATGCAGGCTCCAGGCTGCACCTTAGGTTGGTGCTGCCCCCCAGGATGCAGCGCTTTGTCTCAGATATCCATGACGTCAAAGGTGCTAAAGAGAGGCTGGAGCGGCTGGAGCCACTCACTCCACCACCTGCTTATGAGAGTCCCACTGATGATGATGTCTTTGCAGAAGCTTTCCAACCCTCAAGACAATGATTAAATAGACAGTCTGCTTATTATGGATGAGGCACAAAACCCATCTAGTGCCACCACAAACTGGAGAAAGGAGCTCAGTGCTGCGGGCCATGTCATGGGAGCCACCAAGGGGTCCACAATAGAGGATGTGGGGCAAAGATAGAACACTGAGCCCAGGGCTGTAGTCTGGAAGTGTGAAGAGGACAGTGCACAAAAGACCCCTGCTCCTACACACAGTACACTCTACCTCTCCACCCACACTGCTCATTCTCTCCTTACACCCCTACATACACTACTCACTACCCGCTCCAACACCACCTGCTATTTCCTACACATATACACACACTATCCATTACCTCCCTACATGGACAAACTACCTACTATCCCCTTCATGAACACACACGGACTCGCTCTCTCATACACACACTCACATTATCTGCTACGCCCTGCACAAACAAACACTCTTAATACTTCCAACACACATATGGACTATGTACTTCTCCCTGTCCACATGAATGTCCACCCACTTACCTATTATCCTCACACACATTTGCCAGTGTCCTGAATCATTCCTTAGATTTCATGCCGTCTTGGCATCTTCCTCAGAAACGAAGTTTTGGGTTTTTCCAGAAACAATACAATAACTGATGGGCTATGAGTTAGAAACTATCCCTTAAAGTGGGTTGTTCAGAAACAGGACAGTCTTAGATGAGAAATAGAAATGAGTGACTACTCACCAGCAGGTACCAAAGACATTCACAACTTGTTAGAGACAGCCCTACATTTTATAGGGTCCTACATTACTTAACAAGTGTGAGGCCCCATCCAACTCCTTCTGCATGCCCACAAAGTCCCTGTCTGTCTGCATCCCCTTCTGAAAAGCTATTTATGGGGCCCCACAGATTTTTTTTGCCTTCTCTCCATGGAGCCAAAAGGTGGAGAAGAAACAACTGTCTTAGAGGAAGCCGGGAGAAGGAATGAAGGGAGTTAACTGTCTGCCATGAACTGCTGGGACCAGAATCAGATGGGTCTGTGCACGTGGAACGGATTGCAAAAAGTATATTGGAGCCACTGAAGGCCAGAGCCCAGTGCAGCTGCATCAGTTGCAGGAGCCCAAGTTGCCCTGCATCCTTGGAGAATAACCAAAATCTAGGTTCCAGCTTACTACAGTTTTGCATTTATATATTTTTTTAAACTTTTATTTTTTAGTGCTGTTGATTTATGGTTTTTTAAAAATACAATTAAGTGTGTTTCAGCCAAAGCTTCACTTCCCAGTGACTTCTTATTAAATATTATTGGTATTACAGTAATGGCTACATGTTCCAACCAAGATCAGAACCTCATTGTGCTAGGCACTGATAAACAGATAGTAAAGGACAGTTGCTGTCCCAAACAGCTTACAAGACACTGGATGGGAAGAAAAAAAAGTGTGACACACCTTATATGGCAATCTTTTAGCCTTGAAATGTATTAATTCTATTTCCCATAGAGGCACTATTGCCGAGAGAGAGAGGTGTAGTACTCTTCATACTTAAAACAGCAGCAAGTCTATCTTACCACTTCTTGAACCAGACTAGAAATTCAGAAATAAAGCTTTTGATTCTACTGGAATCCTTTGCATGTTCAAAACAATACTGCAATGGTCCCTCCTGGCAGAAGTGGCATAGAGGGACATAAAGAATGAAGCAGTATGATCTAGAACAAGAATCCCAGATGCACACTGCAAAGCACAGTGGACTAAAGGAATAAACCCTGGATCAAACAATGAGGTATCAGGGCCAGCAGCAGGGGTAGGGTGACCATATGTCCAGTTTTGGCTGGGACAGTCCCTTTTTTAAGCTCTCCTGACTTTTTTGACAAAAGTGAGCACTTGTCCTGTTTGCTCTTGCTGACTTGCTCAGTTGCCAAGAGAAAATGGGGCAAATACCCACTTTTGTCAAAAAAGTAGGGTGTGGAGGAACCGTGCTAACCCCATGCAGGGAGGGAGGCAGGGCTCAGGCTGGGCTCAGGCAAGCAGCAATCTCAGGCTGTGTGGAGGGGGCGGGGAAAGAGGAGAAGCAGGGCTTGGATGAGTGGCTCAGGCCAGCCCTGCATGGGGGTCGGGGAGAGGATGGCTTGGGCTAGCCCAACACAATATCCCATTTTCCCTTTGGGAAATATGGTCACCCTAACCAGGGGTATCAAACACATTTGGAGAAAAGAACCAAATTCCATGTTTAATTCTGCTCTGTTCCAGGCTATAATTCAGGACTATATAGCCCCACAATGCACAGTGGAGGGTTTGTACAGAGATCAAGGGGAGAATATGGCCTTTATATAGTAACTAAATATTCAGTGATTATTTCCAATTTGTTCAGTGTCTTATCACATTCACCACTGGGGAAGGAAACCTGCGCCCAGTTGGACCACTGCTATCTCTGCACCTTTTGTCTCTTTCTTCCCATCCCCCTTTCTGTATTTCTCCCCACCTTCCCTGTCCCTATGAGTTCCTTTGTCCTTTCCTCTGCATTTCCTTCTCCAATGCTGCTCCCATTTCCTACCTCAGTGAGCTCCACTTTAGGGTGGCCAGAGGGCAAGTGTGAAAAAATCAGGATGGGGGTGGGGGGTAATAGCTGCCTATATAAGAAAAAGCCCCCCCAAATCAGGACTGTCCCTATAAAATCGGGACATCTGGTCATGCTACTCCACTTCCATCTTAACCCTCATCCCATACAATAAAATAATCAGGGATTAACTACTCAATGTTGACAGTGAAGTAGTATCATTAGGATGAGACCTGATTCTCCAATCAGATTAATAGGGGTCTGGGGAGTGAGCCATTGTTTCAAATTGTCTGAAGGAGACCTCACTGTATCCGATGAAATGGGTTTTAGCCCACGAAAACTTATGCCCAAATAAATTTTAGTCTCTAAGGTGCCACAAGTACTCCTGTTCTTTTTGCTGATACAGATTAACATGGCTACCACTCTGAAACCTATCACTGTATTGTTACACTCTCTTCACCATTGGAAGGTTAGCCCTATAGCCAGAAGGGCTAGAAACTTACTCTTTTTAAAAAATGACAGTTTAGATTCTGGAGAATGTGAACATGTCATGCAGGCCACAAAATCACCTAAGTTCAGCCAGATCCATCATGCAGGCAGTTTGTTTGACAGGCCTGTCCCAGAGCAAGGAGAAGAGTTCCATTTTTAATTCTGCCACTGATTCACTCCATGTTCTTGGGTAAGGACCAGTCTACTTTTAAAAAGCTGCACTGGTGCAGCTGCACTGCTGTAGCATTTTAATGAAGACACTCTGCCAATGAGAGAGCTCTCGCCCGTTGGCGTATAGTTAATCCACCTCCCCAAGAGGTGGTAGTGATGTCAGTGGGAGAAGCTCTCCTGTCAACATACCACTGTCTACATGGGGAGTTAGGTCAGTATAATTATGTCATTCGGGGTCTGAAAATCCAGACCCCCGAGTGATGTAGTCAGGAGCGGCGCCAGGGTTTCTGCCACCCTAGGCGGCAGCGCTCCTCCTCTGAGCATTCGGCGGCGGGGGTCCTTCCGCTCCGCGTCTTTGGGGCACTTCGGCGGTGGGTCCCAGAGTGAGTGAAGGACCCGCCGCTGAATTTCCGCTGAAGACCCGGAGCGGAAGGACCCTGCGTCGCCAAATTTCTGCCGAGGGCAGCAAAATGCCAACCCCCCCCAAATCCTGCCGCCCTAGGCGACCGCCTAGGGTCAGCTAGTGGAAGCACTGGCTCTGGATGTAGTTACACTGTAGTGTAGACCAGACCTCAGTCACTTCAGTTTCCCCATTTGTGAAGCTGGAATAATCATACCTAAAAGAGCGTTGTGAAGTTTAGGTGGTTAATGTTTGGAAACACTTTGACCATGCAGGGCCGACTCCAGGCACCAGCTTGTCAAGCAGGTGCTTGGGGCAGCCGCTCTGGAGAGGGGTGGCACGTCCAGGTATTCGGAGGCAATTCGGCAGACAGTCCCTCACTCCGCCTCAGAGCGAAGGACCTCCCGCCGAATTGCCGCTGCAGATCACGATTGTGGCTTTTTTTTTTGGCTGCTTGGGGCGGCCAAAACCCTGGAGCCGGCCCTGTGACCATGCAAAGCCCTATAAATGTGAATGTATTTTTAATTAATCCAGCCCTTTACCACTTAATTTAAATCAATTCATTAAACTCATTTTGGGAATAAATATTCCTTGTAATATTGTGCCTCACCTTCTCTCCACATCACTCAAGCTTGGTGGCTGACAGAGTTGTCTTGGCCAGAGAAGGAGGTGTTACTTGATCAGAGCATTTCATAGCCTGAAGTTAGAATTGAGGGGTTCTGAGAAGATTTTCCTCAAGATTTTTCACACAGCCTCACACCTGCCCATTTCCAACTAAATGGAAAGATTTCCTCAGATTCCTCCCAGAATCCTAGAGTAGTCCAGTGAGATGGTTTTTATGTGGCTACTGCCCATAGCATTTTTCCCTAGCTTTGGGCAAATTTTTTTTAAGATCCAGCAAATTTTAAAATAGGGTCGTTTGTTTGGGGGGGGGGGGGGGGGGAAGGATGAAAGGGGATGAGAGAGCCTGTAGCTCAAGAAGAATGAGGAAATGAACCCAAACTTGTACCACTAACTCTCCAGGGTCCCTCAACTGACATAAGAATTTTCAAGACAATTAACATGCATGTGGATTTTAAAGCACTTGGGAAAAAAAAATCAGCTTTTTTAAACAAAAAGTTCTGCTCAACCTTAATTATGGAAGTCACTACCGATCTTTTCTCTACTCCTGCTTGGCATGATGTGGCCAGCGCACCCCCTACAGGAACACTAAAAGAAAAAAAAAAAAAAAAAGGAAGGATTAAAGGCAACAGCAAAACATCCTTCTTTGACCTAGCCATCCCATAATAGTTACACATACACAAACATTCCCTTCTATGGGGTATAAAGAGAAAGAAACTGAGAGTATGTGCACTTTTGTCAAAGTGTATAAAGTGCTCAGTTTTTACAGAGACAAGCATGGGATAGAGAGTATCAGAGGGGTAGCCGTGTTAGTCTGAATCTGTAAAAAGCAACAGAGGGTCCTGTGGCACCTTTAAGACTAACAGAAGTATCGGAGCATAAGCTTTCGTGGGTGAGTGCCCACTTCATCAGACGCAAGTAATGGAAATTTCCAGAGGCAGGTATAAATCAGTATGGAGATAACGAGGTTAGTTCAATCAGGGAGGGTGAGGTGCTCTGCTAGCAGTTGAGGTGTGAACACCAAGGGAGGAGAAACTGCTTCTGTAGTTGGATAGCCATTCACAGTCTTTGTTTAATCCTGATCTGATGGTGTCAAATATGGGATGGGATAGATAGTGGCTCCATAGTTAAAGCTAAGTTGAGTTTTGCACATAAAGCAGGGCCTCAACATCTTTATATATGAAAAATACAGCATTTCCTCTCCAAAATTACCACACTTATTCTTTTAGTATAGAATTAATTTTCTGAGGATTTACAAGTAAATCCATTAATTAGTTGAAGAATTAAAATTCATTTTAAAATAGAACCCTAAACAAATGTATCACTTGCTCTCAGGCCTTTTTTCTGATGCACAGCAGTATGGTATGCCATCAAGAACAAAGACTTGCATGTCTCAATCATGTTGGTGTTGCTCTATAAATATATGTGACGAACTGGGACTGTTCTTACTGTGGTCTTTGAATGCTGACAGGGGAGTGTGGCTAGGATAGTCTGCATTGGGGGATGGGAGACTGACCGACAGAAAGAAGAACAGGAGTACTTGTGGCACCTTAGAGACTAACAAATTTATTAGAGCATAAGCTTTCGTGGACTACAGCCCACTTCTTCGGTATGCATCCGAAGAAGTGGGCTGTAGTCCACGAAAGCTTATGCTCTAATAAATTTGTTAGTCTCTAAGGTGCCACAAGTACTCCTGTTCTTCTTTTTGCGGATACAGACTAACACGGCTGCTACTCTGAAACCTGACCGACAGAGAATACCTGAGCATGTAACATGAGAACCCAGGAAGGGGTTAGAGGCCAGGTGACACCTTTGCCCAGGAACGGAACAAAGGCTGTGGGAGGGGTCGCTGAGGGGAGAGTTTCAGAAGCTGGCTGGTGACATGGCTCGGAGGCAGACGGGGCTCTGACCTCCCAAGGGGCTAGGGTACTCTGAGACCCCAAGATGGACCTAACTGAGGGGGTCCTGTTCTCTGTGCCTGCAAGACCGGTCTTGGACTGTATTCCTGTCGTCTAAATAAACCTTCTGCTTTACTGGCTGGCTGAGAGTCATGGTGAATCGCAGGAAGTCGGAGGTGCAGGGCCTTGTGTCCCCCCACACTCTGTGACAATACAGAGTGGTGCTTCCAGTGTATAGTTATAGATCACCTTGCTATCATTTGGGGAATGCAGTCTTCTAGATCTGCAATAGTCAGTTGACTTGGAACTCTTCTGCTCCGAAGTTCCTCCCCTGGTTGTTGTGCAGTTCTCCAGGTACAACAAACCATGAGATAAAGCCATCCACCAGGGCCTTAGTAACTATTGTTGCTTCCTTTTAGGCAAGGAAAATTTCTGTGGCCACTTGACAGCTAGGGTGAATCAATTTCTCCTTTCAGTTACTGAGGGGCGTCTCAGCAGGATGATGGCTACTCACTCAGTTTGTGCCCCTAAATTGTACTGTTGTATCAGTGCCCTGGATCTTCCAGGGGCCCCCATCCAGGTCACAGCTCTGACACCTTAAAACCTGTGTGAACTAGGATGTTCTCCAATGGCACTTGATATCAAGCTGATGGTTGATTCCCCAAGGTTGCTCCATTAATAGCTTAAATGTAACTGGTGCGTGATGCATCACACAATACAACGTCATTACAGTGATGAGCCACAAGCCCAGGCCTGTGGGAAAGGACTCGCACAGGTAGACTCTTCACACTCAACTTACCAATACCTGCTTTGGAGGTTCAGTGAAAAGAACCATCGGGAGCTTGCACACATCATTTGAATATGTGTAATCAACACAGCACTGTGCTGTGCCATCCTTCTTGTCTATCAGTACCATGGGGGACCCTAGCTTCAGTTCATTTCATGATCACCACTCCACCTCTCACACCAGGGTAGTATCAGCAGTATCCAAAGGAATGAGACAGGACCACACTAACTAACTAGCTAACTAACAAAACCCCCACCTTGAACTGCAGCCTGAGCCCTCAAACCACAGTGCCCACCTTCCCTAGAGTTGGCAGGAAGTGGAACTGCCTCCCAAAACAACACTTTGTTTCACTTTTGAGTCCCCATCTTCTCTCTTAAACCAACAACCCAGGGGAAGCCCATCACAATATTTACAGGTACAGCTTTACCACCAGGCAAGGTGCGGAGTCCTGAGACCCAGCCAACACTACCCAGTGTCCCCAGCCATGTGAGCTCAGGGACAAAAGAAACTGCTGGGAAAAGCCAGCCCTAAACTCAGCCAACTGGAGCAGAGAAAAAAGTAGCGGAAGCAGAGACATGGGGCCACTGACTATGTCAACGGTCAGTGACTGGTTTTCACAGGACATTCTTTCCCCTCTTCTGATTGATTGTTTGCTCCCACTCCCTCCCTCAGAGGGTATGTCTTAAGTACTGAAAAACCTGTGTAGCCAAGTGTCAGAGCTTGGGTCAATTGATTTACGCTCACAGGGCTCAGGCTGTGAGGCTAAAAATAGCAGTGTAGATATTTGGGCTTGGGCTAGAGCCCAGGCTCTGAAATCTGAGGCCAGGCTCCAGCCTGGAAATCTGCACTGCCATTTTTAGCCCCTCAGCCCAAGTCAATTGATCCATGGTCTGAGACTTAGTGCTGCGGGTTTTTTTTGGCAGTATAGACATTGCAGTGTAGACATACCCAGTCTCTGAACTTCAACACCACACCACATGGCCTCCATACTCCCCCTCGTTCTTTACTCCTTTCTACCTTCCTTATCTCTTCTTTCAGCTAATCCCTTCCCAACATACCCTACCCAAAAAATTCAAATAAAAACAAACAAACAAACAAAAAATCATGCAGGTAACGTGACATTTGCAAACCATCACATCTGTTCATTCTGTTTATGTGCTGCATCCTTTCCCCCAATCCTGTATCTGTTTTGTCTATTTAGACTGTAAGCTCTTTGGAGCAGAAACTGTCTCATTCTCTATGTTTGCTCAGTAACTAAGGGACCGCAACCAAGAGTGGGCCCCCAGGCACTACTACAATATAAATAATCTCACACAGTAATACATACAGAAAGTAAGAGATCAGGGAGTGGATTTCCCAAATTAACCCTGATGATCTTCTTTTAGGTTTGGGGAAAATACCTGTGGCTGTTAACTTTCTGCTCTTCCTTCACTAGCTCAATTTCCAGGTAAAAACATGGGTCTGTTTTTTATTCTCCCCTATTATTGCCAAACCTACCTGCTGCACCTTGACATGGCTGACAGTCTGAAGCCTGGATAAGCCTTTCTGCGGGTGGCCGGTTGCGGCCTAATGGCCTCCCTCCACACAGTCACCCCTTGATCGGGGTCATGCAGCCTGGTGGCCGGAGTCCAGGTAACTCGCCCTGAAGTGTTGGGACAGTGTGGCCCAATGGCTAGGGTCCATATAACTCCTCCTCCCCCACGTGGGAGCAGTGCAGCCTAATGTCCAGAGTCCTTGCAATCCCCCTTGCAAGCAGGGTAGTGCAGCCTAGTGGCCGGTGTCTATAGGATTCACAGTGGGGATGGGGGGAGAGATTGTAGGCAGACCCAGGCCTGCCCGCTCCACCAGGTCCCAACCCAGGGCCCTGGTAGCGGCAAGCTCCCCTTGCCACCCGCTCGGCAGGCATCCACCCACAACACACCAAGCGCCTATGCGGCTCTAACACCGTTTGCCTCTAAAGTTCCCTTGGGTCACTTCCTACCATAAATGCCAGGTTCTCTGCTGCAGGGGGCCCTCCGGTCTGTTCCCCTCCTGTGATGTCCTCTGCCTAGGTATCAGGGAGTCTCCTGGCTTGGTTAGCCTCTGGATCCTGGTGCACAAGCTATCCCTCCTCAGGAGCTAAAAGCACGCTTCCTTCTTCTCTAGTGGTCAGCCCCAACTGACCTGTTCTGCAGGCTTTTATTCTCCAGTTGGAGCATGCCCAGCAGAGCTTCCGGGGCATGGCTTCCTCTGCTAGGAAAGAAGGGTTAACCCCTGCGGTACCAGTGTGGGGCCACTCTGCCCCGTCACACCCTCCCTCGATGTGGAGAGGACAGCCTTTGTAAACTGAGCAGAGATTTCCCAAGCACTTCAACCAAAACACTATTTTAGGTAAAATATAAAACAGATTTATTAACTACAGAAAGGTAGATTGTAAGTGATTATAAGTAACAGGCATAGAAATCAAAGTTGTGCAACCCTGGGAACCAGCATTAGGTATCAGGGGGAGGGATAGCTCAGTGGTTTGAGTATTGGCCTGCTAAACCCACAGTTGTGAGTTCAATCCTTGAGGGGGCCATTTAGGGAACTGGGATAAAAATCTGTCTGGGGATTGGTCCTGCTTTGAGCAGGGGGTTGGACTAGATGACCTCCTGAGGTCCCTTCCAACCCTGATAGTCTATGAGTCTATTTCTCCCTCCAGATCTTTGGATTCTGGGGGGTAAAGGGTGTGAGTGTCTGGGGTGGGGGGACTGATTAAGGGCCTGGAAAAACTCTTGTATGAAAAGATTGAGATTGCTTCCTTGACAATGGGGCACATGATAAAAGTCTGCAGTGACTGGTCTGCAAAAGGTAGAGCGAGTAATTCTGTTCTTCTGTGTACTAACAAAAGGACAAAGGGAAAGCCAATTACATTAAAAGGTGTGAAATTTCACACAATAAAGAAATACTGTTTTGGATTGTGGAACTCTGTCACTGGCAGTCATTGTGCCCAAGATCCAAAAGGAGACTGGATATCATAGAATCATAGAACTGGAAGGGACCTCGAGAGGTTATCTAGTCCAGTCCCCTGCACTCATGGCAGGACTAAATATTATCTAGACCATCCCTGACAGGTGTTTTTCCAACCCGCTCTTAAAAATCCCCAATGATGGAGATTCCACAACCTCCCTAGGCAATTTATTCCAGTGCTTAAGCTTAAGAGTGGTTAACCACTCTGACAGTTAGGAAGTTTTTCCTAATGTCAAACCTAAACCGTCCTTGCTGCAATTTAAGCCCATTACTTCTTGTCCTATCCTCAGAGGTTAATGAGAACAATTTTTCTCCCTCCTCCTTGTAACAACCCTTTATGTACTTGAAAGCTATTATCATGTCCCTTCCCAGTCTTCTCTTTTCCAGACTAAACAAACCCAATTTTTTCAATCTTCCTTCATAAGGCATGTTTTCTAGACCAATGGTTCTCAAACTTTTTTTTTTCGCAGACCACTTGAAAATTGCTGAGGGTCTTGGCAGACCACTTAATGATCTTTCCAAATGGTGTTTGTACCATTAGCTAACTATTGTAAAGTGCTTTGGATAGAAGTGCTACATACAAAAAAAATTAATAAACTTTTTTTGTTCTACAAATAAAAGCACACAACTCATATTTTAATATCAGTAGTCTTACCTACCTAATGTGATGGATGTGCCCTCTCTCCCCCACCACGGCAGCCCCCGAGCTGGGGCTGGGAAGGAGGGGGGGGTCTCTCCATCTATCCCCCACCGCGGCAGCCCCCAGGCTGGGGCTGGGAATGAAGAGAGGTCTCTCCTGCCACGGCAGCCACCAAAGCTGGGGCTGGGAAGGAGGGCTGTCTCTCGCTGGCAGCCGCAGCCCTGGAGCTGGGGAAAGTCACCTCTTTCTCTGGCTGCTGCAGCCCTACACATCCCAAATTCCTCCCACCCCACCTCACCCTATTCCCCCCCAAGGCCACTACCTCACCTTACATGTGGGTCTTCTCCCGGTCCAGGCACCTAATTAGTGGAGCCAAGCCTGCGTGGCTCCACTAATTAGGTGGATGGTCCTTCATTCTCTTGTGTGCGGCCACCCAGGCGTGCACCTTAGAGGGAACTATCCACGGACCACAGGATAACCTCTGTTCTAGACCTTTAATCATTTTTGTTGCTCTTCTCTGGACTTTCTTCAATTTGTCCACATTTCCTGAAATGTGGTGCCCAGAACTGGACACAATACTCCAGTTGAGGCCTAATCAGCACGGAGTACAGTGGAAGAATTACTTCTCATGCCTTGCTTACAGCACCCTTGCTAACACATCCCAGAATGATGTTCACTTTTTTTTGCAACAGTATTACACTGTTGACTCATATTTAACTTGTGGTCCACTATGATCCCCAGATCTCTCTCCGCAGTACTCCTTCCTAGGCAGTCATTTCCCATTTTGTACATGTGCAACTCATTGTTCCTTCCTAAGTGGAGTACTTTGCATTTGTCCTTATTGAATTTCATCCTATTTACTTCAGACCATTTCTCCAGTATACGAGCAACACAAACTCTGGTACACCTCTACCCCGATATAATGCTGTCCTCGGGAGCCAAAAAATCGTACTGCGTTATAGGTGAAACTGCGTTATATCAAACTTGCTTTGATCCTCCGGAGTGCGCAACCCCCCCTCCCGCCCCCCGAGCGCTGCTTTACCGCGTTATATCCGAATTCATGTTATATTGGGTCGCGTTATATCGGGGTAGAGGTGTATAGCATGGATAGATGGCAAATGCTTTAGAACTTTGCTGACAATATTGTGCTTCTGAGTGATACCTTCCAAAAAGCTACAAATTAAGACAACTTGGTAAAAACAGGAGGCCAAACAGAGCTCAGAATCAGTTATGCTAAAAGAAACTCCTTGAAACCCTGACATCAGGCAACATCATCATATTAGAAGGCAAAAATATCAAGAAAGTATAACAGTTCACATACCCTATTAGTCAATGGCCAGCTCAAGAAGAAAGGGACACCAAAGATAGAAAAGGCATCCACAGCATTTGCTAAACTTGACAAAGCATGGAAATCAAAAAGATACGCAAAACCAGAACAAAACTGAGAATTGTCAACTTGAACATAATCTCAGTGCTAACATATGGCTATGAGAGCTGGAGATCCACCAAAACAACAGACAGAAAACTAGACACGTTAAAAAATAAGTGCCTGTGAAAGATTTTGGGCATTGGCTGGAGAGACTTTCACCAACAAATAGATTTGAAAAATCTTCACCAGAATCAGAAGAAAGTGCTGGACACATTTAGAGCAAGTACACACGGACTCCCACATGAAGCCATCAAGTGAGAACCAACTGGTGTGAGGAAATGAGGATGTCCAAGATAAACCTTAAGAAAAACCTATAGCAGTGAGGACTGAATAATTGATGTCAGCACCACAGAGCAGACAGAAGCAGCAGTAAATGTCAGAATGGAACAAAAGAGACTACATTCCATCCTAAGCACCAACACTGGCACAAGAGTAATATATCTCTACCCCCATATAACACGACCCGATATAACATGAATTTGGATATAACAGGGTAAAGCAGTGTTCCAGGGGGGCGGGGCTGCGCACTTTGGCGGATCAAAGCAAGTTTGATATAACGCGGTCTCACCTATAACACGGTAAGATTTTTTGGTTCCCAAGGACAGCATTATATCGAGGTAGAGGTGTATGTATACAAAAAAAATTGCCAACCACAACCATCAAAAATCATGAGTCAGGTTCCAAAAAAAAAAAATTGGCTTAAAAATGAGCTATTTTAAAAAATGACTTTGGGTTCTTTCTATTTGTCTTCTGGTGTCATAGTCTATGTGGGACACAATTTCAAGTTTTTCTTGAACCAGGAAGGCTAAAACTTTTTTTTTTTTAACGAAAGCTGAGACTATTACACAATCCCAGGACTCCAGGAACTGAGGCTTTCAAAAAAACAACAACTATCCCAAGACTGCTGATAAAATCATGCAAGTTGGCAGCCCAGCCCAAACTATGTGAGCAAAGCAGAGTGGAGAGAGTGGCAGGGTGGGGCTCTCATGTGCCTGGTTGCCCGAGGGAAGGTGGGTGCATTTTAGGGCTGCTAGGTGCCTCATTTTCAACTGGAAAGCCTGGTCAAAAGGGGACCAGTACTGTGTCCGGTTACCACAAAGGGGAGAGAAGGGGGAGGGTGTCAGCATCTCATGGGCTGAAAGGCTCCACATCAGGGGCTGAAGCTCACATCCCAGCCCCAGAGCAGAGGGCCCCCAACTGATGGTGGAGGGGGGGAAATAGAGAAGATCCAGTAACCTGGAAGGGGGAAGAACAGAAGAGCAGCAAGCAAGGAGCCACAGGGCTTGGGAGGAGAGAGGAGTGAGCAGGGGAAGAGACCTCGAGAGAAGAGATAGGGTGGGAGGCAGGGCCCCAGGCAGGGCCGGCTTTAGCAAGAGCGGGGCCTGATTCCTGGGGGCATGGCTTGCCGCAAACTCCGGCCGGAGCTCCAGCCGTGGTCGTGGGGCTTGGGTCTGGCCCGGAGCCGCTCAGCCGGGGCTGGGCTGGAGCTGAGCCGGGGGGCCGGGCCCAAGCCGGACTGGACCGAGCCGAGCCAGATGGCCGGACATGGGCCGGACCCGAGCCGGGCCGGGGGGCCGAGCCGAGGGGCCGGGCCCGAGCCGAGCCAAGCCGCGGGGGCCGGGCCCGAGCTGAGCCGCGGGGGCCGGGCCGAGCCAGGCCGGGCCCAAGCTGAGTTGCAGGGGCCGGGCCCGGCCCGAGCCAAGGGAGCCGGGCCGGAGCCCAGCCGAGCTGTGGGGCCTGGGCCGGACCCGAGCCGAGCTGCGGGGCCTGGGCCGGACCCGAGCCGAGCCGCACGGGCCAGGACGGAGCCAAGCCAAGCGGGCCGGGCCGGTGCGCTTGGCCAGAACCGGGGCCGGCGCCCCGGGGCCGGAGCTGCTGGGGCCGGAGCTGCTCGGCCGGGGCCGGACTGGGCTGCGCCTCCCCGGAGCGCTTCTCACGTCCCCCTCCCACACCCCTGACTCAGCTTACCAGGTGCTGCCTGCCCGCCCTTGTTTCTTTTCAGACTTCCCGCGAACCTCTGATTCGCAGGAAGCAGGGGTGGGGGAGGAGCAGGGGGCGGAGCATGCAGCGGAGAGGAGGAGGGGGAAGTGAGCTGGGGGCGGGGTGGAGAGCTGTGGCACGGGGCCCTCTTAGCACAGGGCCCAATTCAGCCGAATCGGCTGAATTGGCCTAAAGCCGGCCCTGGCCCTGGCCCCAGGGGATCCAATTAGAAATTTAGGAAGCACCCCCTCTCCCCCAGTGGCCTGCCAGTGAGTGGGCGGATGGAGAGGAGCCCTCAGCTAGCCGGTGGGCTGACCCAAGCCCCGGAGTCAGCAACGTGTCAGTAGGTGGATACAAGCGTCCAAGATAAAAAGGTTGATGTCTGTGGTAATTTTTCAAAAAATTGAATGACATAACCCCCCAGTGTCACTAAGTACGGTAATTCTGTCAAGCATCCAGTGCACAACATTGTGAAAGTTACTAGTGACCCCCCCTTAACAGAGCAGCCTTTATGTCAACCAGTGGCCATTAGGGGGAAGCAGACACTTCAAGTACACAGTAGCCTGAACTTTTCAACTGTCTTCCCTTCAAGGCCTTAAGGTAGTTGGAGCTGGTCCCAAGCCGGTTTTCACTGACCAGATAACAAAAGCACGGGTCTGACAACCACCAATCAAGTGTTAACGCTGCAAGGACCTTTGTCTGAATGTGTATAAAGGATCTGTAAAATGTGTGTAAGACAGAGTTTTTGTACTAAGGTGCTCTCTTTTCTTCTGCAGAACAAAGCAACTCTTCCTTATCCCTGTCTGACTGTTATTGGCTCTCAGCTAGGTGGACCCGATATTTCGGTAACAGTTTCTGGCGACTCCGCCGGGACTCTCCTAGCTCGGACATTGGACTCCGGACGGCTGCGGCGAATTGGGAACGGCGCCAATGGGGTGTTTCGCCCCTTTTCTCTGCTTCACCGCAGCCTCTGGGGTTCGTGCTCCGATAAGGTGAGTCCTAATAGGATAAGGAGACACTATCTGGTTCTGGTCTGGTTAACCGGTTAATGAATTTCTGTCTTATACATTTGGGCGTTAGGTGTGTGGACAGAACTGAGCCTCTCATTCGTAATTCCTCAGAGTGGAAGGCATCACGTGTGATGAAGCTCTGAGGTTGAATTGGGATCCTTCTGTCTCGTCCCCTGTAGCGGTCAGTATTAGTAGAAATTCCTGTAATAGGATCCTATTAGGCCATAATTCCCTCTGTTCTCTGTGTAATTCTCTGTTAGAGTGTCAGCAGGCAGATGGGTGGGTCTCTGGTCTCTGGTAAAACCCTCTGAGGATAGCCCTTTAGATTATATGTTAAGTAAATGGTCTCTACCCGGTGTTTAAAAAGAAACAGTTACACCTTGTGTAGAAATTGATGTGACTAGTGTTGTGGAAATTGAATTGTGGAGAGGATGTGCATTTTCCCTAGAACATGTGCAGTGTATATAGTAGCTGAGGTAAAAGAAATGCAAACCTACCAATATAGGTTGTGTTGTCTCTTTCAGATCACTGGGTGTTTGAAAGCAGGAGTTAGAAGTAAAAGGCAATCAAAAGTCTGGGAAAGTTAATTGTGTCCTTTTTTTTTTTTAAGTAAGAATCTTTAAGCTGTGGATAGCTTTGGATCTGGAAGCAAGCCAGAAAGCATCTGTATTAATGCAATTTTCTAACTAATAATGTAGAAGCCACTGAAACCTGGGCTGCCTATGAAATAAATACAAGGAAATATGGGGTAATTCTGTTTTGCCTAAAATCAATAAGAGTATGTGTATATAAAGGAAATATTTTAAGCAATGACTGACTGCCCAGAAGGGGTAGACCTCTGTTCTTTTGTCTTTCAGATCATCAGAGAAAACGGATGCCAGCTGAACAGCATTCAATGTACCATGCATTTACTGGTACAATAGGAATTATTTTTGTGTTCTATGGCCAAAATTGTTGTTAAAATTTGCATACCAACAGTCTTTGGAAGCAAGGACATGGAAGGTTAACCCATTCCCCATATTGCCCATGGGATCCTTCTGGCTACCTCAGATTTCTAGCCAGAGGGCTGGGGAGGGAGGAAAGCTATTGGACACCAGAGGTTGTACCGAATGAACTCCTCAAAGGTGGGTGTGCTTGTCCTGGTTTGTTGCTCCAAAGCTCTGTAATAAAGTTATTTTACTGGAAGGGTGTATATGGCATACATTGAGTGATAAGACTAATGTGCTGTATAATGGCGATGTGTATGTGTTCATTGTTGGGAAAAGGTGTATGAGTGAAGAGTGGAAGTTTCCTTTGTAGGTTAAAAGAAGCCAAGAAGGGAAGAAGGAAAAAGAACAGAACGAGTTAACTGGAAAAAAAAATAGCTAGCAAGCTCAGTCCAAAGATAAGATGCTGGCCCAATCCAAGGACACTGCCCACAGCTAAGACTTGGCTGATAGCCAAGAAAAGGGGGGCCTGAATGTGCCCAAGCAACTATGAGATCTGCAAAACACTGCCAGGCATTAATGAAATGTGTTAGGTTTCTTTTCTCACAGATAAAAGAAGTGCTACCCAAAGACCCTAGCAGCCCTGCCATTCATTGAAACAAGGAGACTGAGCCTATCAACGAAAGACTGCTTTGGCTCCACACTGGAAAGGCCTTTTCCAAGTCCTGTTAACCACCAACACCGCTGTGAAGAGCCAAGGACTACCTGCCTGAACCCATGCTTCTCACTGTAAAAAGACCCCTCCACCTCGGGAGGACTCTCCGACTGATAAGCCTATTTCTCCTTCTAGCTCTGCTATGCCTTCTGGACAGCAGGAAAAAGGAAAAAAGACAAGGTGAAGTGCTAGTAACCTCTCCCTTGTCCACTGACAGACCTACTGTGCCTTTGGATTTTTCTAGAAGAAGCAAAACCATTACAGGGTGATGTGCTAGTAACCTCTCCCCTGTATGATGCTAAACCACACTGTTTCAGGAAAAGAGAAGAAGGAACACTTGCTTCATTGGAACCACCAAAGTCCAGGGATTCCTGACTACAAGAGACATTAAGAACTGACCCTGGTGAAGAAACAAAGAATTATACACTGGCAGGAAGAAACTTGTGGGACCCATGCTTGGGAATGTGGTATAGTACTACACCAAAAAGAAATGTATTAGGATATCAATGAACTGTGATTAACACTACACTAGGGACTGTTAAATTTTCATTACCCTTATTCAGTTTCCAGATCCCCTCTACATACCCAAATTACTCATAGGGGGCTGCCATTAGATTAGCACAACAGAGGGCTTGGCTTATTTCCTCTAGAAAGAAAAGTGACTTGACCGGATCCCTATGGGATGGGGCCAATAGTGCAGCAGCAGTTTGGAATATTTTTAAGAACCAAAACATGATGAGAAATTGGGGCACAGCTAACCCAGGTACAGGCTGGAATTGGTGAGTTACATGTTATCTCTGCCCTTAGTTCGATGACCCAGAAGTTGCTGACAGAAATGGTATTGAATATCACTGAGGCTGGGAAGGCATTGCAGTGGGATCTAGCATGTTCAGAAATTCAGGATTTCCTGAATGACCAGCTAATGGCCATTCGAAATGATCTAGAGCATCAGGCTTGGCCCACTGCCCTTACAGACACATCAGGAGTACCATCTGATCTGTGGCCATGGAGACATATGTCAAGGCTGTATCCCCACTTCGAACTTTAGGGTACAAATGTAGGGGCCTGCATGAAAACTTCTAAGCTTAATTACCAGCTTAGCTCTGGTCCACTGCCACCATCCCAAGGCTAATTTCCTTCCCTGGATAGCCTTGAGAGTCCTTCACCAATTCCCTGGTGAATACAGATCCAAACCTCTTGGATCTTAAAACAAGGAGAAATTAACCATCCCCCCTCCTTCCTCCCACCAACTCCTGGTGAACACAGATCCAATCCCCTTGGATCTAAAACAAGGAGAAATTAACCATCCCCCCTCCTTCCTCCCACCAACTCCTGGTGAACACAGATCCAATCCCCTTGGATCTAAAACAAGGAGAAATTAACCATTCCCCTCCTTCCTCCCACCAACTCCTGGTGAAGCAAGATCCAAACCCCTTGGATCTTAAACAAGGAAAAATCAATCAGGTTCTTAAAAGGAAAGTTTTTAATTAAAGAAAAAGGTAAAAATCATCTCTGTAAAATCAGTATGGAAATTAACCTTACAGGGTAATCAAACTTATAGAGCTCAGAGGACTCCCCTCTAGTCTTAGGTTCAAAGTACAGCAAACAAAGATAAACACTCTAGTAAAAGGTACATTTACAAGTTGAGAAAACAAAGGAAAACTAACACGCCTTGCCTGGTTATTTACTTACAAGTTTGAAATAGGAGAGACTTGTTTAGAAAGATGTGGAGAACCTGGATTGATGTCTGGTCCCTCTCAGTCCCGAGAACGAACACACAACCAAACAAAGAACACAAACAAAAGCCTTCCCCCCTCCCCCCGCCCCCCCGCCAAGATTTGAAAGTATCTTGTCCCCTTATTGGTCCTTTAGGTCAGATGCCAGCCAGGTTACCTGAGCTTCTTAACCCTTTACAGGGAAAAGGATTTTGGAGTCTCTGGCCAGGAGGGATTTTATAGTACTGTACACAGGACAGCTGTTACCCTTCCCTTTATAGTTATGACAACATACTTGGAAACTTTCTGGGTGGAAGTACAAACATTCTCAATGCTCCTTCCAAGCATATAAACCAATTAGGGGAGGACTTGTGCTCGCATCGGGGGAAAATGTTGTTTCTATGTTAATCATTCTGGCTTAATTGAGCAGGATTTACAAGCCATTAAGAATGCTGCTGTTGTTTTCCGTGCTTTATCTTTTGATCACACCTTTAGTTTTGAGGACCTCCTTCCAGACCTTGGGTCATGGTTTATGGGGCTCTTTCAAACAATTGTTAAATGGATTCTTTTCTTTCTATGTGTTATTTGAAAAATGATACAATGTGCCAAATGCCTGTGTAATGCTATGATCAAAAGCTCTGCTGTCCATAAGAAAACACAGTATCTGTCCCTCCAGCTTGATCGCAAATTGCATAACGGGCCTGACAATTTTTGAATTTGTCAGGCTCGAAGGGGGGACTGTGAAAGTTACTAGTGACCCCCCCTTAACAGAGCAGCCTTTATGTCAACCAGTGGCCATTAGGGGGAAGCAGACACTTCAAGTACACAGTAGCCTGAACTTTTCAACTGTCTTCCCTTCAAGGCCTTAAGGTAGTTGGAGCTGGTCCCAAGCCGGTTTTCACTGACCAGATAACAAAAGCACGGGTCTGACAACCACCAATCAAGTGTTAACGCTGCAAGGACCTTTGTCTGAATGTGTATAAAGGATCTGTAAAATGTGTGTAAGACAGAGTTTTTGTACTAAGGTGCAAAGCTCTCCTTTCTTCTGCAGAACAAAGCAACTCTTCCTTATCCCTGTCTGGCTGTTATTGGCTCTCAGCTAGGTGGACCCGATATTTCGGTAACAACATGGTGGTACGACCCCTGTCCGAGAGGAGCGACCAGGGGGTGGGGAAGAGCCGGCGACCCAGGTCAAGTGGTGGAGAGAAGCCAGCGGCTCAAGGGCACAGCGCAAATCAGGCGGGCCAGGGCCCCTTTTGAGCGTGGGCCCGGCCCCATGGCGCCACTGTAAACGTAGGACTGCCCAGAATAGGGGTCGGGCTGCCCTACCACGTGGCAGTAAACACTAAGGGGGCTCACGGGTCCCCCTCGCCCGGCCGCCACGGCAAAGCTGCCACCACAGATCCCGAGCCACCCCCCGCCTGCAACCAACTCTGCCGAGCCCGGCACACGCGCACAGCGCCCCAGCCCGCCCAAACCACATCCCTCTCCTTCCCTGACGGAACCTAAGCGCATGCGCATAAACTCCACACGGCTGAAAATCTCTCGACTGCAGGACCCATGGCATCCACGGGAAGGGGAGGGGCAGGAGGAAGCTGAGGGGGCTACGCATGCGCATGGAGGCGGTGCCCAACTTTGTTTAGATGCTAAGGGCCGTTGAGGTTATCTCGGAGGGAGGGGTTCCCGTACACGAGTCTGGCCCACGTGATGCAGAGGAGCGGGTGCCTTGTTTGAATCCCCGGCGCAGAGAAGCGGGCGCGCGCCGGGTGCTGGGAGGGAGCGCACGCCGCAGCGCGCGGGCGGAGCAGGTGAGTGATCCGTGCAAGAGACTCAGCACGAGGGGACGGAAGTGGAACAGCCTTAGCGCCCCTTACGGGGGGAGGGGAGAGAACAGTCAGTAAGTCACCCCCGGCGGGAACAGCAGCAGCTGGGGGCCTAGGAGCGCGGGGGACAGGGCCTGGGTCACCCGTGCAGAAGGCCTGGGCGGGGGAGCAGCCCGTGATCCCTGTGCTGGGCGCAGAGGTAGCCTGGCTAGTAGCCGGGTGCGTCAGGGAAAATGTGCCCTGGGAGGGCAGGGGCTATGCCCCACCCTGGCAGCCAGTGCCCCATAGCCCTGCCCTGCCTTGCCTAGGGAGAGTGATGCCAGCCCACGTAGGGAAGCAGAGCCCCCTGGGGGTGGCTAGGGGCGGGGGAGGTGAGTGGCAGCCTATAGCACCCTATGGGGTAGGGAGGAGACATACTGGGGACATCGAGGCAGGATGCCAAGAGTTAGCTGGGATATACCAGTGCCTAGGTGGTAACGTGTCAGGAGGTGAAATTGCACCCAGCTAGGTGCCCTGCCCAGTGATGGAATATGGTGGGGTGGGACTGCTGGCTGCCAGCTGGATGGATGAGGGTGTTTTTTCTAGGTTTGTTAATGCTGTTCCCCCCCCCCCCCCTCTACACACCCCCGTGCTGTGTGGGGAGAACTGGTGACCCTTATGCTGGGGTTTGTGTGTTTTCCTTCCCCTTTTTTCCTCTGTCAGGATGCTGGGTACATGTGGCATGCAACAACGTCACCAAGAGGTGCTAAAGAAGAACCGTGTGTTACTGGCAAAGCAGCTGGTGTTGAAGGAGTTGCTGGAGCATCTGATAGAGAAGGACATTATCACCATAGAAATGATGGAAACTATACAGGTATTCCTCACACTCCTGTTTGGCCTCAGCAGTTTGTATAATTTTGTCTTCTGTGAAATAGTGACATCACCAAACCCATGTTCATATTAATTTCAGGTTTGCAGTCTGAGCTGGTCTGTGTCCTCCTTCACCCCCAGTACTTTGAAAACTCTGGCTATGTCTTCTCTGTTAAAGAAAAGCATTGTGTTCTAAAATAGTTTAATATGTTAAACTTGATTTGGCACATAGCATAGGCAAGAACAAGTCATATTTAAATAGGTGTTAGTTGGTGGAGGTCAACTGTAGGACACCGTGTCAGTGATGAGGCAGCTGTGTAGAAGCTTAACCAAACAAATGTATATAAGAAGAGAGAACAGAATGCTATTTGCATCCACTTGCCATGTAAATAGCACTAATGTCAGCAGTGGGCAGAGCATAAATCCTCTCAGATTTTTCTGTGAGGGGGTGGGGTCAGAGCCTCTATTTTTAATAGGTCTTGATGAAAGCAGTGGTTTTGACAAAAATAAGTAAAACAAAAGTGGATCTTCATGGAGCATGAATCTCAGAAGTTGAAAAGGTGAACAAACTCAAGAAGGGTTTGGATGTTATTTTTAAAACACAGGTCTAATTGTCATCGGTGTGATATTATTGTAATCATATCTCTGCTATAGATGTGCAGTGTGATCTTTGCAAATAACTTCACCCAAGGCTGGGTCCAGGGTTTTTGCCGCCCCAAGCCGGGTGGGGAAAAAAAAAAAGCCACAATCAGCTCTACCGCTTCAGAATTCGGCAGCTGGTCCTTCGCTCCAAGAGGGAGTGAGGGACCCACCGCCGAATTGCCGCCAAAGACCCGGACGTGCCGCCCCTCTCTGTTGACCGCCCCAGGCATCTGCTTGCTGGGCTGGTGCCAGCCCTGACTTCACCTCAACTCAATTTCCTTAGAATAACACCTGCCTTCAAAAGGGTGCTATAATGCTGAAATACTTTATGTGCTTGTATATGGGGCCAATCTTGATTATGGCCATTAATTGCTTCTCCAATAAAATTGTTAAAAAAACTAATGTGTAAACTGCTTTAAAAAGATTGGATAGCAAGTGGTCTAATGATTACAGATAGGTACTAAGAAGAGCAAAGTGCTCTTACTATCTTAGCAGTAGACTGATCAGTTGGGACAGTCATCTCTTATAAGTAGGGCTGTCAAGCAATTAGTCATGCGATTAATCGCACTGGTAGTTTCCACATCAGAGTGTTGCTCTTTTAAGACTTCTGAAACCATGCTCCACACCTCATCCCTCTCAGATTTTTGGAAGGTACTTCAGATTCTTAAACCTTTGGTCGAGTACTGTAGCTATCTTTAGAAATCTTACATCTGTACCTTCTTTGCATTTTGTCAAATCTGCAGTGAAAGTATTCTTAACTCAGCACATGTTGCTCATTTTATCATCCGAGACTACTATAACATGAAATATATGGCAGAATGCAGGTAAAATAGAGCCGAAGACCTACAATTCTTCCCAAAGGAGGTAAATCGCAAATGTAATTAATGCATTTTTTTTAACGAGCATCATCAGCATGGAAGCATGTTCTCTGGAATGGTGGCCGAAGCATGAAGGGGCATATGAATGTTTAGCATATCTGGCACGTAAATACCTTGCAATGCCGGCTACCATGCGAACACCTGTTCTCACTTTCTGGTGACATTTTAAATAAGAAGAGGGCAGCATTATCTCCTATAAATGTAAACAAACTTGTTAGTCTTATCAATTGGCTGAACATGAAGTAGGACTGAGTGGACTTGTAGGCTCTAAAGTTTTGTTTTTGAGTGCAGTTATGTAACAAACAAATTTACATTTGTAAGTTGTGCTTTCACAATAAAGAGATTGCACTACAATACTTGTATGAGGTGAATTGAAAAATACCGTTTCTTTGGTTTATTATTTTTACAGTGCAAATATTTGTAATAAAAATAATGTAAAGTGAGCAGTGTACACTTTGTATTCTGTGTTGTAACTGAAATCAATATATTTGAAAATGTAGAAAAACATCCAAAAATATTTAATAAATTTCAATTGGAATTCTGTTGTTTAACAATGCAATTAAAACTGCAATTGCGATTAACTTTGAGTTAATCGTGTGCGCTAACTGTGATTAATCAACAGCCCTACTTATAAACTAAAGCAACTAAAGTTGCTATAACTTTGCAAATTTTTCACTTTTCAGGCTGGAGTTTTTGGGGCTTCATCTCTGGCTTAAAAGGGTACAAATTGAAAGGTAGATCAAAAAGAGCTCCACTGTTTTGAACTACAAAGAGAGAAAAGAAATTCCCCGCTATAGAAATATTCCTGTGGACCTATTTTAAAAAAACAGCATTAGTGATAAAACAATAGCTGACATTTAGCAAGGAGAAGAAATCTGAGTATCCTGCTCAAAATTGGTTTTGATTAGGTCAAGTGCTAGTAAATCTCACTATGTAGTTTGCAGCTCATAGTAGGTTCACCTTACAGAAGGCTGATGTGCATGTATGTGTATAGCTAATTTACCTGCACAGTGTAAAAAATGTAGTGAAGTGCAGAGTCCTTTGGACATCATTCATAAGGTATGTGGGATAGACCATTCTGATGAACTCCAGTTATAAATTTCCATGACATGGAGGTTCTAATTCCTACCGTTTTTCTTATTTAAACCCTAAGAAATTTCATCCAAAAAACTGTTAATGCTCCTACAAGTGTTAACATTCCTTATTACATTTGTCTTTAATTATGCAAGCATATACTATTTCTCAAATACTATGTCATAGTTCTTTTTTCTTACCAGTTTAGATACTTGTGTATAGCATCTTGTAACATTTTTCAAATTAACAGTATAAGCATAATGTTTCCTTAACACATTTTCTGATGGATTTGTATATAGATGTATGGGACCTGGAACTGGGTGGTTGGGATATGATGGAAATTATGTTTGAACGTAGAGTGTGGAATAAAGGAGGAACAGGATAGATACTGTACAGGGAAGTGGTGGGGTAAGAATCGTGTAGAGGAAAAATATGGAAGATACACAGCCTAGAGGGCATGATGATGGAGCATTTCAGATGAGGGAAGAGGATTTGAAACTCATTTTGAGATGTAATTAATGAATTCTGGAGAGGTTTTTTGTTCTGGCTTCTTAATTTTCTTATCTGTGGATCCAGGCCAAGGCTGGGAGCTTTAGCCAAAATGTAGAGTTACTGAATCTGCTGCCCAAGAGGGGCCCCACAGCCTTCTCAGCCTTCTGTGAAGCTCTACGAGAAACCAAACAGCAGCACCTAGAAGAAATGCTCTTGAACGCCATACCCAGCCTGAACAATGGGATTGCAAGGGTAAGAGAGGACTACAAAATCAGGAAAATGGAATTCATTTGGGAATAAATGTGATCATGAAGGGCAGGTGTACCTTGAATGTAAACAAAAGAAACTTTTGGCTTTGGGGGAGAACCTTAGTGTAATAAGTGATAAGAAAAGGGTTGTGGGGATAATGTGAATTGGACTCATATACTGTGAAGAAGCATAAAGGCCTGAAAAGGTTTGTTGTGGGGTTGTTTTTTTTTTTTAAGTTTAAAATTTAGGTCCTGTCTAGGCTGGAAGATTCTCTGACTAGAGAGCTGGTGAAAGTGAGTTGTTATGAAGGGAGGGATTTTGTTTTTGCTTTTTTTATTTACAGTGGCTAATGTTTGAATAAAGGAAGCCTTTGTTAAAGATTCAATACCAATACCATTACTATATTAACTAAGGTGATAAGATCTCTCAATAAGCACTTTATACTGGGGAAAGGCCAGTTTTTACAATCCTGATTGTTAAAAACAAGCAGAAAAATCCTTTTGGTCAAAATACAACACTTCCCAGGCATTCTGTATATGTCATAAAGAGGCAAGGGCAGGGGGAAGCACCAGCACAATTTAAAAAAAACCCTTTGAAAGTAATCTAAAAGAGGGGAATATGGGGAGAGGTTGAGTTGGGCATATAGCTGAGATTAAAGATGAATCCAGAGAAGGTATCCTGAATGTGAGGAGCGGGAACTCTACAGGGGGATTCAGATGGGATTAGGTGAGCATGGAGAGGACGAGATCTTGAGTTTAAAGAAAACATAGCCTAATTCTCTTGAGCCATGCATTCCTTGTGACTGAGATCTGGATCAGAGTTGGTGACCTAAAGGTTTAAAGCTTTATATTCAATTACTCAATCCCTACAGTTCTGTACTGGACAGATTAACAGGAATCTTTGACTGGTGACTTCATGGATTTGTATGATCTCTTGCAGCTGGGCCAAGATTATGAGTCAAGTGACCCGTTCCCAGTTCGTGAATCCTGCGTCTCACCAAAGAGACCACGCCAGATTGGTGGTGAGTAATCCATGGCATAGTGAAGGTTGAATTGGCCATTTCTTCAAGGGGCAAAATAGACTACTTCTTGCTCTCCTTCCCCTAAATCGGGGGGGCCAACCTGAGTCTGAGAAGGAACCAGAATTTACCAATGTACATTGCCAAAGAGACACAGTAATACGCCAGCAGCCCCTCCCATCAGCTCCCCCTGCTCCCAGCACCTTCCACTCACCGGCAGCCCCACCTATCAGTGCCTCCCTCTTCCTCCCCTAACCTCCCAATCAGCTGTTCTGTGATGTGCAGGAGGTTCTGGGGTGGGGAGGAGCGAGGGCACGGCAGGCTCAGGGGAGGGGGCGAGAAGGGGTGGAGTGGGGACAGGGCCTGTGGCAGAGCCAGAGGTTGAGCAGTGAGCACCCCCCTAGCACATTGGAAAGTTGGTGCCTATAGCTCCAGCCCCGGAGTTGGTGCCTATACAAGGAGCTGCATATTAACTTCTGAAGAGCTGCATGTGGCTCTGGAGCCACAGGTTGGCCACCCCTGCCCTAAATACTTTTTTAATTTAAAGTCCAGTTTTGTTTGTGAATCATTGCAAAGAAACTTCATTAGAAATTTTTCTGTGAGTGCAATTTTAGGGCCTGGATATGTAGTTGCTTTTAATGGTACCCCAACAGACAGGTTCCCTGCTTTCACTTCTGGTGCCCAGTTCCACCTTAGCATGGACTTTAGCAGGTCTGGGCTGCCCCTGCCCCAGCCATGCAGTGTGACAGGTTGTACTCCTTAGGATGCCACCTGATGTGCTGAGATACCACTGAGCCCGCCTGTTATGCCAACCTGAGGCCCTTTTTACCTGTCTTGCTGAGCCAGGTCATTAAGCCTCCTCCAGCAAACACACAGGCAGGGCCACACCCAACTGCAGAACGAAACAGACACCTGAGATCAGATTTGGGAAGGCTCAGCTTAAGGGACTTGCCCAAGCACTCGGGTGTCCACCTCCCTTGGAGTGCAGACACAAAGGTATATTATGAAATCCACCTCCTCTCTCAATGTGGAGGAAAGTATGCACAACTTCTCTTCTGCCCCTCCTCCCCCCTGAAATTACAGAAACTGGGTTTAATAAGAAACAAAACAAATTTTATTAACTATAAAAGGCAGATTTTAAGTGGTTAAAGGGGTAGCAAACAGAACAAAGCAAATTCCTAAGGAAATAAAACCAAACACGCAAACTAAGCTTGTTTCACTAAAGAAATTGGTTACAAATAGTAATTTCTCACCGGAGAGATTGTTGCAGGCAGATTACAGAAAGTCTTGAAAGGCAGATGCAGTGGTCTCCAGCTTGAAGCCTCAGTATTACTCACAAGCTAGATGCCCTTCCAGCTTGGGCTCAATCCTTCTTTCCCAGTTCAGTTAGGGTGGAGAGGCAGAGGAGACTCCTAATGATGTTACTCCCCTGCCTTATATAGCTCTTGTGTAAGGCGGGAACTGTTTGTCTTCTAGTGGAAAAACACTGCCATTCCAAAAGGGGAGGGAGGGGTATCTAGTACCAGGTGACTCGGACGCAAGACTCTGCATGGCTCTGGTAGCCATTGCCTGTAGGCTGTCTCCAGCGTCCACAAGAAGACTAAGTGCTTTCACAGTCCATTGTCTCTGCTAATGGCCCATTAGCCCTGTCTGGCTTTTCCATTGTTGTACCTGAAGAGCTGGTTGGGGCTGACACCCAAAGTAACAGATTTGAAATACAGATATATAGTTAAAGATTAAGATATATAGTTAATATTCCTAACTTCAGGTACAGAAATGATAGAGGCATACAAATTGGATAATCACATTCAGTAGATCATAACCTTTCCAATGATCTGTCCTATGAGCCATCTTGCATAAAGTCATATTCATATCATAGGCATATTGTCATAAAGAATATGGAATGAAACATCATGGGCAGGTCTGGGGCTGAGTGGGTGCCCCCATAGGCGCCGACTCCGTGGGTGTTCCAGGGCTGGAGCACCCACAGGAAAAATTAGCAGATGCTGCTCAGCAGCATCCACCGGCAGCCAAGCTCCCTCCTCCCACAGCGCCTCTCACCTGCCAGTGGCCCTGTTGACCAACTCCTCTCCCTCCCTCCCTCCCAGCGCCTCCCACTGCCGCAAACAGCTATTTTGCAGTGTGTAGGAAGCTCTGGGAGGTAGAAGAGGGGAACGGGGCATGGTCTGGGGAAGAGGTGGGGCGGGGGCAGGGACTTGGGGAAGGGGTTGGGGTGGGGGCTCGAGCACTCCCCGGCTAGCGGGGAATTTCAGTGCCTATGGGCACCTCTCCCCTGGCTGCAGCAAGTCCTGGCTGGGCGGGTTCCCTAAACACCTGCGTGGCGCTAAATAGGCTGCTGCATAGCCGCACAGCTTACAGGGAACTTAGCACATCATATCTCTTTTTATCCCTTGCTTAAATGTAAGAATTAAAAACTTTTAATTAAAAAAATAAAAACTTCCTTTACATTGCTGAAATTCTAATTGACACACTGACAATCTGTATATATCACACGGAATGTCAAAACAAATTGCACCACTGTTTTGCCTTAAAAGGTGCAGATTTTTTTTAATGATTATAAAAAGTAAGTTTAAAAAACCCCCAAACTGGAATTGTTTAAACTGCTTAAGCACCGTTTTTAGAACTTTCGTACGTACCATTCAAGTTATTTATATATCAGGATTACTGTTGCTTTTTGAAAAAAATTCACAGAAAAACTGCTCACAGAACTGACAGTAAGCTGATACAATAGTGACAGGATAGGTGCCAAGCACCCATGGAGAAAAATTAGTGGGTGCTTAGCATCCACCAGCAGCCAAGCTCCCCTCCCTTCCCCCCACTCCTGCTTATTCCTTCCCTCCCCCCCCCCCCCCTGCTTATCAACTCCTTCCCCTCTCTCCTGTATGCAGCAGAGCAGCTGTTCAGTGGCATGCGGTGCAAGAGGTGCTGGGAGGGAGGAGCAGGGGAGGGGGCGGAAAGAGGCAGGGCAGGGGTGGAGCCTTGGGGGAAGGAGTGGAGTGTGGTGGGGCCTGGGGCTGAGTGGGGATTGAGCACCCTTGGGGAAAATTAAAAGCTGGCGCCTGTGAGTGGCAGTATGTGACATCACAGAACAACAAAACCTGTGAGTGTGATTCTCTGACCAGACTTGAGCCGGTGTACTACATTGGATTCGGGCAAGGGAGATAAACATATGTAAGAGAGAGAGAGGCTCAGTCAAAATATTTAGCAATTTCCTGAATAGGCTACTTTTAGTAAACTGACAAGAGATTTAGTGTTTTCCTGAAAATTACCACAGTCTGTTTTTATTATTTTTATTTTTTTTGCCCACCCAACAAAATACGCCTGCAACAAAATACATTTTACCTGTTCCCACTATTATGGCAGCTGGTTCTGCCATATTATGGGATCCCAGTCCTGCTGCAGGTGACTGAAAAGTGACTAAAAATGATCTCTTGGGAGACTGCTTCCTATATGTATTACTCAGTCATATATACTCATTTTAATAACTGCAAAGATTCTACTGCTTTTTTTTCTCCTGCTGCAGAAACAGCATAGCTCAGAAGGCGTGATCTAGGTTCCCTTCCCTATTGTGCAGTTCCAGTTAATTCCTCTGATACAAAAGCCATTAAAAACAATGGGATTGCATGAGTGTCACTGAAGGCATAATTGGTGGTGATGGATGAGGAGGAGAAAGCCCAGCTTGATAACTTAAACTGTCACTTGTCCACAACCCAGTTACCTTTAATGGGTTTGCATGGATGTAACTGATTGGAACTTGGTAAACAATTCTGTTGATGCACAAGAAGCAATAGGCTCCAGTTCCTTTCTCTGAGAAGTATTGTCTGTGCAGGGCAAACAGCAGTAAAAGCAGTAATAACTTCTCATTCATGTCACAGTGCTGACTCCAAAAACCCACAAGAGGCTGACCTACTGGATGAAAGGTGAGTGGAAACATCTTACAGTAGAACCACACTTTAACATTAGGTAGTTAACATTTGTGCAGCGCTTTCAGTATGCGAAGCACTGTATACTATGTCTAAGTAGCTATTCCATGTTAAATGTGTTTTGCAGCCAGAACTTTCGTTTGTTCATTGCTGATTTCTGTATCTCTCAAATAGAGCTGATGGAGCATTCCTTGGATAATGGAGATGGTCCTCCTTGCATTCCGGTGAAGCCATGCACCCCAGAATTCTATCATGCTCACCAAGCGTTGGTGAGTACTTGGTGGGACAGGAACTGAGGGAATACTCGCCCCTACGGGTGGGATGGTTGGATGAGCTGAAGAAAGAGCACTCCACAAGCAGACTTGGTGAAGAAAAAATGCATTTTTGGGCTGTAGATACATATTGACGCACATGTAACTCAAAGGTGTTACCCGCCATAGTCCACCTCATGTGGCTCCCACCAGCAAGAGTCAAAGAAAACCCTGGATCAGTGTCATAATCCTGTGCTACAAACACATGCCCCTGGAACTTCTTGAGACAGCTGTTCCAGTCTCACTCTTTATGCCAGCATTCACAACTACGTGTGCCTGTCAGTCCATGCACATGTGTTTCATCTGTGTTGGGGCTGACAAACTCTGCTGCTTTCGTTTTGTCTCAGCTGGAAAGGGAGGAGTTGCTCCCCAGGCTCACAGGAACTGGATGACTATTCCGTACAAATCCTATGGGAGAAGCACCTAATCCTCCACGGTGGTCTGTATGTCTTAGTACCTGTTATGAATGATGGAGCCTTCACCCCATATAGGAAGCCAAATAGAGTGTTTCTAGCCCAAGATGGTTTCTCTATCTGTACCTTTGCATCTCTTGTGCCCCAAAGGTCATGCACATCTCATCACAATAATGGAATGGGTGTGTAGTACTCTGTAACTTTATTTATTTTCCCACATGGCTGGATTTACTTATTTTCTGCCCTTCTCTGTTGTTAACAGGCTTATAAGTTGATATCACAGCCCCGAGGCCTGGCACTCGTGCTCAGCAACATGCATTTCAGCAGTGAGAAGGACCTGGAGTTCCGTTCGGGTGGAGATGTGGATTACACTGCTCTGGAGATGCTCTTCAAGCACCTTGGCTACAGGGTGACTGTCCTGCATGATCAAACTGTGCAGGTGAGGAGGTTCCTTTGCTGCCTAGAGAGGGGGTTGGGGGCTTGTAACTATTGCATTGGTGTCTTGAGGACAAGCTGAGAGTCAATGGAAGGGAAGGATGGGGCTGGGTAATGATAAGGGGTGGTGTCAATGAGACACTCTCTCCATTAGGATATGGTTGACAATATGATAGTGTTTGAGAGCCCCTGTATGGAAAGTCTAAGATTAATGTTTCCATATAAATATTTGTGTTGGAGAATATATGGTCTGTGAAGGATTCAGATCTTTAGGGATGTTACCTTATTACTGTCATACTCTTCAGTAGTAAAGCTGGGGGTTTAACTGCAGCTGTAGTATTTATTTATTTTTTTCCTAACATTTGTTACTCCAACAAGCTTAACGTAATGTTAACAAAGGACGTGGTTGTTTTTTTTTGTTCTGGTTAAATAATCAGCATTTATCTATTCCATTCTGAAGAACCTCACAGATATTCACTGATTAAACTTCACAGTGAGGGTGTGAAGTACTAACCCATTTTGTAAACTGAAGTGACTTGCACAAAGTCTTGTGGAAATTAAGGTTAGAGGCTCTCTTAAAACCCAGGTCTTTTGACTTCCAGGCCTATGGTCTTGCCAGTAGACTTCTGTCTCCTCAGCAAACTTGTTCCTCATTTGCTAGTTCAGTAGGAGTGTTCTTCCCTCTGAGTTGGTACTGAACCAAATGATGCCCACTAAGGGGTGCTGTGCTGCTCCAGAAGCCATTTTCTGGATAACAGATCAAATCCACAGACCTGTCTACTCATGGTTATTAAAGATCCATCCATTGTAAATAGTTCTACCATAGAAACAACGAGTCCAGTGGCACCTTAAAGACTAACAGATTTATTCTTCAGATGCATGGAGTGAAAATTACAGATACAGCCTGTATCTGTAATTTTCACTCCATGCATCTGAAGAAATGGGGTTTTTTACCCACAAAAGTTTATGCCCAAATAAATCTGTTATTCTTTAAGGTGCCACTGGACTCCTCGTTGTTTTGGTGGATATAGACTAACCTGGCTACCCCTCTGATACTTGGCAGTTCTACCATGTTCATCACTATTAGTATCTAAGTACCTGAGTTACCATGGCACTTATCCCAAAAGCTGCCCCAGTATCCTGACCAGGTTCTGGCAAATTATATTCTGTCAACCTAAGCTCCCTGAGCAGTGGTAATTGTCTATGGAATTTCTTATCTCTTAAATGTCTGTGTCTCACACTTAAGGCAGCTGAATTTCAGAAGTGGTTGAGTGATTCCTATGTAGAGCCTACAAAGTGTTTTTGGATCCTTGGGAATGAAAGATACTAAAGAAATAAGGGCATTTTGCTGCTGTTTAAAAGTATTAGAATATTTCTTCCTCCCCCTTAAATTAGGTTTGTGGTTCACTACTCCTGGGGGAATTCTGTGCCAAAAAATTCAAATTCTGTGCACAATAATTTTAAAATTCTGCATATTTTATTTGTGAAAACAAGACTATATAATCATGCCACTTTCAATTATTTTGGTAATTTATTTCAAAATACCTGTCAGCAGCTGTGTCTGTAACAGTACACACACAAATTCCTCCAGGAGTAGAGAGTTAAAGAAACCCCTACGACAACCCAGTTCCTGTTTCTCTTCTCCCTCCCCCCCAGAGCCCAGTAGGGGAGCTAGACACCCACACTCCCTCCGCCCCCAGAGCCCAGCTGTGGGGTGTGTCCCCCAGTCCAGACACTTGTACGCACCCCCGAATCCCCAGACCCTACCTGTAGGCCCGCCGCCTCCCCACCCAGACACTTGCACACCCTCCCCCTCAGAGCCCAGGGATCGAGACGGAGAACAAGCCTGATGCTGGGTCCCGGGCCTGTGTGGAGTTACCTGCATGCTGCATCCTTTCAGGGTGTGCTCCCTCCCTCTTCCCCCCTGACAGTGTCTTTTTTATTTTCAAGCTGTGCTCTGCCAGGTCCAGCGGCCCCTAGTGGCAGCCAGCAGCTCATTTCTGTGGAGGAAAAGAAAATTCTGCACAAAAAGGATTAATTTCTGTGCAAATTCTGCATGCACAGTGGCACAGAATTCCCCTAGGAGTATCACATGGCTCCTTCCACTCGTTTCCCTTTCTGAAGGGACACTGAGTGTGTTTCTCTCCCTCCAGGAGATGCAGGAGGCATTGCAGATGTTCTCTCAGCTGCCAGCTCACCGAGATGTGGATTCCTGCATTGTGGCTCTACTCTCACATGGCATCGAGGGTGGGATCTATGGAGTTGATGGCAAGTTACTGCAGGTACCTTTCTACATACTAACCCCTTCCATAGCTTTAGGAAGCAGTACTGGGGGGGAGGAATATTGGCAGGGCAAGCAGGTAATGGGAGGCTGGAAGCACATGTGGAGTGGTTGGGAATTGGTGGGGAACTCAATTTAATACTGAGAAGAATCGCATGTAAGAAGCATAAAGGGAAACTATGGGAAATTGGGTGGTAATGAGGAGGCACATATGGAAGGAAGGGGGAAGTACCATGGGGATGTGCTTAGTTGTCTTCTTTCTTCTCACAGTTGCAGGAGATTTTCAGGCTCTTTGATAATGCAAACTGCCCAAGTCTCCAGAACAAGCCCAAAATGTTCTTCATTCAGGCCTGTCGTGGAGGTGAGTGATGCCAGGGATCATGAGGGCCAGATACTTGGCACAGAATTAAAGCTGGACTCTGGGGGACACACACACACACACACCTTCCCATCCAATTTGCTGTCAACTCTCCTCTTTGCTTCTCTCAGGTGTAAGCGGAACCCACATTCACCTCCCTCTGCCCTGCCTCTGTTGCTCTGTAAGTGCCTCTCACTCTGCATGGGGTGTGTGCATTGAATCACAGACCCCACAGCACCCTGGGAATGGCAAGTTCCATCATGGCATTTCTACTTGGGGCTTTCTCTTGCTGTGCCTGCATGGGGGAATAGGGGCATATAATGATATCATAAATCCCTGTGCAGTATGGAGTGATGCATCTGTACTCTCAAGTCTTGTCTGAAATCCTGCTCCTCTCCCTCCTCCCCTTCCCCCTATGTCTTGGAGCTGTTATCTACTCTTTCCCTATCCTAAGCTCCCAGAACTGGCTTCTTCTAATGTCGGAGCCCTTTCCTCTTACCTCCCTTCTGGTCCCCAAACCAGTGTTCCCTCTAATTTTTTTTACATCCATTATGGAATGAATTTATGTGCACCAATATGGAGGTGATGTGGGGTGGGATTGAGGAGTTTGGAGTGTGGGAGGGAGCAGAGGATTGGGATGCAGGGGGGATGAGGATTCTGGCTGGGGGTGTGGAATCTAGGGGGGCAGGAATGAGGGGTGCAGGAGGGGGCTCAGGCTGAGTCAGAGGGTTGGGGTGCAGGCTCTGGGGATGAGGGGTTTGGGGTGCAGGCTGCCTCTGGGCTGCAGTGGGGAGAGAGGATTCCCCCCAGCCCTCTCGCTGCAGCAGCTCGGGGGTGAGGGAGGGGCGCCTCTCTTGGGCCATGGCAGCTCTGGCAGGGCAGGGCAGGGCTGGACTGTGTTGGGGGAGTGGCTCCTCTCTCCGGCAGCTCTGGTGGGCCTGGGCTGGGCCTGGGGAGAGGCTCCTCTCCCCGGCTGCGGCAGCTCTGGCGGGCCTGCGCTGTGCCGGGCTGGGGGACGGGCTCCTCTTCTGGGATGTGGTAGCTCTGGCAGGCCTGGGCTGGGCTGGGGGAGGGGCTCCTCTTCCCGGCAGCTCTGGCAGGCCTGGGCTGGGGCCGGCTGGCAGAGGGGCCTGCTTTGATAGCCCGCTGCGCATCTTACAGGAACTTAGCCCCAAACCCTCATCCGTGTCTCTTCCCACCTCTTTGTCTCCTTCTGTTCCTAAAGTGCTTTCCTTTTTCCATCCATGCACTATGTCTACTCTTACGGCAGCATGTAGAGTATATACACTGCACACACCCCTAGCACAAATAGAGTAGTTGATATGGCACTGCTTAGGTGAGTAGACACCTGCCTGAACTTTAGGATGTATACCCTGTGCAGCTCTCTATATGCCCAAGCAATGCCTCCCAGTTTTAGCAGTGTAGTGTCCCACTGCTGGAGCCTTTTCCCCACAACAGTGAAAGGCTGAAGCAACAGGGAAAGGCTTGTGCAGTGGGGGAGGCAGCTGGGAAAGGCTCTGGCAGGTGGAGCTGCCGGAGCCTTTCCCTGCTGCCTTTCATTGCCAGATGTAACTCCACACCACAGCCTGCTTTTCACAGCTGTGTGTAGCTGCCTGTCATTACTCCCAGAGGAGGAGTTCATCACAGCACCCTGCCCATGGAGTCAGGTTAGGACAGAGTGGGGCACATGGGGCTTCTGGGGGGTGTCACTGGGGGGGGTTCAGAATGGCTAGTGTGGGGTGGGAACAGACTGGGGTATAGGCTCAGGAGCTAGTGGGGTGACAGCCTTGAACCAGGGGCTGAATGGGAGTGGGGGTGCAAGGTCACATAAGGATGGGGGGAGAGGGGCTGCAGGGACACCGGGAGGCAGCTGCAGACACCCATGGGAATGGACGGCGGGTGCCAGGACAGGGACAGATGTGCCTGACTGAATGGGAGAGGCTTGGGGTCTACATGGGGGAGGCTCCCCAACTCCCTAACAATCCCCCCCCCCCCCCAAAAAAAAAAAACAAAAACAAAAAATACCCTGTTCTATACTTCACACCCACACCCAACAACCCTCCAGGCTCCTTCCCTCTCCCTCAGCTCCTCCGTTACCTCTGACTACCACAAGCTTTTTCACTGCTTCTGACAGGTGCAGGAAATACAATTTGGTATTGTAATTTAAATGGATTACTCAAAGTTCTGTATTAATATGCCTAGTAAGGAATCTATTTGTGTAATAATAAAAAAAAAATTACTAGAATCTCTTTTTTGGTCTGTATTGTTACAGACATACTTGCTGACAGATATTTTGAAATAAATTACCAAAATAATTGAAACTGGCATGATTATATTGTGGTGTTTTGACAAATAAAATATACAGTATTTTAAAATATTGTGCGTAGAATTTTTAATTTTTTGGCTTGGAAATCCCCCCGAAATAATATTACATGTACCCCACATGCTGCCACCAATGTCGACAAAACCACAGTCTCCTACTGGCCTCATTGCCCCTTTTCCAATCTCCTCTTAATTTTGTAGCTGTCTCCTTTTTCTCTACTGTGCTGTCGCCATCACACTTACCTCTTCTCCATGCTTCTCACTTCTTGGTCCCTTCATAACTCCAACATGGCCTTACAGCATGCGGACCCCTCCCAAGTGATATCCTCCTTTTGGCCCTGTTGCTATGATACAATCCAGCACAGCCTCTCTGTAGAGCATCTGTCGTACAAGCTGTCTTTCTGTCTTTGTCAGTGGCAATGAAGTCTGAAGATGCCTGTTGAAGTCTCTACCCCTCTTCATTGTTGCTTGTAACTTCCTTACAAATTTTCCTTTTGGGCTGAAAGCTCATGTCTGGAGGTGGGAGTGTTTAAGCAAAATTAAGTCCACCATTTGAGTTTGGTGAATTTAATTCAGACTTGGAAAATCTCCCAAATCTCTGAAAGAAATTTTTGTAACTGGACCTTAATACGAATGTTTGGGCAAAAAGGTGTTCAGATGATCTTTTTTAAAGTATCATAAAGACTTGAAGTTATGCTGTAGTAGATGTAGAAACTACATACAGTAAGATTTTTGTGTGATTATAACATTTTCCTGTGTTGTGCCAGCAGATGCTCTCTTGTACAGAAGTGAAAATGCATCTGAGTTGCCTGCAAATGTTTTTTTTAAAAAGGAGCTTGTACCCTTTTAAAATTTTTTCTGGTGTAAAGAAGTTCTGAAAGGCTTTTTGTTTTAAAGCATCTCGTCCAGCCCCTCTCCTCCTGCACTTATTTTTCCATTAGAAATATCTACCCTCATCTACCCTGTTCTTGCGCGAGGTCTTCGGTCTTTAAAGATGACTAGAGAGTATTTAGTGTATGACCATACAAAGACTGAAACCTTAGCAATTGAGAAGACAGCTTTATTTATTTATTAGTCAATTTAAAATTATTAATTTTTCTGGTTTTTGTTAATATCTGCTTAATGTAAATGCCTGACTAATAATTGGGAGAAAACAAGCTGGGGGAACGGGTAACTTAATGACAAATGAAATTCAGTGTTGATGCATGCTAACTAATGCACATTAGAGGGAAAAATTTAAACTACTTATATGCCTTGTAGGGTTCTAAATTAACTGTGTCAATTCAGGAAAGGGACCTAGGCAGCATTATAGACAGCTCAGTGATGACCTCTGTTCAATGTGCAGCTGTGAAGATGCTTTGATGCATAAAGAATAGGATCAGGGTGGATTTGATTTAAATCAAATTGATTTAAATCATGATTTAAAACACTAGTCAAGAAGACTCTATTTAATCATGGATTTCTACATAAAAGTGCATTCTTGTTGATTGTTATAACCTTAATACATATTCTTCACAACTCAGAGATAGATGTAGGTTTCATTTTTAGAAAGTACACACTATACATTTAAGTGATTTATTTTGAAAACTTTTCAGATTAGTTTTACAGCTATATCAGAAAATGAATGATGATTTAGTTATTTCATTTACCAAAGGTAATTGAAGCAGATAATTCACCTCCCAATGACTTCATAAATATCTCCAATTTAGCAGGTTAATCATTAATATTTGGAGGATTTTCTTGCCATCTTGCACTAGGAGGCGAACATCACCAGACAGACATTTAAATTTTTATTTAACTAAAACAACGTTATGTATTCTGGATTCTTTCTCTTTAACAGCAAACATATAATATTTTAACAAAACAAGCATATGAAATTTGAATTTAGTTAAACATTCGGGTTTTTTAAAATCAGGTTTGTTTAAAATTGTTTTTAACTAAAATAGTTTAATTTTTTTTTTTTAAATATTTCATTTAATTGACTGTCAGCTAGGTCAACATGAGAAACTTAAAATATTGGCTTCTGCACCTAACTCAGTCGTCTTCACCTTCATTTTCCTGTTTGTTCATAATCTGGAAAAGAAAAACAAGCTTTCCTGCTTTTTCAGGTCCCAAACGATTTCTCAATTTGGAATTAATTAGTCCAAAGGAAGAAAATATTCTTTCTACACTGGCAGAAGAAGTGAGATCATCACTTCAACAGTCTCTGAATCCAACTGCTTAAGTGACTTCTACCAGTTCACTGGTGTGACTTTCTTTAAAACATCATCAGCAAACATGTATTTCTTGAAAGGTTCACCCTTAGCTCTGAAGTTTTATTATAGTTGGCATTATGGAGGGATGATTGCTGGATGTCCATGTCATAGCCAACTCCTCTTCTTCAGCAGTTAAGGTTTGACACTAGGACCGAATGTTAAGAATATTTGCAAGAAAATGAGCTGGAGATAGTGCTTGTCCCATTGTTTTTGTAATGCTTGTAATTTAACTCTGTCGTTGCATATTTCTCTTTAAGATCTCTCAGTTCCTTCCAAATTTCAACAGTGTCGGCAATAAAATAGGTATTTCCTTGCATTTTGTTCAAGGCTGCAGAAATAGGCTTGTGTTCAACATTTCTCTTAAGCCCCATGTTGAGAACTTTTGCTGTGATAGTGCCATCTATTTTTTCATGATTTTGTTCACAAACTGTCATCAGATTAGGCCAGTTCTTGATATAGTGTTCAAAACAGCCCAGTACTGAGTTCCATCACGTGTCTTGTGGGAGAGTTAGCTTGGTTCCTCCCACTTTTTTTTCAGAGCAGCTGCTGCAAAGTGGTTGTTATGGAAGTATTTTGCAATTTCAACAACATTAGCCTTCATTTCTGGAACACTGAAGTCTTTGGCTAGGAGGTACATCAAATGAGCACTTATTAGCTTGGGACTCTCTTCTAAATAATTTCTTCTCATCTTGGATACATTTGCAGCATTGTCTGTGACCAAGCTGCGTACTAGACATTTGAATTTTTTTTTTCACAGTTTCTTATAGCTTTTACTGCTACTTGTAAGTATTCTGCTGTGTGTACATTTCCTGATGTATCAATTGTTTCTGTAAGGAAGACATTCCCTTCTTCTGTTGTCACACAAGCACATACAACAGGATCATTGTGGACATTGCTCCACCAATCAAGACAATTTTACCCTCTAGACCTTTGTGCACTGCTCAATTTCTCTTTCGTACACTTTATCCAGCAATTTGCCTGTGACATCTGCTCTGTTGGAAGAAGAAGAACAGGAGTACTTGTGGCACCTTAGAGACTAACAAATTTATTAGAGCATAAGCTTTCGTGGACTACAGCCCACTTCTTCGGATGCAGTCCACAAGTGGGCTGTAGTCCACGAAAGCTTATGCTCTAATAAATTTGTTAGTCTCTAAGGTGCCACAAGTACTCCTGTTCTTCTTTTTGCGGATACAGACTAACACGGCTGCTACTCTGAAACCTGCTCTGTTGGGTGGACTGTATCCTGGTCTTAGTGACTGAACCATATTAATGAAGTGTGGGTTCTCAATTATGTAGAAAGAAGAGTTTGTTGCATAAACAAACTGGGCAATTTTTTTCATCAATTACCTCTTTTTGTAATCTGCCGGTTCTTATCACAAACTTATCTATGGTTGTTTCTGGATGATGGGGATTTTGTTTTTTCCTTTTTGCTATAGGTGATATACTGTACATACATGATGTGACTGAAACACTATCATTGGCAGATAACTCTGAAATTATAGAAAATGATGGTGATCTTGAAGGTGGATAGTCTTCAGAATCCTGTATGTTGAGGATGGATTCTCCTAAACAAAATAAGTCAATGCAGTTATTTAATTATTATTACCATACTGCTCATTTAGTATTACTCATTACTACTTTAAAGGTGAAATTGTAAAAGAAAGATCTGCCTATTTCAGCTACTTATTTTTTATCACAACTGCATCTAAAATGATAGTACCATAGAGTCACAACTAATATATATATATTTTTGTTTAAACATGGGAATTCAAGAATAGTTCAGAAGGAAGGCAGGCAGTCCTTAAGAAAGAAGTATGAAATAAAAGTCTACCAACCTGAAGATCCTGCATGTTCAGACATGTTCCTTTCATCCTCTTCAACGCAGCTTCCTCCTGAGAAGGAACACTTCTCATGATGTTTCATTTGGGCAACCAGGCCTTGCATTTCTCTGTTGCACTGCTTGCATTTTGCACACATGCCTGTCTTACCCACAGGTAGAGGAACTTCATTAAAATATTCCCAAACTGGCTCTCTTTTACAGCCTGCTGCCATTATAGGTTTTCCCTTCTAGTGAGAGAATGGTATGGTAGATCTCAAATCAATGAAGGCTACACTCAGAAAGACCTCAGACTTCTGGAATATGCTGCTCAAACGGTTTCACTTTTGTTTCTACTGCCTGTCCCTCCCTTCTCACATTTATCTCCAAACTTATTCTCCTTGTCCAGATCTATTCTGCCCCCAACAATCTTCTATCCATTGAACTTTTTGAAACTTTGCACTTTTAGAGAGAGGTAAGGGATTGACTCTGTATACAAATTTGCAGAGGGACAGTAGGGTTGAGGGCTGTTATTTCTCACCTCTATATATTATTTATTTTTAAAACATTTTTGCTGTTAACAAGCATGTTATCTCTGGAAACACAAATCCACAGTTTGAGAACTGCAAAACTAAGCTGCTCTGATGGTATCGTCTAGACTGAGCACTGAGTCCCAGTGGGTAGATAGAAAGATTAACCTAAATAATCTATACAGAAGCCCCTGGAACCCCATAAGATGAACTATTGGAACTCATTTACGAACCTTTTCTTAAACATTACATGAATATATTGTCTTATACTATAGAATTAAAATTTATAATTCCTGTTCCATGATGAGATACCTTTTGAGCTATTATGTATTAGTTAAAACTATCTTTTGATTGGATTTTTTTATAAAATGCTTTTTGAGGAAAAAACCTATTTAAATAAAAAAAAAATCTCATTTTTGATTTAAAAAAATAAAATAAAAAAATCATTGATTTTTATCCACCCTGAATGGGATGCAGTCTCATATGTATAATGTCTGTGTTCAGCATTGGTCATCCCATCTCCAAACGGATATTGCAGCATTAGAGGGGTTCAGAAAAGAGAGGAGAATGATTAAGGGCCTGGAAAAACTCTTGTATGAAGAGACTGAAAAGATTGGGATTGCTTCCTTAAAAATGAGACAATGGGGCACATGATAAAAGTCTGCAGTGACGGGTCTGCAGAAGGTAGAGCGAGTAATTCTGTTGTCCTGTCTCCTAACAAAAGGACAAAGGGAAAGTCAGTTACATTAAAAGGTGTGAAATTTCACACAATAAAGAAATACTGTTTTGGATTGTGGAATTCTGTCACTGGCAGTCATTGTGCCCAAGATCCAAAAGGAGACTGGATATCATAGAACTGGAAGGGACCTCAAGAGGTCATCTAGTCCAGTCCCCTGCACTCATGGCAGGACTGAGTATTATCTAGACCATCCCTGACAGGTGTTTGTCCAACCTGCTCTTAAAAATCCCCAATGATGGAGATTCCACAACCTCCCTAAGCAATTTATTCCAGTGCTTAACCACTCTGACAGTTAAGAAGTTTTTCCTAATGTCAAACCTAAACCGTCCTTGCTGCAATTTAAGCCTATTGCTACTTGTCCTATTCTCAGAGGTTAATGAGAACAATTTTTCTCCCTCCTCCTTGTAACAACCTTTTATGTACTTGAAAACTGTTATCATGTCCACTCTCAGTCTTCTCTTCTCCAGACTAAACAAACCCAATTTTTTCAACCTTCCTTCACAGGTCATGTTTTCTAGACCTTAAATCGTTTTTGTTGCTCTTCTCTGGACTTTCTCCAATGTGTCCACATCTTTCCTGAAATATGGTGCCCAGAACTAGATACACTACTCCAGTTGAGGCCTAATCAGCACGGAGTAGAGTGGAAGAATTACTTCTCGTGTCTTGCTTACAATACTCCTGCTAATACATCCCAGAATGTTTGCTGCTTTTTGCAACAGAATTACACTGTTGACTCATACTTAGCTTGTGATCCACGATGACCCCCAGATCCCTTTCTGCAGTACTGCTTCGTAGGCAGTCATTTCCCATTTTTGTATGAGTGCAACTGATTGTTTCTTCCTAAGTGGAGTACTTTGCATTTGTCCTTATTGAATTTCATCCTGTTTACTTCAGACCATTTCTCCAGTTTGTTCAGATCATTTTGAATTTTAATCCTGTCCTCCAAAGCACTTGCAACCCCTCCCAGCTTGGTATCATCCGCAAACTTTATACGTGTACTCTCTATGCCTTTATCTAAATCACTGATATTGAACAGAACTGGATCCAGAACCAATCCCTGCGGGACCCCACTCGTTATACCTCTCCAGCATGACTGTGAACCACTGATAACTACTCCCTGGGAACGATTTTCCAACCAGTTATGCACCCACCGTATGGTAAGCTCCATCTAGGTTGTATTTCCCTAGTTTGTTTATGAGAAGGTCATGCGAGACAGTATCAAAAGCCTTACTAAAGTCAAGATCTACCACATCTACTGTTTTCTTCCCCTCCCTCCTCCCCCAAGGTTTGTTGCCCTGTCAGGTTGGTTTGACACGATTTTGTTTTTGACAAATCCATGTTAACTGTTATCACCTTATTATCTTGTAGGTGTTTGCAAGTTGATTGCTTAATTATTTGCTCCATTATCTTTCCGGCTACAGAAGTTAAGCTGACTGATCTGTAATTCCCCGGGTTGTCCTTATTTCCCTTTTAATAGATGGGCACTATATTTGCCCTTTTCCAGTCTTTTGGAATGTCTCCTGTGTTCCATGACTTTTCAAAGATAATTGCTAATGGCTCAGATATGTCCTCAGTCAGCTCCTTGAGTATTCTAGGATGCATTTCATCAGGCCCTGGTGATTTCAAGACATCTAACTTGTCTAAGTAATTTTTGACTTGTTCTTTCCCTATTTTAGATTCTGATCCTACCTCATTATCACTGGCATTCACTATGTTAGTTGTCCAATCGCCACCGACCTTCTTGGTGAAAACTGAAACAAAGCACCTCTGCCATTTCCACATTTTCTGTTGTTGTTTTCCCCCCTCGTTGAGTAATGGGCCTACTCTGTCCTTGTTCTTCCTCTTGCTTCTAATGTATTTGTAGAATGTTGTCTTGTTTCCTTTTATGTCCCTAGCCTGTTTGATCTCATTTTGTGCCTTGGCTTTTCTAATTTTGTCCCTGCATACTTGAGTTATTTGTTTGTATTCATCCTTTGTAATTTGACCAAGTTTCCGCTTTTTGTAGGACTCTCTTTTGAGTTTTAGATCATTGAAGATCTCCTGGTTAAGCCAGGATGGTCTCTTGCCATACTTACTATCTTTCTTATGCAGTGGGATAGTTTGCTCTTGTGCCCTTAATAATGTCTCTTTGAAAAAATGCCAAATGTCTTCAATTGTTTTTCCCCTTAGACATGGGATTTTACCTACCAGCTCCCTGAGTTTGCTAAAGTCTGCCTTCTTGAAATCCATTGTCTTTATTGTGGTGTTCTCCCTCCTACCGTTCCTTAGAATCATGAACTCTACCATTTCATAATTATCCATAAAAATGTTCAGAATTCTCAACTAATGCTAACAAATTCTGGAAGGGATGTTAAGCATACTTAAGATAGTTAAAGACCTGCATGAGACCTAATGTAGGGGGGACTTTATCTCCCATCAGCCTGCTGTGATGTTCTTACACTTTCCTTTGAAGTAGCTGGAGTTGGCTACTGTCAGAGACAGGACACTGGACTAAATGGATCTTGAGTTTGATTCAGTATGGCAATCTCTGTTCCCATGCTCACCTTCAGGTATTTTCATTTAAGGATTGAGAGCTTGCAGTTCAGATCTGAGTCTTCCAAAGAGCACTTGGCAAAAAGCACTGAAGACACCAGGCTTTATATCCTTGAAATGTCTAAGGTAGAAAACATGCAAGAGGGGAAAAAACGTTAAAAAGAAAACCAAAACCCCTTCAGTCTTCATACGTTATAAAGAACTAAAAAAGAACCACTATTTTTTTTTTCTTTGCAGGTCCCCTTTAGATGTATAGGGGGTAGAGGGGAATGCAGAACTCAGGTCATCCCTGGTCTGGTCAGACTGAGTCAGTTCATTGCAGCGAGCTGTACGCTAGCATTTTTTTGGTATCCCCAGCTATTCATGCAGTTTCAAGGCTCTAATTTTTAAATAGTGTTTCTAGTCTTCATGGCTGTATAGAGAATCTGTCCAAAAGTACAACCAGTGCAGGGATTCCTGATTTCATCTACAGATAGAGAAAACTAATAGTTTTAAATGGGTTCTGTTGGAACTGTTGACATTGTGAACTGCTATTTTAGCTGAAACATCCTGCTATCCTGGGATTGAGGGGAAGATTTGGGATTTTAGTTGGGATTTGGAGTTGTGTCCAAGGTTTAAAGAGAATGCTGCCACTTCCCAACACACTCAAATTCTCAGTGATTATAAAGCTATGCTACCGTAATATATAGACATTGAATAACAGATAGTGATACTGCAGCAGTGATACTAAATTAACTACAATAATAGTGTGGGCTTAGTCAGCACTATATTAACAGAGTTACTATTGCTTCCAGTAATCACAGAAGACCAAATGTAGAAGGAAAGAGGAGTTTAAATGTTATAGGCAAGGAAAAAGAGATTTTCTGTTGAAATTTGAGAAGAGACAGATACAGAAATGCAGGAGTTGTAGAGAAGTGTTCTTGCACTAACAGCTGTGGCGTTGGGTCCTGGACAAAGGAAGCCAGCATTATACAAGCAGATAGAGCTCAGTGACTGGGGGAATATGAGAAGACTGCACAACAGGTTTGGGAGTAACTTGTTTCCCTGTTTTTGTTTTTTTGTGTCTTCCCCCCCACTCCTCAGATGAGACAGACCGGGGAGTGGATCAGAGGGATGGGAAAGAGCGCTCTGACTCTCCAGGCTGCGAGGAGAGTGATGCCAACAAAGAGGAGAATCCTAGGCTGCGTTTGCCCACACGTTCTGACATGATCTGTGGCTATGCCTCTCTGAAAGGTATCAGGGAGGGTCCCATGGAGGTGTCTATCTCCCTGTCTGTGAGGGTGTTAAAGGTGGTAGTCCCTCCTCTGAGCTTCAGCAGTTCCCCTGTGTGTGTCCCCTAGAGACTTCCTTCTCTGGATCTCCCTGTGTTTGTCCCTCTCTATTTTCACCATGGGCTGATGCATTTTTTATGTTTTCAGGCACAGCTGCCATGCGAAATACCAAGCGTGGATCCTGGTATATTGAGGCTCTCACTTCTGTGTTTGCCGAGGATTCTCAAAACATGCATGTGGCTGACATGTTGGTGAAGGTAAGCTGAGACACCCCTCTCCTACATTTGCCTGGTTCTTGCAGTGTCTTATGCTTCAAGTTCTTAGGCCTGAGTTGCCCACAGAAGAGTGCTCCTGCCTCACACTCTACAGCAGAGGTTCTCAAACTAGGGGGCGTGCACCCCTGGGAGAGGTGCAGAATGTATTCTGAGGAGATGTGAGAAGCTTTAGGAGAGCAGTAACTGCTGGCCAGGCACCCAGCTCTGAAGACAGCGCCATCGCCAGCAGCAGCGGAGGGTGGCAATGCTTGGCCAGCAGCTGCCGTTCTCCACTCTGCCTTCAGAGCTGGGCAGCGGTATATACTTGTGTGGTGGTAGCGTGGGGGACATAAACAACTACAAACACACAGAAGAGGGGCTGCAATCAAATAAGTTGGAGGAAAAACTGCTCCATGGTACCTCCTGCTGTGAATGGCCATGGCAGAGCCCCCTACATCCATTGCTCCTGCACCATTATCTATAGAGCCTCCTGCTAGGAGGAACTGAGGCAGTTCCCTAGAATTAATTCTCTATGGTGCCTCTACCTGAGAGAGCCTTGGATTGGATTAACTGGTTGATCTGTTTGTTGGAGCTTGTATCACTTATACCCCAGGAATGAAGTTTTCCTTAGCTCTGTTTCCTTTGTTTCTCAAACCGCCTCCTGTTTCTTTCATCTTTCAGGTGAATAGACTAATCAAGCAGCGAGAAGGCTATGCCCCTGGCACAGAGTTCCACCGATGTAAGGAGATGTCAGAGTACTGTAGCACACTCTGCCAAGACCTTTACCTATTCCCTGGCTATGTTCCTAGGAACTAACCCTGCTGTTCTTGTTCTGACGGATGTTCTGACAAAGCTTTAATGTGGACAGCCATACTTTTACTGCTGTCAGTCTGGGCATCTGACAGCGCAGCCCACAACGGGAAGTGTCCCTTCAAGATTGGGTGCTCTTCCTGCTTGTGTGAATCTCGCTAACTCCTCTCTGTCTGAGAGAATCTTACAACTGTTGGTGACCCGCAACTCAGTTCAAGGTTTAAAATCTTAATGTTCCACTGGCTTGTCTCACTTTTAGCTGCTGGGCCAGGGGGAATCAATGGGGGAATCAGGGCAGTGATGGCAGCACCTTCTGAATGAAAGGAAACCTGTGGGCATTGGTAGCCAGGAATGTGAAATCAGAATCAGCCTTTCCTTTTTAAATTTTGGAAAACTTGGGTCTGTTTCTAAAGAAAATAAGTTCTACATCGTTTTTATAAATTGCTGCTTAATTTTGTTTATACCGTTTAACTTGTTATGACTTTTTAAAAAGTTCTCTGCCTGGTTTCCCAAGCAGCAGGGTCTACAGCTGTGAAGGACAGGAGGGGATGCCCCTCCCTGAAGTCAGGAGAGACCTTCCTCCCAGTAAAACAGAATCTCTCACTACTGAAAGTCCCATGGTGAAGGTTTTCTCTTCATTTCCAGTATACACCCAAGTTTGACACACTCATCTACTTTGGTTTGGTGTTTATGTTGT